>NC_089651.1:47535168-48147200 GCF_037042795.1 Molothrus aeneus | reverse complement strand
AAAGTTCCAGGGGTGGATCCTGCGCACACGCACACACACCGCACACGCGCGCACAGACACACACGCACACTCTGCCCGCAAGCTGCCCTCGGAAAAGGCTCTTTTCTTTTCGCTCCGATCCCTTTTTCAAATTTATCCGAAAAGTTTCGATTTCGTGTCCTTCCAGCCTCTTCCCCCCCCCTCCCCAGCCACCACCTACCCTCCCTCCCGCCCTCCTCCCTCCCTCCCCCGGCCGGTCCCCGCCGCCCTGCCCCGCACGGTTTGGGGCATGCCTGTGAGCATGTTCAGCATCGACAATATCCTGGCGGCCAGACCTCGCTGCAAGGACTCGGTGCTGCTGCCCCCGAGCGCCGCGCCCGTCGTCTTCCCCAGCCTCCACGGGGACTCGCTCTACGGCAGCGCCTCCGACTACGGCGGATTTTACTCCCGGGCGGTGGCTCCCGCCTCCGCGCTGCCGCCGGCCGTCACTGGATCTCGGCTCGGCTACAACAACTACTACTACGGGCAGCTGCATGTGCCGGCGTCCCCTGTGGGCCCTTCGTGCTGCGGGGCCGTGCCGCCCCTGGGCGCTCAGCAGTGCTCCTGCGTCCCCCCCGCAGGTAAGGCGGCCCCCGTGGGACGGGCCGGGCCGGGATCGGACGGGCCGGGCCCCCTTTGTTCCCGCAGCCTGGGGCCGGAGCGGGTGGCGGGGAGCTGGCGGCCCGCAGGAGAGCGTCTGGGCGGCGGGAGGGGGCATTTTCGGGACGGGACGGGACGGGACGGGACAGGAGTGGGGGGAAGCAGCGATCTCATGCAAAGCCTATCGTCGACTCGTCTGTCTGTCCGTAGGTTACGAGGGCACTGGGTCAGTCCTGATGTCCCCTGTTCCCCATCAGATGTTGCCCTACATGAACGTGGGCACTTTGTCCCGGACGGAGCTGCAGTTACTGAACCAGCTGCACTGCAGGCGAAAAAGACGGCACCGGACTATCTTCACTGACGAGCAGCTGGAAGCGCTGGAAAACCTCTTCCAGGAAACGAAATACCCAGACGTGGGCACGAGGGAACAGCTGGCCAGAAGGGTGCACTTAAGAGAGGAAAAAGTGGAGGTACTTTGCTTTCTTTTTCCTTCTTCAGCCCTTTGCCATTCGCACTCAATCGCGCCCGAACCGGATGTATCGCGGTGCGGCTCCAGCCCGGCTCTGCCAGCGGAGCCGCTTTGCGGGGACAGAGGGAAAGTTTTTATTCTTTCCAAGTTCCTTTCCCTGGGGCGGCCGGCCGAGCCTGTCCCGGGGCTGTGAGGGATTGTCCACAGGCGGCTGTGCCTCCTGAAGGCGCCCGGCCGATCCCACCCGAGTGGCTGCTTCCCCCGCCTGTCCGTCCCAGCGCGGCCGCTCACACCGGCCCCGGCAGGGCTCCTGCGGGGCCGAGGTCAGCTGCGGGTTTGCATAGTTTTATTTTTATTTTTTCCCCCCTCTAATATTTTAATTTCTTAATGTGACAGGTTTGGTTCAAAAACCGCCGGGCGAAGTGGAGGAGGCAAAAGCGGTCGTCTTCGGAGGAATCAGAAAACGCACAAAAGTGGAATAAAGCGTCTAAAACGTCACCAGAGAAGAGACAAGAGGACGGGAAAAGCGACTTGGACTCTGACAGCTGATACTTCTAAGTGGGGGGGACATTTCCCGTGGACTGTCGGATACGCTCCAGAGGATGCTACTAATCTTGCACAAGATCTGCCTTGTTGGAGGGGGAAAATATCTGTATATAATGTACAATGCCCCGAGCTAATTCCGTGTAAATAAAATGTGTTGCGGAGGTGTTGCACAAGTAGACGGCGGCGCGTTTGTTCACTCTGCGCCGCGGGGAGAGGGAGAGGAGCGGGACAGGGGAGCGGCGGTGCGCGGCTCCGCGGGGAGCAGGGCCGGCGCAGTCCCGCCTTGGCGGTGCGGTGCCACAGCGGGAGAGCCGGCGGAGCGCAGCGCCGGCAGGCCGGGCAGCCATGGTGGCTCTCGCACCGGGGGGAAGCGGCCGAGGCCCAGCCAGGCAGCCCGGTACGGGATCAGCCCGGTACGAGCCCGAGGAGGCCGGGAGCGAGCCCCGTTCTCCTCCCGGGGGCCGCCCGCGGCAGTCCGGCCCCGTTCGCTTCTCCCGGCCGGGAGCGCTGCGGTTCCCCCGCCCCGGCTGCCCCGCCGCGGCCACCGTGCCCTTGGGAAACACCAGCAGGCGAAGCAAACCCGACCCCACACTTGTTGACTCTGCCCCGTCTCCCTGCGCTTTCCCGTCTCCCTGCGGCTGAGCCTTGTTGAGTTTCCAAAGCGTTCGTCTTTGACCCTCGTGTAGAAAAGCCATCTCTCTTCAGCGGTGTTTAAAGTTGTTGTTAATAAATTTTAGACATTATCAGATGGATTGCACCTAAGGGGAGTACGAGCTCTTGTGCGTTGCTTTTTTTCAGGTGTTTCAGAGGATGGAAGTTTTCTCCCCTTTGAGGCAGCACCTTTGCAATTATGAAAGCAGTGACAGCCTGGTCTCCTTTTACTCTTCCCTCTGCGAGGGCCTCGTAGTTGAGACGTCTATTCCCCCTTTAAAATTCACGTTCGTTTTCCTTTTGCTTTTTTCCCTGTGACTCTCCAGCTCAGAGCTTATCATCTGAGAGAGGAGCCATGGCGACTTCCCCATGGTGTTGTGTTTATGAAGACCCTTCTCTCTCGTTGCTTAAAAGACTCTTCATAAAGTTAAAACAAATAACCTGAAAGTGTAAAGCCAATTCAGACGATCTCTGGCCTGAAAACTTTAGGCTGTGCCTTTCATTCAAAGTTAAGTGGTAGTGAGCTGATTTTTCTTAATTATGACCAATGCCTAAACTCGCCTGTATCTATTAATCTCACCTAGTTTAGACAAATTGTTTTTTCAAATATGCTCACCATTACTTAAGTGACACAAGAAAGAGTCAACTGCTGTGTTGCTTGCCTTTTTCCTATTTTTCGTGATGTATCCAGGTTTTTACGGGTGTTATAACACAGTGCATACTGCAGGTGTTAGTGTGATAGAGCCAGTCTTAGTGCCTGTCTGCTCAGGTGGCTTTTTAATGTCAGTGTTTCCACATAGATGAGGTATCTCTTTCTGAACGACCTCTCACCACATCAAGATGTAGGAACAGCTGCTGAGGAAGCAATTCAGTGTGGTTTTGTGTGAGCCACTCCTTTAGGGGGCTAAGAGTTTCTCAGCTACTGCTGGCTTGAAGAGAAGAAATTTAGCCTCTCGTTCCTCGATGCAGCAGAGGAGGAAGGGTAAAAGCAAATGGATTCTTCTTCTTGGATACATGGGATGGTTTGGTTTTGTGGAGCTATTGCATTTTGGAGATTCTACCCTTTTGCTATGGATGCATATTTGACCTCTGTGAATTATATTGAATTACAACACAACAGCACTAAAAATTAGTTCTTAAATTGCTGAAAATTAGATTTGAAGTGTTTTGTTATGTTATATGCAGGAAGTCTTGCTGAGTGGATTTTTAATGTCATCACCTCTGTATTTAGTCATTGTTAGGTTTTAAAATGCATAATTAATTTGCAAATAAAAGTTAGGTCTAAGGATAATATTGCCCAAGACTTTACAAATGCTTATATATTTGTGTTATTTCCATGTGTAAATATCCCTACTGCCACAATAGGAGCTTGGTAAGGTTTTGTTTTGTTTTGCATTTTTTTGTGTGGGTTGATAATTTTGGAAGTCACTATTAAAGATTTTAGCTTGCATAGCTGAGTGTAGGAGTTAAACTAGATCTGGGTTGTAAGAAATGGGATTTTAAAGTGTTTTTGATTACCAATAGGAGTTACTTAAAGTTGCAGTACATATCTCTAAAGAAACCTAGACTTTTTCAATGGGAGCAATGGTTCCAGTTGTGACCCACAGAAGCTCCAGGTCTCCAAACATGCCAGTTAATGGGTTTATTAAGAACTGTTTGTTCTGTGGAAGAATGGGATGTGATGTAAGAATCAAAACTTTGTATTCCAAAACACAGTTTCTATCCGTGGAACTGTGATGAATCACCTCTGGTTTCTTTAAAATTACATTGTACCTTTGTCTGTGTTAATTTTTGAGTTTTCCATAAACTCTTTGTTACGATAAGCTTGATCTTGCAGTCACAGGAATCTATGGTCATTACTACATATAGGTGTAAATCTACTGAAGTTAATAATATGACTTTAAAATCTAATTGAAAAGCAATTTTAATCTTGACCTAAAAGCTTAACCTTACTTACTAAAAATGGTGGTTTTGCCATTAATAGGAGTAGCTGTCTCATTCTTTTTCTCACTGGTGTTTGTTGATAACCTTAAGGTTTCATTCTATCTTTTTAGCCTACAAAATGAGACTCTGTGCAGCATGGAAGTCTGATATTGAAAAAGTAGTGAGAAGTTTGCATGAAAAGGATCAAGAAAGTTGAAAACTAAATTATTGAAAACATGAGGGGGACTGTAATAAGAAGATCTCTCATTCACTTGTGCTGTTTTGTTGGCATATTCCATTTCTAGATGTCTGTCTGGATTTTTATTTTAGGAGGATTCCTACATGCCAAAATGCAAATGCCACGTAGCAGCTTTCATTATTTTCTCTTTCTGTTCATGCAGTAGGAATAAATCAAAGCAAGGGACCTGAATATGTGCTATGTTCCAGCAGGTTCAGTTCTAACAAAGGGGCTTTGAAAGAGTTGTTTGTGGTTCTGTTTGTTAACACTTGTCTAAAAAGGAGATCAAAAGAGAATTTTAAAAAAATTATTTGGTCAGTTTTTTCTGTATCTCCTCCATGGCAACTTACAACCTTGTACCTTGGGCATTCTCAGAAGATTGGATGGGACTGAAATGTTTTGTATTGTTCATGCTACTGAGGCACTGTCTAGGTTTTACTACTTGAGTTCAGCTTCTCGCTGTCTTACTAATTCTTGGTGAAATGTTGGACTTCTTTCTTTCTTTCTTTCTTTCTTTCTAAATTTCTGTCTGTAGAATGAATAATATTCTTCTCAGATCTCACAAGGGAGTTAGGCTGAGTGGGGGATTATAAGAATAAACGTAAGCTACTTTGGAGGTTCACCACTGTACTGCAGACTTATTCCAGATAATGCATTATAGGAGTAATAACTAAATAATTATACAAAAGGTGCATACACCAAATAAATCTCTCTGACACCAAGCTGGCTTAGGTTACAAAATTCTATTGCAAGGGAATGGTAGGGAGAGCAGTGTGTAGTAAGGGTCCAATGCAGAAGTTTTCTTCTGTATAGAGGCAGACTTAGTAATCTGATGTGCTCTCTTCACTGTGCCATCTGCCTTTAGATAGCAGAATTTATATTTTTATTAATACTCTATTAACTATATTTATTTCTGTAGTTCTTGTTTTAATGAGTAATGCTGGACAGCAGAGGTCAGAATTTTTTTTGCTTGACATGAAATGATTTATTATCAGCTGAGAATCTGGACTTTTTTTACCTTTCAGTTTTACTAATACTTGAGTCAACTGTTTTTGAGCTTTACTATAATGGGATCCTGGGAATATAAACCATGCAAACTCTTTCTTACACATGACTTGTGAAGCAAACATTTGGATTACTGGAAGTTATAAAAAAATGAAACATTAAGGTGAGTTCATATTTTTTGTGCTCCATCTGCATTTATTGGTTCTCTGGGATTAAATACTGTGGAGCATAAAGGAACAAAATCCTAAAGAGTTTTTGTTTTGTATTTTGACCCCTAGGGTTTTATTCCATTTATACTTTATGCTTTCCTGCTTCAGGGACCTGGTGAGCCTGGACTCAACCTAGACAGAAAAGTTTAGTCAAATTACCTTGTTTTTCTGGAGTTGCCACTTACCCTGATTTGATTGGAGTCTGTTATACAAAGGTAAAAATTATAGCTACAAGGAGTTGGATTGTAAGAAATTAATGCGGTTTTAAAGTGGCATATCTCTATGAAGTGTCTGACAACTTTAAAGACAGAAAACTGTATCTGGAGAATTCAAATTTAAAATAAAAAAAAATGAATCATACTTATTACACTTCTGTGTTCAGGATAGAGTAGATGTCTATAGACAGATACATGTGTATAGATACATATACATGTCTTATATCTCTCAAGACATAGGCTAAACTTAAGGCACAACTGAACAGAACAATAATGGAGTAAGAGAAAGGCCAGGAAACTTGTTAAAGCATAGAATTACCTGGAGTTGAATGTTGAAAGTTACTTCTCCTTTGTCTTCTAAATGATATCTGAATACTGGTGCTTGCATTTCTTTTCTACGCCATGCAGGTTTATATTGGAGTTCTACCTCCAAAGACATTGAACACATGTGCAAACCTAGAAGTTATAATCATTCCTTTGCATAATATCCAGGAAAAGAGTCTTCCCCCAAAACTCTAAGCACTGAAATCCCATCAGAGTTTAATTTACTTGTTCATATAAGCACAACATTATTTTTATTTTTTTTTTATTTTTATTTTTATTTTTTTTATTTTTATTTTTATTTTTATTTTTATTTTTATTTTTATTTTTATTTTTATTTTTATTTTTATTTTTATTTTTATTTTTATTTTTATTTTTATTTTTATTTTTATTTTTATTTTTATTTTTATTTTATTTTTATTTTTATTTTTATTTTTATTTTTATTTTTATTTTATTTCTTAACAGTATGTGTTGGGTTTTTCACCTCCACTATACCATGGAAAAAAGGATAATTTTGGTGGAATGTACCCCCTTACTCAGGATTCAACCACCTTCTTCAACAGGCTGCCTGCAGAGCTCCTTCTCCCCTTGCCATTCCTGGGTGGGTGCATCTGTGGGCATGGCAGACCTAGTATATACTATTCCTGGGGAAAAAAGGAATGGAGAGCCATTCCTGATGGTGTCAGCTCAGTGATTTGGTTTGTAGGGAAGCATCACAGCCTGAGCTGCAAACCACAGTGCTGGAACGAGCTGCTGAGCACAAGGATGAGAACATCTGAGGCTGGCATCCCTCTTTACTCAAAGGTGTTACAAGTGTGTTACCTGACCATAACTGTATTTATTTCCTTATTTGGGGACTTTGGCAAACTGTCAGAGAGCTTAGCTGTGAACTTTCAGAGTGATCCCGAGGTGGGAAACTACTGTTGCTCCATTTTGCTATTGGAAGTGCTGAGGTGCCTCTTTCTCTGGGGGACACACAAGAAGTCTTTGGCACAGTGTGGGGAAGCAGAAGTGATGACATTTTTTCACTGGTGGATTTCAATGCCGTCGCCATGTTTTCCTGTTATCCTGCTGGAAATTTGACTTTTGTGGTGAAAATAAGGCCTTCGTGGTTGATGTAATTATATATATAATCTCACTTGGTTCATAAACAAATTACATGTATTTTTGCTATATCCATGAACCCAAATTGAAGGCTAAATTAATGAAAGATGAGTGAATAAAGGTACAATATGGTTTGGGTGTATGAAAGACATATTTTTAAAAGCCACAAAATCAGAGACCTAACCTTCTTTTTTTGCACACCCAAAAACTCTTGCTGAGTGTTGCATGTGCGAGGAATGCAGTGCCAGCAGAGAGCAAGTAACTTTCTTTGGAAATAGAAATGGAAAAGAGTTATTTTTATGCCAAATTTTACCCCACAGTGGATAATTGCAGCCAAGTTTAAACCCCTTAAAAGCAATAAGGCACCAGTATAATGAAACACATAACTGAAATTTACTGTACTTGTGTAGATTGCAAGCTTACTTTTGAATATTTAGTGTTCAATTTCTTAAATCTGTAGTGTTCACAGAGGACTTATAAGTGCTAGAATTTTGATTAACTGTCTCAAATAAACTACTGCTATTGTTATCACTATAAATCTCCCTACCCTAAGAACCTCAAGGAGGCTGATATTTGCTGTGGAAACTGTAATGATTTAGAAGGCCATGAACCCAACACCCTTTATTTGGAGCTTCCTGGCATTATACAGAAAGTCTCAGGCTTTATTTACATCAGTTATTAGGTCTTATTTGTTTAATATTACTTTTTCATCAGTTTTATACTGTGTTTATCGTGCACAATTTTAGAACATACTGTGTTTTTCTTTCAGTTGGCCCTAATGGTATAGAGACAGCTCTTCACAGTGAAATGTGTTCACTTGAGACTCCTTTAGCCTGGTTGAAGGGATGATATGGAAGCCTGACCCAAAACCTTTGTGAATTAATGAGAAATTTTTTTCTAAACCTGATATTATTTTCCCACTGACAACAATGGATGTGGTTACTCTGCAAGGGGATCAGTGAAGAGAGGGCATTAATCCCTGGTCAAAAAGGGACAGTGATTATGGGACAGAACCATGCAGGAAGAGATCATTAGAAATCCCAGGGGAGCTTTCTCTACTTAATATACTCTAGCTATCCTGCTCTGACTTGCTCAGATAAAGTGGCCCTTCCCACCTTTGTACAGGTGCAGTTCTAAAGGTAGAAATGTGTTTCTGTCACTAAAGTCACTGCAGTCAGTACTGCTGTTGATGGAATAAGCTTACCCATGTATATGGATTCAGGTTAAAAGTTTCAGTGAGATAGATACCTTGTAAGGTAAAAGCCACCTCCACTGAAATAATTACACAAACACAACACAGTCTTTAAATGAGCAGTAGTATTGTTGACAAGCGTTTCCTTGACATAGAAGTAGATGTTTTCCATGCAATGAGGCTTGACTAGGGATATTAGGTTCTCAGAAACTGTGTTAAGCTTCTCTCTACCAGCATAAAGGCAAGATAAAAGTTTGATACCTATCACTCTTGGCCTTAAAGGAACATCTGATTTACCAGATGTTTAAGAAAACCCAGAACAGTGTTCCTGAATTGCAAAGCAGCTGTGTTTTTCTCTGCTCACATATTCTTTGGCACAGCTGCTTCAGATATCTGGGCATCTAAATTATTCTGACATCAGAAAAAACCACTGAAACAGGGACTGATTATGGCCATATTGCTTATGACAGTTTAATGCTTTGGCTGACTGATCACTGGGAAAACTGTTCAGTCACCAGGCACATTGCAGTTAAGAGGTAAGTAGAATTCATGTTGAGCACTAAGAGCTAGGACATTAGGTGCTCTAGAGTCATTCTTTCTAATATCAGTCTCTTTGAAGTAGCTGTCTTAGGAACAGAAGCAGTTTCCATTTCAGCTTCACAGGCTTTTTGGTTGCATGCTGAAAATTTTGGTATTGATTAGATGGATCTCAGATGGCTACAGAATTAAAACAAAAAAACAAAAAATAATAAATTAGATGTTTAAAATAGTCTAAAAAGTCTATTAATTTGTTTCTTTTGAAATTCTGTACATTTTTGCTGTTCTTCTCTCAGTTTCCTGTCTAGGTTGTCTTAAAAACAACTGGACATTTTGATGATGTTTGGACCCAGTCTATTGATACCAATAAATTGATTGGCTTTTTTTAAAATAACTTTTGGATCAGCAAAAAGTAGAAACACAAAAGTCATAGAAAAGTATCTGAGAACATTTTTGGAGAAAGCAAACCTAGGGAGTACAATCTAATCTTCACCTCTGGAAGTAGATCACATGAACTGGAAACAGTACTCTTCTACCCTTCGCTGCCAAGTGACTCTTGGCCCTGTATGAAAAAGAGAGAAGAGCAGGCAAGAGCCACATTTCCCTAGTTTTCCAAATCAACTAGATTTAAACTCAATACATCTATCAGGGGCTATGACTTGCTAAGAGGAATTGGCCCACAAATATAGCCAATAACAGCTTTTGAGGGTCTAGTTGAGGATTAAAACCCTTTAAGGTTTGGTTAAAATTATGTTTGTACAACTGATATTTTAAGATATTTAAAAAAATATGAGATACACTTCTTGTTTATTTTTGGAACAAAAAAATTGAAAATCATTGTTGTTTGTAGACCATCATATATTTTTGTTTGGGTTTATTTATTTTTACAAACTCTTACTGGCAGTCCTTCTGTTCTTATTGAAGTGCAAATTGTCAAGGCAATTTAAACTTAACAAAAGCCTTCTGATCTGTTTTAGAAACCCTGCTTCTTTCTTATAGCTCATGGTTGTGCATGTGAGACAATCAAATGGTGGAGTTCCATATAAGTGAATCATCTTTGGTATGGAGGTGTCTTTTGGGCAGAAAAAAAAAACCTATGGAAAGTTATGCTATGGCTGATGAGGCATGACTTACAGATTGTGCTTGCAAGGACTGAGGCCCTTCTTAACCTCTTTCAGCAGGTTTTAGCCCATACCTGGCAGATATAAAGTGGAATCCATAAGGAACAATGAAGTGTTTGAAATACTCATGAGGCCCAGAGGGGAGGTTCCAGGCTGAGGCCTCACTGACAGAAGTCAGCTAGAGATTGAAATGAAAAGTATTGGTAATATATTCAGCACAAATTGAGACTGAGTAGTACAGTTTAGTGGAGAGGACACTAGTCTGGGAGAAAGAGAAGAGAATTTATCTGTAGTTCTGCTGTTAGAAGCTCTGCATGCCTAGTGTCTCAGCTGGGCCAGATATGTTTCCATCTGTACAGTGGAAACCATTCAATATGATATCCATAGATACCAAGTGCTATGTACTGTTTCTCCATCACAGTTTCTTCTGAGCAAGTGGTTTCCTCTATTTACTCCAGATAGAGACATGTTTTAGGTTGGAAAATAAAAATATTTAGATAGTTTTGTAATACCAGATCAAAGATGTTCTTGAGAAGGAACTGCTACACAACCTGATTTAACCTCTGTTGCCCCACCAGCAGTAGGCTGGTAAGTTTGTAAATTTCCCTTCTGACATATTATTTAAAATCCATTCTGAAGAAAAGATGAAACAATTTAGATCTTATCAAGAAGGCATCTGAGTAAGGTCAGGTGCCAAGGAGAAAATAGGTTTGCCCTCTGTCACATATTTTGCACTTCTAGGGGAGGGACAGAGTACAGGCTGTAGAAGAAGACATTGGAAGGGGGAACAGAAACATATAAATCCATGGGTTTTTTCAAAGTGAGAGCTTGAAACTGTTTCTTTTCTGAACTGTTTCCAAGGAGTATTTTAAGAGAGGGATGTATCTGAAGGATTTATCACCTGTCCTAGTCTGGCAATGCAGAAAATTATGAATTTGACATCTTCATGGTCTGTGTGACATTTTTAGTGGTTCTTTAGTGTGTATGCCTATATTTGCATTTACAAGGACAACAGCTTTTCTTTCAGTGTTGTCAGCATCCCAATGAGAGGTCTTCTAGTGCATAGTTACCAAATGTGCTTGTAATCACTAACAGCAAGATAAATGCTACTATTACACATTGTAATTTCATTAGTTTGATAAAATCTGTTTTGGCTTGTCACTTTCTCCCTACCAAAATAAATTACAAGGCTGTAATGCTCCAGTGTGGTAAGAGGATAACCACTTCATGGCAGGTATTGAGCTGAGCTGAGAATTATGGCAACCTCAAAGCTACTGTTTGGAGAGATGGGGCTTAATCTATTAGTATTGTAATAGTGTGGAGGTTCTGCACCAGAATCAGCAGTGTGTTTTATCTAAGTAAGATGACCCTTGCTGCAGGAATTGTTGACCAGTGTTGACCAATACTGTTGACCAATGTTTTCCCCCTCCCCTCTCCCAGAAAGGAAAACACCTAAGAGCAACAGGGTTATAAAGGGAATAAGCTCTTTGGACTGACTACAGGGCAGCTCTGTGAAATGGATGGGATCTCACAAGGCTGGCTGTACGTGACCTTCTAGTCACCCATGCTCTGGAACAGCTAATTCTTGATCCAGGGCAGGAGACCCAGCCGCTGGGATTTGGCCAAACGCTGCAGCTTGCTGACCCTGCTCATGCCATTGCTGTGTCCTTTGCAGTAACAGCAGGAGATCAGCCCCATTCCATTTGGGGACTTCCTCATGCCAGAGAAATCCCTAAGGAAGCAATTAAACTACAACAAGCTTCGTAGTAACTTGCATTTTAGCCTGTGATCTAACTTTGTAACTCATGATTAAAAACTAGGTGTAATACTGCTGATTTTTTCCTAACAGTAAGGAGACTTATGTGGTTAACATTTTATTCCTACATCTTGAGTTGTTACAAACATTGTAAACATTATAAATGAAATTTGTAAACACAAGTTATTTATGCAGCAAAACATAAATACATGCCTAGATTAGGTCAGCTGGTAAAAATAATCAGTACTCATTATTGCTATTTAACTTTATGGAGTGACCTAAATATCTTACAGAGCAAACACAATAAAGAAATTTATTCTTGAAATGCTGCTGCTCATTAGGGACTCAGTGTGGGAGAGAACTGTTTGTGTTCCCCTCACAGAGTATCTGAGGTGCCTCAGGTGTGGGCTTGCAGCATCTCTTTAGCACATCTTCTCTCATAATGTCTTGTACATGATTCATATCAGTGGAAATTTTAATCTATTCTTTGCCCTTATGTGTCTTCTGCTGGCCAGAAGCACAGTTTCAGTCTGGCAAATACTTTGTACATTTATAGAATACAGTTTTTAGGAGATTTTTACTTTAACACATCTGTGTATTGAGTGTTTTACTTCTGCTACCAGCAGTTATTTACCTGAGATATGGGAAAGTGATTGGGGAAGGGGGAAACCAAAGGTTGTTCTTGAAAAAAAAAGTCTTCATGTCTCCATGACAAGTATCTATGGTGGAAGGCAGACTGCCTGTATCAGCTTTCACCAAGAGAGAGGAAAAATGGGAATACCCTGAGTGCTTTGTCCTTTCATTACCAGCACCATACGAGTGCAGATGGAACTTAGCACTGTGTCATGTTTCAGTCTGTTTCTGGTTTGCAGCCCTTTAGCCTGTGTGCATTTCCAGCAATGTCATGGATTTTCTGCATGTCTTTACTTTTTGCTGCCTGTAGAGGTTTAGCATCCTTTAATTTTTTAAAAAATAATTTAATTTTCCCTGTTTGTTTCCCCAGGTATACCTGTTTGCTCTAAATCAGCTTATAAAGTTTTTTTTTTTTTGTATGTAAGTCTGGCAAGAGAAGAGGGGAGCTTGAAATTTAAAAAGTAATTTGTGATTTAATGTGAATACCTCTGGTCAGATTAGCTATTGTTTGAGCTTTTCTTATATCCAGACAGTTGAAAGTGAAAGGACAGAATTATTAATGACAAATTTTACCTCCTCTGAAAATTGGTCTGTATATGAGCATGTTCAGAACAGTTACTCTTACACGAATGGATATGCACGACTTTCCATAGCTGCATTTTATTGTGGCATTTACATAAATGTTGTGTGTGCTGGAAATCTCATGCTGATTTCGGACAAGAACAAATCTTCTCTAAGTGGGACATTTTGGTTTCATCAACAGTAGTTGCTCCTAAAAACGAGCTTAAAGGATGTTGGTTGTGGTTACAGAATTCAACTCGTGTTCTGAGATACTCTTCCAAATTTTGCAGAGGTCCAAATCCACATCTCTCTCTTCTCAGATGGTGGAACTCCAGAAATGGGTATGATCTGGCCTAAAAGACCATGTTTGGCACAGTGCTTGCTCATTTAATTTCTTCTGTCCCAAACCACTTCAGTGAGGTTCAGCTTACTCATGAGAGATATTCTATCCCTGTGGTAGAGAAATTCACCAACTTCTGATGTGGAACAGACAGAGAAAGCCAAATGCCAAAATGTGTTTGTATAAATACTTACACTGGTGTGGTGTTCTCTTTGTAAACATCTGTACTTGAGAGCCTAGTTGGATTTTGAAAGCTCCTTGGAGAACATGGGGAAGGATCTTTAACAGAACTCTAACTTGCAAGACAAACAAACATTGTAAGCAAAAATATTTTTGGGTACTTTCCGGGTACTTTTGCATTATTTGCCTTAACCTAGAATTTTAGGTGAGACAAGCAATTCAGCAATATGAACAATTCTACAGGACAGGAATATATACTTCAGTTGAGCTACCATAGGCTATTTTTAGAAGTTTTAGCTATATTTTAACGTTCAGTTACCTTGGGTTTATTATCTTAGTTGATAGTTAGATCGCAGTGTCAGTGTGAAGTGGTTTTTTGAAGTACTAAATATTTCCTCTGTAGGTTGTTGGGACTCAAAACTCTTTCATTCCCCTGTATTAAATCAAATCATGACATTACACTGTGCCAGTCAGTGGGCTTTTCAGTCAGATTCTGCTCACATTTCAGCAAGGATGGTGGATGTCAGTGGTGCACCAAAAGAGCTTCTTCCAAAAGATTCTTTCAATGGCAAAGGTAATAATACTGTTGGAACAGGTGCATTCAGTTATGCTCAGTTTGTAAACTCAAAACTTGCAATAATGGTGTGTTTTGAGAGTTTTTCAAGAGTTAAGATGGAGTTAGGTTTGTTTGGCAAGACTGTTAAAACTCTAGCAGTGTCACAGCAGTTACTTATGAACACGTGTGTCACTCAGAGCTGACCCAGCTCTGTCAATAGATCTCCTCTGCTACATGGTTATTGTCACTTTCTGCAGGTCCTGGAGATCTCTTGATTAAATCTTGACATGCCAGGTTGAGTAGCTTTTGAGAGCTGAAGCAATGACAGCAAAATGGAAGGGATATATGGCATGCATTTTTTTCCTGCATTCACTACATGATTTCAAACTTGGAGGAGCAAAGGGGAATATCACTGCAGTCAGAGGAGTTGAATTTGACAAAGTCATCAGTTCTTTGCTCCTGTTCATGTCCTTGCTCTCCAGAGTGCTTTTGCCAGCTTTAACATGCACAGAAGCTCATTATGGAAGTGTACTGTGGGTGCATTATTTTGTTTCTCTTTCCACTTTTCAGTAAATAGGAAAAAGGCCATGGCAGTTTTTAGCTTAAGATGTGAAGACCCTAAACTAATGATTTTGAGAAACACTGACCTGATCTGTGGCTCTGAGGTTGTTTTCTGTTAATGTCACAGCAGCATTCAGTAGCTGCACCTCACAGCAGACAATGTCAGGCTTCTGCAACAACAGAATGAAAGGAGAAGAGGAAATTTTGGCATGGAGTCTCCTGGTACGCTTACAATTTTTTTTTCTCCCTAAAACCCAAAAATAGCGTCTTAAAAATGATCAGTGCAGTTTCAAATTGAGATGTTAGCCAAAAAATCAGCCTCTTTTGGTGGTGAAGGTAATGCTCCTGTAGTCTAATGCTAAACTTTGTGCAGGATGTAGAGAGGGTGAATTCCCTGAGAATGTATTGCAATGAAGAAAGGTACATGTTTTAAAGGGTGGTGGTGGGATTAAGTGCAAGCAAGAACATTTCTGCCTACATAATACAGACACAGGGCATAAATTACATACAGTCTCTCATATGCACAATTTTGAGCCCATGTATTTGGAGATATGGTAGAAGCCCATGTTAATAGTTGCTCATATGTAATGTACATCTCAATCTGTACTTCTACACGACTTCAGTTGGTCTGTGAGGGGAATCTGAAAAGAGAAATTAAACTTACAGAAAAAGCTCAACAAACTATTAGAGTTGGAAGGAAAATAATGGATTGAAATTGAAATAATGGATTTCTCCTTTTAACCTACATATACTTGTAGAAGATATGCTAGAACATAAGTCTTCTATGCTCCACTAGAAATCTAGAAATAGCAAAAATTGTCTTGTTAATTGAAAAACAACCACTGGGTTTGTGTTATGTTGTGTGGCATGCAGGTCAGTGTAAAAGTAAAGTGAGTGCTGTGCCTTGGAATGAATTACAGTTTTGAAGGATAGGTCCTGCATGCTCATTTTTGGTTTTGGCATTTAATGCCTTCCTCTCGTTCAAATATGTGGGAGGAATCAAATGTCAAAATCTTCACTGTGTATGATATATAATTTCTCTCTTGTATTCCAGTGGGAGGAACATCAGACCCCAAAATGATTATGTGTCTACTCATAAAGAATACATCACTGCATATTTTAATGTCAGTTGCGGGAAATGCAGATGGGGTAAAATATTGTTGTCACCTTCCCCCTACTGAGTTTCTGCTTGTGTTTTTCTATGTACCCTTGCAGGAAGCCAACAACACAGAGCTTCAATTCTGTGTCAGGAGCTTTGGTCCTGGCCAAAGCAGGCCTCTAGAGATTAACATGTCCCAGGACTTCAGAATCCCAGTCCAGATCTAGGTCAAAAGAATGAAACCTAGAGTTTGTGAATAGAGATTTTTATATTTGAAACAACATGCTAGACATCTTGAAAGTTTCCCATTATGCTCAGTAAGAACATGTCTATTTCACAGTTGGAAAAATAGAGCCATGGGGAGGGTAAAGGCCTAGTCACACTTCACAACAAGTCAGTAGCAAAATTTATGGAAGCCTAGGTCTCCACAGCTCTGTGATTCTTAAAAACAATTGGGTTCAGCAATTTACATCCTTTCTGTGTTAACTATATTATCAAATATGGCGTCAGTTTAAATTTGGGGGCCATTTATAGAATGAATCCTGAAGTGACAAGAAATAAAGCAGAGGAAGAGTGTGGGAGATGCTGTGCTGGATATGAGATGAATACTCTGCATGCCAGCAGCAGGCACTGCAGTGAGCCATCAGCTCCTTCTCTCAGGTTTCTCTGGCTAGCTCTTGCACACACCTTGAGGATGTTGGCTCTTCCAGCAAATGATGCTAGAGAGCTAATGGACAACAATACAGCTTGGGCAGGCTCTATGTCTGTTTGCATTGCTCCTGATGCTGAAGCATGCCCAGAGCAGCAGAATGGAGAGGAAAAAAAGCATCCCTGCCCTTGTGGGCTCTGGACTTTACCCTGTGCCTTGTCTGGGTTCAGCTCTCTTCCACAGTGCACTGCCTTGCGGTTGCTGTCTGTGTTTGGTCTTAGACACAAATATGATTCATGGTTCCCCAAGACAGGGCCAGGCAGGACCAAAATCTGTCCTGGGCCTCCTTGCACCTTGTTTAAAACAGGGGTTCTAAACAAGTTTTGTGGGGGAGTCCAAAGCCTATTAGAAAGAAATGAAAGTCTTGCATCAACTTCAGGGGGGTTTGGATCAGGCCTTACATGTCTTTTCTTATTCCTAATGCAGTCTCTGGGATTTTTGCCAGGGATTTATTGGGAATAGTTTGACTTCACTGTGACCAGGACTGGGTCCAAGATGAGCATACACAAGGGGAATGAACAGTCTTTTCAAAAATTTTTAATTCCCTCTCAAGGCTCCACAGCAATGCAAAATGGTGTAAAGAAACACAGAAAACTGCATATCCTAGGAACAGAGATGAGAATTCTAAGCACATGCAGTTTTATTGAATGTTATCAAGGCTTCCTAGTAGTTAATTTGATTAAATGGAGCTCCCTGAATGTTCTTTCTCTAAAAGTGATTTACAAAGTGTTTTAACATGAGGAGTTTCCAAAAGCACTTGGATGTCAAAGAAGAGCTATTAATCTTTATATTAGCATTCTGAAAAACAGCATGTGTTCCTTGATTAGTTGATATTTGTTTGCATTCTTCTTTTCTACAGAGGATTATCACTATGACCTTTTTAAACATACTGTAGGTCTTTAACATTTAGGAGTTAAATATTTTCATGGTTATAAACTGGCATTAATCCAGTTTTCACTGGTGCAAATAAGGATTGAAGCCCACAAAAAATACTGAAAGACCTCAGATGTGAATTCTAATAACCTTTATCTCATGAAACACATTAGTAAGCAAGCTAGCATGCCATATGTTTGACCATCTTGGACAAGTCACACTGGGGCCAAGCCTGGCCAGCACTTGCCCATGTTGATTGTCTAAGTGATTTCAGCAGGTCTGATCAAGTGAGATGAAGGATTTCTGCCTCCTGCCTTTGCTGAAAAGAAATTCAGGCAGGATTGGCCCAGTGGGCAGATAATGGGTTTTCCATCTTCATGCAGATACGTGTATTTCATGATTTTACATAAATGTGAAGTATGCTCTAGAAACAGAAAAGTAAGAGACACTAATTTAAGTGTGGTTTACTTCTGTTTTGTGGTGGGTTTCAATTGTACCTTGGGTGTGTATTCCTTCTTGATATTTCTGCTCTGTGTGTGTGTGTGTGCAATCAAAAAGTCCCGTAAGCTGACACAGCATTAGACTGGTGACACTTTCAGCCTCTTGGGATAGAGAGTGGGGCTGGAAGTTATAAATAGCAGAGGTCCTGTGCACTATCAAGCAGAGCAAAAATAAGTATCATAAAGATTCATAAAAAAGGGCATACTTGATGAAATTCCAGCAGAAACTGCAAGACCACATGACAGAAATTAATAGCAAAGTTAGGGTCCAGAGCTTCAACACATGCAGTTGTTCCAAAATAAATTAAAAAGTACCAGTCTTGGTTGCCATGGTTAGGACTGTTGGTATGTTGCTTTGACTTTTTCAGTGTCATTAATTTGGCTCTTTTGTCAGGTGAGAATCCCTAAATTAAACATTGCTTTGGATTGCTTCATAATACTTCTGCTATGACAAAAACAGAGGAAAAAAGAAACCACTCAATTAAGGATCTGCTGCCTGTTATAATTCTGACATCATGTGAAAGAAGACATCATGGACCCTTTGCCTATTTTGCTAATCAATATTGTGGGACTTCCCCATTCTTCATTAATAATTTGGATTCTGGAGAGCCCAGTCATAATGGAAGCCCTAGAACAATAACGGTATCTACAGGTGCAGCTGAACACTGGATCCTTGCAGCTCCTTGCAATCTTCCCCAAGGCCATCAGAGCTGCAGCTGGAAACTGGCAGTATCTGCAGCTAGGCTGGCAGAGGGTGAGGGCATAGGCCACAAGTAATATCCCTTTCTTTGATTATGCAAAGGGACTCTGCCAGATATTTTGCATTTTTAAGTGTGTTTCTTGGTTATGCTTCAGGCTTTTGCTGTGTAAGTCTATTTCCCTTTCTCTCCTCTTATCTGCCCAGCTCTGTTTCTTGGTGTGTGATTTTCTTTGGTTACTCTACCTTCTTGTTTAAATTCTAGTTGCCACTACTCTGCTGCGTCCTAACTTCTGGCCTCTGGCCATCTCAGCTCTTGTCTGCTCTTCTGACCTTGTGTTTCATATACCTAAGCCATAATGTATTTCTTTCTTAACCTTCCTGCCTTCCCGTCTTCATCCTCAAATATTAGATACGTTAAATCTGCATACAAATGTATACATGCACATAAATTGGGAAGATAGATGTTTATTAGAGTGTGGAACTTGAAAATAAGTAACATATGTGCTTTTCCCACCCTTGTAGGGAAATTTAGGTGGTTTGTGTTAGCACACTAGCTTATATTTGGTTAAAATAAGCACTTTACCTAACCCTTCGACCCTAGTCCCAATCCCTATTCCCTGGAGGATTTGGTTTGGCTTGGCAAATATTGTACAAAGGGGTAATCTTCTCCCCTCTGCCAGCAGACTGCTGCCTGAGTCTGATAGTCATCTACTTAACTGCCTTTCATGAAGTGCAGAAATGCATGTTGGGTTGGGCCTGCTAATGGTGCATAGAGTTTTTCCTGTAGTAAGCCCTAACACATTTTTAACAAAGTTTGAAGATTGTTATTTTTTGCAGAGCATTTGTGCAGACAGCTAAGTAATGGTGGGTGAATTCCCACATCCCCAAATTTAGGCTGGAATTTTCTACACCCAAACCCCTTTGCTTTGGCTGCAAGGCAGTAATACAACACATTACAACTGGTCCTGTAGAGTCTGGAAAACTTTTGGTATGCTTCCACAAATCCCACAGCCTTTTGGCTGACCCATCACTGCCTATGTACAGCAGGGATAGCCAGCTTTTGTATAGGAGCCACTGTATTCCCAAGGAGGTATTTTGGGCAGACCAGATACAGCCACGTTTATGCACTTGAGTTTTAGAAAGTTTCCAGACTCCATCTGCACACTGTTTCCCTTCCTTTCCCCTCTCCAAAGAGCACCAAGCAGCCATGTGGCTGGCTGGTTGAGGTTGGCTACAGTGGTGCTGTGGGCCACCTTTTGCCACTGGGCTGCCACTTGACATTCTTGATCTGCATGAGCTGTTCTTGCAGGGTGCCCATGGCTGCAGTGTGCAAAAATTTTCTCTCACAGCTAACTTTACTCCAGTGTGACAAAAAAAGCCTGATGCCATATGGGATATTCATTCACACTAGGAATTTAGTACTATGTCTTGCCTGTCACTTAATTAGCTGTTATTTATTTTAATAGAATGCATAATGCAAGGAATTATTTTTGTTTAAGGGACTTAAGTTGACTTAAAGCCATAGGGAAGAGGAAAAAATCCCCACATCTACAAGAAGTAATAAAGTGCTTTTGTTTTCCCAAAATTATTAGTATTTGAAGTCCTATGTGCCAGATCTGGAATATTGTAGTAAAGGTTGCACTGGGATTTCACAGTTATTTACTAGGTGATTATTTAGAGTCACTTTCTTTTTAGTCAGTTGTAACATTTTACATTTTTGGGGCTTGACTGGGATATGGCATCGCACTTGGTTCTAGCTGTGTTGCCGTAATCTCTGTGTGACGTGGAGCCAGAAAAACCTATAAAAGCAGCTGTTGCTTTCATTAAAACCATTACAAAGGTCTATTTGTGGTGTCCCCAAAAATAATTCTGATAATTGGTTGTTAATTTTAATTACTCACCAGTTGGATATCTTGATAGGAGAAACAGGTATACATACCCAGTTAAACAAAATAAACACATATTCAGTAATAACTGGACATTTGGGTAACATGTTAAATGTAATAATACTGTGCAGTGATGATTAATTTATAATCTTCATCAAATCAGTGGAAGCAGGATATGGTTAATATGATGTCATTGTTTAGATAGCCACTTTAATGACTTATTTATATACGTATGTTCAGCGTTACAAGGTGGTGAGTCGACACTTGTTAGTATTGGGCAAGCTGCATGATCCACTTGTGAAGCTGTTTCTCAGGCCCTTTTTTGGGTGCACGGCTCCTGCAAGTTGTTGTTTCACTCTCACCTCCAGGCCCTCAGCACAACCAGAGCAAAGCAAGCTCCCTAAACTTCCCCACATTGTCAGGAGCAGCAGCCACAGTGTGCATGGCTGTCATGTTTAAACAGAAATAAAATATAACCAGAAAATGTTGCTATCTCCTTGGGGGCACGGTGTAGATGCAAGAAGCAACAAGTGGACAAGAGGTTGCATCTTCAGCTTGCCACCTGGTTCCTTTGAGGCCATCCACTGTGGGGTGCTGTACTCAAGGCTCAGGAGACATTAAAAGAACACTGCTGAAGGGAGCAAGGTTGTAGGGGCATTTAGTTTGTAAAGTGCTTTGGGAATGCTAGAATTTCCTAATATGACCAACACTGCTCTTAACACAGTGCCGAAACACAGCCCCATGGTAGCCACTGTGAAGAAAATTAACTCTACCCCAGCCATGCCAGCACATTGGATAAAAAAAGGATCCTTTCACTTCTCTTCACTTCACCTTTGCCTTGTGTTGTTTGAAGAATCGTGTCGCTAATTCTCACATCACTGAAAGGAGGAAAATATGCTTTGTTAGAGTTAGCACTGAATCTTGGGTGGCTTGTAAGGACCATCCCATGTGCCCCTACCTCAGCCCTTTTTTAGGTGGAATTAATCTCAGCAGGGTACCACATCCTCAGCCTGCAAGGATATTTCTGATGGTCAAGTGATGAGAAGTAAGGTGAGGGCACCACATTGCTACAACATACATAAATGTTCAAATATTTATCATAATATGAATATGCAACAGGAGAAATGGAGAACTACTTTGGCTCTTTGAATAGCACAAGCAGGGAGGTTAGGTTGGGAGTGAAGTTTCTTTTTTTGCTCCAATTTATACCTGTATGCAACACATGTTGGCAAAAAGTAGAAGTATGATTAATTCACTGTTATGGGCTGGCAGATTAGTCAGGTTATGGAATGGCTGTGACATGGAGAGCAATAGAACAATTTTCTCATGAGCTGGTTTCAGTTTTCCTAAGTATTTTGTCTTATGTCAACTGTATCAACTGTGCTTTGCAGTCAGCAGTTTTTCTTCTCCGTATACTCTTATTATGCATTCTTGCTAAAACTTTTTCACCTTCTTTTAGCCTTTATTGGGATATTCCAGACAGGTCCCATTCCTCCACACAAATGAGCAGTAATTAAGTGAGTTGACCACAAGGAAGGTCAGATTTATTTCCTATTCCATACTAAAAAGACAAGTAAACATAAAGCACATGAAAAATCTAAACAGTAACTTTCTCTTTGATTCTGTTGTACATCTTTGTCCTTTGAAGTCTAGACAAATAGGCTGCGGCAGAAAGACATGAAGATATTTTTGATAATAAAATTTAGTAACTGAGGCTATTGCAAAAAGCCTGGCTTCCTTATAAGAGAGAGTGTGCTAACAGGTCCTTCAATATGCTGATTCAGTTTCAGTCCAAAATGTCCTAATCATAAGTGAGGTAATTTATCAGTTAAGAAAGGGGCAAATTCCTTAGAATGATCTAACCTCAATATTTTGCATATACCCAACACTGTTAAAAAGGGAGAAATATTTGTCCCATGTTCTACTTGAGTGGTGAGTTGGAGTGAGTTCAGTGGTAAATATGTGTATAGAAGTTAAAGCCTGCCCATTTGACCATCTTAGCTCTAGAGACTACAGAATCCAGGTGGAAATGCATGATGCTGGAGTAATATATTGCCTACTTCCTCTAACTGCTGAAAGTCAAACCTCACTTTTTACAGAAAAATTAGTGCCGTGGTTCTCACTCTAAAGTTTTGGTTATACATGGGCTTTTAAATATTGATTTTATAAGTTCTAATTGTTTATTAAAATGTGACAGAAAAATAGTCATGTCAAGAAATGTGAGCTCTCCACTTTTGGTTTATTTTCTTAGATACCTGTCCTTTGCAAATGTGGTGCATGGTGCAACTTTTAAAAGAGTAACCTGAACATGGCTTTGGATTGCAGACAATGCAGTCATGCTCTTCTAGGATAAATGAAGTGTCACTGCAAAATACCAGCATCAACAACCAGGGGCAGCTTTAACCATGTCTGGGATCTACTGCATGGTTAGAAGTTATTTATATGAATATTCTCACAGAGCACTGCAGACAGTGGAGGTTGCTGCTGACAGATAATTGGGCCTGTCACTGTTGTACATTAATCTAAGCACACCTCCTTATCCATACATATCTAATACACAAACTACAAGATCCTCTCAGTTCAGATCACTTGTAACCACTGTACACTTTCATACTTCCAGCATTTTTTCTGTTACAAAATTATATTTCAAATGTGATGATCCAATACAAGCAGATAGATTTTTAGCTCAGTGTGCAGAGATTTAAGTGCCATTTCTTATTGATGCTAATGCAAGTCAGGTGGCTAATACCCTGTACAGCTCACTGAAGATTCGCCCCAAGATGCCTTATAAATTGCTTTTCATTGAAAGCACATCCAAAATTCACTTTTCTGTATATGGTTTTTGCTACAGCAGTCTAACTCTAGATATTAAGTTTGTCACTGAAGAGGAATCATAAAGTCAAACAAGGCTTATAAAGAAAATCTCATGCAATAAAATTTTAAACTCCAGTTGATCTCTTGAACTGCAGCATTTCTCTGCTGAAGGTCATGACTGGTGTGCATTACAGTTGGCTCTGCACCTAGACTGCTTTGTGCTTACAGTTTGGCACAACCCAGCTTTATCTGCATTTACAGCCATGAGTATTACAGGATCAGATTTGGTTTCTCCCATTAAAAAAACCAAAACAACTTCATGCAGAGATAAATGACCTCTCTAGAATACTTAATTAGAAAAAAGTTTGTTTGCCAGCTGGTGAGTACATTAAGCCTTTCTTCCTTCTTCTGACTAGACAGTTCTATGGAACTGTATCTTTGGTACAATTTCTGTTTCTGATAAATTTAGTTCTATAGCTTTCTTGGGGTGTGTCGATGACTGCTAGATGCAAAAGGATTGTTAATTTGCAGACTAGTAATCCAATGTTTTTATTTGAAGATGAACAACTAACTTGATTGTGTGTCTTTCTGTGATCCCTTCCACCCCTTCCATGAGAAAGCTAAAGAGGAAAGCAACAATTTCCTGGGCACACCTATCTCTTGTGATGTTCAAGGGCTGGTATTGGATACAAAATTGCCCTAACTACAATAAGGTTTCTTTAGGTGCCTTTTTACAGTTGAGATTAGAACAGGCAGTTCTGTGGTGGATACTGTGTAGCTTACAGAAATTGCTGGTTTTGGAAAGAAGACCCTGCTTTTTGAGCAGCTCGAGCCCAGCGTCCTTGACTGCTCTGAAAAACAGGGTTCTGCTTGTGTCAGTTGCCAGGAATATTGGGTTGCCAGTCATAGCCTACAATTCCCTATTTTTTCATAAAGACAGCAATAACAGTGCAGTACTCTGTACTGTCCCAACCATTTGCATCAGACCTGAGTTACCAGAGCCACTTCTGAGTTTTGAGGGGAGGACCCTGTTGTAATTTCTGGTGCTGAATTTTATGATGTGAAGTTGTGGAGGGGAAAGGAGAAAGATGCAAGTGTGGATTTCTGTTAGGGAGTTAAATCCATAGATGATGGAACATGGCTTCTTTCAGCCTATCTGGATCAGAACCTATCTTTGAACCTTTTGTTTGCCAGGTCCATTTATCAGTGCTCAGCCAAGATGTGAGTAGTTTCAGCAGAGGAAACCTTAGTAAACTCAACCATCAGGCCAGAAGTTCTTGAGAGCTAGTGAGGCCCTGCACCTCTTCTGCCTGGTTTCTTCAACTTAATAATTTCTGTGTTTTTCTGCCTTCTCTTTTTTGACAGAGAATGAACTAACATTGAATACTTACATTTTCCTGTCTAATTTTTCCTTTTCACTCAAGAACTGTTTTAAAGACATGAGAACATCTGCTCAGCTGAACTCTGAGTCTGCTGTTCCAAAGGATCATAGAGAGACCTAGAAAAGTTACCTATCTGGACCACCTTGTTCAAGTAGCCTCAGTCATATTAAAGTTCTGGAGATATTTTGCATAACTGAGCAGGCATTAAAAGCCACAAGTTTCAAAGGGAAAGAGATTTAAAATCCAGTTTGACTGGAGCTCACCTATTATTTTTTTCTCCTCCCAGAAGATGTACTAGAGCTGCTCACTCAAATGCCTTAAACTATTTGCTTGAAAGAGGAGTATATCACTTGATGCCTATTCAATAAATTTCTGTGGTAAACTGTGATGGAGAGGGAAGAAGAAATGAGCAAAGATTTTGTCAATTAATGAATAGTCTCACTGGCCTAGAGGTATGAACCTCTGAATCAGCAAACCAAGAAATGCACAGTGTTGGTCAGTACCTGCTCACAGGAATTGTTCACACATGGGTCAGATGCCCATTTTATCCCCCACTCTTTGTTTCTGAAGATGCCACTGTGGATTAATTCTCCTCCATGCATTTTCAAGCCTTAGCCTTGACTATCAATTTTTATGTCTACTGTAAACTTAGAGTAAACCCGTAAACTTACGGGTTAGTTGAGTTCAGCAGGGTAGTGTGATAAGAAAGACTCATTCTCTTTTCCCTTATAAAGGATATTTCTACTTATTTCTAAAGCCTATTTCTAAAGCCATAGATTATTATTACACAGTGGTGCAAAAGAAGGATTCAGGAGACCTATTCCAAGAAGAGAATTTAGCAAGCAGACTTTATTTTTCAGTGTAAAAAAAAAAAAACAAAACAAAAACTACAACAAACCTTACTTGGATACAGAAATAAATTTTGTCTATGTGTTTTAGAAACTGTGGGTAATGGTTTTGCACCCCAGTTGGCACATAGAAGACTGGAGCAGATGAATAGCTGTATCAATTAATTTTTTTTTTTTTTACTAATTCTGGGGCTGTCTCCTTTTTTGCAGAGAAAAGGAAGCTTTGTTTTGGAACACCAAGTTGCACATAGTACAAGCCTACATATTCATATTTTAATAAAGACATTCTTCTCATGCTTGAAAATTGTTGAAACCCATCATTGAAGTCTGGATTCGTTAGACTGTTGCTGGAATGGAAACTGGAAATAAGATTTGGCCATGATGTAACCAAAGATCACTGATCTCAGGGAAAAAAAATCTTCTCCACTGTGAGCCAATACATATATACAATATTAATGAGACTTTTCCTGCTAACTGGAGAACTTATAAGTGGTAACAGTGTACTTGGCCACTGTCAGTCAGAATAGTAGAGGTCTTTCCTCTACTGGCTAGAGGAAAGATTTTTTTTTTCTTTTTCAGCCCTACATAACACAAAGTAGCTCACACAAATTCCTTCCCATACTATTTTTTCTGTGTAACCATTTCATTGTGGTTCCCCTCCTTCTCACTGAACTCTGCTTTCATATAAGCTCGACAACTTGTTGGCAGTTACGGGTTTTATTTCATGTGACCTCCATGAGGCTTGTTGGGGTTACTGCTGGCAGCTTCCTCTGGAAGAGATGCTCCAGTGCACAGAGAAGAGAGAGCTTCAGGTGGGGTTGTGTGGTTTACACCTGGGGTGGCTGTTGAGTGGAGACAGAATGGCCTTTCAACAAGGAATATGGTTTTCTTCCTTGTCATTCCACTCTTATTTGTTAGATATGGGAAGTGCCTGCAATCTTTATCTTTGTGACAACATTTCCAAAAATGGGGACTTCAGACCTCCTAAGCTGTTTGCTGTCTGGTGTTTGTGCACACTTGGTGCAGTGCACATACCTCATAATAATAATTTGTAACCAGCAGTTGGTAACATACATGTTCTCACTGCTCAGGAGAATAAACTAATGTAACACCACAACTACAACTAGTGTTGTGAATTTATCCTTTGGAGAATGTAATTCAAAGTCTTGCTGGCTCACAAACACCTGAATTCCACTGTGGTTTGTCATTAACACTGTCTGGGGAAAAAAAACCCCAGGGCTGCAAGTGTCTGAAAAGCCCAGTGCTATGAGTATGCTAATGGTGAGATTTCAGTCGGTTCCTAACCCTGCATGAGAGGATGCTGCTGAGCTGTAATTACTATGAGAACCAGGGCTCAGAATTTCCTGAATATTGTGGGTTTCAGTTCTCAATGATAACATGGCATTAGTGTGGTTTTTTGCCCTGAATGTTGAATGTGCAGACAACTGGTCTTTTTTTATACTGGTGGAAATAGTCAACTGTCTATAATTAGTAACATTCAACCCACTCTTCAAAATACCAGCGCTTGCTTGGGTCTCAGATTGTCAAGGTTTATTGCAGGCAGTCCAAGACCAGAGAGTTCAATTAGAAAATTAACTTATATGTTATTTTACCATATTAGAGAGTTGATTTCCTTCCAATTTGAAACAGATGATACATTGTTATAAAGAGTTGGGGTTGCACTTAATATTCGCCTATAAAAGAGGTAAAGACATACAAGACTTTTCCGCTACATTGGGTTAGGGCTTTAAAAATAATATACTTTTTACAAGCCTAACTGCAGCTTTTATTCCTTTGAGTCACGTGTGCTTGGTGGAAACCATGTACTTTCAGTGCTTCTCAAAGCATAAAAAGTGCAATAAAATTTTTTAAAAAGAATTTATACTATGTTTAGTTTTGTAAGGGAAAAAAAATTAGTAAGTTTAATCTAATGTCATTAAATGCTGTGGTTTTCAGGTAATTTGTAATCCAGAAACCTTTCGTATATTTGGCGAAATGGTAACAGAAAATTAAGCTATAAGGAACACTGAAAAATTACTGGGATTACATTTGGGGCTAAATATTGACTATTAAAATGTTTGTACTTCAAATAAATTGGTGTGACTGTTGGCTCACCAGATACCTAAGCTGAATATCTGTACCTTTATAAATGCTTGAATAATAAATTAAATGGACCTCCCACCTAGGTGACCTTGCTTCTGTTACCAGGAAGGAGCAGATGAAGGGAAAAGAGCCCTTGAGCAGGAGCAGCATCAGATGGGAGTTCAGTAGGAGCTGCTTAGGACAATGCACCATCCAAAAGCCTTTCTTCTGAGAACACTGAGAACACCAGTCCTAAACAGCTTCTAGGCTGCTGTGTGTTTGCCCACAAAGCTCCTTTTTCTGCAGCAAGTCAGCATTTCCACAGGGGCTCGTGCAAGCAGGCAACATTGGATCTGGTATACATGCTTGGATATTTCTTTCTGGGTGTGTGTCTCAGCTTCTGCAGCTCTTCTACAATGCAGCATCTCAGCCAGCATAAACAATGCTGGGATTCATTAAGAATAAAAATTAGCTGATGGTTGATGGTTTTCTGTAGGAAGCAATGACACCCATAGGGGTCCCAGTGGAATCTGAGAGGGTGTGGTGAGAAAAGATAAAGATTTTTCTCCTGGCCTTAATGTGTATAAGGCCAGTAGTGCTTATAAAGTGGCTGAGTGGATGTGCTATTTGAGGGAGAGTGCCAACAATGTTACCTTTTGGAGACAGAATAAAGATATTTCAAATAGGAGGCAGATGAAGAGTCATGACCCCTAGTGGAACCCTTCCAGTACAGTTTGTTTGAATCTTTTTCTTCATTAGTGTTTCCCAAAGGTGAATTCAGTAACACAGTACCTCATGATAACTGAGCATGCAGCACTTGGGGGCATATTATGAAAATAAAAATAACTTCATATTTAAACCATTTTCTTTCTTATCTCCCATAATAGCAATATCTGTCTGCAAATTTTATTTTACTTGGGGAGTTCAGGTTACCACTTTCCAGCACTTTTTACCAGTTCTATCCAAAACCAATCCTGAGTTTTATATGTCAATAAATGGATGGAGTACTTCTAATAAGAAACCCTGAGAAGTAAAAAAAAAAAAAAACTGGAAAAGAAGATCAGGGAAAATTACCAATCTGTTGAGAATATAATGTTGCCAAACCCAAAGAAGAAAATAAATCTTGATGCCACCTTTTGGAAAACAGTCACAGTCAGATGGAATTCTGAGTAATCCTTCTGCAGGAGTTACTCAAGTTCAGTTTGGTGTTTTCCACTTCTGATAAATGCTGGAAGTGGGCAGTTTTAAGTAACAGGCTTGAAGTATGCAATGTTACTAATCCAAGCAGGTACATATGCACTTTAAAATAATAAAAGAAAAAAAATCAGTTACCACAGTTTTGCATCCAGGAGGGAAAATTTAAATGCTTTTATATATTAGAATGGCAGAAATGAAAGGGTTTAGCTTTTGTTTGTTTTGGGTTTTTTTCTCCCTATCAAGAAAAGAATTGTTAAAAAGGGGAATGGTGTTTCCCTAAGTACTCATATAGCTGTTATTTTTAGGGTTTTTTGGTTCATGGTTCATGTTTTCCAGAAAGAAAGCAGCAGTGCCTAGTGGTAAATTATATAACCAGAGAACAAATCTTATACCTTAGTAACTGAACCGTTTCACTGGATAGCACTTAATATATCATATCAGAAAAGAGAACAAAATTCATTCTGTGAATTTCTGTCTTTCAGAAGGGATCCAGTCATGCCTTACATTTGGGATGTAAGATTTCCTCTCTGTAGAGGAAAGCGTGGGGAATGAATCCAGCTGTCCCAAAGCAAATTGTAATGGAGACACTTGGTAAAATTTCTAATCCATAGCTCCCTACTACTTGCAATCCCCCACAAATGAAACACAGATAAATGATCCAGGAGAGAAAACAGAGCTATAAACTGTTCACCAATAGGATCTGCAGAACATTCAGTGCTGGCTGTTCAGGTTATGGCTGTTCCTCCAGGGAACATGGGATTTCCTTGTTCTCCTATGGGTAGGTGCTCCATCTTCCTCTGGTACCTTGCACTCTCAGTCTGACTCTTCTCTCATGACAAAATCTCTCATCTTAGGCAGGGGTCTGGCAGCTGGGTAAGCTGGTAGCCCTCTGAAAATCTGCATGAGAATTCAAGTCGATAACACATTTCCTTTTCCCCATCATTTTAGTTTTTCTAAGGCAATTGCATGTAATCAATTAGTCTGGGACCAGAGGGTGCTGTACTCAGATGAAAAAAAGGTTGGCTGAAGCAACATGCTGTTGTGTTTGTGTTACTGTCTGACAAGTAGCAAAGTCACCTGAGAGCTTCAGGGCTCCTACAGCAGCAGGCAGATTTTGTTTGGAGGCATTGTTGCTGCTTCAGTCTGGGATGCCAGCCTGCATTCCATTTCAGTCTGTATTCTGTGTATCATCAGGCCTGGCTGGTGTGTAAAGTGCAAAGGTATGGTTTGCAGGTTTTGTACCCTTGAGTATTTTATATCAGCCTGCAGAAAAGTCAGGGCCTTGGCCAGGCTATTCCATCCCATAACTGAAGAAGCAGGTCCACTAAAACTTATGCTGATGTCACACTCACTGGAATTCAGAACTTAGATTCATACAGGTTAATTTTTTTTTTTTGCCTTTTTTTTCCTTTTTTCTTTTTTTTCCTTTTTTTTTTTTTTTTGCTTTTTGATGCAGCTTGGAGTAGAGAACTGAGGAGGTGACATGATTTGCAGCATGAAGTGTACAATATATTTATTGCTACTTTCCATTCTTCATCCAAATTAGTGTCTTCCACTAGAATTTAATACATCTGCTCTGCTATTTTCTGGGTTGTAACAGAAGAAAATGACAGTAATAACTTTAGATCATTGAGTAATGTTTCTTTAGCACTATTTAAAAGAGGCATATCCTATTTTTTTTTTAATTTAAAGAATGGAGAGATCTTTTTTTAGTAGGTGGGAACACCATCTTACCAGTATAGATGTTGTTGGCAGGTATCACACAGGGTAAGAGATATTCAATAAGGGAGGTAGTGAAAGAGATCACAGTTTCTACTAAAATTAATTCTGAGCTGGTGTCACTTGCCATGAAATAGACTAAAGATGTAAGACTGTTTTAATGCTGTCTAGGATTGTAAGAGTTAGGAACTGGAATCTGTATTGCAGCTCAGAAGTGAAGACTGAGGGTCAGTCTGGGCCAAGCAGTTTCCAAAGGGAGGGTGCCAAGAGGAGGGATCCAGGCTCTTCTCAGTGGTGCCCAGCAGTTGGACAAGAGGCACTGGGCAGAAACCTGAACACAGGAATTCCCCCTGAACCTGAGGGAGAACTCCTTCATGTGCAGGACCAAACTCTGCCACAGCTTGCCCAGAGAGGTTGTGGAGTTTCCCTCCCTGGAGAGATCCAGGAACCATCTGGACCTAATCCCAAGTAAAGTGCTCTAGGGGACCCTGCTTGAGCAGGGAGGTTGGACTCGATGACCTCCAGTGAGCCTTTCCAAACTCAACCATCCTGTGATTCTATGGTATTTTAGTAAATATTTTTGGCACACAGTTATCCTCATGTCAGTTAAATCACAGCTCTGTTTTCAGTAAATGTGGGAGTTAGCTGGTTCAGTATGAGCTACTGAAAAGAAAAAATTTAGTACAGCTTTGTTGCATTTTCTTTGTAGGCTGAAAAGAAAAATGAATATTTCTTCAGAGCATATTTTCTAGTATACAATGACCCAAATGTTGAACAGATGTACTTAAAAGTGTGGAAAAATCAAATGAAAGGCACATTTAGGATTTATAGAGTTGAAAACCAAAAAAAAAAAACCCAATGGAAACAAGAAGGTTGATGAACAGAAACTGTGTTGTTAATACAGAAATTTTTACTCTAAATTAAAAAAAAAGTTGGTTTCTAGGTCCCTAAACTGCAATCTGGAATTATATAAATTATGGTTAAAAAAATGATGCAACATTTTTTCTGAAAAGTAAAATTTAGCTCTAAAATATGTTTTTATATTCATTTTAAATAGTGCAGCTTCATAAAATAGTACTTCTTCCAAGAATCATGAAACTCATAGAGGTCAGAGAGCTACAAAACACTTACTTTTTTTCTCCCCACATTTTGCAATCATGCAATTAAGACTACAGATGACCAGAAAATAAGCCAGATTTTTAATTCAGTACCAATTCTTTGTCACAGCTGCTGCTGTAAGGAACCAGTGGGAAAATGGCCCTGGTGAAGTGTAGTCTCTTCACCCAGGTATGGGAGTGTAACAGTGCACCATTTATTTCAGTAAGACAGCTGCATATTTCTGCAATGAGCTGTGGCCTCCATTCAGAAAAGCAGCCCTGTTCTGGAAAGCAGCCTCTTTAGAGGATCACAGTTACAACAGATCCACTGCAGAAAGCATTTGAGCCTGGGACTTGGGGAATTAAACACACGCTTAAGTGCTTTTCCTTAATAGAAGCACATTTAGACTTGTGAATTGAGGCTTGCATAGACCAGTAAACAAGGGAATTTTCAAACAGTTATCAGCCATCTGTATTAAGTAATCCACATAATGAGTGGAACTTTGGAGATTTATATCAGCTGATACTGTGTCTTGTACTGGGGAAGAGATTCTGACATGAAGTTCTTCATTAAATCAACTCTGCAATCCAGAAATGTTCATTGCACTTAGGTAAAAACTGCTAAATATGATTAAGTATTTTGTCTTCCTATCTCATGTTCTTCAGACAATTAAATAAAGAGGTAAAATGATTTGAGAGATGAGAACTGGAGCAGGCTTTGGTAATGATTTGAGTCCTGGCTTGTCCCATTAGTTCTTGCCCATTAGACCAATCACTTGTGAACAATTCAGGCACCCAAGTAAGTGGCTTGATGTTTTCCAAAGTGCTGAGGAACTTTGGTAAACTGCTATTAGTTTGATTGGTTATACCAATATGATGATATATGATGATAGCTCATATTGCCAGTAAGAATTTACAGTTTTAGACTTTGTCTTCTATACTTTGGGTTTGGCAAGTCCTTGGTGGACCTTCAGAGTGTGTTGCACTTTATGGGTCTGAAGGGAGAGCAAGCCTGCATTTGTACCTCTGAGTGTGCAAAAGCCTTTGCTGCTAAGTAAGATTTTTCAGCAGATGGGTAAATATCAGAAATTTAGACTCTCTGACAAAATGAACTTGGGAGAGGATATCCTGTGTCTAGTGTCAGGTTGTCACTGTATTGTGCTTCTGACAGAAATTGCACTCACAATGTGCTTCTCACATACTGTGGAGCTTCCCATCTGAGCATTGCATAGCCAGGGAAAGTGGCTCTCTGTTTGTTCCTTAGTTCCTGGCATTTTTCCTTGGTCCTTGTAACTGTATCCTCAGAGGCCAGCAGCTCCAGGGCTTCACTGAGATGACACCTGGTTTTGGTCTGCTTGCTTTTGATTTTGTGCTGGCTTTTGCGGTTCAGGGTATCTGCAAACCTTGCCTTCAGGAAAGAATGATGAGTTATTATCTCATTAATTATTCAGAGTAGTAGAAGCCATGTCCCTAAGAGGCTCTGAACCCTCCCTGTAAAGGGAGTGATGCTGCATCTGTTCAATGCTAAGCTGTGCTGTCCTCTCAGGGCAGTACCTGACTGATGGCCCTGCTGAATGATGACACTGACAGGTCCCCAAGCTGGACAGGTGTCCTGAATGAAAAGGGCCTGATCCTGCCTGTAATCCAAGCAGGAGGGAGGCTGCCACTCAGGTCACCTATCTCTCATCATCAGCTCCCAGACTGAGCTGTACTTGAAGCTGGGAAGCTAGAGGGAAATGTGTAGGAAGTGGAAGGTGTTGGAAAAGGGATACACCTGAAGTTGTGGTGGGTATTGTGTCCTTTTTCTTCACTGGAACAGTCAAGAGAAATGGTGGGAAAGACGCTCCTGGGGATATTGCATCAAAGACAAATTGCTTCAGAAAGCTCAGAGGATAACTGCAGAGGAGACCAGCTGTGCCTGTTGGAGAACACTGGGCTGCAATGCACATATCTGAGCCTCCTTAGAACTATTAAAGTAACTGCACTGGCAAGAGTAGAATAGAGGTAAGAACAGAGCCCCCTGTCTACATTTTGCTCACTAAAAAATTACAGATTTGTCTGTCCCCAGGCAGCATGTGTAATACTCACTATGTGCCGAAGCTAATTTTCTAACAGGGGGGGTTTTTTGAAGACACAATATCTGTCATCTTTACCATCATAACTGGTAGTCATTTGCTTACTCAAATAATAGATTAGCTGGTCAATCTAAAAGCTATATTGTGCTGTCAAAGGGATTTTGTTTGAAATTGAGGATGTAATGTGGTCTACTGGGGAGACACAGCGGTGATTTTTGAAGGCTACAGAATTTAAAAGGCCCACTGCCTCTCTCCCTTCATTTATTTATGTACTTATTTTTTCAAATGTCAGCATTGATGGTTGCCATTTTCCCACTAATTTTGAAGAACATTTACTTCAGAGAGATATGTCAGCTTGATTCATTCTAAAAACACATAATTTAACATACTATACCTAGATATTAACCTCACAGAACATTCAGAAACAAGGATGGGCTATTTATTAAAGTTATAGAAAGAAAATTAATCAAATGCCATTTGGATACTGATGGTTGTCACAGTTAGACTGTATACAGTGTGTGACACAGTATAGCCATATTGTCCGTTTTATTGATACCACCCCTTTTCATTTATTATAATCCCTTTTCACAGCTGCCGCTGTAAGGAATCAGCACAACATCATCCCAACATGGATGCTGTTGTCACTGTTACATACCTGTTTGCAAAGATCTCTGTCCAAACAGACCTTTCTGCTCATTCCAAATCTGAATGAAATAATGCCCCTGAACACAGGCACCAGAGAACAGAGTGAACTCTTTGTCTTTATGATTTACAAGCTTGGCAGCTTTCTCAGGTATCTGCTGAACCTTTTGTACAATATGGAGCAGAAGAAAACTGCAGTCCTAATTTTGACTTCTGTATGATCCCATTGCAGATGAGTGAGCACTTGCAGATGTTATGCAGATTTGTCTCATTGTATGTAGTATCTTGGGAGTCTTTGGCAGCAAAGACTCCTGTCGAGTCTTGACAGTGACAAAAATAGTTAAAGGTCATCTTTGAAAGTCCATTTTTACTTGATTCCAGAGTTTCCTTTGCTCTTTCTTCTCCACTATGAATCTCAGAGAATTCTTCATTTCTATAGCTTGCTGTAGATCTTATGTTTTAGTCACAAAAGGTGCTACAAAAAATCTAAAGTATGTGTTATAATGTGTCATTAATACAAAGCTGACAGAGTGGTGTCCTCCAAAGGCTGTGGTTCACTGCTCTGAACATTAAAACAAACTTGAAAAGGGCACATTCTTTATCAGCCCTTTCCATGGTGACTCAATAGAACATGTTGAACTTGAAGTAGAGTTAAGTGATGTACTTCTGGTAGGAGAATGGGAGTTGAAATACTCCACACCATTTTCAGAATGGTATTTACTCTTCTGTTTGTATTCACCTTCATCCCCTCACAGGATCACAGTGTGATCATGGGATCATAGGACAAGTGAGGTTGGAAAGAGCCTCAGGCTGTTATCTAGGTGATACAGTGACATATTCAGTGACAATTCAGAAACTACAGTAATGACTGCATCTCTTTCATTGTCTTTGCTTTCCATTTGTCTTTTGAATCATGAAATCTTACAAATTCAATTACTATTCAGATACTTCTTTTGAATCAGCCAAATAAAGAATTAGGACAACAAGCTTCTACACTTTGATGGTTCTGACTTTAAAGTAAAAACATGCAAATAGGCTTGCATGTGAAGGTTCAGAATGTACTGCATCTTTCTGAAGTTCAAAAAAAATCAGATATAAGACCTATATTTCATCCTTCACTCAGGAAAATGCAAGAGATTAAACCATCAAATAGAAACACAGAATAGCATATTAAATTTTGAAAAAAAGGTCTTGTTGCTTAGCATTCAAGCTATTTTCAGCTAATTCTAGTTCCTGTAGTAATAGCATCAATCTGCAAATAGTATTGCAGGGAGTAGTTTCAGCTCACCTGTTAATTCAGGCAAAAAGTCTTACATTTGCAAGTCAATAACCACAGGCTTTCAATAAGGTGCCCAGAGAAACTGGAAATTGAATACTCTTCCCTATGAAGGATCAAGAATTTGCATCAAGTGTACTGGTTTCCCTGCAGAGCATGATGCGGTGCAACAAGTGGAATCCTTAGCTCCAGATTTCACACTTCATTACTCACATATGCAATAATTCCAAGTTTGTTTTGCTTTATATTTATAGTAGCAGACACAATTTAAAAGGCTCAATGTGATATGACTGTCAGTTCAGTACAATCTCACCAAAATGTTCACATTCAGAGCACAAGCATTTCAAAAAGTACAGAGCCCAAGATCCTTCCCTTTGATGATTGAAATTATGTCAGTCTGTTCAAATAAGGTTTGACATTAATTTGTTCAGAAATTTAGAACTTCTCCTAAAATGCCATCTAAAAGTATCATAAATTTGGGTTTATATGCTACATTTGTAACTCAGGACAAATAGTTGATGCTTATTTAAAGCAGTTATAACTGCATCAGTTTGCAAAGTACTAGATTAACTTGGGGCACGTGAAACTATTTATACTGTAATTTTTTATGTTAGAGAAGTGTTGTCCTGCCAGTGATGCAATCACTTGGACAAGTCATTGCTGTATCTAATATTGTTTGTCTATAAAATGGGATAAAAAAGTTGATGACTGGTTGTTAGGTTCAGTCATCATTTATTTGGAACAAGGATTGTTGTCTTGTGAAAGAATATGAAGTGCTTGAAATAGATATTATGACATTCTGGCATGGGAATGTCATGTATGTGTCACACCTGTCTCCTCCCAACAGGAAGAACAGGAGCTCCTCTTCAAAATGCACAACCAGATATCAGCCATTTTTAGTAGAAATGCAGTGAAAATGGATTGCAAAATTTAGATGGTTTTTGCATTATAAAAAAAGTCATTATAATAATTGGAAATTCATATGTTGAAATGCAAAATTAGCTGTTCTACCTTGTAATTTTGAGATGTGTACTGAGGTGTTTTCTTCCATCTGCAGGGTGAACATCATAAAAGTATCTTATTTTCCTTCTCTTTAATTCCATGCCAGCTGATCATTGGCATCAGTCTGCTGGCTGAATCTCACCACTCTTTTTATTGCCTTTGTGAACATAAAAGCCCATTGGGCATCATGGGAATGTATGTACTGGACAAGAGAGTAATAGTGAAAAGACAGAGAAGTAAAATTATTTCTTAAATTTCAGTTTTCAGTTTAATTTTTTTTTTTTTTTTGTAAGTTGATAACTTGTTCTGGATATTTCTTCAGTGCATACTTCCTAATATTTCTTGTGCCAAATACTGAACAGGCTATTTCTAGCCTGGATAAACTAAGAGACACACATTTAGGACATGAAGCTGGAAATTCAGAAAACATTAGACAGCCAAGCTTTGAGCTGAAACTTTACACTGACAACATATTTTCTGCTATAGTAAAATGTGGCAATATCAGTCTACCTTAGATACTGAGAACCTAGATTTCCAGTAATCTGAACATCACCTTCACCATCACCTCCCTCACCCTCCAGGCTCATGCATTTGTCCAGACTGAAAATGAAGTTCTCTAGTTAGAGAATACAAGGTACCACCAGCACCCCTTGAAGCTGATGTAACCAAGAATCAAAATTGTATGACATTTAGTACAAAAAATCCCATTAATGGCTATTTCAGTCTCTAATTCTCCATTGGCACTCCTGGAATGTCTTCCAGTATCACTTTAGCTGCCTCAGGAGCCTTACAACTACAGGAGAAACATTTTTCATGGAGCAGGGAGTAAGTGTCGAGTATTACTTGCAGGTTTCCTTTGGAGGAAAGGCCATATAAATGAAGCTGAATCTCCAATATTTTAAATCTCTCATAGGATTATAGGAATTTGAGTTATTCTGTAGTCAATATTGCTTTGCAAAGGCTGGATTTCCAGATCTCCTGGAATCCACTGCTGCATGAAAACTTTGTTGAAAGAAGCAATAAAATCACAGTAGTGTAATAAAAAGATGAGAGTAGAAATTAAAATAAGATAGTATTTTAATTCCCTGAAGCCAGCCATGCCATTTCTCACTGGGCCACTTTTGTACAGGAGCAGATTTCTACATTTCCTGTGCACTAATGAATGCATCTCCATGCTCACACAATGACAGGAACAAATGTAAATGACCATGAACCACATGGAATAACCACAGTGCCAAGCTGCTGCAGGCTTTCTTTCAGCAGCACCCATGGGATCATAGGACAGGTGAGGTTGGAAAGAGCCTCAGGACGTTATCTAGGTAATACAGTGACATAAAATGTGCAGGCATTGACTCAAAACAAGAAAGAACAACTTCAAGATCAAGTTTAAGCACAAACTGAAGTCAGGACGTAACTTAGGTGGAGAGTAAGTCTGCTGTAAAGAGAGTGATCTGAGCAGGGCTCCTTTCAGAGTGAGTTTCTGTGACTCTCCTCTCCTTTGGCACGTGGCACTCAGCACCAAAGGCACTTTTTTATGTGTGGATGAGGCTGCCTGGCAGTACTGCTGTGCAGTGTGCCATCCCAGGACTGGAAAGTTAACCTGCAGAAGTGCAAGTTATGCACCAGTAGCTGAACAAACTTTGAGGATAGAGCAAAAGGTCTTAGAAAATGATAGCACTGATTAAAAAAAATTAGTTCAGGCCATTGACTGTTATCTTATATGGTAAATATAATTGTTTCCTGATATGAATAACACAGTATTTTGATGGGCTATCTGACTCTTTAATGTACAGAGAAATGTGATTTTGACATGATTAGCAAAAGAGAAAAACATTTGAGAAAGCCGTCTAATCCTGCTTCCTCCTTTTAGCTCTAGAGAACCAAAGAAACGGTAGCATTTGAAATTGCGATTTCCTCTTTTGTGTAATTATTATGGGAGTTGGAATGATTAACAAAACAGAAAACAAGCACTTAGCAGACACATAAAAACTGTTAAATAGATAGAAAAACACTTATGTTCAGTATTTGCTCTGCTGTTCATGGTGCAATTTCAGAGACACTACCTCAGCGTTACTATTTAACACATGAGTTTTAAAGATTCAAACAAGAGCAGACAGGTTTCATTAACATAGGAGTCCCAGAAGAAATAAATATTTATTAAACTTTCAGTGATGTAAAAGAGTGAGTTTTTTTAACCACACTTCCAGGGTTGTTGTACTGCCTGCCAAACACATACCTGGTGAGCTATTTAGAAACTTCCTGTTCCACATGCTAATTAACAGTCTATGAATTTTAACTTAAATCAGGGTCACATAGCTGAAAAGCATTTCAGAGGAGGCCTGCATTTGTCATTCAAAGACATTGCCAAGGTTTTAAGGCCCTGCTATAAAGTGGATTTCACAGCTTGAAAAACTAGTTCTCCAATAACAACTGGGTCAAAACTGGGAGGAACCATTATGCACTGAGTCACATGAGGTGCATTAGATGTACTTACACTTGAAATCAGAGTTAATCCAAAACTGGAACATTCAACATAAACCTCTTTGCATCCTTCTAGGCAGTGTGGCCTTGGATTCAGACTCCCACAAGATCATGGAAGATCATATTTCTCTGCTTTAGGTTGCAGTGAGATTCACAGAGCACATAGCAATATAGCTGGGCAGCAGTGCTCCTCTTCAGTGCATCTGGGCAGATTTTTTGGGGGGAAAAGAAGCCAAGATGACTGCAAGGTCTTCCACCAATGTTCAGTGATGCATTGACAGAATCATATCCAAAGCAGTGGTGTAGCACCACAACTCCCTCTTCCTACTACTTGCTCAGCTGCATCTTGCAGACAAATGTCTTCTTGATATGGAGACACCTTGATTAGATTATCTTTAGAAAATATTTTAAACTCTTTCCTAGATGCAGGTGTCTGATTTCCAAATGTTATTTTTCCTTCTTTTTTTCCCTTCCCCTCAAGTACAATTAACCCTGGGGTAGTTATTACATCAGAGCTTTCCAAACAAGGTGACCAAGGTGTCACTGCATAAATTTTTATTACTTACCTGTACATATCTTAATGGTTTTGCATCTTAGTAATTTTAAAATATATTACTTCATATTTTATTATTGATTTGGAAGTTAAGATTCAGTTATTATTAGTAAATATCATTCTGTCCTTTCTATCATGTATAATTTCCCTATTATTTAGCTGCAGTCTTGATGGTTTTCTACCCTAAGTATGGGAAAATTAGTTTACTTTTTGCAAATTGCAGGCTCAGCTGTCTAAGAAAAGGGCATGTCAGCCACATCTATATAATGTGGCATTTATCCTGACGGCCCAGGTGCATATTTAACTGTATGTGAGTATCTGGGGAGCCAAAGGACCCAGAATCAGAAATGGGAGGAGAATGAACAATGGTGGTCCAGGAATCCAAAGTTAGGCCAAACTTGAGTTAAAACCAGTCAGAAAAAAGTGAGAAAGATGTGTAGGAAGTGAATATGGGATGCCAAGTTAGCTGGAAGTGTTGAGATTTACAGCTTTTCTTGTGACGTTAAGTAGGGAGGAGGAGGAGGAAGAAAGCGAAGGATGAAGAAGGTAAGAGAGGTATGGCAGCAGTTGCAGGAATGTGCCAGCCCTCGTTCCAGCTGTTCTGGCCACATTGCACCTGGGATTCCTTCCTTGCCAGTTGTAGCAGTAACAGGAATGACTCTCGAAGGCCCTATTGTTGCAACATTTATAAGGCTACAGCTGTTTTTCTCCTCCATAATTCTGGAAACTACCAACTCTTCTTATGGAGACAGTAGCTCCTAACAAGAATGACCCTTGGATGTATAGAGTGAAAATTATTAAATAACTATGTGGAAGCTGTATTACCTCCATATTTATTTAGTACCTAAGATCACATCAGCATCATAAGGTCAAATTTTGACATCCACAACTGGAAAAAAATTGGGCAGAGCTCAAATAGAATCTACAAGGATAATCCAAAGAGTTGGGAAATATGTTTTCCACTTTGAAAAGAAGTTTACCCTACTTCTTCATTAAACAAGAAATTAGGTCTTTGGAGTAAGACTTAGAGGTATACAAGAAAACCCTTCTGGGGGTCTAAGCTAGTTGTTCTGTCTGGCTGAAAACAATCTAGCAATATCCAAGTACTTAATTTGACAATAAGTATTTATTTTTATTCACTTTAAGGCCTATACTTAATAATTACATAGACTCCCACTGATTCCAAGATGGTGAGAAATGCAGTTATCAATTTCTGTTTGGTTTCTCCATATCAGTCATGATTATAAAGCTGCCTCTTCTATCTTCTCTCAGTCATTTCCTTTCCAAGTTGAAGACTAATAGTCTAACTGATCTTTCGTCTAATGAAAACAGTTTCATGAGGTTGGCAATTTCTGTAGACATTGTACACTTTCTGTTTTTGCTGTATCTTTGTTTTCATTGGCTGGATGGATTGGTCCTGATGATGATTTCTAACATTTTTCTATTCTTTTGCTTTTTTGTTTTGTTTTCCTGGTCCTTTTTGTGTTTTAGCTTGCAAAGCAAGATGCTGATGATTTCAGAGAACCTTTTACAACAGGCTTGGCCCATATTTAAGAATCTTTAAGTAGCTGTTCTCCCCCTTCCACCATCCTGCATTGCACTTGCTGACATTGAGTTACATTTGCTGCTCAGTTGCTCAGACATTGCTCCATAAGATTCTTTTGCAATTGCATTGGCTCTGTGACCTTCTGAAGAATCACAGAGGTCAGCACTAGAGGAATTAATTTGCTAAACTGGATGCCAGCCATATGATTATATATGTGTGTCTACATGTGTATGTGTGTGCTCATGCACTTCTCAAAAGATGAGGCTGAAGATCAGGGTTGCTTTCAAAGGAGTCTGGTTTTGAGTCAGAGCCAGGACTGATCATGGCTTGCTCTTGGGGATGTGCATTCTACATGGTTCTGAAAAATCCTGGCATGGTGCAAGAGTATATGAGATCACAAGAAATATATTAAGTAGTCAGGGGAAGAAAAATAAGGAACTACAAGGCTGGGGGTACATAATAGATAAGAAGGAAAAAAATCAGTTCCTAGTCCCGTCCCAGATGATTTGTACTGTCTATTTCTTCAGGTCTAAGATTGTAGATGGCCACCAACTTCCTCCCAGTGTCCCTGGATTATCCTCTGTGTGCAACAACTTGTGCTGGTGAAGGTAGAGCTGACAGGCTATAGACACCCATGCTGTCCAGAGCACTCAGCCAGCAGCCTGGGGCAGACCTTGACTGGGGGTAATGTGTGCACCCTGAGGAAAGGAGAGATGCACCAGAGTACATTTTGGATCTTTGTAGTTGGGCAATAGTGCTGCCACCCAGTTTTGTGAAAAGACAGGCTGTAAAGCATTTCTCTAAAGAGGAGGGAGAGCAGTTGTTGTGTTGTCTTCTCTCCTTTTGTACTGTTACTCCGTTTATTTCCAAATTTTTGTAATATGATTTTAGAGTAATACAGTGGTTTTGAAATCCCTCTGAAGTTTCCAACGACTTTCACTACTGGAGGAAGAAATACCATTTGCTGTGCTGCCACCTAGTGCTTAGAGGTGCTGCTTTGATTTTTTTGATTTTTGATTTTGAGTGCATTCATGCTTTTTCTTTTTTTTTTTTTTCCTCTTGCTTTTTAATATTCTCTTTCCCATGAAACAGCACCGGACTTATAAATCAAGCTTCCCTCTTAGACTGGAAAATAAAAGTGCATCTTGGTCTGAATACCTGCTGCAGAGAATTTGGGAGACTGACAATGAAGAGATAATCTCCATTTAGGAGGAAGTTCAAACACTTCTACAGAGGAATGGGGTTAATGAGGGACTATCCCTACAGTCAGGACAGCTGTTATTCTGAACAGTCAGTTTTCATTTGTTGTTTTCTTTGCAGAATACTTCAATCTAAATTCATTGACATCCATTTGGTGGGAAATTAAACTTTCTGGATATCTAAAGGAGCAAGCACAAGTGTGTTCACTGAATTATTTTTTTGTGTATAACAGTTACGATACAAACCACAGTTCAAAATACTCCCTGAGGTTAAGCAGCATTATAGAGAAGAAATCATAGAAAAGATGTATAGCATGTAACATACAGCAGAGAGCAGTGTTAATACAGTTTCCATTGTGGTCTGTTCTATTTCCAGGCTTTAATGTTGTTATGGTCCAGGACAGGCAAATGGAATCAGAAAAAAATAAACCCCAGCCTGGTGTGTTCCTCATCTTTTGGGGTGCCTGTGGAGGCTGTATGTAGGCACTTGTGAGACCCAGCAAATCCTGCTGAACTATCTCTTTAAAATTTAACAATACACAGGGGTCTAGCTGGAATTTACACCCCCTTGGCCCCCTTCAGAACTGTAAAACCTTGGATTGTGTAAGATTTCTTCTGCCTCCTTCCTGAGAGGTTGGCAGTTTTTGCCAGGAAGGAAAGGTGGGACCCATGCATGTTGCAGGGTTTTATAGTCCCCCTGCACTTGCTGGGGCTGGCCCAGGTTTAGTGGCTGCCCTTGAGTATTCCTGAATTTTCAATGAACAGTCTGGGGAGCTAATGGGAGGACTGGTGGCTACTGTCAATTTTGTTGAAATGTGGAAAGGGGCCAGCTCAAAGCTGCCATTTCATCAGAGTGGAGCAGGCCTGGCCACCTTCTATTTCAGAGGAAGTAAATAAAGGGGAGGAATGTGTTTTATTTCTAGTGAAAGCTTTGGCAATATTCTTGCCTTGTCTGGTGGTTCAGTGATGGTTTGAGTGCATTGCCTGCTCTTCTGGCCATAAACTCCTTCACAGCTTTCTTGTACTTCATGCACTGATGCCTTATTCTTGTGATGATTTCTGTGTGGTGGATCTGAGCCCACCTTCTGTTTATATGTCAGCTGGAGATACAGAGAAAGATCCAGGAGCTTAAAGCACAGGTTTGTATCTATGCAATGCCTTGCTCATACTTCTCATGGGCAAAATGCAAAATCTAGAGAACAAATGGTCTTCGATACTTTAAAATAAAGTGTTGGTTTTTATCCCCCCTTGATATTTTTTTGTAAAAGGAATGACTGTATAAAAGCAATATATTCCTAGCTGATATGCATTCCATAGCTACTTCAGATGTGATTTACCTTCTTGTGCTTTAAAAATTAAATGCAATTTATTTTAAACTAGAAAAAAATGAAGAGAGAGCAGCAAAAGGAAAAAAACCTTAATCAAGACTTTACCTATAGTCTGCCTCAATGGTTTGTACACTTTTCTAAGGAGGTAAACAGGAAAAAATAAGACTTTATCAGAAAATTATTTTTATGATTGAATTGTTTCCTTTTTCGTCAATATTTGTGCACTTAACTTTAAATGCTTAAGCCCCACCCTTACCCTCAGGAGCTGATTCTGCTGCACGTGAACTTTTCAAATCTGAAGGAAAGGAAACATCTGGTGTATCATCTGGCCAAAAAGGCTGTACACACAGCACTGCAATAAGTCATGACTATACATTTTGATGGTTTTATTGCATATATTAATAATGTATTCTGCTTTGTCTACATATTTGTCATTATAATGTTCCTGCTAAAATTAACCTGCAAATCACTCTGAGGAAATATAAGAATGAATAAATTAATCAGGTGCTTCACTAATAGTTTGACATCTGAACATGAGAGTCAAAGATGTCTGTGGTTGGAAAGTATTGTCCCTTAGTAATTGTTAGTATCTCTCAGAAGATTAATGTGAATGTGTCCCTTAATCCATTTTGTATATCATCTGTATCTTTACTAGTCAATGACATAATTTTCATGTCATAAAGTCTAACATTTAAACTATCTCATCCAATGCCACTTACCTTGTAAATGTTCTCTGAAGGACAGTGGCAGATTTCAAATCCTTCACAGTCCCGTGGATGAAGAGTGGTACCAAGACTTGGGAAACTGATCTGGCCTCTCCTTCTTCAAGGGCATCCACAACCTGGACTAACACACTGGGTCCTGTGAGTAAGGACCGATTTGTGTGTGTTAATCAAATGTGTTTCCAGACTTGGAGGCATAAAGGGTGTGAGATACTGGTGTGCCTGTATTTCTGTTAATGAGACTTTTTCCTTTTAAAGGACTGGAAATAAGTTTGATCAGTGTGAGGAACAATTTTAGCAGAGGTTAGAATGTATTATGCTATAGAATAGGCCAAAATAAGCATTTCTGTTAAAAAGAAAAAACCAAAACAACAAGACCAAAAGACAGACCTACTGAAAATTTTTTATTATTTTTTGTTGCAAAACAAAAAAATCATGAGGTCCAGGCCTTTGGGCACCTGTTCTCCATCTGAACTGACTGGGCACTTGGATAAATACACAGCTCTTTGTAAAACCATTCTGTAGTACATGGCCAGTAAAGCACATTCTTCATGGCCAGAAGGCCCACAAAGATAATTTTATAATTAATGAAAATCTAGGTGGTAAACATCAAAGTGACAGCAAAATCTTGAAGAAATTTTTGTTGACACAAACAAGTGCAGCCAAGTCTTTCATATCCCTAAGTCATAACTAAACATCAAACCAGTACTATTTAATTGTATTTAAGAACTTGTATTTATTGAGTCTTTTCCTTGAAGGTGAAGTGATTTGTATATTTGTATATTTTTGCATTATTCAACAGCAATCTCAGAACAGTCACATACAACCTGTATTTAAAAGGTTTGCAGAGGTTTGTCAGATCAAGACAGCTAAAGTATACATGACTAATGTCATTTTGTAGTGCTTAATACAGTTAATCCTTAAAACATGGAACCAGGAAACCTTTATTCATACTGGTATTTGAAACCTGTAAGCAATCTCATGTTTCTAATGCTGATTTTCTTATTATTCCACAAAGAAAACAGTACCAAGGCCCTTTTCCTGGAATATTACTTGAGGCTATTCAGAAAAAAAAACACAACAGGAAATTTGGCTCTTTAGTCCTAATAATGGTCTCTTTATTGAATGGAGACTTGCTTTTTTTTTGTTAAACAGATTTTCTTATGAAAGGGTTAGAAGTGAATAAACAACAAGTTCAAGCTCATCAGATTTCTTTTGATTTATGTTGACCTTGAAAGAGAGAGAGGTCATGCTGTTGGCAGGCAATAAGAACTAATCTGTTACTAAGTGAGTAATTAAAAGTGAGGCCTTATATATTTTTGTAATGAGTTGACAGCAATTCCAGCCCCATGTCATACGGTTGCTCTAATCAACATGGTCATTGCACTTAGTGCCAAACGAGAAGCTTATAAGAAGTCAGATGACAAACCCCAAAATATGCTGTTCTTTCAGATGAATAGTCTGACTATATTAAAGATGAGGAAAAACTCCAATAAAAATTAATGTCAAACTGATGTGTGCAATTAGGAACTTTACATTTTTCTAATGAATTGGAGTGGATGCTTATTAGTATTTTCAACTGAAAGAAGTGAAGTTTTGCTCAAAAATAAAGATAATATGAGTTTTGGCAGCTGAATCTACTGCTCAACTGGCAAAACTTAAGAATGTTCTGACATCAGACATGACAGTATTGACTTCCATGTCACCAAATAACCTAAAGAATGGTCCATATTTCAAGATGCATTAAGAAGTCTGTTTTTTTAAGTTCAAGGAAATTTTCTAAATTGATTCAGGGTCTGGATATTCCTGCAAAGTACTGAATGACTTGGGCCTAATCCAGCAAAATGTAGTAGCTATATCTTCACCTACTTTTAAGAGTGGTCTGAAGGCTGGGATTGAGGCCAAACTCACCCTCATGCTTTTCACTGATAGGGGTGTGCTGAATTCAGGCTTAGAGACAAGTGGGATGAGAACCTCAAATTTGTTTTCTGTGGTTTGTACCTGATCTTGCAAAGACTTTACAGAAGCATTGTTGAGCAGGCAGGCTGTCCTAGAGGGTGGGTAGGACAAAGTAATGGATGGGATGTCCCACAGAAAGATTCTGCCGTTGTCTGTTGTGAAGAGTGGTGGGATTTACAGGCTGTTGAGGCTGATGGAGCACCTTGGGTCTCTGGCCTCTGTCAGAATCAGTTATCTGAGTGTAACTGCTATCTTGAACACCTGCTTAACTGTTTTCTTTTTCAGATAGTAGGACTTTCATGCATAATGTGCTCTGAGTTTTCAGACATATGCCCAAACACTTTTCCAAATTTAGGCAGACCCTGGAAATACTGAACCTCCAAAATCAGAGGTATTGGCATGTGTTGCAGGCAGATCATGGAAGTACTTAGCATACTTCTACTGAAAGCATATCCGTTTTTTCCAGCTATACCACTTGGTCTAGTTAAAGTATTGCCTTACACAGCAAGTTTTGACTTACCAAAAATAGGGAAGAATGATCTGTCCCAGAGAAATTATAAAAAATCTTTCACTTTTTTATTCCATGGAAGGATTTGGTTTATGTTTCTCAAACATCTGCCTTCTCTTGTTTAAGAAACCACTTAAAGGAGAAACTTTGGTGAAGATGTAAATGTTAACTATGAGGAGGTTTTTAGCATCACTATCAAATGTGGTGTAAAATCTGCCTGTCTTTGAAAGAACAGGAAACACTAGTCTCATTCACAGATTTGTTGTCAAGTTTACTAAAATATAGTTATGGGTCTCACTTGAGTATTTTAGTTTTGATTTTTATTTCTTACACCTCCATTTACAAGATATCCATGCAATTTGTATTTTAAGGTCTCGTGTCAACAATCACACAGCTCATGGTTTGTTCTCATGTTGCTTATAGCCATGTGAGGTTTAATTATTTAAGCTTAAAATCTGGTGTTGCTAAAGGTGGGATTAGATGAGTATCATTACCCATTGGTCAGCGACTCTTGGGGCCACTTCTTTTGCCTAATTTCCTTAAATTACTGAGCAGCTTCTCCAACAAAACATGGGAGCTACAAGAGCCCACAAAGTAGATTTTACATTATCCACTCGTTGCTCATTTTGGCTTGAAGTTCTGTTACGTGTGATAAAATCTACAGAGAAATATGTGAGATCAGTGTGATTGACATTAGAGTCAGGCCAAAGACATTTCCTGCGAGTGGCAGCAGCACAATTGTGCATCTCATCCAGCACTCGCTCGGGTTCAAGACGATTGTGAAACAGGCTGGAACTGCTTGTGAATGGGCGACTCTGCCGAACAGATGGTTACAGCAAAGGCAGCCAAGAGACCGTGCATGAGCATTGTGTGTTTGTGGGGGCATGAGCCTCAGCCAGAAATGTCTATAAAGAATCTGCCCTAAGCTTTCTGGTCCAAGATTAAGCAGATATGTCATTTCTAATCCATTTTTGGGGTAAACTTTTGAATTATTAAAAAAGAATGTTTCTGCAGCTGTTTCTGCAAAGAAAAGAAAAGAAAAAAATAAAAAGATGTCCAAAAGAAAAGCTCAGCAATGTGGATCAGGGAGCTTGAAAGGGTTGGTTTTTTAGAACTGCGTTTTTGTATTTCCTAGTTAGACCTTTGGACACCAGCCAGCTTTCTGCTGAGTAGGTTGGCAGAATTTGGATACACAACAGTCTGCTGCCTTCCATACCCCCCCTGCCATGTGTAGTGTTCCTGCTGCATAAAGCCATTAGTGACCAGATTACAGAAAACATAGGGCTTTGTTTCAGAGCTTTTATTTGTTGTTCCATTTCCTGTTTCATTTCTATTTAACCTCTGCTCTTTCTAGTTCAGACATAGTATCAAAGTGAATTTGGAAATGAACTTCATATGGATAAGAATGAATTGTAAACCACGCATGCAATATCCAATATCACTTTTTTTGGTAGAATAAACCTTACAATTATTTTTTAATAAAAATAATATATTTTATTAATTGAATAAGTTTTAATAACAGTAAATTTCTCCTTCTCTCTTCAAATAGCTTTTTTCCATCAAAACTATCCTCAAAATTAACCAAGATCTGCAAATCTTTTGGGGCAAGTAACCTTTGAATTACATAGCTAGGACATGAAATGAACTGGGCAACCCAATATTTTGTTCCTCACTTAGGTCTTTTTCTCTTATAAATGTATCTTTCTGTTTGGATAGCTTTCTACAATATCAGAAAATTAACTGGAATTAGACGGAAGGGACCCTTTCAAGAGTTACAAAATTGGAAAGAAATATGTAGGAGGATCTCTCTGAGCATGGTCAGAGGGAAGTGCAGCTACTCTTCACAAGTAAATCTTCTTGGGATGTTCCTTTTCTGTAAAGCTCCATCAAATTTGATTGTAACTTGGTGTTACATTGTTATTAATCTGTCTGTTCATGATATTAGGAGTTGCCATACTGACTCTGATTTTATGTCCAGGGGGATGCATCTGAGAGCATTGAGTTCCAGATGTTTCAGAGAACAAGGGAAGACATGGCACTGTCTTCCCCAGCTGTAGATTTTATTTTATCTGTTAGTACTTAAGAGATTAATGCCTGATACACATTTTCTGATCTCTTCACACAATTTTTATTGTTGTGTTGTGGGACTGTTGCAACCTAGATAAATACATATTTGCTTTTTCATCTAACTTCTCAATCTTATTATCTTATTGTAAGAAAAAGTTCCCCAATCAGTCATTCTATATATAGACATTTCTTTTTACTGCATTTCAATGTCCCATTAAAAATATATTTTTTAATATTGGTTTTAATATTTTTAAAAATATTTGTTTATGTTACTTACATACTTTTTCTTGTGTTACAAAACATGACACAAAGATCTTGGGTTTCTGATACATTATTAAGTTTTTTCTTGTTGGTCTCCTTTTGGAGATAAAGCAATCCCAATCTTCTCTAGTTCCTTTCACAGGTTTTCCAGGCCCAAGCTTATTGCTCATATTCTTTGCCCTCCTCTTTTATATTTTCAGGGCTGTGTCTCTTTGTTCTTTTCCTTTTCACCTCTCTGTTCTGCAGGATCCTTAGAGTCAAATATTTAGCCTCTCTAGGATATGCTCTTGCTGTACTTTGCTATAAAAACTCTCTACTTTGTCCCATTTCTTGTGCAAAATGACATCTTTGTGACTTCTTGTGTGCAGTGTAGTTGAATTGTGTACAGAGGGTCAAAGCCCATTTCCTTTTGAATTTTTAAGCATGTAAGTATAAAAATTCAAATGTAAGAATCTATATTTTTGTTTCAGTGCATATTTAAAGTGCATATTAAAACAGAAATAATTTCTATAGCATGTTTTCAGAAAGTTGAGTATTTTCAAGGTAAAAGATGAAGGCTTTGGTGCAGCAAACTAATTGTGGCCAGTGAAGTGAAGGGAGGATGAGTCAGTTGTTTTTATGGCAGATTGTGCTGTTCATAGGATGTCCTGTGGCATTTTGTCCAGCTGAAGCTTCTAAATAAACCTATAATTTTATATAGAGACCTGGAAAGACAAGGAGCTCACAGTGTTGGAAGTAATGGCTTATCATTGATACTTATCATTAAATGTCTTCAGACTGAAGGAGTCACTCACTTTAGAGGACTACCTGAACTGCAACCCTTCTCAGGTGTCTGAGCAGTATTTTATTGGAATTATAGGAACTGAATATTGTGTGCCTTTACAAAAAGAAATAAAACCACCTTTCCACTAAAATGTCATTTACAGTTCCTGGCCTTACATTCAGGTTATGGTCTGTGTGAGATACAATCTCACATAAGAGATTCTGACTAGAGCTACCTTTCCAAAAAGATTTCTCATGAATTAAAGGATTGGAGGTTAGGGCGATCACAACAAGGAACATTTTCTTCTGTGTCTCTTTGTCTCTTGTAGAGAGAGAAATCAAACAGATTTTTTACATCCTCACTAAATTTTTTGAAGGATGAAGGAAAGTATTTTTTATCAGGCTTGTTGGCTGTTTCAAGATCTGACTACCACTAGATTTTTTTTACTTTGGTATTATAGGTGAGGAAAGAGATAAGCTGGATTCACAATGCTGAACAGGTGAGGCTTTGTTGGTTGTAGAATCTCCATCACTAAATTTTTTAAGAATGCAAGAGTGTCAGGGACATTCTCATTTTACTAACAGAATCACAAAATGGACCAGGTTGAAGGGCACCCCAGAGCGTTATCTGCTTCAACCTTTCTTGACAAGGAAGATAATCCCAAAGCTCAAGGCACTCAATTGTGTCCAGATGGTTCTGGAAAATCTCCTGTGTGGGAAACTCCAAAAATTCTCTTGGCAATCCATTCCAGTGTGTGGTCACCTGCACAGTAAAGAAGTTCTTCCCTATATTCAGGTGGAACTTTCTGTGTATCAGTTTCTGCCCATTGCCTCTTTTCTACTGCTTGGCACCACTGAGCAGGATCCATCCTCTTGTCACCTTCCCTTCAGATACTTATACACATTAGCACATATATGTATGTAAGCATTGATACGCTTCTTTTTCATAGCTAGGAGTTAAAATAGATCTCTTGTGCTCCCTCATCATCCAACATTTCTGTGGCTTGGTTTCTATGATCTTAATGTTTTAAAGGTGTATAAAAACTGCTTGAAATGCAGCATTGAAAAAAGATGTGTTAGTCCTTGTGAGCAGGAGTGGTAGTGGCTTCTGGCAGCAGAGGGAGAGGCAAGAACTTCCAGTTTAGAATCCATCTTTGATAATGTGTGTGTTGAGCTTACCCAGAATGACAGATCTTTCCTGAGTATCCATATTGAAGTACCACTGGACTCACCTTTAAATTATTTATGTTATTTGACTTTACATTCAATCTCTTTTTATTGCTCAGTAAATGAATCCAGTGGAATTAGTCATACATAAGGGACCTATCTTTTGGGACATGGTTTGTTCTGCTTGTGAGGGGTGGAGAATCTTTGGTTAGTACAAGGCTTGCAATGTCATCTAGCTGGATCTCAGTGATGCAAGCTGCAGTGGATGATTTGTTGCTAATGACTCAGATATTGTTTGCTTTTGGCAGGTCTTCCATTGAGCATATTTTTTTTCTTCATATCTCGTTATTGTTGGAGTCTGGGAGCTCTCATGTAGCAGCAGGTTATCTTCTGGATTTACTTCCCTTTTTGTTCAGAGTTGTACATGAAGTTAATCTTAATTTTCTGGGCTTTTTATCCAGCTATTTACCAAAAACTTCCCTTTGAAAGAGTGCTTATGCCTTTTTATGTTTTTTCTTTACTGTTGGCATACATTAAATTATCTTCTACTAGTGGTTCAGGTCTTACTTTATTTGCAACTGATATGTATTAAATAACTTCTGTAACTTATGAAAATCCAATATCCTTAAAACCAGCTGTTCCAAACTTCAATAGCTTTGTCTCCAGTATGATAGACATTTTCAGCAGAAGATGGCTGCTTATTTTTGTGAATGTCTCATTAGGAACTAATTCCTGTTTCCCTGTAAATATGTAGTACTTTATTAATGATTTTGCAAGGCTGTGTGAAGAAATGAAAAGCAGGGCAGGTAGAGTGGGGAGGTGGCTCTATAAGGATATCAGCAGGACTCCAAGGACCCTGCTCTTGTGTAAAGCAACCAAATGTTTAAACACTTTACTCGGTTTCAAAACTGTAATATAGTAATAGGTAAACACTCATCAGTATTTCAGTGGCATAAAATATGTTTACTCAGAAGCCATTAAGAACAATTAAAACTGATTTTTAATTGATATTCTTGACTTCACATCTGTCTGGCCTTCTATGGTAGCTTTGCTTTCACACACTCACAGGGTTTCATAAAGAGCTTGGGCGGATGCAAGCCATGCTGCCAACAACATCCATGCCCAGCTTTGCCCTTGCCATGTGCTCCTGCCTCTGGCTTTACACCAGTTCCAGCTCTCAGGAGGCCGTGGGAAAAGCTGAAATCTCATCCAGAAGAAATTTAACTGAAAATTAAGAAGTGACTTAAATAAGATTACTGATACTATCTGAGGTGCATTGAAATCGAATAATTGCTAGGACTGAGACAAAGTACGGGCCAGGGCTGCAATAGGACCTGCAGAAAAGGGTGGCACTGACCCATTTGCAGTAGCCTGCAGGCAGATCAATTTAAGAGATGTCATTTTATTATGCCTATGTTGTGCTTAGCAATTTGCGTAATGCACTTGGTAAATGACAAAAATTCTGTTTGAATTTCCTTTGCATGTGGGTGATTTAATTGCTGAGTTCCTCTGAAGGGTTTGCATACTTTTATAATATTAATCTTGCAATTTGTAAATAATGTTGTTAGTTGATTTTCATCAGGTAGGTACATCTCTTACCATACTTAAGTCTATCTTGTTTTGAATCTCACTTCCGCCCTTTTATTCCTATTACTTCTGCTTAATAACTTAATGGATTAATGTTGTTTTATCAGGTCTTGATGAAACTTAAGAGGTTGTATGAGGAATTGCTCCTAACCATCACCTAATAAATTGGTGCTTAACCCACTATTGTTTCCTCTCTTTTTGGTTGTGACAAGTAGGATTTGTTGCTTGGCCTAGAAATAAAATATATCACAGCTTATGTCTATTATGATTTCCTTCTGTTCTAATTAGCTGTGCTGCAGGTAAGCACCAAAACAGAGGAGAACAAAACAACAAGTACTATGTAAGGTCTAGGTGTGGTGTAGTACGTAAGTAACCTAGTGACTGAAATTTATTTCAGCTCCCTCTTATATGTTGTGTGTTAAACATCAATGATATTATTTATTTGTCTGCTATACCTGCTTTTCCAGCAGCTGAAAATGTTGGCACTATGAGGTGCTTTAAAGATGAAAAATGCAGTTATTGCCAGTCTTATTTTTTTGCTTTTAAGGTTTAAAAATCTGTAATTGTTGATGTAAAGATTTTCTTTTCCCTGTAAGTTCTTACACACAAATATTTTTTTTTTATCTTAGACCAAAGGTGCAGCATAAACAAAAAGTTAAGTCCTACCAGTATTGGTAACACCAGGGCAGGTATATAAGTGCTTGGCTTAGAAAGGTCTCAGCTCAATTTTTGCAATTCAGCCTTAGAAGTGCTTATGGGGTAGAAAGTCCCTTAGCAAGGGTCTGGGAAACATCATACTGAATTCCTCAGCCAGGCAATTAAGCCAGCCTAGAAAGCTCCAGACAAGAACAGAACAGGGTGCTTAACAGAATGCAAATTGCATTTCACAGATCTGGTTATTTTAATTCAGACCAAGGCCATCAATGTGAGTGTTTCCTTCAGCACACTGATAACTAGATGTTATTGCCTGTTGAACTGTGACTGGCCTTTTTATTTTTTTTAATATGTTTCCTCCTTTTTGTCAAATATTACAGCAGAAATACTTCAGTGGTAATATCTGCTCACTTAGAAAAAGAAAGGCACTGGAAACTTTGAAAGGAAAAATATGGCCTCATTTTCATATCTACTTTCCAACTTTCAGCAAGCTTAGTAAAACATGTGGATTATTAGGTATGTAATTGTACTAAAGCATCCTCTGGTATCCATGTGGCACCTCATTTCATGGCAATCATTTAAAATAACTACTAATAGAAATCAGATGAAATTAAGGTAGTTTTTAAAGACATCCAATATTAAGGTGAATAGCCCCCTGAATCTTGATTGTTATGCTGGTCTTTAAGTGAAAATATGAGTGAAGCTGAATGACAATAATTCTGTTATTTGGAAGTATTATAATGTACTTGGAAATGTATGATTCCTGGAATGGTTTCTTATAGCCTTCTTTGAGTGTGTTCTTTAGTAATTTCTGAGTGGGGACTTGGCACTCCTTGTGAGTACAGTCAAAGGAACCAGTAAAGTACATTCAAGGCTCTTTTGAGATGATTTCCAGAGCCTACTATGCTGAAGCAATTTCTTTTCAAAAGGTAAAAGAGACTTCAACTTTTTCAAACAGGAAAACTGGGACCTGAAAATCATGTCTGGAACATTCTGCAAGAAAAAATGGATACCACTGATTGAGTGCCATGCATAAATAATTGTTTTGGAGAAAAGTTTTGGAGATTAATATTCTTGAGATGGTAACCTGAAATGACGGTTTCCTGTTAGAAACAGTGGAAATTGTTCTGTCTATGCAGAGAAATTACCATACCCTACTCTGTCAGAGTGTAAATTATCATGACAAGTGTAAGAAATGTAATATCCTGTTACATTTTCAATTTTTTTGCTTGTGAGACAGAGACAGATTTTTCCCATTAAGTTCATTTGAAACTATTGTATATACACCTCATATATGTGGTCTTTGTTTTGGTTTTTCCCCCTAATGATCTAATCTACAATCTTCTGTTCTGTGTAAATGACCTATGATTCACTATGTGTGCTTCAAAGATTTTAAGTCTGGAGCAATACCTGTATCATGTACAGATTCTCAATAATTCTGTGTATTCAGGGAATAATGCTACAAGTCTTCATTATAACTGATGCTATTGTGTTTATTTGAAAAGTATTTTGGATATGTTTATTCCACCAATGTTATAGAATTTGAACACAGCAGCTGAGACAGGAGTATTACCTTTGTCAATTGTGGAGAGAGTTCTTCCATGTAGCAAGAATAAACCTGAGGGATGTAAAACATTCTTGGTATTACACATTTTTAAATGTGTGATTTCAAACTATTCCATAGTTCATGCATACAACATGAACTATGGAATGTCATGAACAGCTGGAACTGTTGACATCTGTACCCTGGCTGCTCCTTCCCTAAGGATGAGGCTGGGTGGTGGCTTCCCTTCTCTGAAACCATGATGACCAAAAGCTCCAAGGCTGAGTTATCAGCCAGCATCCTCTTTTGATACTGGCAGTGAAGATGTTCTGTTCTCATCCAGCAACAATTGCATGTTCTTATTACTGTGTGCCACTTCCCAGCTGAAACACAGACCTTATGTTTCTCTAAAGAGGGAGCGTGGGGATCTGGCACTGTTGTGTCGCTGAGCCTGTTGGCCTGAGCTCTCCTTTGCTGTCCATCTATCAGTTCATTTCCTCAGGTGTTACCTGGACAGCACTTAAACTGCAGAGGTGCACACTGATGGAGTGCAGGGCTGCTGGTGGCTTGCACTTACATTCCTGATTTTAAGTATATTCATACTAATTGTGGTCAATGGAAAGTGTGCAGTTTAGCTGGTCTCTCCTGCTCCCTGGCAGTCCCAGACATATATGCCAAGCTCAGTTGTGAAAGATTTTTCCCAGCAACAGCATGTGGCTCTCTTTGGCAAGCTCCCACCAACCCTTTTGTTGGCAGCTGCTAAGTGGTCTCTGGATCTCTAATGCAAGAAGGCTGCTGATGGGTTTCTGATCTACATATTTCTCTGTAAGCAATTTCTTTTGACATACCTTTCAGTTCTGCAAATGCTCACTTGCTTTATATTTATCTATTTGGTTCCAAACCCCACATAAGCCTCTCAACGAATATAGATCCACTCACAATTGAAAGAAAAATTTTACATGCCAGAAATCCATGTTGTCCTTTGCCCTTCCATTTTTCACTTGTACACTGTATTTTCATTGTATGTCTGTAAAAGCTCTGTGTTCTCCAGAACCCACATCCTTGCCCCTTACTTGTTTGGTTAGGATATATGAAATTAATGGGATGGATGCTGGCTGCCTTTGGGAACCACCTTGAGACCTCAGTGTGGTCCTTCAACTTTTCTTGCACTTCTACAGTGGCAAGCCAGATGCTCCCCATGACTCTGAGCACAGCTAACCATGACTCCAGGAGGTGCCAAGAGAGATTCTTTCTGTTTGGCCAGTGCTGACAGGACTGAGCTTGATGGCACTACACCTGCCTAGCAAGAGGAAAGAAGCTGCATTTCATACCCTTTCTCAGGAAACATTTTGCTTCCCCCTTCTTGGCACAGGGAATGCAAATGCAAAGCTAACTACCCATCTCTTTTAAGTGCTGCCATTTGTACAAGCCTGTCAACTTGCATTTCCTGCTGGCAACCACTGCTCTGCTCTGTGCTGTTACTTGTCATTACACAAAACAGTCACTCCATGATGGTCTGCTCCCTCGAAACACACGTGAAGTAGACCTCAAAACATGTGACTTAATGGAAATAATTTATATGTAAGGGAAGGTGGAAATATTGTGGAGGCACAAAATCTATATTAGACAGGAGTTCCAGAATAAATTTTTCTCTGGACAGAGCAATGTTCCTTGTGTTTTCTGGCACTGGATTTTTAAGAATAAAGAAAATGAGGATGAGAAGTTCCAAACCTTGCATAGATTCTGTTAACTATAACATAATGACAAAAAAACCCTCATAAAAACCCTGCTGGGCCTTCCACCATTGCAGATAGTTTCTGTGTCATTTGTATAAGTACTGTATCATACAAGCTCTTCCTGAAACCATAAGGAGGTCCTGAAAGCTGAGAAAAGGATTCCTCTTGATAGAATTTCACTGTTAACTTGTGCCCAAAGTTCGAGTTACACTGCCATAACTTCTCCAAAGATAAAAATAACTTGGGTGAAACTGTGAGTGGAATTTTGCCCCAAACTCCTATCAGGTATTGTCTGTTTATCATCTCAATAACAATAGATGCAAGTACTTCTACCTTCTTTTCATTTTTTACATGTGCTGGAGAAAGGAACTATGCCTGGTCTCAAAATGCATGTACATATGGAAGAAAATGGGAAATAAATAGAGAAAACCCCTGAAGTTTCTTTAAAATCAGGGGTTTGGATGGAAAATACTGTATCTTTCAAACACAGATTTCAAGGTGAGTGAAGTCAAATAATGCCATGCCAGCATTTTTACAGTTTATATATCCCTGCTGCTGACTTTTCTCATGCAGAAACAAAGACAGTTCTCCACTGACTTTTCATGAGCTTTAGATATGTTGAGGGCAGAAAGCAGATCTGTCATATTTTCCACTCATCAGTGTATAAGTTCAATAAAGTAATTGTGTAATGTAATGTTGTTTAAAGTGATGCTGTCAAAAAAAAAATTCCTCTGTTTGGCGCAGTTAGCCTCCATGGTAAGCCTTGAATTCTCATTAACTGAATTCTCTTTCTCATCACTGGCCTGAGTGAATGTGCCAGTATTATCACTGAAGTATTTTGGTTCAAATTGAGTATGCTTTTGTGAGGTGCGAGTTTTCATTTCTTGAGATGCAACAGAAATGTGAAGCATCAAGATTTCTCCTGTGGCAAAACAGACTGAAGAGAACCCAGTCATCAAGCTGTATCAGGTTTTGCAGCCTGTCTAGATGGGAGTGCATTGAACTGGTGGTGGCAAATGCTGTGGTTACAGTGGCTGCAGGGGAGCTGCAGCTCAGCACATGCCTCTAAATAGTGCGCTGCAGTACCACTGCTTTCTGCTTTGCTGCTGGCTGAACATCATGTAAATCTGCAATCACAGCATAAAAGAACTTTCTCCAGATAATTAGGAATCCTACACACTCCCCTTCTCTGCCCCCACTGCCAAAGAATTGCTGCTATTCATGTACTTGGCTGGAAATCAGCAGTGCCTGCCAAGGCAAATTACTGGAAATTAATTATCTGGAGCCTGATCTGGAAGTTTTGACTCAGCTTTTCAGTAGGTCCATTCAATCCAATCCATTTTTTTGAATAAACTCAGATTTGGAAGCTGGGCTTTTGCTTTGTCAAGCTCTGCCACTCTGTGTGGTGAACAGCTGCATCACACCCTCACACTCCAACTCTGGTTTCTGCCCATGGCTTAAATCATGGGTTGAGAACATGTAAGGCTAATGAATTTCATTAACTTGCATGTCCATATTAAAAGGAGAGAAGGTGCCATCAAGTAAAGCTCTCACTGACAGGAATCCACTGACTGCCACTCACTCAAATTACTGTTGTTTCGTGTAGACATAAACCAGCTGCTTCATATAGTTCAAAGTACAGACAGTCCCTGTTAGATGGAATATGTTCAAGGAAATTTTCAAGTGGCATCTGTGGAGATATTATTTAGAGTGTTTTTCCTCTCTACATGCAAAAATGTTCTGATGGGTTCTAAATTAAATAAGTGCTAGAAGAGACACTTACCCAGGGAGCTATCTCCAAAACACCCTGGTCTCATCAGGATTACTGACATTGTGCTTGCTGTGAATATTTCATGTTTGTATGTACATTAGCATCTATGCTGTGCTCAGAGCTGGGACACCAAAATGTGTGGGTGTTTTTTTCTGAAACTTGACTGTGAATGCACTCAAGAACTATGATGTCAAAGAGGCAGAATATGTATCATGTGGAAGGGTGCTTGCTTTGCATTAGGAACTTCGTGTCTCCTGGAAACAGGTGAGCGCTCTCTGTAGGCATAATATTTTTTTCTGTATTTTTTTCTTTTAAGATATGGAGCTGCAAAAGCAAGCATCCAGAATTGCTGTTGATGAGAATTAAGCCATATTCTTCCCTCTCATAGGAAAGGGTTAGAAGCAAAAGATCAGGTAAGGCAGTGAGTGATGAAGTGTTCAGCTAGAATAATCCAAGTGCTTTTGATATTTTGCCTGCGCTCCAAGATTACAGCATCTTAATATCTGAAGTGCAAAGCAACATTATTGAATTAGTGGTAAAACCTAATTTAGTAGTGGAATAAAGAAATTCAAAGTTTGACCTCAGAAACATAACATTTGAGACCTCAGAAAAATAAAATGCAATGAGTTTCCTTCAGAACCAATAAAGAAAAAGAAAATCCAAACATATTTGCCAGTTTTTGCAATTGCACAGAAGCAAAAAAAGCAAGCAAGCCATAAAGTGGGAAGCTACTGTTACTGTGGTCATAGCATGGAAGTGAAACTAATGGTTTAAATCTGTATTAAGTAGCAATTACCCTGGCTTAATTATTACATTCAAAATAAAGGGCAATCACAGCTGCATATTTCTTTTATTGATTTTTCAAATTGTAAGATCTCCACATGTGCAAGCATCTTTGGCACAACCCATTTTGTAAGTGGCAGGAGCAGTCTTCTAGGTTACTGTTGTACTAAAGAACAAGAAAAACACACTATCAGCAACATGTAAGCTGTGGAAGAAGCATCAAATGAAGCTGAGAAGGTCATCATCAAGTTTTTGGGTGCTAATGTGCTAATGTCACAAAATCCAATGTGAAAAGTCCAATTAATAGAAATAGCATTTTCCAGAATCTCATTGCTAAAGGTATTTTCAATTAATCATGCTACAGAATGTTTATTAGAGAAGTTAAAAAATTCCTGAAAAAAGAAGAGAATAAGTGATCATTCAATTGAGAAAAGGTTCAGGGTAAACTGATGGGAATCAGACACCTTATGCTTGAAATGATGAAATGTTATGCTTAAAATAAAGGAAGTGATATAACTCCTGCTGCCATCAAGAAGACAAGAATATTAATGATGTGGCTTACTAGGCTCAGTCTTGAAATAGTTTTATATATGTTCACATTTATATTTGAACATGCTGCAGTATGGTCTCATTTCCCTACTTGTTTATTTTTTGTTTATTTTTTAAGGATGAGAAGTAGAAGCATGGTAGAGTGAAGATTTTATTAATTCCTACATAAAGGTATTTAGGGCTTTTTAAGATTCTACTGACCCTTTACAGAAGCTGATGTATGATATCATCTAAACACCAACCAAGCAGAAGTTTAGATTCATGTAAATCTAAAATATCAGTGAGCAATCCAAACTTACAGTAATATACTCTGATTTTTCTGGATAGGCCATCTGAAGAAACTGAACACCAGTAGAAATGTTTGCCTGTCATTTAGAAAATGAAAAGCTCAATGTAAAAAGTTTAGAACTTGGTTCAGGACATACTGTATATAATTGATGGCTATATGGCAATATTAAACTGTACATCTTCAGTGATGGAGGGAAACAGAGTTACAGAACCATTTTGAAAACCCTCTTGGGAGCACTCCTATAGCCTGCTTGTTGCCTGCATTATATTTCCCAGAAGCTTTTCTTTTGTTCAGTTTGAAGGGATTGAAGTGAAAAGCAAACAGGGAGAAATGCTGCAAGTTTGAAGATTTTTGCAGAGAAAGATATCTCTGGACATTGCTCCCCAGAGGTTAAGACCAAGCTGGCATTAATGTCTTTATTCCTTTTATTGCCCTGGGGCAGCTGTGGTAAGGGTGTTGACCTTTGGGCAAAAAGATAATGCTACAGATTTGAGTTCTGCTTGTACTAATTTTCCCATTAAGCTCAGTGGGACTTTCTTGATGCCACTCACTTTCCTCAGGTAAGCAGTAGGTTTACACAGACAGTTAGTGCCAGAGGACCTCATCTACAACTAGTTTTCTTCTATCCCAAATTATTCCACTCTGCATGGAAAGTACAGCTAGACATATCAGAGGAATATTTTTGTGAGATGCCTGGTAGATTGCTCTTTCTGTATGTTCTGGCTGTTGAACGCAGTCCAGCCAGGCTAAGTGTTTCCAAACAGCAAATCCTTCCAAAAAGGGTAAGATCAGCTAAATATAATTTGAAAGTGTATTACGCTGGTTTTGTTGTACTTCCACTTTTTCTGATTTAAATATGATTCACTTGGACCCCTGAATGAAGTAGTTCAAGTACACTGACATCTTCCTACTTCAGGAAATGAAAATGAAATGATTCTCAGAGGATCCTCATAAAATTTTTTTGCTCTGTGCTTAGTCACAGAGAGCAGGAGATGTAGAATTCCATCAGGTACCAGGGGAGCTGCACGTGTTGTGTTTCCTCTGCTTTTTCTGCATGGGCTCACAGGCACTCACACTTCCACATCACTTCCTGAGCACAGAACTGCTATGTTGTTGTACTCAAATTGTCTCTGTAGCAGCTGGGGAGGCTGAAATGGAAACCAAGAGAGAAAGGCAGAGTGCTGTTCTTAATGGTATCAGCTGATAGATTTAATTATATGTTTATTTCAAAAGGGACATAAAATTTTGAGAGTTCGGTTTGAGAGATTTCAGGTATTTTTCTTTTATTCAGAGGTTAACCAGTGTTCGCTGTTTCTGTGCATCGTGAGGGGAAGTTTGGGTGCTCAGCCAATTCCCTTCCTTTTTAAACAGAACACAATTTATGCTTAAAGCAACTATGCAATGTGTGCAGATACTGGGCAATATCTCTGACCCATTAGAGTCTTCAGTGTCTCATTTCTATGGAAGCATACTCAAAAGCAATGTGAGGTCACTTAGAAATAATCATCTTTTACCAAGTTACTTACATTGCAAATCATACTTACAGTGACTTTCCCACCTCCTTTTTTTCTATCATGGTGATTTCTGCTAAACATGACAGATAATTACATCTTAGTTGATCCCTTATCTATTGTACTATAAAAAGGTTGGTTTTACTCAATTCACTTTTGATTCACCAGTTGCATGCAGCCTACTATAAAAATTAATACAAACTATGTTTAAAAGCTTCAGAAGGCAGATCTGACCAATGCACCATAAGATTTAGAGACAAAAGGCCATTGGCCACTCCTACCAAATCATATCCCAACTAATGAGAGGGTTTGGGATCAACAGAACTATTCCGTAATTTGGAGTCTTCTGACAGGCAACTAAATCTACTTCTGTCAGAAGCTGGACACCATGTTGAAGTCAAAGCAGAGAAACATTCTGGGAAATGTGGGAACAGAGGGCTAGCAGGGTTTGTCTGGGTCATCAAGTCCAGTTTTCTACTGTTGTAGACATCCATGTTTCATAATCCCTTTCATTAAGTTACCAAGATCTATCTTAAAACTAGTTAGATTGTGTGCCCCCACCGCTCCCCTTGGCTGGCTGTCACAGAACCTCTTTCTTCTGATGGTTAGGAGCCTTCTAATTTCCAACCTAAATATATTCATGGCCAGCTGACGCCCATTTCTCCTCTCGCCACCACTGTCCTGAAGCTGAAAAAACCTCTCCTCTCTCTTTCACTTCCATCCCTTAATGCAAAGATAGCATGTCTCATGTACTCATTCTGCTGCACTATTCAAGTTAGGTCATTTTTATTTTTCTCCTATAAGGGCATCTTCATTCTCCAGGGATGCACTTCTCTGAAGAACGTGGTCACAGCTTGAGTTCTGCCTTTTTGACAATGAATAGTGAGTTTTAACCACACTGTGCCAGTGTGAGGTCTTGCCAGTGCCTTGTACAAGAGGCAGAGCTCAGCCTGAACTCTGCTGTGAACACCTCACTTCAGAACAGCAGCTCCCACTCCGATGTGACTCAGATGTGTAAGAGCATATTGTCAGAACATGAACACTGCAATTCATAAGCAGAAAGATAGATCAAGCTAAGAAATAGGTCTTACCCAGGATTCAGTCTTATTGGGAGAAAATTTTTGTTTTCAATGGTATCATAATCATGTCACTCTAATTAAAGCTGCCCACAAATTAATTTGTCCAGCATGGTTTTATGAATCACCTTCACATAATGTGAGCAGTCTTCTTAATCAAATAGGGCATATATGAGATTGCTAAGAAGTAACACATTTGTATATAGTTAATAACAATTGAAACAGATTTAAAATAAATTTGGAAGTAAATCTAAAGTACTTAGTAGTTGGAAATCCTTTCTTTACCAGTAGATGGCACAAATCAGCTTGGTTTGGTTTCAGATCATGTATAAAAGTGCATTGAATAAAGGATGAATTGAAACAATAATAAAATTCTTCTATTTGTGGTATCAAGACGATTGCAGAAATTATGAGCAGAGAGTAGTATTTATATATTGTGTTATATTTTGCTGGTGGAATTTTCAGTTAAAATAATTTATCTGCCTATATGACTTAAGGGACTTTGACCAGATTTTGGCCTATTCAGACCTAAGCAGAAATGCCAGGGCAATCATTGGGTTTGGATCTGGTCCTGGTTTCATGAGCGCAAATCTTCTTGTTGTCTCTAGATACTTTGCCTTGCACAGAGAGCAGATTTGTGTTTGTTTATTTCGTTGGCAGGGTGGTTTGTTTTGTCTTGTGAGAGAGAACACACTCTCACACTAAATCTTTCATTTCAGCTGTTTAAATACCAGTTGGTGAAGAGTTTCATCCGTTAAATTGACGGTTCCTTTTAATTGGGCTGATTTTAGCTCAGGGCATTTAGTACTTTGGAGAATGGCTCTGTGTCTTGGAAGGCTCATCCCACACTGAGATGTGGAGGAGTGATTCTGACAGAACTCTTGCCTCATCCTCCACCCCTCCCTTGCCAACCATGTGGCCAAGTCTTTCATGGGGAATCCCAGCCCTGGTGACTGCACAGATTGGCTCCTTACTTTTCAAAACAGGGCCACATTACAGAGCAAGGGGACAGTCCCAGGTCAGCCAGCTACCTCCCTGTCCTCCCAGGTGTTGCCTCCATGCTGCTGACAACCCACCATGGCCCATCTTCTCTCTGTCCATCTCTTCGCTTCTTCCAGGTCTTGTCACTGTAGGTTTCTTCCAGACAACATCACAGCACATTTGCTTTAGAATACAAAACCGAAGCCTTTGTATGACCTAATTGAAGATATGCCCTGAAATAGGAGCAGATTATAAGGTAAAAATTGGATATGATAATTGGCCTTGTTTGATATTTGATTTTTTCAGCGTGACAAAATTAATTTGATTCTGTTATTCAACACAAGGGAATTACAGTTCAACCTAGTTATTCTGTAAAGGGCAATCAGTAATATGATGAAAAAAATAGTTTTGGTAAGAGGGCTTGGAACAATAACACAAGATCTTGAAATAATTTTACTTTTTTCACTGAAGGGCTGATCAATAGCTGCTTGTTTTTGGGGTAAAAAAACCAACACTCTCAGCCAATTTCTTCTCTCATAAAATTTTAGTAAGACTCCTTTGAACTGTAGTGAGTCAATATTACTTGGACAGATATTTATCCAATTATGAGCTGCTCATGAAAATTAGGACATTTTCTTACCAGGGAAAACAGTACATCATGTCATATAATAAAAAAGAAAAGGCAAAATAATGACCTTTCTTCCATTCCTTTAATTTCTTTGCATGTAATGAATATATTACACTTTGGCCAAGGAAGTCAGTGGAGAAAGCAGGATTTAGCCAGCAGAATGTGAAAGTTGGGTTTGAGTCATATTCTAGTTTGAATGCTCTTTTATTCTCCAGTACTGGAGGGGGCTGTGTTGGGACGTCTGCCACTGGGAACACTGTCCTGGAGGAGCTTAGGTGTTAACAGGGAGGTGCTCAGGAATGATGTTCCTTCCAGAGAAACTCAAAAATCCCCAAAAAAATCCCAACACAGTGGTGAGGATGCTAATGCCAACATCCTTCCAATGCTGCTGCTTCCCAGTTCATGGAAGGTGGTTCTGACTTGGTTCAGGTGTGGAAGATAAGAACCTGAATTAAAAAATAGATTTGTTTCAGGAGCTGCAAAAGCAAGAAGGTAGAAGTCACTCCTCTTTGGTGATGTGGGTGTCTTGGGTGGCTGGTAGATGGCAGTAGCACACATTTATGTTGCAGAGGTGATGTGTGTCTGGGCAGGCAGGTTTCCTCTGTGGTTGCTGCCCAAGTTCTGACAGCACAATGTGATGGACAGTGTCTGCACATCTCCTGAGACTGACCTCTGACCTCATCCCTACTAGGGTGATGGAGGTTTAGGGATGGGAAGACAACTTTCCATTCCTGTAAACAGGACTTACAGTGCTTTTAAAGTCTTAAGGTGTTTTGTGATTCTTTGAGGATGAAGAATTTTGTGCAAATTTCATTACTACTGTGACACTGCAGAGAGTCTGCACAGCACAAAATACTACATGGACGATACTGGTCTTAAACATGAGAAAATCCTCTCAGTGCAAGGCTTTGGATACTTCTATGTATGAGACTATTTTTTAAATGTTCACAGCAAGCAGGGAAAATTAAATTCAGTCTCATGAGACTCACTGTGCAAAGGAAGAGAGAAAACACATAAACCCATCCTGGATGATCATCAAAGCTTGATAATTATTTTTGTTAGTTGTGCGGCACCATTTCTGATTGGATTGGCAAGCTCAGTAAAAGGCGGTGTGTTTTATGAGGGATTAAGATGAAAAAGAGGGTGTCTGCCTTTCCCTGTCCTTGAGGTGGAAGGAGCTTTGTATACAAGGAGCTGGAGGTAGAGGGAGTTCCTGAGGAAGCAGTGGTGCCAGAGGCACTGGCATTATAATAGAAATGAAGAATAAGAATAATTAAGAATGGGGGTGTAGGGCAGGGATGGATTTGTGCGGGGTCTGGAAGATTCCCTCCCTCTTGCTTCTTCTAATTTCCAGGCAAAGGCATACTCATTCAATCTTTGCTAAAGTGTGTAAATATTGCTCTTAAAATTTCTGACTGTATCTAAAATACCACCCACCTTCTTTTTCCACATGGTTGAAAATGCAAACTGGGCTATCCAGACTAGACACTAACTTCATTTTAAATCTGCTGCAGAGAACTTGCATTGTTTTTATGCATTAGTCATGCATATGCACAGCTTACACATGAAAGCAGAACTGCTTGTACTCGAGTGTTATGCTCACAGTACATTTGTGCAGTATATTCATGGGGTTTATCCAGATACAGGCAGCTGAATTGTTACTAGGGTATATATTTAAAGGAGTGTATGGAGTTACAGTGACCATGAACTGGGCTCTGATCTTTCCCAGAAACTGATAGGGCAACAGGTTTCAGAGGGTGGTGTGAGACTGATATAAAGATACCCTTTGGGAAGGTTTCACCTTTGACACTTCGCTCAAAAGAAAGGATTACAAAAGGAACTTCATGAGAGTCCAAATACCATCTAGAAAACTCTTAGGAGTAACCAAGGAGTTTGCCTCTTCGGGTAATGCTGTCTCAGCTGTTCTTTAATGCCTCTGTGTACTTGCTGTCCAGGCTTCTGGACAGGGCAAATCTGAGGAAAGAGGATATCTCATAGCACTGCTAGATTTGTAGCTTAAGGCTCTCGGCATGGTTTTGGGTCAGGTTTATGGCAGTTGTAAATGATAACCTTAGTAAAGACACTTCACACATCAAGGAGCCAGTTATCTGATCATGATAGGGTGGATTTCTGTGCTGAATTTCTGTGTGCTTTTAACAAATTACAGGTATGGGATCTTTCAGTGAAACTATATTATTGCTGCTATTTTCTGAATATATATGGAAGAGTAAATATCCAAGATGAAATATCAGGTCTGAAATCCTCTATATCTGAGTAGCCAGCCCACTAATACCAACCAAACTCTCTTCCTAGGTACAGAGAGATGAAGCCTGCCAAATGACTTTCCAGAACCTCCTGGTAGCAGCCACTCTACACCTGTTTATTTATGATCATCATGTCTCAAGTGAAAGCACAAGAGGAAATGGCCTTAAGTTGCACCAATGGAGATTCAGGTTGGATATTCAAAAAATATATTCCCCTGAAAGAGTGGTTAGGCACTGGCATAAGTTACACAAGGAGGTGGTGGAGTCACTGCCTCTGGAAGTGTTTGGGAGGTCTGGATGTGGCACTTGGGACTATGGTTTGAGGTGGTCATGGTGGCGCTGGGCTGGCAGCTGCACTGGTTCACCTTGGGGTCTCTTCCAACCTTGGTGGTTCTGTGACTTGTTTCAAACTCAAGATCTACCAAGGCTGTTAAATGCAAGTCCTGTTTGCAAAGCTTTCTCTCCTTCATCTGCCAACAAAATGAGAGGTTTTTGTGGAACTGGCAGTTAGCAAAAATCATCTCCGCTTATCTGGTAAGGAAAGAGAGGGAATACCAGAAATAAAGTTTTGAAATGCTGGCAAGAGTTATTTTTTTATACATATGATCAAAATGCTGAAGGGGAAAAGGAAATATAAATTTGGAAGAGGTTTCTCATTTAAAATGGTAGCTAATAGAGAGTTTTCGGGTTTGTTTCACAAAATGTATTTTCAAACATTTTGAATTTTCTGCATTTTGATATCTTGCTTTCTTCTTATTCTCCTTTTTGTCACTTAGTGTAATAGGGTGAGTATTTTCAAAATATCTGAGCTTATTTTCCATTTTCCCATCCCATCCAATGCCTTCCCTTTTTTTCTTTTTTCTTAGTTCCTCTCTTTAGTTTTCTTCTTCTGGAACTTTCTTGGAACTTTCTAAAATATTTAGTAATTGTTTTATAGCTTTTCTGTTTTAGGAAAGGGTATAGGGTAGTAATGGAGAGTAGTATTTTTAGAACACTCAGTTCTTATACCTTTTAAAATTAGTTTCTAATTTCTTTCTTTTCCCTACTATCTTATATTTAGTGGGTATTTTAATGCTTCTAAACTGAGAAAATATTAAAAATCTTTAATTGGCGTAAGAAGAGAAAAAGGAAGGATGAATCCCCAAAAATCATTTGTTGCATTCAGTTAGCAAAAATAAGTAAGGGGGACAGAGAAAAAATTAAAAGTCAACACCTTACAGTAAGAAATTTGATGACTTCAGTGAAAGTGAAATGGGTTCATATATGCAGCAATTTCTTGAATTTTGTGTTTTAAACATTTAGGTTTTTTATTAATATATCTATTTCTCTAAGATTAGATCTAAATATAGTAAATTTCTGGCTATGCTAGTTACAGGTATAATTTAAAATTAATATGAAATGTTAAAATTTGTAATGGAAGATTCCAAGTCAGAAGTTGCTTACAGCAGCACAAAAATGTACTTCATTTGACAGCCTCTTACACAACTGTGCCTGATCTAAGGCTCTACTGGTATGTTTAAAACTACACAAGTTTATGTTGTGAAACAAATCTTGTGTTAGACATGCTCTGAATGTTCCCATGGTGTGAGCACACAAAATGCTTCTGCATAGCTTAGCTCTTAGGTACACACCTGGTGTGTTACTGGTAATCTCCATAAACAATGTTGTCTAATTATAAACTTATCTTAACCTATCTAATCTTAAATTGCACGTGATTTCCTTTAAACTTATTTTTCTATATATTATTTTAAATTTATATTTAAAGATATATATTTATAATTTCTAGACATTATATTTATAATTTATTTTTATTTATTATTATCTGTTTCTCATACCACAGTCTTTCTTGTGGATTAATTAGGGTAGAAAACTCCATGAATATTGTAGTGACTGTGGCTATAAGTACTATGTCCTTATGCTTAAATGTCACTACACTTAACCAACTGACATTAATAATATAACTTTCAATGTGCAATACATTTAAATTAACATAGGCACTTATTGATATTTTACACAGAAAAAATTAGTGCATGATGCTTTCTAAGGTAGAAAGAAATATGTGCTAAGACTAATTGATATACTCTGCCTGCACTAACAGCTGCATTGCTGACATGTTATCTTACTACTTGTTTATTTGTCTTCCTGCCCTCTTAGCCCCCATAGTCTTGTTTCTAAGCTTTTTCACATAATCACAGAGTAGTTAGGATTGGAAAGTACCTCTGGAGGTCACCTAGTCCAACACCCATGCCAAGGTACCCCCATACCCATTTTTGGTACATGTTATCCTTTTTCATTGCCTGCATTTGGCACAAGGACCCTCCTAGGCACAACTGCAGTGCTAGTACAGTAATAACCGGATTATAAAAGTAGTCTGAGCTAATATCTGTACTATCTCCCAACACTGATTAGAAGCCAGACAGATGCTGTTAATTCTACTTATCTTTTGTGGAAGTAGATGCCTGTAATGAATTCATGTAATCAATGCTCTGGAGAGGGCATTAGTAGAGACATACCTGTTCTGATGCTGGACTCTGTATCTCTGAGAAAAAAATTCAGTTGTGTTGGCTAAAGGGGGTAGACCGCATAATAACTGTTAGCTATATTTTTGGCTGGTAAAGCAAATGAAGAATTTCTAACATAGAAAAGGAGAAAAAGTTGTTAATGAGAAAATAAAAGCTGTTGGGAGTACGATTTTTTTCTGGTTAGTTTTATTAAGGATTATGATGGAGGTTCATTGTAAACATTTTGTTATCTTTTTACTGCCTAGCATCAAGAAAGGTTGGTTATTTGAGATCTGATCACTGTTTGCCTATGGAATTCATTCTCATGGTTTGTGAAGAACTCACAGTTTTTCAAAAAGCAAGGTGATAACAGCATACTAGTTCTAAAAATGTCTCTAAGAAGGATTGAGATAGACACAAAGATAATGAGAAAAAGCTGGAACATATGAGAGGGAACAAGGATGGACACAGAGAGAGAAGGAGCAGGTCAAGGGAGGTCATCCTTCCCTTCTACTCATTACTGGTGAGGTCACACCAGGAGAACAGTTGTGGGTTCCCTCGTACATGGGAGACCCAGAGCCATTGAACAGTGTCCAGCCAGGAAGATGCCTGAGGGAGCAGACCACCTCTCCTATAAGGGAAGGCTACGATTGTCCAGCCTGCAGAAGAAATGGCTCAGACACAGATCTCATCAAGTGTATAAATAGCTGAAGGGTCTTGTAAGGAAGATATTGGAGACATTTTGGGGATACCCAAAAGCCATTTGGCCATAGTCCCAGTTAAGCTTCTCTAGGTGACCCTGCTTGAGCAGGAGGTCGGACATGCTGAGTTCCAGAAGTCCTTTCCAACCTCAACCATTCTGTGATTCAGAGTAGAGGAAAAGTGAATGAGGGTGGAGGAGGGGCTTGTTGAGCAAGTCTGGGGCATGGAGAGGATTATACATGGAGCAACAGGCAGTCCTGGAGGGGAAGAATATGCCAAGTTGGAAGTGCAGAAAGTTGTCATGAGATTCTTTCATCATCTTAGCCCCTCAGTAGCACCAACCTCCATGCCTGTGGTGGTGCCTATCAGGTGGACAGTTTCTCTGTCTCAGGAGCTGGCCTCTCCCCAGCAACATCCTTCCCTCAGTGAATATATCCAGGGAGCAAGGGAGCAGTGCATTGGTTCCAAGTGCTCCTGAAGCGGTGAAGTAAGGTCAAACAGTGCTTGACTTTCTGGTTGGAACAGCTGTGCAGCGGGACACCAAGGAGCCAGCAGTTGCAGGTATGTAAGTCACCTGCAGATGAGCAATGCCAGAGTTTAAGAATCACAGTGATAAAGTCTTGTAGATAATCAGAGATGGGACTACGCCTAAAGGAGGAGAGAAAACAGGACGTACTGCTGGCGACAGTGGTGCTCCACCCGAAGGTTCCTGTTCAACAGGAAATCCCCAAGTCCCATCTGTGCTGTATGCAACCAAAGAGTTTGCAAAAGGGAGTAAGAAGGGGAATGTCACAAAAATTATCAGCAGAACTCATAGGAAGTGCAGTAGGAAGTATATGCATATGTGTGTGCGTATACAGGGATGTACTCATACCTGCATCCTGCACAGCAAATACCAAGAGATCTTAAGCAAAACTGAGTGACAGTGGGCAATATGGGTGTGCCTGTGTGTAAGCATTTGTTGCAAGATGCAGGAAAATAGAGTATCAAAAACATAATTTTAACTGTGAGCACCACAAGGCAAGATATTACATTGATAAGAGCTGCCTAGATATTCTGTGTATAACCTCTCTCCTGGACTTCAAAAACAGCAGAAGTGCAGCAATCTGAAAATGGTACCACATATTACTGATTACCAGTGGGTTGTTAGGAGCAAACTGAGGGATGTATTGGTTGTTACTGCACAGGATTCCTCTTGTGCAGTCCAGCTTCTCTTAGTTCATTCATACTGTGACTGTGTGGTTATCCAAATGGCAGTCAGACAATAGGTGTGTGATCAGCATCTTCACTATTGTCTCTGCATTTGTACTGTGGTCCAATCTGTCTTGCCAGATCAGATACTGGTATCACAAAAGGCTGTCTATCACACACAGAATGAGTGGTGAGAGACAAGTGAACTTCTTATCCTCCAGCATATCTTTAAAAGCCTACTTTCTCTTGGGAATGCTTGCTGATTTTCTGTTTGTTCAGGACAGCTCATTCACTAAGCCACTGCCACCTCTAGTTTCATGTTCTTGCATCAAATGGTTGTAGAAAATCTCTTTTTCACTAATGAAGAATGTGGTAGCTCTGTGCTGGAGCCAAGTATCATCCTTTCACCTGATAGTGGCAGAAAGTATTTGCATCTCCTTTCATCCTCCAGGAAGCAAAAGGACCTTCAGAACATGTTAAGATGTTGGGAAAGTGGCCAAGTACCTTCTCCTGCTGAAGGAAAGAACTGAGTACATGGAAAAAGGGAAATGCTTCCATTGAAATTGCCTGACAGATCATCTTTCTTCCCACTGTTTCCCAGTGCAGCTCCCAGTGCAGTTCTCCACACAGGCAGCAATATAAGTTTCTGCTATCCTTACAGCTAGAGAAGATGTGAAACATTATGATAAATAGAATAAAGTAGCATACAAAGATTACTTTACAGACTGCAAATTAATCTTTAATTGTTCTCATGAAGAATGAACCTCTGGTGAATAGAGTTTATATTCAGTCAGTTCATCTTCTTTGGTAGACAGGGAGTATTCAGTAGATTATTTATTTTTAGTAGGTATATGCAAAATATATAGCTTCATTTTGTGCATGGTGGTTAGCTCAGAAAGTCTGTTTGCTTAAATAATATTGATGTGTCCAAGATAAACATCAATTGGTGATTATAGTGATTTGGTGCTTTGGTAACTGCATGGTGCTTCACTAGTGACAGGCATAGCTGTTATCATCAGACTTGATTTTTTTCAATTTTGTGGCTTTTAATGATAATATCAGCAATGGAGATGCTGAGAATTGCAAATTTTTCAAGTGGTGTTGCTGGATGCATTTCATGCAAGATTTCAACCTATGTGAAAATAAGACTATTTAACAACATTTATTGGCCCTTTTTACCCCATATCACAACATGTTCTGCAGTCAATTGTTACAGCATTAAGCAGAAAATGTTAAATTTTTGGAAGCTAGTGACAGAAACACTTTGGGTTTTTTCCTTAAATCTCAAAAAGCTTTCATTATTTGAAAGACCAGAAAGAAAGATTAAATTACACATCTACAGGTAATATGTAAGGATTGTGAAAAAGGGTACCCCTGGGGATAATTCTTATTATTAGGAGCAGCCTGGACAAGGCACATATTGCTTTGTTGCAGCTTCCAGTTTGTTGTTCTCTGGTAGAGCAGAGGAGGTGAGATCTGTGATTCACAGCTTTTCTGAGGTTGTGACAGATGAGAAAAACTTCCTAATCATCCTAGAGGATCACTCTGGCTGCAAGAGATAATCAGAAGTTGTTTTGATGGCTTTAGGTGATTTTTTTCCTTAAAATTCAACAAGCTCCTGAGCGTGTCACACCAAGGCTTTTGGGCAAAGTCAGTCAAAATGGGAGGCTTGCACAAAGCGGACAGTGAATGGGCAGTCCCAAGTCAGCATTTTTGTGACACTGAGAAAAGATTCCTGCAGATGAAACCTTTTTTTGTTTTTTTTGCAGTAGCACAGTAGCATGACCTTCCTTGTCACCTGTGTAATCACACATAACCCAAACGTGAGTGTAGTGTGTATGAAGTGATGACAGCACAACTGGCAGTTTTACTCCCTAATGCAGACCATATCATTTGTATTAGTGAGACATTCAGATCTGAATCACTCCTGTCCTTTACCAACTTTTGCAGTATTCCTTATTTTTAATTATTAAATCCTACAGAAGATTGGCATAGGCCCACTTCAGGAAGCAGCACAGTGACAATACAACTGTTGCTGTGGTGTATAGTGCTTACAGAGTCTGTGATGCTCCAAGCAGATGATTAATTTGATTTGTATTTGCTATAGAGCAATCAGCTATATATAGCTGATTTGATGCAATCAGCTTCGTAAGTAAAGAGCCTGCTTTCTTAAAAGTGATGAGTCATTAGCTTGTTGGTTGTTTGGTGTCTTAACTGCCTAAGAGAAAATGCAGATAAAAAAAAAAAATAAAGGACTTCCCTGGCATAGATGTTCAGTGGTAGGTTGTGGTTAACAAAACAGGAATGATGAATCTGTTCTCTGCAAGTTTCCAAGCACATGACAGGATTAATGCGTATCCTGAATGATGTATGGTTCCTTAACAACTGTAACTCAGCACTTATATAATGTGCACAACACACAATAGTCAGTCAGTAGACCCCTGTGTGTTGTCCCTCCATTTATGAAAGGCTAAAAAACTGAACCTTACCCTGTTGTTCAGACACTGTTTCTATACCTCACATGTGGTGGTTGCCAGCTGGTGAGTGAAATGCCAGCTCTTTCTGTTAATTTCCAGTGTTCATTCCAACTCTGGATGGAGTTAGTGCTGTCATAAGACCAATAATTTTGTGCATAAAGAGTATTTTCATCCTGTCCAGTGAAACAGAAAGGGGTGCTTTCTTGGAATCATAAATGCCTTCATTTTCTTGGTAGCCCCATCACCATTAAGAGCAGCCTGGGCTTGGCTAATTATGGCATTGTCATTCACCTCAAGTAATTAACAAATGTATTTGCAGTCTGGGGGTGGGGGGGAAGTACTACACAAATTTTAACTGTTATTATTCTGAGGGAAGAGCTCCTGAAGCACCATTTAATTTGCATTTTTTAGTATTATAGTGGTAATTGTGCTTATCATTTGCCTAAAATTTGCACAAAGCACTTGTCAAAAGAGGTGTAAAATATCTGACCCAGTGAATTTGTAACCTAATTTTATTCAGGTTCTCAAATGAATTAGAAAACAAGAAGTGAAAGGAATGAAAACATGAGGCTCATTATAATAAGACCATGTATTAAACAAGCTTTGTCTTAAGTAGATGGAAAGTGTAGGAATGTTCTGAGAAAATAGTGTAGGACAAAGATGTTATGACATCCTATGTACATGGACATGGAAAACAGTAGAAGTGCAATATATGAAAGAAAGAAGTATTTAGAAAACTGCAGAGGAGGAGAAAGTGCACAGAAGTCAGGGTCCTTTCTGAGGTCCATTGCAGCAACATAAGAACTTCTCATATTCATGTTTTCTTTGATTGTCCTTCACTCACCGTCAAGCCTTAGTGAGGATGGAATTATTACTGATGTTTGGTGATAATCACAACAGTGAGAGAAGGTGATAATCACAACAGTGGCCTGTAATATTCTTTATCAACAAGCAGGTAGGAATGAATCACAAAGACACTTGCTCATCTGGATGTTGTTAGTGCTTTTGAGTACTTAAGGATGCCATCTTGCAATATTGGTATCAGCAATTTCCCTTTCTATCTTCAGTGAAATCAGGCATGGTTCTTGTGCCATAAGTATTTAACATAATAGCTCAAAATAGTTGTTCCTTGGGCCTTGCATCTTCTACTGTGTATCTTATCACTGTTTGGTTTTGACATCACTAATCACTAATACAAAAAAACCCCTATGCCTACAAACCCCTATGCCTACAAACTCTTAATTAGAGGAAAGAAGAAAGGTGAAGTTAGGCAGGTTTATGAGCAGCAGTGGCAGCAATGAGACTCTGCTGACCAGTGTGAGTGGCACTGTTCTCATGGGTGAACATTGCAACCATATGAACAGCATGATCTCTCTTCTCCACCATGGAAGCATCACAACAAAGGAAAATATAATGAAGATTTTTAAAATAATAATTAAATAATATAATTATTTTGGTTGAAAAAGATCCTTAGGATCAGGTCCAGCCACTAAACTGTCAAGTCTACCACTAAACCATGTCTCCAAGTGCCACATCCACGTCACTGAAATACCTCCAGGGTTGGTGACTCATTCACTTTCACGGGCAGCTTTTTACATTGCTTGACAACCCTTCCAGTGAAGAATTTTTTCTAATATCCAATATAAACCTCCTTTAGTGCAACTTGAGGCAAATTCCTTTTGGCCTATCTCTTGTTATTTGGGAGAAGAGGATGACCCCACCTGGCTACAGCCTCCTTTTAGGTGATTGTAGAGTTATAAAATCCTCTCTGAGCCTCTTTTTCCCCAGGATAGACATTCCCAGCTCCCTCAGTACTTATAGGACTTGTGCTGCAGACCCTTCCTGTGCTTCACTGCCCTTCTCTGGAGTTGCTCCAGCATCTCAATGTCTGTCCAGTCATGAGGGGCCCAAAACTGAGCACAGGATTTGACATGTGGCCACACCAGTGCCAAGTATTTCTACCATTGCTCTTGGATTTGTTTAGCAAAAGACCAAGCATTTGCGACCTCAGCTGTCAGTTTGGTGAGTAGTCCAAAGGGAGTTGTTCAACTAGATTTAGTTACAGGTTGCTGTCTTTGAGGAATGTATTGAAAAAAAATTAAGGAGGTCAGAAAAGAAACAAATCAAGTCCTAGAAATCAAAGGAGAACAAAACTGTCTTTTCCCCTCAAGCCTTGAGATGCCCTGACCCTTATGTTTTGCTTAGTTTGTAATTATTTAAGGCTAAGTTCCTGCAGCTAGGCAGAACACATCACTCCTATGCTTCCTGTTCATCACTAATGTCACTCTATCCAGCCTCTGAATATGATTTCCTTCCTTGAAGGCCTGGTGTTTTTGTTCTGCTCTGCATTTCTTGCAGAGAAGTTATTCAGCTGGTTTCTTTAGACTTCATCCAAGTAGTTGTACCAGAGGTCTTTGAAAATGTTAAAGATCATTAAAACTATAACAGCTCATTACTGTGCTTTGTCTGGGAGAGATTTGATGCAGCCTTTGTAAACAAATGGTGAATTCCTCATATAATAAGGTCTTCCACGATTCAAGAGTTTTTAACAACTGTATAACCATCCACCTGAATGTATATCTTGTACACAGACTTCTTCTCTCCTTTCCCATAGATCAGTGGTTATGATGTACCTCTTGGTTGCAGAAGAATTATTAGATATTCTGGTAAAAATGTCTTCATCTGCAAAGAGAAGGAACCATACAAGCAGAGAAGGCCCAAGTAGGAACTATAAAGGTTGTGTTCAAAGAGCTGCAGGATGGAGAGAAGATGGAGTGATACTGATGGAACAAGTTGGCTTGAGTGGGATGTTTCTTTAATGGGAGTGGTCAAAGCAAGTTTAAGTGAGGGGATAATCCAAGGGAGAGTGAGAAGTTATGCATGGTAAAAAGCAAGTGATGGGGAAGTATATGATGGAGATCAGGACAGGCTGGGCTATAAAAGCAGGGGGAGATTAGGGCACACAAGAAGAGGAAGCACTGCTTTCCAGGCTGTCCAGGTATACATTGGTCTCCACCTGAGTCCAACAGGTCTGGAGTTATCCCTGGAGTTGTCAGGGACAATCGAGCAGTCCTGTGTTCCCTTGTGTTAGTAGGCACGACATACTTCTGCTGTTACCGTAACGCCAACAGGCAAGTTAGGGTCATTTGCTACATCAGATGGTATCTTTGGGCCTCCTGTTGTTTGTGCCTTACATTGCTTTAACTCCTTTGAAGTCAGCACTGGCACATATTTTAGCCATTTGTTTCTGTTGTGGGCTTTATCTTGCGGCTTGACCTCTTTTCATGCTCTTTGGGCTGTGCCTTCCCCCATGACAAGGGTGTGGGCAGGCCTGTTAACTTGTGCCATAAACACATTCCTTCAGGGTGGTACTGAGGATGAAGCAAGAGGTTAATAGGAACTTCTTCAAATAGTTACAGAGTTTTGTATGGCGGGATGAACACTGTGCTCCTGTATCCTACCCTGCCGTACTGGCCCTGCATGCCTCACTTAAGTAAATCTCTCTCCAGTCATTGATGTGGGTGTGTCTGTCACTCTGGCATTGGGAGGGAGTTAGGGCCAAGCCTTATATGCAGGGATTGTCTAACTGTAGACCTTGAACTGGCTCTGTGCTTATTGCTTTATGCCCTTGTATTGACACAGAGCAGATGATTGTAGCTTTGTTGAGGTCACGGAAGGTGTTGTTCTCTTTGGCCTTCCATACTCCAGATCTCTGTGTAGTTCAAAGTGGTTATTTTGCACTGCATTGTTTCATCATGATGTTTCCTGAATTACCAGACATTTGTTTGCTTTTTAAGCCACAAAATTCCGACACAAAATGAGAGAGCTCTTGGAGCAGAACAAACTAATCTGCATGGAAAAAAATTCAAGTTAACAAGTGAAGGTAGTGATGTAGTTAGTCAGCCAGTTTAAGAGTGTGTGGGCTGGAAGATTCAGGCATTCAAATAAATACTCTTTTACTTTTCTGCTAATCCCTCTCTCCTCCCTCTTACTTTTTTTCCCCTGAATTCCTCCTCCTGTGAGCTACTAATCAGTGTAATGCTCTACAGGGTATGTTTTTGATCTGAGGTATATATCTTAAGTAAGAAGAGTGGCTAAAACATGGTAACACATCACTCCAAAACCATTTGGAGTACTTTCTTTCTGTGATTCTACTCTATTTTCTATGTAAAAATATCTTTTAAAATTTAAGATGATTCCTGCAACACTTACTGAGATGAGGTAATTGCTGTTAAAAGGGTAAAAGCTGTTTAAAGAATCATACTCCCAAAAGGCTGGCCACTGGCTTTTCATCTTAATCTGATCTGTTTTTATAACTAAATATCAACTAAATATAATTTGAGCTGAGTGTGTAAAAAAACATGTTTGTGGGTAAGTGCAACTGCAAAGTAAGTTAATCCACAGATGTATGAACATCTATGCTGATAAACATACTAATTTTGTGCACGACAATGTTAATTTGGTAATCTTTCACTTACAAATACAACTATGTTTGGGAAACAGAGCCTTTTTCAGAGCCATGAGATTTAGTATAAAAACATAACTCCTCAAATCCCAAGCAGATAAAAAGTACTCTCTCATTTATATGTACTGACTCATTTATATGATAAATATATGTATAAATGATAAGAAAAATAAAAAATAGTTTGCCTAGTTAACAGAGTTCCAGCATCATAAATTTGGTTTGATACATAGGGTAGTGCTTGATCATTCAGGGTATAACTTTGTGTGATTTTAAGGGAGGGAGCATCATTGGCCCCATATATGTCAGTTCTCTTTCATGCTGGGGACTTCTGAGTCCACAACTGTTTCAAAACCTAACGTTTACTTTTGAAAATCAGAATGTAGAAGATATTAAAATTGGTTTTCAATTTCTCAAGAATGGAAGAGAATATATTGTTGTAAGTTAGTTATAAGGAGCTGTCTGCCTAGAGTTAAATTTTCACTTATGACTTCTAACTTTTAACTCTTTAGCAAGTGAAGTGTCTTGCACTTTCTATAAACATTTCATTTTGTCATGCATCAGGTACAGTTTCCTTATTTTCTTTGAAGAGTGGAAGAACATCCATCTCCATGCAACCCAAAGGATACTTTCATGGACAAATTACCATGAAGCAAGTGAGGGTGTGGATTTACAGTGTGTTACCTACTCCACCCAATGGCTTCTCTTTATGGTATATGTAAGGTCTTTGCCTCCCATCCGTTCAGTGCAGACTGCATTATCCTCAGTGGGGCTGGGATTACATGGGCATCCAAGAGAAGTTGCTGCTGTGTACTGTAATTTCACAATCTGTGTTATCTCTTAGCAACTTGTTTGTGTGGTACACACTTGCCACAGCAAAAGGTTGCACACAAAGAGAAAGGGAGCTTAGAAAGATATTACTTGCAACCCAGCACTCAGTATCACCTTAGTAAGAGGCAAAGCATGCTTGCATCTGTGTGTAGTGTGGCATATTTGTTATTGTGAAACTCCCTTGTGGGGTGAAATGTCCACGAGGAGAATTTTAGGAAGAGATTTTAGCCAAATAGTATTTTATATTGACTTTTTACTGAAATATTTTTTTACATGGATTAAAGACATTGAGTTATTCAGTTATTGCAAGAAGACAAGGAATGTATTTAATATTGTACTTAAGGAATTAATGAGAGATTTGGAGAAACTTGTGCATCTTAAACTGGGGTTGATCTTTTTATCTTCTATAAAGTTCTTCATTAGATTTTAAGAAAGCGAATAACAGTACTGTGAACAGTTCTAAGTTATTTTGTATAGATAGAAAGCTGACTATATGAAGTGGCTAACATATTTAACTTAATTTTCAAAAGACCCTTTGTTTCTCTCTTCTTTTATCTGATTCTTCTGTTACTCGTGCTAACTTCTTATCACTCAGCTTTTCAATGGTTTCACTTTGTTTCCCCTTTACATATGTTTATAACACTTTCCTAATACTGTTTGGTTTGTCAAAGAAGACAGCAGAAATTACATAATATCATAAAAGAAATCAAATCAAATCTATATCAATAGTAGTTAGCACTGAAATATATGTACCTATGGCTTAATTATTAAACCCTATCATCAGTGGGTATCTAATTACATAACTGTATTTGAATCTTCAGATTTCCTTTCTCTTTTTTCTCCTTTACTTCTGAAAAATAAAAAGAAAAATCTCAAAATATTTTCATATTTGTGAATCTGTTTCTTTAAAGCATTGGAACTGCAGATTTCTGGGAATGGAGTTTTGAAAATGTTTATGCATATGGAAATAACTGTTCTTTGCTTCTAATGGGCTCAAATTGGTTACAAACCTACATATATGCTGATGAAAACTTAAATTACTTTTTATACTAAATACCTTTGAAAATCTGGCATTTAAAACTTCATTCACATTTGAAAACGGGACATAGGCTCTGAAAATGTTATTATATTTTTGCAGGATGCCTTCCCATCAACACTGATCATGTTGAGCCAAACTGCAGAGACTGCTGACAATGGTTGCACTATCTGGAGAATGTGTACTTTGGCAAGTCCAGGTTTTCTTTTAGAAAAGTTCAATAATTGGAAGAGTATTTTTAGAAGGGTAATTTTAGAGGAAGTATTAAAGGAATCCATTTAAGCTTCCAAACCCATTGGACTAAAACTGGCAGAGGACAAGAACAAAATGTGTCTTTTAGTATTTGGAATTATTTAGAAATATATATTAATCATGACATGATGTGAAGAATAGCACTGCCATGCCTTTTTATATGTAATATGCAGCCCATTTTCTCAAGCATTCAGTAAAAACTGCTCCTGTAATCCTGGAACTGATCTCACCACAAAACCAGGAGCTGCTGTCTGCTTTTTTTCTGCGGTGCAGTGTTTGCACTGGAGTATGAGAACCACTTCATTGGACTCTGCCGTATTTATATTTCCATGAGTCACCATTGTTACCCTGCAATGAATGAAAGGTAACCTGCACCAAAATGAAAGAAAAGGAGATTTAGTGCATTTTTACTGCTGGACTTGAGCACGTATACAGGAGCTTAGCAGAGAGTGGCAGGTGCCTGGAAACTTCCTGCCTTGCTTATCTTGCAGTAACCTGTTCTAATTTCCGTAGGCTCAGGAAACTATTGCAATGGGCAAAACTGTAAGTAAAGCTTGTGTTATGTGATGGAAACTCCAAGAGATTTCAACTTGATTCCCTTGAAAATCCTTGAAAGGGGTTTTGGTGTGACAATTGGTGTTTTCACTGCTGACTTCAACTTGAGTTTGATTTTTGTCTTTTAGCAGCAAAAATAGGCTGATGCAGCCTTGCAGGTTTTCAGGCTGTGAACAGCTGAGGCAAATTGTAAAATCTCAACATCATTTTGACATCCCACAAGCTGCTTGTCATCCTGCAGTTTGCCCTGCAGACAGCTGGGCAGCCAGGGGGAGTGCAGGACCTCAGCAGCACCCAGTCCAGACCCTCCTGAAATCAGGGACAAGGGAGGACACTTATTCTCATTAGGTTGCTTGGATGAGAACTTCTCCAGGAAGAAGCAGCCACCACCAGATGAGTCCAAAAATGCAAATTTTTAAAATTTATTTTCCTGTTCTGCAGTTGCCAAAGCTCCTCCTGCTTTAGTAGTTGTTGAAGTGTGTCTTCACTTAACAGCTCTTGAGCAAGTGTTGCATTTTTCCTTTCCTTTCCATGGGCCACAGCCCATTATTAAGCAACTTTTAAAATACATAGATACCTAGATCTATAATATATACATTCTTCAATGAGTGGCTTATACACTGATTGAAGGGGAAGAAGGGGCACGTGTCTGTAGGAGGTTTCGGTCCTATTATGGCTTGAGGAAAACAAATTTACTGGATTTTCTTGTTGTTTTCTTTCTCTAGAAGTTATGTCCCCCTGCTTCTGATAATTCAGAATTTTTCCTGGGCAATTCACCTTTCTGATATTTCCACATGTTCTCCTGTGCTCAGGAACACACTTGGCACATAGGGGAGGTGACAAAGGAAGGTGCCCAGCAAGACAAGGTGTTGCCTAAGATCTGAAATACTGTTTGTGGAGCAATGGAAATGTCCAAAGTGAGGATACTGAATCCTCCTCCCAGCAGTGCAGTGGGAAGCATGGCAGCTGTGCTGTGCTGCTGATCATGTCTATTCCAAGAATCCCAAGTCACTCAGTTTTCCCATGGCCAGTGTCAATGCAGTTATAATCTCTTTGCTTCCAAACAGGTTTAAAGGCATATTTAGCTTCTGAAGATTTTCATAGATTACTGTTAAAAAAAAAGCATTTGTGAAATAATTGAGCTGAATCATTTGTGACATACATCACCTCGTGTGTGTTACATGGCAATTATTGTCAATGCAATTCCCTTTTCATTTAGTACCACAGATATAACTCACATTACTTGTTTGGTGTTACACCCCACACTTTCTGCGTCCACTAAGTTGAACTATTATAAGCAAAATTTTCATCACTAGACCTATTCTTCCCCCCTCAGATATATTAGCCATGCTGCAAAACAGATCTAGTCAGCCAGAAAGAATTTATTAGCTGCCTGACTAACCAAGTGCAGTGCACCTCTGAGGTCCTTTGTCTTCAGGACATGTAGCTCCCTCTTCCAATATCATTACTATTTATTCCCATCATTTATTTTCCTAGACTTCATTTTCTTTGCTACTGTCCAAATTGCCTAACAGAAACCTTTTCAGACAGAGCAACAAATCCTATCCCTTTTTCTTTTTCTTTCAGAATTTGGAGGTATATTTTAAACCTCAGCATATCTGTCTGTCCTTGGATGATGATCTCCATGTACCACTGAACATGTGCTCATGATCATTAATTTCTTAGTGTGATTTTCATCATGATCATGAAGAGAGGGATGCACTCAACATCCCGAATAAACAATTTAATTTCTTTCAAGATGCGCAGGGCTAATGTTTCCTTAGCCATGTCTTAATGATATTAAAGGTATTCAAATTGTTTGTTTTCTGCTAAATTAAATATTTGCACCTGACAAATCCCATTTTGCTAATTTGCTTGCTGATTGCTAAGTGCAAAGTCCAGATCAGATTTAAACTTTTCAGTCTGTCAGAGCTGATAAAATGGAGTTCAGTCTTCTGACTGCAATGGCAAATAGTTGCAACAGCATAGCTGAAAACATAACTCCTCATACGGTTGGTGTAATGGATCAGTAGCACAACCACATGTGTAGCTGTAATATTTCACCCTAAGGCTATTTCACAGGAGTGAAAATAATACTTTGGGAAAAAAACCCACATTATATTTTCAACCAGTGTGAATAAATCTTCAACTGCAACTTTCCAAAAGGGAAGAGTTGTTTCTTGTGACGTAAAAAGTGAGCCTTGCTAAGAAGTATGTTCTTTTAAGTCCAAAGTATGTCCTATTGAGAGGTCAACTCTCAGATATAATCTGCATTCCATGGAGTGTTTTGCTCAAGGACACATGCTCAAGTTTTTACTCAGTTGTTTTGTTTTATTTCCCTTTCCAATGAGTTCGTTGCCCTGAGACTGGAGATCAAGGATATTACACATTTTTACAGACCCTGCTTTCAGGAAGGAGTATACCTTATTCCCTCAATTAATTTATCCATGTAATTCACATATTTCATCCCTGCACATCAGTTTGTTGGATTTCACTTGTATAACTTCCACTCCCCAAAGATTTTTAGTTGCAATTTCAGAGGTTTTTTAATCATCAAATGGGTCTATGCACCAGGATCCATTTACAAAGAACGTTTTACTCTGTTTTCTAATTATCAGTAATTTGTCTCCTGCTGCAACATTGCCTAGTGCTTCTATGAAAAAATCCTTTGCATTAGAAGTCAGCAAGGACAAGGACTTTACTATGCTAATACAACTGCTGTGGCTTGGAAATTCTTCCAAAGTTATATAATCAATTACATTTTTGCTTCTTTCTGCATTGCTCTGAGCTGGTTGCCACAGGAGGCATCATGAGCTAGATTTGCTTACTTCCCAGAGTATGTTTACTCTGTGCATAACAGCTTTGCAGGGATTTCTAAGGGACCAAGAAGCATGCCGTGTAGAGCTCAATTGTCCCATTTGAGCAGTAGTGCAGCCACATCAGCAAAATTAGCCTGGAATCTAGAGGCCTGCACCTTTCACTGCCTCAGTTGCCTCGCTTTCCGTTCTGGCATTACAAAGTGATCTGTTGCACAACATAGCAATCTTGAGGGTAAATTCCCCAGGTGGGAAAATTTACATTTCAGCCCTAATTTCTCACAGCTGTTTTCTTAGTTCTTTTCCCTTTGATCCCACAGTAAAAAGTCTCCTTTTCATGTTTCAGTCCTACATGGAGAGCACTATTTGCTTTGAGAGGCACAGCTTCTTAATTGCTCTCATCATCTGATAATCCCTGAGGTGTCACTGCATGTCTGGTAGAAGTAGCTCCAGAAAGTATGATGCTGAAATCCAGGTTAATTTCTGATGTTTCCCTCCTGCCCCCATGTCAAGTGCTAATGGATCAAACAACTTCGAGTACACTGCATGAGAAATAGTTAATAACTAAATTCTTACACCTGTTTCCAAAGTAATTAGATAATTGACATTCAATGGTATTCAGATAACATTTAACCAAACTCTTCAGAGCTTGATCTTGTCCCTCACAAAAGAAAGGAGCTCTTACAATGACTGTCATCCTCTTCCTTGGTTTCTGTTTTTTGTGCTAATAGAATAATGCTGTAAAGAAAATGTTGTCTGCATGTTCTTCAAAAAACACCTCTTGATATTTCTTTGACGTAAAGTGCCTTGAGATATATTACTAGTATCTGTATCTATATCTAGTATAGCTAGTATCTATAAATGCTTTTTTTTTTTTCCAGGTGCATGTTTCTAACGTAATTGAAGACTTTGGAATGGCCTCCAGTCTGATTGTCTGTGCGGGACTCTTTAGCTTTATTTATTTTGAGAAAGCCATTCAGATGGGAGGTCAAAGCTGGAGAGAGGAAGTAAGAAAAAGGAATCAAGATATTCCTGGAATGATAGTCTATATATGGTTTATTAATTTAATATTGGGACTTTTCTCTTGGTGGTCAGCTCACTTTGAATATAGGGGATTTTCTCTCTAGTGTTTTTGCCTCCACATTTACTTAAAATGTCAAGAGCTGGTGATAAGGACTGACATTAGAAAGCCAACAGCCTTAGTGTCTGCTATCAAGGCATTATGGGACAATGAGATTGTTGAAACTAACAGGAAAAAAATATGTGCATTTTCTCAGCAGTTGAAACCTTACAAGATTTAACTGCTTGTAAAATTTCACCAAAGGCAAATCAAAGAGAATTTGCAAGATCAAGCCATTTAAATAATGAAGGATATGAATTGCAGTCAGTCAGGGTCAGTGTTTCACAGACCTCTTGGGAGAAGAAACATTTGGGGATTTTGGTGGTGGCTTTTTTGTTTTGTTTTGTGTTTTTTTTTTTTTTAGGGACAGGGTTTGTTTTTTTTTTTTTTTTGTTTTGGGTTCAGGGTTTTTTTTGGGGGGGGTGTTTATTTGTTTGTTTGTTTGTTTTTAGCAGGACAGTCATATTTAACTGAAGGACTTGCTGAGGAGAAAGGCAGCTAATTGCATGGGGGAAATAAATCCCAGGGCTTTGAGGAGAAGCAATAACTAAATCAATACCTCTTCTTCAAAGTATTGGTTCTTTAGTTTTCTTGAGGCAAACTGCTGCCTACATCTTGTCCTGACCTTTTGCTCTCCCCTTTGTGTGACATTGATTCTAGAGGAGATGCTGAAGCTGAGGGTAAAAGGTGTCAGTGGAGCTGAAGGGAACTTGGTAGTGAGTCTTTTCAGGAGGTAGTGGCTGGAGTGGGGTTGGTGCTTGGAGAGCTTCTGGGAGTGGGTAGGGGATTTACTGAAAGTAATCGAGGCCAGGTTGGATGGGGTCTGAGCAATCTGGTGTAGTGAAAGGTGTCCCTGTCCATGGCAGTAGGGTTGGAGCTAGATGATCTCTGAGGTTTCTTCCAACCCAAACCATTCTACGACTCCATTATTCTATGATTCTATACTTTATCTCTCTGTTGAATCCTCTGCAGAAGAAGAGATGACAGGAGAAGCTGAGTGGGATCCTTCCCTATGTCCTCTCCAAGGAAAGAATTGTGGGGAGCTGGGCAGGAGGGAGGACAGCTGCCATGCCACTTCTGCTCTGTTCCTGAAATAAAGTGTTTTGTTTTCTGACAAATGACTGCTGGGTTTGCAAATAGTGACCTAATTCAAGAAAAGCTTGTAGAGGTATTACAAGAGTGTTGCATGTATTTCCATACAGCCATGCACTTCCAGTAATAGGTAAGGTATCAATAAGTGTATTCAGGAAATACTGTAAGAGTAAAATGTGTGTATTTGTTTGTGTAGAGCACAGGTCCTTGAAGAGAGAATGTAGGCAAAATGTGACTTTTATTCTGCTGCCTAAGGAGAAGGAAAAGCCTGGAAATTAAGGGAAGCATTGACCAGGATTCTGGGGACAATATATTCTCTCTTTCATTGAGTGATAAAAGAGAGGATTGAGAAAGGTCTTGGGAAAAAAAATACACTTTGAATGAAGAGAACACTTCAGCCTTTGGGGGGTTGGGGGTAGTATTTGTCAATTATTTGGATTTATGTTTCCCTATAATTTCTTTTTAAGGGAGCTTAAAATAAGAAAATTCATTCTATTGAACTCAAAGAGTGTGGACCTGTGAGAATCTTGCCCAAACAAATGCTCAGGCAGAGGCTCTCAGGTGGAGGAGCACTTCTGATAGTTGTGGGAGCAGAAATTGTGGACTCGCCAGCCAATTCCAAGCTATCCCAAACTTTGTTAGTTTGATGAATTCTTCAACCTGTTTGTTGTGTAGTGTAATAGATTTACTGGTAGGAAATCCTAGGACTAAAAGAATTGTAAAACTTCCCATAACTAAATGGAGATGCCTTGCAGTGCTTACTGTCTCTGTAGGTCACCACTAACAGTGCTCTACTTAATAAACAATGATTTTTGAGGGATTCCTGAGCTTTTATAGAAGATCATATTTACATTATTGTAAGGAAACAGATGCCCTAAATCAGACTGATCCCACCTCACAGTTTACAAAGGCTGCACACTCTTCCCCTTTTCAGGAGAAAGTATTATAAGGTTCAGAAAAGAGCAACTTAATACAAATTTATTTTCTAGTCCACGTTGCCTCCCTTTTTTAATTATGGTTATGAGGAAGTGCTTTAGTTTCAATGAGACAACAAATTAAGAAATTCCTCCATCTCTTTGAAGGTATATACACACCTGGTATCTGTGGTTAAGCACAGGCTAAGGAGAGCCTCTGAGGCCTTGTTTATGCAGTAGAACACCCTGCTCATGCCATCAGTGGTTACTATATATAGCAGAGAGAGAAACCTTGCAGAAACAAACCTCTTTCAACTTCTTGGCTTAAAGCACATGTATTTACATTAAATTTGGCCAGCTGGAGATTAACTACCTATAACAGCTCAGTGCTGGCAGTGTAAGAGCTGTGGAATCTATAGAAAAGCCGCCAGTGTAAGTGAGGAAATTCCCTGTTCACTATCCATATCATATCTTCAACTTATGCAACATTACTCTGAAATAACCCAATCTTCAAAACTCAGCAAAATGGCTAAACTATTTGTAAATCAATATTCTGCTTATAATTGCAATAAAAATCCTTGTTTATGGCTGCTGAAGATTTTTCATTAAATACAGATATTGTACAGCTGGGTCAAGACCTGTTACCCTCTCCTTTACCTTCTTTCCTGTCATGGCTTGACACTGGAAACATATGAAAGAAAAATTTGGACTTTCTTTAATATTAATGTCCAGATATTCACATTATTCATAGAAACTGAAACTGTATTGATTTTTTCTGCTTTCTTTCCAATCATAGGGCAGCTTTCCCATGTTCAGCAGCATGCTTTCTCCTGCAGGTGTCCTTAGGTGTGGCCTAGGTGTGTTCAAATCTGTCTTAGTCATTTGTCCGTCACCTTGTCATTAGCATGGCGTCTATATTTAATTGGGCTTCCTTCCTTCATCAGAAATCAGTTTTTATATACCATGAAAACTGCAGCCCATTATTAAATGCCAGCTCTAAGCAAGATTCTTGGCTCTTATATAGACAAGAAGCAGTGAAAAATAGTATATCAAGTACTCCTTCAGGTGAGTGGTGTATGTGAAGAATACACTATGTGTGAGTCCAGTATCACGCCTCAAAGCCACTTATTTCACAAGTTTTACCTCATAAGCAACTTGGTTAAGGGGTTTTCTGCAACCTGTTGAGCCTCTTCATAGGTTGTAATCATCAACAACTTTCACTGGTTGTATCTTTGCCTCACAGAAAATATTGCTGAAGTATTGTTGTGGTTATTATTTCAATGTCCTTAGAAACAGCATTTAGATCAGCACTCTATTTGTGTGTAATAAGGGTTGGTGCCTCCCTGGAAATGATTGTATTTTGAAGGGAAAATGAGAGAAAACATTACCCTAGTTTTAGAAAGTGAGATGCTGTGCATGGGGTTCAGATAAGTAAGTTCTTGCAGGAAATGCAGACACCACCAAGCAGAGTGGTGCAGTTGCCATGCCTGAAGGATGGATGTCATCCAAAGGGACCAGAACAAGCTTGAGCAGTGGGCCCATGGGAATCTCATGAGGTTTAACAAGACCAATTGCAAGGGGCTGCACCTGGGTCAGGCAACCTCCAGTAGGAACAAAGGATGGGGATGAACAGATCAGAGCAGCCCTGCTGAGAAGGACTTTGGGGTGCTGGTGGATGAGAGGTTGGTCATGACCCACCCAGGGGCACTCACAGCCCAGAGAGCCAATTGTGCCCTGGGCTACATCCAAAAGAGTGTGGCCAGCAGAGTGAGGGAGGGGATTCTGCCCCTCTACTCTGCTCTGGTGAGATCCTGTCTGGAGTGCTGCATCCAGCTCTGGGGTCCCCAACATTTCTTATGTTCTGGATCTGTCCAGAAGAGAACGTGTCCACAAAGATAATCAGAGGACTTGGACATCTCTCCTGCCAAGACAGGTTGGAAGAGTTGGGGTTGTTCAGCCTGGAGAAGACTCTTGGTGACCTTATTGTGGCCTTCTAATACCTAAAAGGGTCCTACAGGAGAGTTGCAGAGGGCCTTTTTACAAAGACTTGTAATGATAGGACAAGGCTTTAAACAGAAAGGCAATAGATTTAGATTAGATATAAGCAAGAAATTCTTCATTATGAGACTGGTCAGACACTGGAACAGGTTACCCACAAACGCTGTGGGTGCCCCATCCCTGGAAGTGTTCAAGGTGAGGTTGGATGGGGCTTTGACCTACTTGTGGCCTGATGGAAGGTGTCCTTGCCCATGGCAGGGGGCTTGGAACTAGATGATCTTTGAGGTCCCTTCCAACTCAAACCATTCCAATATTCTACGAGTCTGTAATTCCATGTACTTGAGCTGCTTTAAGAAGAACATTGCCAGCAGGTCACTGCAAGAAATCCTTTCTCTCTACTCATCCCTGCTATGCACATCTGGAGAGCTGCAAGCATTGCTGGGCTCCACAATGCAAGGAAGACATGGACAAACCAGAATGACTCTATCAAAGTGCCAGAATTGTCATTGAAGAATTGCAGTATGAGGAGAGGCTAAAAGAGTAAAGGTTAGTAATGTTTAGTCCAGAGAAAAAAGACCTGGACGTCTCAACAATGTATGATCACCCAATTTTTGATGAGACAAGTAAAGACAGAGATAGTGTCTGCTCAGTGGCATCAAGTGACAAGACAAGAGGCAATGAACACAAATTAAAATGCAAGAAGTTCCACTTAAACATGGAGAAAACCTGTTAACCTGTTAACCTGTTTTAGTGTTGGTGTTTTCAAACACTGCAATAGAGAGATTGCCCAGAGAGCTTGTGGATCTCCATTGTTGAGGGAGTCAAACCCAGCAGGACACCATCCTGAGCAACTCAATGTATGACCTTGGTTTGAGCAAAGGTTTGAACTGTGTGGTCCCCATGATGCTTTGGCCATCCTGCACCCAGGAGTAAAGCTGAGCACAGGATACCAGGCTGTCTGATGTGACCCAGCTGAACTTGGCACACGATCAGAGGGGATTGCTCCCCACATCCCAGATTATAAGATAGTAAGCTGATCTAAAGACTTGCTCTATTTAACACTCATGTTCCTCGGCTTCCACCCCCTGTCCCCAGGCCATGCTTGTAACTGCAATCACCTACATTCAATGGCATCCCAGCTGCATTCTTCTTCTCTGGGCACAGGGCCATACAAGTGACCCAGGAGTCAATATCACAGCTCTTGCTGCCAGTGGATTCCCTGTCTGGGAGGGGATAGCCAGGTACACATCTGACAGCATTTGCTAGTGTGCCACAACAGTGTTCCAAGCCCTGCACCTATTAGAATCATCACTGCTTCACCTGGAGACAATCAATCCCTGCCATGGATATGCAGAGACAAAGCAAGGTAGATCACAAAAATTCAGATTGTCCTGGTGCATCAAGTCTTGCCCTCCTGTCTTAGTGGCAGCAATGCTATTGGAAATTCTGGAAATTATGCAAATGATGTTAAAAATATTTCTCTGTAGTTGCTGCTTCCGGTAACCTGTTCATAAAAAAGTAGATTCAGGCAACTGAGATGTGTATGAGTGTTTGATATTAAGAAAAAGTAGGTTCAGTTTGAGGAAAATGGGTTTGAATCTAACCGGAGTGATCAGATAGTCATGAATAATAAGTAGTCACGTGTAGAACATATTCAGTAAAGTGTCCAGTAAAACTAGTTTTGACATCATACTAATCTCTAAAATTATAATGTGTGAGTCATGGCCCTTAGATGATCTTAACCTTTACTAGAGGATACCCTGCTTTGTATTCAGCAGCATAAACAACTGAGCAAGGACCTGTGCAGACCTGGTGAATACAACAGGACCCTTTTGAATTCACTGTAAGTAATGTTTTGGGTTTTTTTTTAATGTGGAAAAATTGTCAAAAATTATATTCTGGAGAAAAATTTTTGAATGTTCAACTGAGAAATTATTATGTTCATATTCAAGTTTTGGCTTAAATTTCTTGGATTGTTTAATTATGATTTTGGGGTCTTTTTAAATAGAAAAGATAAGTCCTCTGTGAGATTGGCACATTTGTACAGCATGACTCTCCTTAGGAAAACTGCATTTCTAAGTGTTTTAAATTAAGTACATTGATGATAATAACAAATGTAGGGTGTGAAATAAAATGAAAGTGGGGTCTTAAGGATTGCTCTCTAAAGCATCTAGAGAGCACTTAAAAAAAAAAAGAAACTGGCTAAAAAAATTAGTGTATGAGTGATGGTGAGAGAAGTCACAAACAAATCAGAGCTTGAATTTAAATGTGTTCTAGATATGAAAGTGCACTGTCTGAAAGTGGCTTGCCATGGGGTTCAGGCCCTTGCTAGCAATAGTAGTATTTCCATGACCATGATATTCAGAGTGTGAATTAAGGAGTGTTTCAAGCATCTATTTCTAAAACCGAGATCAGCATTCTGAGTTCACTGGGTTTTGGAGAAACCAAATGATGGAAAGTGGAGAACACAAATGTGGGATCATGGTGGGAGCTGATAAGGATTCAGAGCTTTTACAACACAGAGGCTGTATTTCTCAGTGCAAGCCAAAAACCTTAGATATTTTTCCCCTAGAGAGAGCTTTGTTTTATAAAAGGTTTGGTAAGTCAAATGGTCGCATACCACAGGAGGATGTTTTGGATTTCCAGATATTTCACATCTTTACTTCTCTCTCTATTGACAGAAGTTATTGAACTGATTGTGATACAGTATTAATTTCTAGAGGTGAAAGTATTGCCATAGATGTGGAATGAATGGTTTCCATGCTTTGGAAAAGGCTTTCCTGTTCTATCTCTATTTTGTTAGTGTCTTTGTTCCTCCAGAATTTACTCACTCATCTTCACTTTCAACCATTTTAAACTTCTCCGCCAAATCAACCTTTTCTATCTTTCTGATGATAAATACAATATTCCTCTAGAGTTTCTCTATTATTTTATACTTTTTTTTTTTAATTTTGTTTTTAGGTGATTTGATTCAGTCACTGGACTGGGCATGCCTTTGTATGCAGCAGGCACACTTATTTCCTTTTGGTGCTCTATGTACATACTCATTTTCCCTGTCTTTATAAGCAGCACTGTATTCTCAGGGTTTTGATAACATCCTAATTGCTATTTCTTTCATTATTTTTGTAGAAGTTGGTTTTTTCTTTTAGTTGTGCTCAACTGTTAAAGCTTTATGAAATCACCATAAATGTTCATCACTTCCTCATAAACAAGTGCACTTGCATTCTCTTAGGTGCCTGCATATGGGTTTATATGCAGCCCATTCAAAGATGTATGTTTTAATTTTCACAGAAGAGGTATAATGTGCCTTTCTTCTGCTTTGATTTTTCATCAGTTCAATTTCGAAATTTAACTGATTAGCCTTGACTGTCTCCCTTACTTTCTTCTCTATAAACCTGTGCTTTTGACTCTTCCATCACTTAAAGCCACATTGAAAACAGATTATTGGGAAAAAAAACAGTTTAAAATGAATTGTAGCTTAACTTTAATGAGGGCGTATTTGGAATTACCTCATCCCTCTTTGACTTTAATTTTTTTTATTTCATAACCTCTTCAGTAGGTTGAGCAATTTTCCAGAGTCTGCTTCCTTGAAATAGAAAGCTCATTTCCCCCAATTCAAACATCTTGGAGTCACTGGTGCTACGCTAACTCTGTATAGTGAAGGGATTGATGTATTGCTAAACACAAGGTGAATAGATTTGTAAGCCAAATGTAACTTTTCTTCTATTACAGAATCAGAGAAATATGAAGATGTTGATTTCCCTGTGTATTTTACTTGTTGGAATCCTTTCCAACAGTTACTGCTATGAGCCTTATCCACAAGGGGTAAGAAACCAGAACCCAAGAGCACAAGAAAACCAAAATATGCCATGGCAGAATGTAAGGAACAGTGTTTGTCGATTTGCATGTTGTTTCTACAAAGATATTTCTTCTCGTGAAAACAACGGAAACGTTTTCTTCTCTCCTTTGAGCATTTCAACCGCCTTTGCAATGCTGACTCTGGGTGCCAGATCAGACACCCTGACACAGATTCTTAGGGTCCTTTGCTTTAACCCTCGTCAGATTTCTGAAAATGAGATACATGAAGGTTATCGTCAACTCATGCAAATGGTAAACAGAAGGAATGGGGGCTTACAGTTGAATATGGGAAATGTTCTGTTTGTGCTTGATCGACTGAAGCCACAAGAAAAATTTTTAAGTAATCTCAGAAACTTCTATGAAGGAGAAGCTTATCCTATGAACTTCAAGCAGGCTAATCAAGCCCAGATAAAGATCAATGAATATGTAGCAAGAAGAACGAATGGAAAAATCAAGGACCTCATAAATAACCTAGATCCACTTACTGAAATTCTCCTTATTAGCTATATCTATTTTAACGGTAAGATATACATATCATGTTCTTCTACTCCATAAATTATTTCCACAGGTCAGTTTTAAACTTCATAATTTTTTGCAATATGGTTTTGCAGGTGGACTCATATCTTTCCCTTTTGGCCCTCACTCATATTTAATTAGAAACAAAGCTATTGGAAATGGTGTTCTACTTGACACTGATAACTCTTAGCAAAATGTATGGCAAATTTTCCTGTATCTTTTAATACATAAACTTCTTTCCTTCAGAAAATTAAGTGAAATACATTTTGAGGAAGGCACCTCTAGGCAGTAAAGCATCTAATCCTATACAGTCTAGTAGGATTCAAGCACTTTCTTGGCTGAGATCTATTTCTGTGAATTTCAATCCAGCTGGTTTTTTTGTTCAGCAAGTTCAGAGTTAAATGCAAATAATTCTATTAAAGGAAAAATTAGCATCTCATCAAACAGAATATGTTTAGACAACCGCTTTGCTGTTACTGGGTATGTTTATGTATTGAAAACTAAACAAGCTACAATAGCTTTAGTTTCACACTCATGTTCTCCTTATTTTTTTACTAACTATGCCTTTGCCAATAGCATGTCTGTAGTCCCAGTGTGTCTAGAGGCATAGGTTTCAACATTTTTTTTTTGATTTGCAGATTCTAATATTTTCCAGTGGAGAGATGGACCCACCAGTATCAAACACAAGCCTATTGACAATAAGCTTGTTTTTCTTAATTAACTTGTGCAGTCTGCTTAGATACAGTCTTCAGATGTTCCCAGAGCTTTTCAGACTTCTGATCTAATGAGAAGAAGAGGATCAAGGCTGTAAGGCTCAATCAGTGGTCTAATAACAGATATTGCATCTTATTTCAAACTTTCTCTCTCTTACAGATTATATGCTGAAAGTAAAGTATTTGTAGTCAGAAAAATAATATTCTGTAATTTATCTGATAAAAATATCATCAAGCTTTTTAATTGAAATGGAGATGGCATATTAGATAAATTTTTAAAAGAAAAGCTATCCTTTTAGAACCTGGATGCTTCAATTTTTCCAATGTGAGGCTTCCCCTGAAAATAATTAAGAAATAGATTTCTGTTTTGTTTTGCTTTCCATCTGCATCTCTGCTCCTTGTATCCTTTGGCACAACTAAATGGAGCTAATTGAAATACAGATGACTGATATTTCTTAGTTCTCTTGAAAACCTACTTGTTTATCTCAAATAATGTTTTCATTTAGACTTCTATTAAGCATCAGGTACATCTTTCAAAACAGGCAAAAAAACCTGTCAATTTTTCTTTTACTGAAAGGTGTTTGAAAAATGAGCAATGAATTTAGTAGCACAGTGGGGACAAAAAGCCCAAGAAACCTTATATTAAAGATGACTTTCTATTACAGTTAATTTTTACATGTTCTAACAGTAAGGGTTGTTAGTTTTTTTTTAAAGAGATGTTCAGTTTACTACTGCGAAGATTTCCTAGCTCCTCTAAAGGTGGTGCAGTTTCAGTTTTATCTCACCAATTTTAAAGCAAATGGATTAAAGAATAGCATTAATCACAATACTATAATAACATTTTTTTAGTCTTGAGATCAAGAGTAGGTTATTTATCTAGATCTGGGATTAATCTGGAGACGATTTTTAAACCTCACTTAGCTGTATAACCAGTGCATACTTTCAGGTGCTTGTCCACTTTTTGTGCATTACAAACTTCCTTGCACATTACTGGTGACACTTTTTTTCATGGTGTAGCATAGTACAGAATTCCTTCTTCAAGAACAAAAGTCTGGGAATAATTTCCTGACTCTGACCTACAAGACATGTCATTCCACTATGTTACACCAATCCTTTTTCATGCCTTAGTCAACATCATAATGACAAAGAATACTTTGAATTTCATTTTGCTGCTTGAGTGCTGTGAAACACATGAGAAAGGTGCCTAGAAGGTATCCCCTAAGATAGAAGTGAGAACTAGGAATAAGAGTGCCTTTGAAATAGGAGGAAAGTATTAGTGAATATGATCTCTGTCTAATCTGTGTGTTAACTAATAGTCATGACTTGGGACCTTAATGATCGTCTATTTCAGATCCCCCTGCTATGGGCAGGGACACCTTCCACTCTACCAGAGTGCTCAAAGAACTGTCCAACTTAGCCTTGATCACTGCCAGGGATGGGGCATCTATAATTTCTCTATTCCAGCCTCACAACCCACATAGTGAAGGATTTCTTCCTTATATCTAATCTAAATTTAAATTTGCCCTCTTTCCATTTAAAGTCATTCCCCTTGGTACTTCTCCTCTATAGGTACTTCCACCCTTTAGGTACTGGAAGGGACTCTAAGGTTTTCCTCGATCCTTCTCTTCCCATGCTGAACAACCCCAGCTCTCTCAGCCTGTCTTGATAGGAGAGCTGCTCCAGCCCTCTTGATCATTTTCATTGCCCTCATCTGGAATTACTCCAACAGATCCATTTCCTTCTTTTATTGGAGACCCCAGACCTGAATGCAGTACTCCAGGTGGGATCTTGCCAGAGCGAAGCAGAAGTGGAGCTGGCCACACCTTTTTTATGCAGTTCAATATGTTTTTGGCTTTCTCTTATTGGGCTGCAAGCACACATTGCTGGGGCATGCTGAGATTCTCATCAACCTACAGGACCAAGTCCTTCTCCTCAGGTCTGCTTTCAATTCAATCCATTGTTTTCCCAGCTTGTATTTATGCTTGGGATCGCCCCAACCCACATGCAGGACCTTGCACTTGGCGTTGTTGAACTTCATGATGTTCTAGTGGGACCACCTCTCAAGCCTGTCTCACTCTCCCTGCATGGCACCCTCTCTGTCTGGGTGGCATCCCTTAGCTCCGGAGGGCATCCTTTCCTTACAGCATGTCAACAGAACCACACCATCTTGGTGTCTCTGGAAACTTGCTGAGGGTGTCCTCAATTCCACCATTCACTTTACCAACAAAGATATTGAGCAGCACTGGTCCTAATACCAACCTCCAAGGAGCACTGGTCATCCCTGATCTCCCTGATCTCCTCTTGGACAACAAGCCATTGGCTGCAAGCCTTCAAATAGAAACATCCAGACAATTCCTGATCCACTCAGTGGGCCACTTCTCACACCCATCTCTCCAGTTTAGAGTCAAGGATGTCTTGCAGGACAGTGTGAAATTCTTTGCACAGGTCCAGGTAGATGATATCTGTTGATCTTCCTTTACCACAGTTTACCCTTAGTGAAGTCATGTTGTCAGTCACCAATCACTTCCTAATTTTCCATGTGTCTTATCATAGTTTCCAGGAGGATCTGCTCCATATCTTGCCACTCAAAGAGGTGAGAAAGAGTGGTAGTTTCCTGGGTTTTTCTTTTCTTTTCTTTTCTTTTCTTTTCTTTTCTTTTCTTTTCTTTTCTTTTCTTTTCTTTTCTTTTCTTTTCTTTTCTTTTCTTTTCTTTTCTTTTCTTTTCTTTTCTTTTCTTTTCTTTTCTTTTCTTTTCTTCATTTTTAAAAATGAGAGCTCTCCTTTATCTTTTTCAATAAGTGAAAATTTCACTGGACTGCCATAACTTCTCAAATATGATGGATAGTGGTATTGCTGTTCCATCTATTTCCCTCATGATCTGCAGGTCCCATGGACATGTTCATCTTAGGTTCTTCACATGTTCTTGAACCTGATCTTCTTCTACAGTGAACTACTTTCATTCTCCCAGTCCCTGCACTTGCCAGTAAAGATTGAGGGAAAAAATGTCATTGAGTACCTCAGCCATGTTCTGGGTAACCAGTCTTCCCATTTTCTTCTGGAGGGAGTTCACATTTTCCCTAGTTTTTCTTTTATCATTGTCATACCTATAGAAGCTTTTCTTGTTGCCCTCAATGTCCCTGGCCAGATTTAATTCTATCACACCTTTAACTTTCCTAATCTATTCGTTGGAGGTTCAGAAAATCTCTTTTTATACTGCCCAGGTTACCTGTCCTTGCTTCCACCTTCTGTAGGCTACCTGTTTGTGTTTGAGTTCACCAAAGAGCTCCTTGTTCATCCACACAGGCCTCCTGGCATTTTTACCTGACTCCTTCTTTGTTAGGATGGATCACTCCTGTGCTTGGTGGAGGTCATCCTTGAATATCAAGAGAATCACAGAGCCATTAAGGTGGGAAAAGACCTCCAATATCTTTGAGTTCAGCCTTTGACTGAACACCACCATATCAAATAAATTATTTGCACTAAGTGCCAAGGCCAGTCATTTCTTGCACATTTCCAGTGATCATGAATCTACCATATACCTGAGCAGCTTTTTAAAATGTTTGACAACCTCTTCAGTGAAAAAATGTTTCCTGATGTCCAACCTGAACCTCCCCTGAAAGAGCTTGAGGCATTTCCTCTTGTCCTATCATTTGTTGCCTGTGAGAAGAGACTGACCCTGACATGGCTACATCCTCCTTTCTGGCAGGTGTAGAGAGCAATGAGGTTCCTCCCCACAGCCTCCTTTTCTCCAGCCTAAAAATCCCCAGTTGCCTCAGGTGCTCCTCACATGACTGACTCTTTAGACTCTTCCCCAGTTCTGTTGCCCTCAATGCTCCAGCACTTCAATGTCTTTCTCATTGTGAAGCTCCCAAAACTGGGCCTCGAACAGAACTGGAGGTGTGGCCTCACCAGTGCTGAGTGCAGGGGGACAATCCCTGCCCTGGCCCTGCTGGCCACACCATTGCTGACACAGGCCAGGATGCCATTGGCCTTCTTGGCCACCTGGGCACAGCTGGCTCATGTTCAGCTGCTGTTATCAGCACCTTTAGGTTCTTTTCCACTGGGCCATTTTCTAACCACTCCGTCCCCAGCCTATAGAGCTGCATGAGATTGTTGTGACAAACCAGCTTTCTTGGGGCCTTCTTCCCTCCATGGCTTTATCCCAAGCAAATCTCTGAAGAGGCCAAAGTTTGCACTCCTGAAGCCCAGAGTAGTGGTCCTAACATCCTATGCAGTTTTCAAGCAAAATTCTTCTTGAAATCAGTTTAAGTTTTTCAGCCTGGTGTCAGTCATGTTTTTGTGATTCATTCTGCTTTTTTTTTTCCCTTAAGCATAATAATGTAAAAGTTCTGCATGTTATTTATCTGATGATAGACGTCACTATTAATGAAGTATATAAAGTATATAAAATGTATAAAAGTAGTGACTTTTCCCTGTTCAGAACATTGCAGTTGTCAGTCTATGCTTTCAGAGACCAAGACATGCACTGAAGAAGTCTCATTTCACTTTTTCGAAAGCTATTTAGTAGTGCAGGCTGTGTCAGATGGTGGAAACAGCAGACAATAATTATTTCATTTGTAACAAGCTGCCTAGTAATCAGTGTTCAAATAGAAATCAGAAGTCAACAGAGGTTGCATCTTGTTTCATGGTTTTCTTGATGCCACTTACTTTACTTAGTGTCACAGCTCTACTTTTGTCCATTACATATGATAAAATGTTAGTTTTGCTCTAGAAGGCAAAATTTGCTAGAGCAACAAGGTTTCTTAAAAATTAAAATAAAAACAACAAAAAGCCTTTCCAAAATTCCACAATTTCCCCCTTTTTAAAAAATTTGCTCAGCCTCTGAAACATATGATGTGGATACCTGGAATTTGGTTTTGAAAATCCTCTCCACTGAGGATAAGAACCTTTCAGAGTTTCAGTGTGGATGGTTTGTTTCACCATGACTGAGGAACTTTTGAAAATTTAATATGGTGAAGATAACAGTGGAAAAGTTTTCTGATGTTGCTGTTTTGTTTCCTAACTCAGCAGTCTGGTGAAATTAAACTCCTTATGACTCTATACATAATCATCTAATGTGAGGTACCAACACCTCTCTGCAAGTAACCCAAATCCCTTAATTTCTCTGGAGAATTCATGCCTTGTGTCACCCTTTACAAGCCTATTTTGTTTTGGGAATAAGAAAATGAGAGAATCTTCTTTTGAGCCTAGATAAAGGCTGCATTATATGAGGACTTTACAGGCTCTTCAAAACTGCCATCATGGAGGAAAAGTGCAAGTTAGAACCCTTGATAACTCATCTAAATGAAGGATTTTTCAGCCTGCTCTAAGATCTGAGGGAGTTTTGTACATCACTTTCTACCAACTCTGTGTTGCTATTGAATTATTCTGTGTATTTAGTAAGATCAAGTGATCATTGAAAATTGGTTTGTCTTTGAAGCTGATCCATCTGTACCAGTTTCTGTCATCTAAGAATGTGTCCTATGATAATATGTCCTTAAAAATATCCTGTAACTCTGTCTCTTTTATTTCAAGCTGAATGGGAAAAACCTTTCGATCCAAAATACACCAAAATGAGCAAATTTTTTGTGGATGGGACTAAGGTTGTTGAAGTCCCAATGATGTTTGGAATGGGCCTGTTCAAGCATGGCTATGATGAGCAGCTGTCTTCCACTGTGGTGCAAATGGATTACAAAGGAGGTGCTTCAGCGTTTTTTATTCTGCCTGATAGAGGAAGAATGAGGAAGCTGGAGAAAACATTGTCTTGTGAACATTTGTCACGATGGTCGACATTAGTCACAAAAAGGTAAAATTCTGCAGTTCTTGGTTCAGATGGTAGCCAAGGAAACAAATGTGCTGGGGTATGACACAAAATCAATATGTCATTTTTAGTTCTGCTTTAAGCAATAGAAGAAATTTCCTGACCTAAGTTGGATTTGGCTAATTTAATGTCCATGTGTTCTCACATTCAGAACTGCATGCACTGAAAACCTTCACAGATTAGGACTTTTGTTATTTCTGCATTTTGTTTCCCATCTTCAGCTCTTAATAGGCCCTTTTTGACTTAGACCCCTTCTCACTTTTTTGGGGGGAAGTTTTCTGCCTTCTATTTACAAGTGTATTCCTACCACTTCAGCCTCTTTTCTTGTCTCTTCTTAATTTCTGCCTATTAAAATTAACAGCAATTGTGAAGTTAATGCTGAAATAACAACTTCCATTCAGCAATTGTGAAGGCAAATCTCAATATGTGAAAGAAACCAAAGCCAAACAAAATAAACAAACAAGACCCCCACTAAAAACAGCAACAAAGGAAAAAACCCCAAAACAACAACAACAATAATAAAAAGAAACCAGACCAAACAAAAAAAAAAAAAAAAAAAGGAAAAAAAAGAAACCCAGCAAAAACGAAGTAATTTTCTTGGAGTAGCTATGTGGTTTGTGACTATAGAACTATAGGACAAAAAGATGGTGACTCAAGATACTTAGGTATAATTTTTGCCAAAGAAACAATTGCCTTTACAATTATCAAGATGAATGCTAAATACAATTGGAGGAATTTATATTTCCTCTCTCCATCTTACAATATGAAAAAGAATCACAGTCAAAGACAAGTCTGTTTCATGCTGCTCCCCATTTTTCATAATAACCATTCCCTCCTACAAAATAATGACACAAATTCCTCCTTTTCCCTTTAATCTTTAAACAATTGCTCGTATCAGCTATTATTTGGAGTCTCTGGGAGGTCTTAATAAATGAAAGTATTATATGGAAACATGTAAAGCCTGTGACCTACCTCTTTGTCCCTTTTCTGTCTGCAAACTGATGTTGATATTAGTGGCAGAAATGTTGTGAAGTACATCTTTCATTTCTGGTGGCTGACAGAACAGTGCTGAAGTGTCACCAGTATAGACAGCTGAGATATTTTAAATGGCTTAGCTATAGAGAAAACCTCACTTTCACTCCTGAAAAGTGTATCCCACTGCTCCTTTCCTGGTTGCATTGCTCCTGTGTGTCTGTGGCTTTCCCTTTGCTCTGTAGTGGAAGCAAGTGGGGGCTTGTGAAGGAGTGCCTTTAGGTAACAGTAAGGCAGAGGATTCAGTGATAGCTGCACCCTCATTCAGGGCAGCAATCAGCACAGACTGAAATCAGGGAGAAGTAAGAGGTCAAGCAACCTGTTATCAATCCACGGCACTCTTGTTTTTGGATACAGCCAGAGCTGGCATTAGATGCTGTGCAATGCTGGAGGTATGGGCTTTTCCTTCCCCCCTCCCCACTGGATGAGTTTCTCTTTGGCTAGCTTCATTAAATGTTCCACATCTCCCTGACTTAAAGCCCTGGAGAGCTGTCCTGGTTTCTCACCAGGTAATAGTACCTAATGTCAGTGCTATCACTAACCTCTGTCTCATTATGCTGCTTCTAGCCATAAATGTTGGGCTTAACCTTTGAAAAGTAATTGTTAGATACTTAGGGGAAAAACAAGGAAAAACGAGTCAGAAACAGAGAGTTTGGTTAACTTATGGAAAGCGGCAATCTAGGCACTTAAAACTGAGTAAGTCAGACACTGGGCTTGACACAGGAAAGAAATTTTCTATTGGCTAACTATATTCTGTAAATTTGCTTTTGTCTTTTATTTTGCCATGCCTTCTATCACTACTTACTATTGTCCTGCTTCTTCAGTGGATGTAGTTCCATTTTATCTGTCCTGTTTTATATGACAAATACACAAGGCCAGTTTTTTCTCCAAAAGTAACATTCCATGAACTTGAATGTGTTGGATTTTTTTTTGCTCAGTTTGAGGCACCTAAAGGAGTCTCTTTTTCACAAGGTGCATCCTCAGTAATGGCTCATGATTAAGGTGCTTCCAGCTGATTGCAGAAGAGATCACTGACTTCAGAAAATTTTCATCTCCTGTGTAGACTAGAGGGAGGCTACAGGCAAAATGTCTTTAGGGAGAAAGCAAAATCAGTTTTCCTCTTATGAGTCTATGTTGTTCTGTGATAACTGATCAAATGTTTCATTGTATTCTTGCACTTATTTCCTGGCAGCTCAGTAAATTTGTATCTTCCGAAATTCACGCTTTATGGGACATATAACCTAAAAGATATCTTATATAAAATGGGCATCATGGATCTATTCACTGATAAGGCTGACCTCTCTGGGATCACTGGGCAGCCCCAGCACAGAATTTCCCAGGTAAGTCATACTGCTTTTTGTTTTATGGGCCCATGGTTACTGATACTTGCATCACTTTCTGCACAGCTATTCATGGTGCAAAACTCATGTAAAGAGGCTTTGCTTCCATAAAAAGGCAGCTGATGGCATGAAGAGTATTTTATCCATGTTAGTTGCACTGTATGAGCAATTGGGTTGGAGCAAATTACTAGTCAGTAATTTTTTAATTTAGAAGGCTATTTTGACCTGCATGGGGCAACTTTATAAAGCATACATGACCAAATCATTATCCATCCACACCCTGGTACCCTCTTGCAGCATGCTGTTACAGTCACCACTGGCTGCTTTTGTTTGTGTCTGCCTTCTTTAGCCTGTTTGTGGGCAAGTAGGGGGCTGTAGGATGTATCACTACTCATATTTTATGGAGGTGAGGGAAGAGGAAAAACACACTGCTTGCTTTTAAACTGTTTGGGAGAAATGAAAATGCAATTATAACAAACATTTGGCTTCAAGCATATGAACAATTACTGCTAGGCTCAGGTAAAAGCTACAGATAGATCATGCTTCAATAAACCTAGAGTTTAAAGCTGACAATCAGGGCTAACTTAATTGTCTAAAGAAGAAAGCAACTGCCCTCATGACCTCAAATGGACATTACAAATCAGGATCTATCAGTGTCTTGATTTTACAAGGTCAAACTTTTGTGTTTCTGTGCTTTAACCCGACATTTCTGGCCCTTCATCTTTGTTCCCATTTTTCCCAAAACATGAAGGAACATAGGAAACATAATTTAAGATTTCTATTCATGCTATTTTTTCAACTGTATGAACTTCTAATACACTTCTAATACACACTAAATATGGTCTTACTCTCTTAACATTTGGTCTAGCTGTACAGATCTCCATGAGCAGATGCAAAGAATAAGAAAGAAACAAAGCAAATGCTTTCACTAGCAGGGACATGCCCCTCCAGAGTAACTTTTCCTGGAGAGTAACTTTTCCTCTCTGGGGCTAGAAAGCTGTGCTGCATGTAGCTTGCTGATTTTTTTTCCCCCCTAACTTTGCTATCTTTAAGCAGTGGACTCACACCTGTCCATCTGACACTTGTTTCTTACCAGTAACTTCTTCAGGTGCTTTTAACTCTCATTCTTATTTAGATGACCAGTTTTGTACTCCCTTGACTTGTCAAATGTCTGTTTCTTCACAGGCTATTCATAAGGCTGTGGTAAAGGTGGATGAGACTGGCACCGAAGCAGCAGCTGCCACAGGCATGGAAATAGTGCCCATGTCCGTTCCAATTACCGTTAGATTCAACCGGCCCTTCCTAATGGTCATAAATATGGACAACACTATACTCTTCATGGGAAAAATTGTGAACCCTCTGAAAAGAAATTAGGTTAATGTACAAATTAGGTATGTGGTGATGACCACTCCTAGATCAAGTATTAGACCTGATGAGTATGGCATGGCTACAGAGGGGCTCTCCACCTCTTAACTGATGTTATTCACTGTTTTTTGTAGATGAGACTCTTCATCAATTTAAGTTATCATACTTGCATGTTTGTTTGGGCCTTGCTTCTTTTTTTTTTTTTTAAAGAAGGTTGCATTCATGCAGAACTGTCATTAGCTCTGGGACAAAATAGGCCTGTGTGATACTGACAGCATAGATACATCTTCTAGCAGGGAAGATGAGGAGCATGTGGGTGGAGAGGGTTGTGTACGTCTGCTTCTTCCCTCATGGCTGCCTTCTCTCCTATTTTTTTATGTTGACTGACAAATAGGTACAAGTTATGTCACTTTTACTATTTGTGTCAATTTTCCTACCAACAGGAAGTTGATAGCTAGCATAAACCTTAACATGCATAATGCTTATTACCTTGCCTAGTACCATTGTTGTCCAGTGACTCTATTACACCCTTGCCTGTCAGCTATTGTCCCAGCTTGGCTGCTGCAGAGGGGTCTCAAAGAAGGGGTGTTTTTCCCCTGCAGATACATACTGCTCTGACTACTGTTTCTGTGTAATCAATAGTCCAGACTCATTCCAGGGCAAACTTTAGAGGTTCTAAGAATTTGATCTAAGAAGAAAAGAGATAGATCTGTTCTCTGCACTTTGGCGCCCTGAAGCCAACCATTGTGAGTCAAATATGCAGCTCAGAGCAGCCAGAAGACTACTTCTAGCTCATGCTAGCACCTAAAGCAGCTCCTAGAAGTCCCCAGACAGCAGGAAGCTCAAGCCATGTCCCCGTGGTGCCAGTGTCTGTACCATTACTGTCTGTGCCTGGGAGATTACCCATGGCAGCAAACACCACTCCAGTATTGTTTGTAGGATCAGGCACCCTACCAATAACACCCATACCCCACCAGTGGTACTTGCCACGTCTCTTGATATAACCTCTTCTGTTCCCAGACTGTCTGGTAATACAACATTGGTACTCTTCTTCTCATCTGCTTCATGGTTAGTATAGCCACAATATTATAAAGAGCTGTTTTCACTATTAAGAGACACAATAACCAATCACATTCATAACGAGCATGCTTATTTTATTTCCTTGTTTTCTTTCCTATCTATTTTTTTCTTCTGGTCTTTACAACATCAATCATTATTTTATTTCTTTGCTCATGTTCCTGGTATATATCTGATCTCTAGTTGCAGGAGGGGTCAATTATTGACTAAAGTGGGTTAGTCTTTTAATAGGTATTAAGCACTTACACCAGTCTTTGTACAGCCTTGAAATATGCAGACAAATGTACTATGGGAGAACAACAACAATTAATAAACATGACATTAAAAAATTTCAAATTTTGCTATTTTACTTCTATAATTCAGAGTTAAGAATTAAGTAGTTCAAGCAGATTTTTTTGACTAGTGTCAACAAATAATTATTAATTTACTGCTCATATACATTAGATCAGCACAGTAACGCCAGTAATCAATTTCAGAAAGCCCTCTGCCTTTAGCCTGAGCAATTAATAGTAGGTTATGTCTGCTAGGCAGAGAATCTTTTGGGAAGGCTGGACATTCATTTCATGCAAAGATGTGTATTTCAAAACTTTTAGAAAGTGTGTTGCTTCTACTCTATCAAGTGTGTAGCTCCTGTGTGTCTCATCACTCTTCTAAAAAGCTCTCTCTTGACTCCCTCTAATAGCTCTGTTATCAGTCTTGGCACATTTTTTAGCTGAAGTTCCTGTTATTCCATAAACAAAATACAGGCCATCTATATCATACCTTTTTGGGTTTAATAAGTTAGCACAGGGAAACAAAAAAATTGCTTAGAAGCTTTTTGTAGAGGAACCCACTTCCAAATTAAAATCACAGTGAAGAAAAACTCAAATCTATAGCATTCAAATAAGGCAATAAGAAAACATAAATTTAGTTTCCCAAACTACATCAGTGGATCCATAGCAAATCTTGACAGGATACTTTCTTCAGATGCTACACATATTTGTAATCTACATCAATCTAAAGGCCATGCAGATTTTTCTAGGTCACAGATAGTTCTCTGACAAAAGCAGATCTTGTAGCTTGCATTCCTGTAAAAATGTACAGCAATGCATTTGGAAGTAAATCCAAGAAACCCTAACTTGAAAAGGGGAAAAAATGTATATTCACACAGAAAACTGAACTAGAATTAAGAGGAAAAATTTCAGAAATTGAAGTCATTATCAGCTCAGGGAATATCCCCTTGCCAAAAAGAACAATTCCAGAACATTAAAACTGTAACAAGAAAGGACAAGGAGAACTTTGAGGGAAATGCCACAAAATAATATGTTCTTTTTAAAATAAATCTTTTCAAAGAGCCTGAGAGACCAGTAGATGTTCAAAGTGTGAAAGAATTGTTCAAGTGGGGCAGTGCCAAAACAGAAAAGCTCAATCCATTGTACACAGGTTTCTTTTGCAGTGGCTGAGCTTAAACCACTATTCCAAGTTGAACAATAGAATAGTATTTGGGGCAGAGGAGGAGGGGGGGGTTGGAAAGTAGTCAAAGAGCAAGTAACAACAAATTACCCTGATTGTTTAGTATACATGCAAGAGCTCTTAGCTGTCTCAAGGAGAAAAATGTTAAGCTTTCCATGCTGATGCAACAGTTAAACTGTCTCTGTACCTCACTAATAGGAAGTGACAAATGTGATGGTCAATTTTTTCAAAAAGATCCAAGCATCTGGAGTGCAGACTAGTTAGATCAACTTCAGGTTTTTTGAAACTGCAGAATTTGTAGTTCTAGGAATAAGTATGACAAAATATTGAATAGTAAACATGACTGTCATAGAAACATAGAATCTTCTAGGTTGGAAGATCAACTCTAGCCCTTAATCCAGAATAGTCAAGTCCAACCCTGTCCACATCCACACATCTTCAAAATTCTACCAGGGGTGGTGACTCAACCACTTCCCTAGGTGGCCTGTTCCTATGTTTGACAACCCTTTCCATGAAGAATTATTTCCTAATACTCAATTTAACCACCCCCTGCCCCACCTGCCCACCCTCCCCAGCACAACTTGACATCATATTTCTTCTTCTATCACTTGTAACTTGGGATAAGAAACTGACTGCACCTTCCTTCCTCCCTTTAGAGAGTTGTAGAGAGTGACAAGGTCCCCTTTCAGCCTTCTTTTCTCCACACTAAAAACCCTCAGCTCCCTGAGCCACTCTTGAGTGACTATCTGGACCCTTCCCTAGCTCTCTTCCCTTCTCTGGACTTGCTCCAGCACCTGAAAGACTCAAGAAAGTCTTTCTTGTCATGAACACAGGATTTGAGGTGTGGCCTCACCAGGGCTGGGTACAGGGGGACAATCCCTGCCCTGGCTCTGCTGGCCACACCATTGCTGACACAGGCCAGGATGCCATTGGCCTTCTTGGCCACCTGGGCACAGCTGGCTCATGTTCAGCTGTTGTCAGAGGGCACCCCCAGATCTTTCTCCACCAGGCCTGTAGTATTGCAGGTGGTTGTTTTGCCTGGATGCTTTGATAGACAGTATCAAAGGCTTTACTAAAGTCCAGGTACACAACATCCACAGCCATTCCTCATTCACTCACTCAGCTGGTCACCCTGTCACAGAAGGAGGTCAGGTCAGTACAAGTAGCACCTGCCTTTCATAAACCTGTGCTGGCTGGGCCTGATCACCCAGTTGTCCTATGCATGCTGCGTCATAGCACTCATGAGGATCTGCTCCATAACCTTCCCTGGCACTGAGGTCAGGCTGAGTGTCCTGTAATGCCCCAGATCCTCCTTCTGGCCCTTCCTGTAGATGGGCAGCCCATTTGCCAACCTCCATTTGTCTGGGACCTCCCTGGTGAGCCAAAACTAGTGATAAATGATTGAAAGTGGTTTGGTGAGCTCTTCCATCATCTCCCTCAGTACCCTTGTGTGTGCCTAAGTGGTCCAAGAGATTGCTGACCATTATTCCTTGGTTTATGAGGTTTTCATCCTTCCTCCTGTGCCTGTCTTGTAGCTCAGGTGTCTGGGTACCCTGTGAATAATTGTCCTTTTTATTAACAACTGAGGCAAAGAAGGCACTGAGAATCTCAGGGTCTTCCTCATCCATTGTCACAATCTTCCTTCTTGCCTCCAATAAAGGATGGAGATTCTCTTTATCTTCTTATTGCTAATGTATTTATAGAAACATTTTATTGTCTTTTACAGCAGTAGCCAGAACTCTTTGCCAAAGAATTCTTTGAAAATCTGGAATGTCCACATTTTGTAATGGTTTGGTTGGTATATGCCACATACTTCTGGAAACTTATAAAATTCCTCAGGGCAGGACCTAAACCAACCATAAACTAGTAGGGAGGGAATACTTTTATAAGCAGAGTTCAGGTGTGCATTATTCAGAGAAGTTAGAGATGACATGGGACTTTAATAAATTTTGACATTACACATTTTTCTGGTGGTTTCACCTTGTTCATTGGGAAGGATCTCACAGTACTCAGTGGCCTGCTGATCAGAGGAGAATCACTAAATACAAGCCAAAGAACACAAAGGGAAAAGCCCTTGGTTTATACTTGGCATGGTAGGCTCAGGTTAGTCATTGCCACTCAGGACAGAGATTTTGCAGTGATGCTGGATAGGCCACTGAAGATGTCATTTCTATGCTCAGTGACAAGAAAAAAGGAAACCAAGCAGTGTGAGATGTGAAGAAAGGGAAAGAGAGAAAGCATGTGTATTTGTGTACCTTATATATGTATCCTAGTGTGTATGTGTAGCCTTTATTTACTGCCAAAGCCTAAGTGCTCATTTCCTCTTGCTGCACCCAAGGCTGTCCAAGACCTCTCAGGACATTTTTATTTCCTCAATTAACAGCAACACTGCTATCAGCTCAATGGTTCAGTAGGAAATTTCTAAAAATCTAAGCCAAATTATATGATTCAGTACTTTAGAAACATTCATACAAAAAAAAAAAAAACAAAAACAAAACCAAAAAGAGTATGGGTTTTTCCAAGAGTTTAAAAGGGTCTTTTTATCACTTTGAATGGTTGAAGAAGGTCAATTTATATTTGCCTTCATATTTGCAGTTTTGTTCTTTTTGTAACCATTAATTACACTTCTTACAATCAAATTAATAACTTGCTATTTACCAGTGAACCTTCACAAAGATTCTAACCAGATGTGATTTCTCTTTTTTAATGCTTCGAGTTTTGTTCTTTTATTTCTCTATCAATTGTATTTATATATATTTTTTAAATGGGAATATCTCATTAGTAATAATTTTTTCCCATTAGATTCAAAGCAAAATTTAATAAAATTTATTTAATAATGTGAATTAGGTCTCAGTATACCCGTTCTAAATAATTTTTCCTCAATATCTATTTCCTTAGAGTATATGATAAATCTGGTTTTAGTTCACAAAAAAAGGCAAATGTGAATAAAACTATGAGTGGCAAAATAATGACATCCTCATTCCTCAGGTACTCTACAACTGATGCAGAGGATTTTTCATCCTGACTTAAAGAATTGAGTGTGCAATCAAAACTTTCCTGAAAACAATTATTTTCTTTCCAGTCAGACTTTTCTACAATTGCCTTTAAATAATGTTCATAGTCCCTTATTTTTATTATCTTCATATAAAATAAATTACTTTTCTCTCCCAAGAGAATATATTGAATTTTTCACAAACTGTGACAAAAATTTTAATTCTCAGCAAATTTCCTAAAATCATTTTGAATTTTGTTTTCCATTTTATTGTTAAATAGTAGAAAAAACATTCACTTCATATTATCTTACAAAATAAAAATTAGCATGGAACATTTTCATCATTTCTCTTTTAAAATGTTGACAAAGTCAAATATTCATGAAAATTTAAGGTTTCTCTGACTCTGCTTTCTTACATAGAAACTTCTCTTTCAGACATCTTCCAGTAAGTTTTTCTGAGAAAGAATTTTTGAGTGGAACATTAAGGGCTACAGGAAGAATCTGGATACATGTGCAATCTAGGAAATTTTCTCAAGTGTGGGAAAAATGTTGAGCATTTGTGAAGTAGGTTGTAAGTAATAGAACACTGAAGTTATAGCTTGATTATAACCCTACTACCATCAGATATGAGTGGGGGTCTCCAGATCAAAGGATTTAGGGACTTCTTAGCTTTGGCTGGCTACTGAATGCTATAGAGCAGAAATAAAAATAATTACTTTTACACTAAACTGTGAAAAGAAATATGTTCAGAACATGCTGGTAAAAAAATATCTTCCTTTGTAGACAATGAATCCTCTTAGACATAGTCTTGGCTTCCAGGATTCTGTTTCTGGTGAGGAAACCCTATTCACTGTGCTTCAGAAATTACTTCAGGAAAGATCCTAATAGCTGAGAGATTTCCGGAGATCAGGGAAGACTAAGTGCCATCTCTGCTGTAAGATTTGGGTGTTGGGTTTGGAGCTATAGTAATTAAGTGTGTGGAGGCGAATTAGAAAAACAAACGTGTTTGTTAAGAGATTAATTCAATCATCATTAGTATGAGAGTCGGAGCATTCACAAAGGCCAAAGACTGGTTCAAACTGGTTTTCATAATCCCCACCCACCTAAGTTCTACCCAAGGCATTAATTTAAAACATTGCATCATCAAGAAAAATAAAATACTCTCACTGGCTGATCAATGAACCTAAGAGCAGGACATTGTCACCTAGAAGTTTTTGTGACCTGATTAACCTTTTTGCTCTCTACAGCTGAGCCCCATTCTTGCTGACCCCAGCCCTAGAAGTGCCATAAGGCTGTGCTGCTCTATCCAAAAAGACACCTGGGTATTCTGTGAAAATCAGTCTGGCCTCTCCCTCATCCCCAGAGGTTAAGTTTCAAGGAGGGGTCTTACTGGGAATGCCTTCTTCTACAATCTTCAACAGGCTCTATTTGCCACTGCTCTCCAAGAAAATGGAGGAAACAGGGGTAGAGGAATGGTGCGCCAAGATGAGAGTGGTCTGCTAGTGACTGTGTGTGATGTGAGGAAAGGCAAGAAAAGAATGTCAGAGGAGATATCAGCATGTAGGAGACAACACTAGACAGGGTATTGTCAAGTTTGGATTAGGGAAGTTCTGTCACAGTTTCAACAGTTTTGCTGTTAAAAGTAAGATTTGAGATGCTTGTGTAATAGTTGTTACATAGAAAAATGGCTTTTTTTAAATTTGTCTGCATATTGATCTAGAGCAGAATTTTTAAAAGCTATATGGTGTTGGTCTAAATCTTCTCCCAGCATGGTTAAAAGCAGTGGCCACAGCAAAATTTAATCTACTCTATATCCATTCAAAATAAAATAAAATTGAAACCTGCCTCCAAAATAAAATTGAAACCTGCCTCCCTTCTGCACTTGTTCCCTGGTGCATTCCTGTGTTTGTATGTTCATTTTCAACAGAGCTGTTCTGACAAGGTGTAATAAAAAAGATAAATTTACACTGGCTTGCAAGACCACTTTCTGTGTCCTTTCTTTGAGAATTAGCCAAAATCCATATGGTGTGCTTGGACAGCTGAGCTTCTGAGCCACAGAATAATGTCATTACTGTTTATTTCAATCCACTTTGACCAACTTTACTTGATCAGCTGTGTGATTAAAGGTAGACATTTGATTCAGTATCACTCAGGAGTACACAGGAGGTAAAGAAAGCAGTTCAGATGAGATGGTCCCAGATAGCAGGGTCAATGGACCAAATGGGAAGGTGAAGAAGAACTTTTTAATGAAGGCTTTCAGAATAATGTTAGTTGCTTAAGTCTTGAATTACTCATTGGGATGATTCTTGTTAAGTATATTTTCATGTTGTATAGACACACATTTATTAAAATTTTAAGTACTCTATTGCTGTTGGAAACCCATAATTAATTGATTAATTCCTTTCTTTCTTTAACGCAAGAACATTATTAGGAAAGAAGGACAGACCAGTAGTTACAAAGCATTGGGCTGGGACTTGGGAGTTTCTGCTTCCCTTCCCAGCTCAGTCACAGGTTCACGTTACAGAAACAGCTTCTTGGCTGCTCATAGCTACCCACTAAGATATAGTGACCATCCTTCCTCTGAGTATATGTACTGATCATCCTTCCTCTCCTAGCTTACATAGTCAAAACAGGAGTTAGCTGCCATACCACAGGTAAATAATATGAATTTAAAAGCACAATACTGGATGGGCAATAGATGAAGAGGTTCAGGTGAAATAATCAATGCTGGCATGATGCTTGGTTCAAACTGAAAGACAAAAAAAAATAAGTCAGTGAGTGCAAAGGTCTTATCCTTCTCTATTTTCCTGTATATGACTATTATAATGTAGGTGCTGGCAACAGATATTTGCATTTTCTAGACATGAAAGAAAAATACCTGGTAAAAGGATTGGTTTGTGCTGTGTCATGGGGTGTATACAGGGGCATTACTTGCAATACTTGGGTGTCCTTAATCACCCATCCCCATGCTGTAATGTACCTCAGAACTACCACCCCTTGAATGCAAGTGCTAAGCTTAGCAGGAAAGAAGACACTTTCTGTAAAGCCCAGAGGACTTTTCATGGAAGCTTGCAATTGAGGAAGTTTTCAAGTTTCACTTTGAAGCTGTATAAAGCTGTATCCTGCAGACCATAGATTTTTCAAATTGTGTATCACTGTTACCAAGGAATGTGTCATGGAATAAAACTGATAAAAATGATCCTGTCTTCATTAAACTCAATAAAGAACTAAAGTAATGCTCAAGATCTTTGAAAGTATTTTTTTATTTTCACATCATCTAATCTCAGTGAGTAGGTTAGATGTGTCATTTTTATCTTAAAAGTGAGAAAACTGAAGCGTATTAGTGTTAGTGATGTTCCCAAGGCCAAACCTGAGCTGCTCAACAGAGATAGCCATCTATCCTGAATTTTCAGTCCAGTGGTTCTCTCATCAGGTGGTCCATCCCCATCTGAAATCATTCCAGTATCCTGAACAGTACTTGGCCAGTGAAAGACATTACTGGAGATCTTTATGGTCAATAAGATTATTTTGTCATCTATCTTGGTGGTTAAAAGGAACAGAAAACAGAATGCATGCTATTCTTTCACAATATCCTACATGGAAATCACCCAGATATTAAAATCTTGGTAGGAAAAATCAGTCTTCTTTTGAAAGATTCTGGGGCCTAAATAAAGGTTTCTAATGTTAGAGCAATTTGCCTACACTCCTGCTCCTTTTATAGGAGATTATGGTTGCTGTGTCATACCCACCAACCTGCACACACTCAAGCAGCAATAAGGGATTCAGGTGTTCAGTTGTTATTGGTGCACCATACATGTAACACACCTGCTACATTTTAGTGTATAATTTGCAACTGAAATTGGTTTTCCAACTGAAAAATTATGATGAGTGTTCACTAATGGTCTTTGCCATTGGTAATTGTTTTAAATTCTCGTTCCTCTTCTCTACTTAGTTCATATGAATGATGCTAATTCAAATGAAAAGAAGTTCTGTGAGCAGAACTTACCCCTCCTTGTGCAAATTTTCTTCACTATATATAGACTATATTTCATCCTAATTTCCCAGTCCCTTTCTAAACTACTGAATTTTTTCTTTCTGACAGGACAGTATAGGAGATTCTCCAAGGAAGTATTGAAAACATGGCATTACCAGTATGAGCAGATTGGGCATTTACTCTTCATTATATACCTCATCCAGACTAGAAAAAACATAGTTCACCAGACATGCATACATCTCCAATCTTAGCCATTTTCCTACACTCTGGGTGCCTGATCCTTCCCAAAGATTATACCATAATTCAAGGCTATCAGCAAGGAAATGGAGGGGAAGGCAGTGTCCAGTTCCTTCCTAATTCCATACTCCATTTCCTTTATATTGCTGTTTTGTCAATATTTTGTTATATGCTTGTGGTCTGTATTCTTTACACTAAAAGTCTTTGTTTAAGTTACAACATAACAGATTTAGAGATATAAAATTTTTTGATATTTGAAGTAAGTTGTGTATTTGTGAGCCATAATCCCAGAAGAGTTTTATTGTTGCTAAATTGACACAAAAGTCTAATTTCCTTACCTAAGGTATAGAAGCAAAACAAGAACACTGGACAAGTTGAGCAGTTCTCTTGTCATTGAATATACTAGTTAATGGTTAATTAAGAACTTTTAAACCTGCTTTGGAATGTTCTATTCAAAACAAAACAAACTGGAAGATGTTTCAAGGTATTAGCAAATGCATGAAATGAATATATGGCTCTATTTCTCCTAAAGACATCAAAATGTGAGCTGGGGTGTGGTGTAGAAACTGACCTACATGAACTATAGAGCAGTAACATGGACTCAGGCAATGTAGACTTCGTCATGATTTTAATTATCAGAAGGAATAAAAACCATCTATTTTGTTATTTCCATGTTCTGTACTTTTATTCCTATAAAAAAATAAATAGTAGAGCAAAAGATCTAGTTCATTAGATAAATGATCAGTATGAAGCTGGTTAACATGGTTTCATGACAGAGTTGAAACTGTGGTCAGCAGGGAGGTGGGACTGTGATGGCTCATGGCAGTGCGTGCTACACCTGGCATGCGTGCGTCTGTCTGCTCATCATTTTAGTTTCAAGCTGCTGTAGTACCTTATTTCTGCTGCTATAATGAAATGGTAAGGAAATGCCTTGTTAAAGTTTAGCTTAACATTATTAAAAACAAAACAGTAATTACAAGGCATCACAAATGAAAGAGAAAACAAGAGGCTTATAACCATTTTGTAACACAGTTCGTCCTTGACCACCATGACCTGTTATTCACTTGGGCTTTGATGAGTAAAATAATCTCTGTGTTTGTGATCTTCACAGCCAGAGTTAGAAGGAGCAAGTAAAAAGGGAAGGGGGAGGGGGAGAGTGGAAGAAATATAGAGGAAAACAAAGAAGGGGAGTGTCCAGACAACGTTTATCTATGTTCTGTCTCCATGTTTATCTATGTTTGTAACAACAAAATTACACATGTGAGTAAACAAGTACAAAGAAAAGAGTCATCACAAGTGAGGAAATGTATTTTATGTCACCACTCAATCATGGTCTTTATTGTTAATTGGAAAAATTCAGTCATCCTAATCCATCAGCATTTCAGTCCTATTGGGAAAAGGTAATAGAAACAAACAGCACTTGTTTTCATTTGAACAATTCAAAAGTGTGTGAGAGGGCAAGGAGAATGAGAAGTGGGTGAGCACACGCAGTACTCCAACATGTGGGAGTAAACAGCCTGCTCCTTGTATTCTCACCACTTGTTCTCCTGCCCAAGGCAGGAACTGAGATGCACACAGAACTGAGAAAGATGAAGGGACCACATCAGCCAGGGTGGGACATCTATCATGGAAACCTGTCTATCCCATACCCCCTCAGTGGTGTTAAGCTACAGAGTGAGAAGGTACAGGCAATTACTTTGTCATCCATATACATGCTGAGGATCATGCAGAAGATTTTTCTCAGGGTAGATTTTGGAAGAGCACCAACCTGATGTGATACGTGGCTGCCAGCTCCACGTGTGCTTCATCGCAACACAGAAGGTCTGACTTCTGGCACCGAGAGGGAGCGCCTGTTTCTAGTGATTCCAGGCACAATCTCTTGCTTTCCAGTAGGGTCCTGATCACACATTTGCACTTAGGCTCTTCCACATGGTCAGAGGTAGCAGAGAGGATGTCACAGCTGCTATCGAAACGGCTGAAGATTGTCAGCTTCTTTGGCTGACCAACAGAGATGGTCCTTGCGAACCCTGTTCCATCAATATTTGCTTTGTTTCCTCCTTTCTTTTGGTTGGCTCTCATTTTTATCGGGTCTGTGTAATGTTTAACATCTCTAATTAAGCAGAAGGTGACAAAGCAGTATAAGTAACAGTGTGGGGAACAGCATGATCAGCTGAATGCAACGGGGCTTCTGATTTTGTAAGTACTACACACACATTTTTGTTTTCAGAGAGTTGGAGATAATGCTTTCTGTAGTCAGTGGAATTTTAATATTAGGTTAATTTCATTTCTCTGTTTGTGATTTGGTTCTGTGTGGATGTTGCAATGAAATATTAACCGAGCAGATGTGCAAGGGACCAGTGGGACCTGCTGTTCTGGGGAAATATCCTTAGACTGAAATCAAACTAAAAAATCCCTTTGAAGTCATGGTGACTTATTAAGTACTTGTTAAAAGAGAATACTGATGTAATCACCTTTCAGGTTGGAAACAGCCTTCACAGTGACTCAAAATTAGTATAATCCCACTAGTGACTGAACAACCAGGTCCAATTTAAAAACTCTTCTGGTGACTTAATTTATAAAGCAACAATTGAATTGCTAAGGCCAGGCTCTCTAATTAAGACTGGGGTGATTGTAGGGGGTAGGTGGAAGGCCACAATTTAAATTTAATTGCCCCTTTTCCTCCCATAGACAAACTAATATGTGGTCTGGAAGAGAATTCTTTTCTAATTTGCATAAAAAGTATTACCGGATCTAACAAAGCCTTGACAATTTTTTCAGCTTTGAAATGTTAACAAAAATATTGGTGTCAGAAATTTTCTAATCTCAAAATGTTGAAATTAACATGTTTTTCATTTCTGAAAGGAAAAGTATGTGAGGAAAACTTGATGAAAATATTCAGTGCTTTCCAGCTTTTGATAGAAATACTTCTTCTAGATTTCTGTAGAAAGTTTATCAGGAGAAGTTTTTAACCAATCTGTTACAGCAGAAGTTAAAAGCATGCCTAATATAAGTTTGCTGCAGAAAAAAAAAACCAAACCATACTCTCTGCTTCAGAAATTCTTTAAAATTTAGTCTAAACTCAACATGGACACAGAAAGTAAAATTATTTTTTTCTTTCTCACTTAAGTGTCCAATATCTCAAATAACTAGAGAAAAACAGACTATGACATGTTTAACATTAAATACATTTGAAACACATTTCGTACTATATTATTTCTTTTTTCCACAGTACATAAGGGTTGTTTGGGTTTTGCCTTTTTTTTTTTAACTATGAAAAAGAGGCAGAGTTCTGCTTAAAAGTTATCTGCAAATAGTTTTATCACATTCCCATCTAGGGCCATACTCCATCTTTTGTTTTAAGGAAATTCAAATTTAGTGTTACCACTTGTACTGTGGGTCACTGCAGTGGGTCCTGGCTGATCTCGGGCAGACTCAGTACACTCAGATCCTTGTAAATATGAGAACACACAGCTATCTTTATGTTTTCTATGAAAAAAAAGAGAGACTATCAATACAAAAATAAAATAACTGGTTAATCACTAAGAATCCTTGAACTTGGGCTGCCATCAGAAACTCTAAATCTTTAGATAGTATATACAGTCATCTTTCACATCTAGGAATGAATGTAGGACCAACAGAACTTTAGCACAGACATGGGAAAATACATTCCTGAAAGAAAAATATATAAATAGGCTGTATTTGCTGGAAACCAGAAGACGACCCATGACAGTAGAAAAGTTCTAGAAATGTTTTCATGCTGAATATATGAGGACAAAAAGCTTATTTTCATTGATAGCTTGTTATAGTTCTGAAGAGGGTTTATATGAGATGCCTCCCCAGAACTGCAGGGAACTGCATTCAGTAAACAAGAGATTTGTTCCAGCTCATGTGGAGAGCAGGTGGTTCATGTGAAGTATATCATGTCAGCTTTAGGAGGACAAGCATAATGAAGAAGCTTGTAATCTCCAAGGGAATTAATGTGTCCTTTGGTGTCCAAATGAGATGAGTGCTTCTCTCCCTCTTTGACCCAGGTCCTTCCCACATTCCATGCAGGTTACCCCATGGTGAGGGGCACACCACCATTTAAGAAGTTACAAACACTTGTTGCAACTCCCCCAAAAGGAGGATTCCTTCATTCCAAACATGCACCTCATTATCTGACACAAACCTGCTGCTTGCTCATGAGATTGTGCCCACCTCTCTGTGCGCTGCTGTCATGGCACAGGATGCTCCAGGCTTTTGCTTTGGAGTTCATGTAGCTCACCTTCTTCCATCACTTACCAGTTTTGGCCGGTAACTGGTCATGTGAGTAAGTAGCCATGAAGTAAAGAGGGATATGAATTTAACAAGCACAGGATAGTCCATGATAGCTCTCTGACCATGTGCTGCTGCCCTGAGGAAAGTGAGGGAATTTCCTCAGTCCCAGTAAGTAGTGAGCTGCCTCACATTTCCTTACATATATCAAATTGCTTTTGGGCAGATGCTGTGGAATATTTGATGTCTTTGAAACCCACACCCTGCCTTACCTTGTAATAACTTGTATGTCTGGATGTACCCTATAGAAGACCGTGTTTTGGGAAGATAATGTCACTGTGAACAAAAATTATTACAGACTGTAGCTTTATATTTTCATTGCCAATGGAAAAAAGTACTGCTTTTTCAGAGCAGTTACAATGGAGTATTATGAATTTCTTATGCCTGACATTTTAGTCTATAATTTATTAGAATTTGTTACATAAATTTGACATTGTGCCCATGAGAACTTTAAGCTTGCTATGTACATAGGTATTTACAGTTGAACTATGCAACATTTGTGCTAACAAGCTATTCATTATTTCTTACTACCAAGCACATCATTAGCATCTGCTCATTTAATGACTGTTTATTTTGTGACAGAATAATCTGAAAAGAAGATGAAGTTTCTCCAGTACCTGTGTTTACTCCTTGCTGCTCTTTGTTCTGTAACCCATTGCTGCCCTGAAGACATCTGCCATGAAGTCAACAATACTAATCTGCAAGATGGAAGAGAAAATTTATTAACATATAGCTGTGACAAGAAAGGCTCTAACCATGCAGATTTTGTATTTAGATTTTACAAGCAGGTTTCATCAAAAGAAGCTGATAAAAATGTGTTCTTTTCTCCTATGAGCATCTCCACTGCCTTTGCCATGCTGGCTGTTGGTGCTAAATCAACGACTCTCTCTCAGATTTTTGAAGGACTGGGCTTTGATAACCTGACTGAAACTCGCATAAATGATGTACACGAAAGTTTTCACAAAGTTTTGTCAGTACTGAACTGTGCTGATGTTAATATCACATTAAATATAGGGAATGCCCTTTTTACAGCTACTGGGTATGAACCACAGGAGTTGTTTTTACAAAATACCAAAAAATTTTATGATGCAGATGTTTTCTCCAGTGATTTTCATAATCCAGAAGAAGCTACACAGCAAATCAATAAATATGTAGAAGAGAAAACCAAGGGGAAAATTCCTGAATTAGTTGGTCATCTTGATCCAAGTACTGTACTAGTTCTTGTTAACTACATTTACTTTAAAGGTAAGATGATTAACATATATTTCAATAGATAGTTTTGATACAAAAAAAAAAAATTAGGGAACTTATGATGATTTATTACCAGAGTGACAATTTAGAAAAGAACTAAACTGTGCAGGACCTTTCGAGTAAAGATTAGATCTGGCCAAAAGCAGAGTATCTGATTGTTGAGAAATACTGATTTCTTTGTTTTGATTCAATTTGCTTGAAAGCTATGGACAGAAAAGTTCCATCCTAGTGGATGCCTCATAGACAAGGTCCACATGGTCTCACTGTTTGAGGCCATAATGACTAAAGATGTGTCCAAGTCTGACTGTACATGCCAGTCAGACTTGGTGGACTGACATCCTTGCACAGGGACCCCAGTTTTATGGTAGATCTACTAGGTCCTCTGCATGAAAAACTGGGACATAATATCTGGAGGGCCTGTGCTTCTGGAGCCTTGCTCAAATGTTAGGACTCTAACTGCTGATGAATTCTACACCAGGCCAAGTGCAGTCAGCTTGCATAGGGTACAGCCTAAAAGAAAAGGCATAAGAAGGGCCTGTGACTGAATGCTTGATTGTTTTTAAATGGCATGAAAGGCATTAAACAGGCTTACGGTCAAAGAAGGACTCTCAACTGGTCATCAGCCTTTGGTTGTCTTTTCAGCAAGACATGAGGTGCACACAAAATATGATGAGCTTACTGCACAGCTAGAATGCTTTATTGGGTGTTATGGAGGAGGTTGAAGTGATTAAGGGAGCCTCTTCTCTCATCAATATACCTCCAGTGTCCTACATTCGAGCTGTTCTAATTTAGATGAGCCGTTCTTCATGATCTTCACATTGGAGTATAACAACATCTCTTTTTTCCCATTAGCTGCCTGGGAAACGTCTTTCGATCCTTTGCGCACACATGAGGATGATTTTTTTGTGAACCCAAATGCATCTGTTAGAGTCAACATGATGCAGCATGATGGTATCTCAAATGTTTACTATGACCGGGATCTCTCCTGTGTGGTGGTAGAGCTGCCTTACCAGGGCACTGCACGAGCATTGCTTATTCTGCCTGATGATGGAAAGATGAAGCAAGTGGAAGATGCTCTCTCCAAGGAAACGGTTTGTAAATGGGATAGCAAACTTGCGACCAGGTAACTCTTAGTATATGGATTGCTATATTTGAGCACACATCACTCTTTTCAAGGGAAAATGCCAATTTCAGATCATCTCCTACTGGATGATGATTTCATAAAGGGATGTTTTAAGCAATTCCTCAAAAGAGTCAGAGCAGAGCACAATCGCTAAGAAACTGCAGGCTCTGTGACCTGACAGAAGGGGACACAGCATTGTAACAGCTGCCTCAAAACTTGCTTGGCTACTTTTTGACTCCTTACCCCTTCTTTCATGGTGTTAACACAATTAATTTCCTTCACCATGTCTTAGATTTCATCCTCCTTTTCCCTTACTTTAGGCTTTCCACTGTCTGCTTACTCTCTAACCCTTTAGCCAAAAAAAACCTCTACTAGCCACTCATGTGGCACTGGGATGAAAGAGTGACAATGAACAAGTTTGGTTATTTTCCCAAAATTACATAGACAGTGAAAATTCAAGAAGATGGTGCATCTCTCAGGAAGCCAAAATTGCTCAAGGAATACAAAGACTACCATCAAACAAACTCACAATCAAAAGAATGCTTTCAAGTGTTGCCGAGTTGCATACACCCAGCTGGCTGTAAAGAGGCTGCAAGAGCTCATTGCTCTTTTCTTTTCTTTGATCAACAGGAGATTAAATCTGCAGTTGCCAAAGTTTTCTATTAGTGGGTCTTACGATGTTAAAACCCTGCTTGAGCAAATGGGCATTACTGAAGTGTTCTCAAGTAATGCTGATCTGTCTGGAATTAGTGGCAACCACGATCTCCAGGTTTCGCAAGTAAGTAGACAGAGCTGGTGATGGGATGGTGGTTGGCTGATTTGATCAGTTTTGTCTGGGATTTTTAAAGACTTAATTTCCCTCTTTATATTATTAAAGCTGTAAGTAAAACTCACAATGACATGTAGGGGCTAGCTCAGTAATTGTGCTTTTTTACAGAAAGAATCTGCCAGCTCACTTTTGTATTACCTTAATGCTGTTATTAAAAAGCTGGATATTAAATACATAGAGATATCGGGCAACACTTTAAATAACTTCTTTGCACTGGAATACAATAGTTTACATGAAGTTGTGTCATTTGTAAGCTACAAATGAGGAATTCATTATGATATTTGTGTTGATTAATATCTCAATTTTTAATATTCCCAAAGTTTTCAGGAAATCTCAGTTTGCAGTAGCAGAATTTGACTGTGACAGTTTGAGCTATGATTTAGTGCTAAAAATGCCAAATACTGCCCCATATTAGCATTTAAATATCAGTTTTTAGTTAACCTTAAAATAAGAGAAAGTGCTGCTGTAGAAGTCCAAACCATCTAAGAAATTAAACTAGCTTGTATATGGGGTATTTTTATCCCATTCTACTCAGCACTGTTGAGAATGCATTTCAGTGTGTCTATGCTAATTTTGGGCCCTCCTTGCTCAGTCCTGGCATATAAAATACTCCTGTTTCAAACTGTTGGAGATTTATCATACAATAAAATTTAATCTACTGGTTTATTACTCCTTTCTTCTCCTTAATGTTCCATAAGAAAAGAATTTATTTTATTCCTGCTTCCTGTCCCATATATAAACCACAGTGTTTTCTCCTATTCTGTGCAGGCAATTCACAAGGCCTTGCTGGAAGTTGATGAAGCTGGAACTGAAGCTGCAGGAGCCACTGCCATCATCTTTACCAGAGTTTCGTTTACTTCTCGTACGATCAAATTCAACAGGCCCTTCCTTATTTTGATCTCTGACAAACAAACTGGCACCACACTTTTCATGGGGAAAATTGTTGATCCTACTAAGGAGTAATAGCTGGGTTATTTGGCACACTGATATTGGATATGGGTTATAATGGCTGCAGCGTTTGCAGTTTTGGACTAGGTAGTGTTGCTAACTAGTCTCTGATTGAGGGATATTCAGAAGTAAATGAGAAATTTTCTTGTCAAATTAATAAGAAAGAAACATTGTAAAAAAATCACCATCAACTGACACTTTTAAAATGTAACATTTTCTCCAGCTGAATAATTGTATTGGGTTTGCATGGCAAGGTTCTGGTAGTGGGGGCCTGTGGGAGGCCTGTGGGGGGCCTATAGGGGTGACTTCGCTCAGCAGCTGCCAGAAGTTTCCCCTATATCAGACAGAGCCACTGCCAGTTAACTCCAAGGTGGATCTGCTGCTGCTGAAGGCTGAGCCAATCAGGAATGATAGTAACACCTCTGTGGAAACATATTTGAGAAGGGAATAAAGTTATTTTGCAGAAGTAATTGAGGGCAGAGGAATTCGGACTGAGAATAAATGACGGAAATCATCCTCCAGACACCAAGGTCAGTGCAGAACTAGGGGAGGAGATGCTTCAGGTGCCAAAGCAAAGATCCACCTGCAGGCTGTGGTGCAGCCCATGGTGAGCAGGCTGTCACCATGCAGCCCATGGAGGTCCAGGGGAGAGCTGAGATTCACCTACAGCCCATGGAGAGGCCCACTCAGGAGTAGGTGGATGTCCAAAAAGAAAGCTGTGACCCCAGGGAAGCTCCTGGCAGGACCTGCAGTCCCATGGAGACAGGAGCCCACCATAGAGCCTGAAGGAGCCTTCTAGGCCTGAAGGACTGCATCCTGTGGAAAGGAACCACAATGGAGCAGTTCATAAAAGCTGTGGTCCATGGGAAGGACTCACACTGGAGAAGTTTGTGGAGGGCTGTCTGCTGTGTGAGGGACCCCACAGTGGAGCAGGGAAAAGACTCCTCTCCCTGAGGAGGAAGCAGCAGCAGAACCATGTGATGAACTGGCCATGAGCCTTATTGCCCTTCTCCCTGAGCTGGGACAAAGGTGTTTTTAAGATTTATTTTACTTCTCATTATCCTGCTCTGGTTTTGATTGGTAATAAATTCAGTTAATTTCTCCAAGTCTATTTTTCCTGTCACAGTAATCAGTTTGTGATCTCTCCCTATCCTCATCTCGACTCATGAACCTTTCATTTTATTTTCTCTGTATTTCCCAGTTGAGGAAAGGAGTAATGGAATTACTTTAGTGGGCATTTTTCATCCAACCAGGATCAAACCACCACAACAATTCAACTTATTAATGTATATTCCAAATTTTCCATGGAAGATAACTTTTTCTTAAGTATGTTGTTATATTTAAAAATTAATTATCTCTGCTAAGGAGTTTTGTCCTGCTTTTAGTTCTGGATTACTCACCAAAAGTTTTATCACAATAGCTAACAACTCTTGTCATTCTACTACGTCTTCTCCAGTATTCACCTGAACTGGTCCCTGCAGAGTCCTTTCCTCCTTACATCACTCTTTGCCGCCTAGGCTGATGTTTATCCTCAATCAACCTGTTCTTTCTCACATGTTCCAACTCTTTGCCTAGGACATCTTAAGAAATCATTGGCAAAAAAGAAAGAGAATAATCCCTGAAACAATAGACTTATTCTGATGTAGCTCTTATTGCAAGTGCCTCTGCACTCTGCAAGGTCAGCAAAAAACTCTGAGACAGTGACATTAGGCATAGCATAAATTGTAAAAGAATTGTCTGTGAAAAAATGTCATTCATGAATAATTGATCAACTGTGGATAATCAATAAAATATACAATGTAATTGAAATATGTCACTTAAGGAATTACTCCAGTCTCTTTTACCATTCTATCAAACATCTTAAGTCATTCTTACTAACATAGCAGATATCAGTAAAATATATCTTAAAGCTGTTAAATGAGTGCAGCTTCTCTCATATGGAAATTGTGATTCTTCATATTCTCTCTTTACATGCCTATTTGGATAAAATCTGTTTTCAAGAAATACCTAAACACTTTCTTGCTGTTGTGGGTCTGTAGATCACCCACTCTTGCAGTGGAGCACTGGGGCTAAACTCTATAGCAAAGAGGCACATTGCACAGATGCTGCCTCAAGGAGAGGCTGACTTTGACAGCTTCTATCCCACTGCACTGCTCTCATGCCATTGCACATTGATCCTGGATACTTTTTTTGCAGGTGGGGTTGAATCCCCATCCCTAGGAAGATGAGGCTTCTGAATGTACACTGCTCATTTCTACAGTGATCCTGGCAGTCTCTTTTGAGCACCTCAAAGGTAGTGCAAGCCCCAAATCAACAAACAAGTTCCCCATCCCTGACATCTCTCTGGCCTTCTGACCTGTTCTCCCAAACTTGGCCCACCTTACACAGAGGTGCTTTGCAGATGCAGAGACCCACTGATGTTTGTAGGATTGGGTTGGTGTATTCTGTGATTCTGAGTCAGGGGGACTTGGAGATTGCTGCCTTTTGTGAGTCCCTTTGCTGCAAGTGGCAAGAACTCAGTGGAAGCCCTGAGCTATTGCTCCTCATGAGGCAAGATGGCATCACTCAGGGGACTGGCAGAGACCACACCTCTGTGCAAAGAGCAGCTTTTACGGAGTAAGATCAATGAGAACTTACTGTGGTGTGAGGCAGTCTGCTCTGCAGTGCCCACACAAACTCAGCAGGAGCTGGGAGCAGTTCCTGTGAGATCCCATCCAGATAAATCTGTGCATCAAGACTGATTAGAAGGTAGGATGGTGAGATTTTTATCAAAGCCACAAGATTTTTATCAGAGTGCAGTGGCAGAAAAACAGGTTGTTGGCCTGTTGCTAAAGGGAAAGAAGTTAGGAAAAATCCAATAGTTGCTAGGACAGAGCAAAAGCTTTGGGAAATCACACACAGAACAACCTCCTTCCCCATCTATCTCCCAGGCCTTTGGGTTTGAGATGGCAGGACAACAGTTGCATTGGTAGTTTCCCTTATGGTCTGTGAAAAATGGCTGCTACTAGCAAAAGTATAAAATGGAATAGATACCTCTGAATGCTGGTTTGGGACTTACCTACCAAGCTGTGGGGCATCTGTATAGTTTTCCTCCAGATGAGCTACTTCATGGCCCAGACCATCAGGTTGACCTGAATTATGGTATGGACTGAGGGTAGGAAGAGGGATCATCCCAAAATCCCTCTGGAAGAAGGAGATGTGTACGGGACAGGAAACTAATAAATCTTGTGCCAAACATACACCAAAAGCAGAAAAATGCCTACAGTTCACAGTATGAAGCTCTATAGAGCCTGGGCACTGAACATACCTTGCTGATGTTACTCCCAGCACAGTTCTGATAATATTCTTTAGGAACTGAACAATTCTGGAAAGCTTGTGAAGGGAGATGGAGTATTTTTTCCTAATTCCAAGAAAATCTGTCTTGGTCTACTTTGCATCATTTGTCTTTGCAGTTTTCTTTTGTCTTAATATGTGATAGGGAACCCTCTTCATTTTATTAGTGTTATTAAAGGTAGACAAAAAAAGGAAGGATTCTGATAGACAAAAATAACTAAAATTTTCATTTAGGGACTGTGTATTTAATCTATGGTAAACACATGTGTTTTATGGTGCCTCTCATTCATCTGGAGATGTTTTTATTCCTCTGCAATTCCCACTCATGCAATTCTCTCAGCCTATGGGGCAGTTGGATCCAAACTAAGCCCTGAAAGAAAACTAGACTTTTTTTATAAGCTAAAGGTTGTAACCTTTATAACCTAATCCACCTGACTTCCTGCAATAAGAGTTCAGCAGGAGGGGATAATACAGCTTGCAGTGAAGCATCTATCATAAACATCCAACATAAATGGCCTGCTGTGGGTCTGTGAGCCATGATCTGACACATTTATGGGAAGTCATGAGGACTTACCTAGAGAGAGTTTAGCTCAGCTAAGAGCCCATGTGGGGGAAGATAGACCCACAGGGCTGGTCCCTGGAAGGCAGCCTAGCTGTGCCCCAGCACCCCCGAGTGCCAAACTTCTTCTGGCAGCCTATGAGCCATGTGGGAGACTGTAAGTTTGTTCTGTCTGACCTTGTTTATGGTCCAGTGGGACTCTGCTTGATGACAGGATATCTTCTGTCAGTAACACTGTTTAATCTGCCACATGGCAGAGTCCATGTAGAATGTTGTTACCTCACTTTGAAGCAGTGGAATTGCAGGGCCACTGCTATGTGTGTTCCTTTCAGCAGCAAGGAAAGGTGCTGACAAATGCCAAAAGGCACAGAGCATTTGGATGGGTACAGAAGCACCAGTTGCTCACATAAACTCTGCTTTTCAGGTGCTACCAGTAACTTGGACTTTCTTGTTCCCAGCTATACAATTTGAGTCTCAGCCCTGGTATCTGGAATCCTTTGAACAAGCACATCCACCCTCTCCCCACAGTCAAGTCATCTGCACAGCCTGCGATCGCCGCTATTATTGCAAGGGAATGCAAATTTGGACAGGTTGCAAGCCAACCCCATTCTGAATGTTTCAGTAGATTCAGTGCAACAAAAGCTGTAGGCATTTTCCTTGTACTAATTCCAAGCAGAGAATCACTAAGTTCTTAAAACCAGATTGTGGTAGTTCCCAGGCAGGGTAGGTTTTGAATGGGGATTCTGAGAACACAGCTACTCATCTTTGACATGAGTCTTGGTAGTTTGGAACATAGGAAAAAACCTCAGAGATAATTCCTAATCCAGCATTCAAATCATGTCTCCAAAGAACAGAGGCACTAGGATTTCCAACCACAGAAAAAGAGCAAGAGAAACACAAACATTCTTAAATGTGTGTTTCACTTGTAAACTCTAAACATTCACTGCAGTGGAAGTTCAAACAAGTGCAAATTATCCTGAGCAAAAAAGCATGAAGACCACCATGGGCTATGTATCTCTGAGTCCTGTAACACACCCTTCAAATCTTACCCATTCCTGGCTGGGTACTGCACATCTGCTCTTACCCACATGGGACTGCTTCCATTAGATGTAAACACAGCATATATATGATATCATTCATTCCCTTTAAACTGTTAGCCACCAAAGACTGATCTGGAAATATCCTTCATTAAATTCCCAGTCCCAGGTATAACAGTAAATCCATTTAAAAAAATTTGGTAATTGCACTTTCCCCAGACTAACAATTTTAAAGGAAACTATAATTCATCCATTTCACGTAAATGTCCTTGATATGACTAAGACCCTGGTTACACAAAGTCCTCTGATGTTACTGCAAATTGTTTTTGTGGTTTCTTGCAAAAAAAAATTTCAGTGTTGAAAGTATAGTTCAGTTCTAATGCTGGAGATTAATTTAGCACAAGTGAGTAAACCTTACTTATACAGTTTTTATTTCTCTATTTTTGTTGCATTCAGTTTCTTTTCCATAAACCATCTGGAAAAAAATTCTTATGATTTATTACTTTACTAAGCAAGAATGTATCCTTCATCATTTGAAAACTGTTAACAGCAACGTGATTCTCATATGGAAGGTCTGAAGAAGACTGTGTGACTTGAGCAAATGTCTTATTAAGGAAAAGTTACTATATTTAAAAGTTTACTATGTTTCATGTAGGAAAAACAGACCACATGGAAGATGCTCTGATGAAGGAAGAGGTTTGAAATAAAAAATCAGTACAAAATAAGATCACAAAATCATTAAGGCTGGGAAAGACCTCCTAGGATTATTGAGTCCAACCCACATGTTATAGTCATCATAAAATGGTTGCAGCCAGGACAGAACCTCATAGCATGAGAAAACATCTGTGCCCAGACATGAAAGATGTAATAGGTTCTAAAATATGTATGAATGCTGTTAAGTTTGCTGCTCTTGCAGATTCAGACTCTCTAGCCATCAAAAAAGCCATACCATAACTTACATATTCACGGGATGATTACTAGAATTTATTTTCTGTTCCTCTATCTTTCAAGTGAGAGCTGTGTCTCTTGGTAAATCATATAGGTAAAATTTGAAGACATTTTGTGTGTCAGTGGCCCAGCCAAAGATTACCCCCTCACGCCCATGCCTGTGATTGTGCTGTGTGTCATAGCTCTGACATGTTCACAGTGGTACCAAAGGTGACTGAGAAGAGGCATCCCACAGGAGCAGATCCACTCCAGCACCTCTGTACGCTCTTGGATTGGCAGGCTGGGAAAGGTGGTGCAGAACCATGGCAGAAAGCCCATGCAGGTACATCCTAGATCCCAAAGTGTCCTGTGGAGCCATGATAATGTAAGTCATTGATGGAAATGGAATTGTGCTGACCTGCCAGGCTGTGATCTGCAGAGGCTAAGGGCAACCACATAGTCTTGCCTCCATTGAAGCTGAGAAGAGAGTTGCTACATCATCTCTGATCTGTCAGAATCCTCAAAATCCTAAATCTTAGAGTGTCAGACTTGTTTAAGAAAAGGGAAATGAACAATAGAATCATACAATAAATTTAATTTCTTTTATTATATTTATTCAGCTAGTTGATCTTACTTCTGCTTCTTCACTGAGGCCAACAATATTAATCTGTTGTACAATAACAAATGGTAGCATTTTGCAAAGTTTAGCCCTAATACTTTCTATCTGGCTTTGGAAGCAATAAATTTTAAGGGTAATTCCAAAATATCTACATAAGGGATTTTCCTAGTGCTTGATTAAGGCCATGTTTACATCACAAAAATATAGAAGGTAAGATATCAATTTAAGACCAAGAGGTTTCTCTGGATAGACAATTTAATTTTAAAATAAGAACTTTTATATTCTGGTGAACTTGTTATTCTAAAAGTTATTTGCATAAGCAGGGCTCTTTAAGACCAAGAGAAAACCGTCCATAGGGCAGATTCCACTGGTAAAATGCAATTATTTCAGTACACCAGCTATGAGTGAGATTCTTGCAAGAAGCCAACCTTTCAGTGTGATTCTTCTACACTATTATCTGCAAGTAGAACTGTTATGCATGGAGCCTCGAGTTCTGGGGATTATAGGAAAAGGAGCCCTGTGCCACCATCTCCTGGCAAAGTAAAGGAATGGACATGACAAATTCTAACTCATTTTCAAACCAGAAACAACAGTATCTTGCTGGCTTGTTGTTGTGTTGATAGGGACTTTGATTTTCTTGCTAAATTTTAGCTGCAGGTTTGGCAAAATACTGCACTTGAACTGACTGCTGTCACACAGGATTGATAGTTTTGTGTTCTGGTGGTAATACATACAGAGATCAGCTCAGTAGTGGAAAAGAAGAAAAATTAAATATTAGAAATTACTGGGAAAGAAAAAAAGAGCAAATCACATTGCAAGTTATCTAAATCTCTGGGCCATCCACACACACATGGTCCTATAATAACTGAGAACTATTAAATCTTCAGAAAAAAATTGTAAGATTAATCTAAGGTGTGGAACAGCTCCTTTTGGAGGTGAAAGATTTTCAGCCTTGAAAAGAGACAACTTAGCAGGTATAAAAAAGGCAAAACTTATTTATGGCAGAGACTGGGCAAAGAGAGACTGTGTTCCATTATCACATCTGATGCCAGAGCCACAGACCATCCCACAAAGCACGTAGGAGCCAAGTTCTATGCCAGTAAAAAGAGGTGGATCTGCACAACAGGCAGTGTATTTGGAGTGGCACATTGCAGGGTGATGCTGCAATTCCAAAGGTGCACCAGCACACTGCTTGCTCCTCATGTGTTCCTGACACAAATTCCCAATGATCAGTATGGTTTTTTTTTCCCTAACTCTATCTTTATACACAATGCAGCCTACAAACTGTAAACTTCCGGGGTAGATATTTCATACAGTGCTTTTCCATTTCATGTTGTGTCTGTTAGATATTTCACAGGAGTAACCCCTGCTGTCAACCCCTTTTCCAGGGAGCCCAGACTGCTGGTGGACCAAGGAAAGGCAGGAACAAGGTGCACATGTAGGGGCCTTGTTGGAGGCAGATGGGAAATGGGGAAGAGTTGGGAATAGGAACTTACAGGACAGAGTATGGAGGATCCTTCACAATAAGCTCATCTTCCATTGTAAAGGCTTTTTTTGACACAAGGAAGAAGGGATTAAGTTTTGCATTTAAAATGCTGTGAGGATGATGAAGGGTGAAGCAACTTTTATTTGTTCCTCATGCATGTCCTCCTGGTGCTCTCCTGAATGACAGGCATGGGCTGAGAGCACTTTTTGTGGAGAATGTTTAGGACCAACCCAAAGAGACAGAATAATCTCTCAACCATCTCTTGCACTTAGGCTTTTGTTATTGAGGGAAAATTGAACTAATATAATAGGAAAGGTTGGAAAATACCTGTTTACCCTGGTTAGATGGACAGACTCCCTGTTAAGGGCTCCAGAAAGCAATGTGTTGTGTGCTTCCAATACATTAGCACTCTCCCCAGAAAGTGTTCTCCATGCATGAGGAACAAGTGCAATTTGAATTTTTTCCCATTCTAATATTAAGTGATGTAAAAATATTTTAATCTTGAGAATCACTTTCAGATGTAAATGAAATTATAAAATTAATAAAAGTAAGACAATTAAATAAGTTGATTAGGCTGTAAATAATCAGGCTGAGAGACATTAACTCTCTCAGACAATCTGTCATCAGAAAAGAAAATGCTCCTTTACATTACTTCATACCAGGATGGAAAAGAGCACCCTAATTTTTACTAGCTTTAAAAAAAAATTTAAAAAATTGCATATAAAATCTACCAAATGTGTAATTCTTCAAAGTTCTTTAAAATGTTTTGAGGTTATTATTTATATATTATCATATTATTTATATATTATCATATATCAAAGCATGTTATTTATATGTTAGCAAAATATCACAAGCAATTTGAGATAGTATTTATTTTTTTTCAGTTCAAATCATAATGTGTTAAATATGCCACATATTATTAGCCACAGGTTCTGTTCAGATTTAACAAAGGTAATGATTCTCTTTAGCAGAACTACTCACACACTGCTATGATTAGAATTAGTAACAATTCCACATCTTCATGAATCAGTTATCACATTCAGAAACAATTCCTAGGGCCTTTGTTTCTTCTTCTATTTGAATTGTTCTCAGAGGGCAACCCAAGTTTTCTGTCTGCCAGACTTGTGCATGCATTGTTACATTAATACATCACACTTACTGGATGATCTTTTTCCACTCCTATGAATACTTAGAGGTGTGTGCATTCACATACATGTCTTTCACAGATAGGGGAAAACACATGCAGTAATTAATGCAAACTTATCTACACACGTCCCATGAGTAGTTTTATATTTCATTTGATCTTTAAGCAGAAGACCCTCAGAAGGAAAGCTGTGAATTGCCTTTCCCCTCACTTCCTCATCAACCTCTTGCAGCCCACATATGAGCCAAGTGGGTGACTTGGGTCTGATGGTCTCAAGTAGAATGGTTTGAGGGTCTTGTAACCAGATCAAGTGATCAGGTGTTCTAGCCCCTAGGTAAGAGTACAAAAAGATTAACACTGCTGAATTCAAAAAGAAAAGGGTATGCCCTGTCCTGTTTTGCTGCTTGACTATGCAGCCATATAAAACAACCACAGGACAAGAGCCTTGATTTGAGATTGAGGGGAAGAAAATCCAGTTCCTTTTCCAGCATTGCCTTCAGCTTCCTAAGCACAGCTCCCCACCAGTGTGCTCTCATCCGGAGCTGTTGGACACCTCATGTGGGGCATTTCAATATCTCATATAGTCTGGGGCTCCTGCTCAGAAATCAAATGCCTGGAAACTTGCAGATAGGGACAAGTTGACAACTAGATCTGTTTAAAAAAGTTCATTTTCTGCCTTAGTTTCTCCTTCAGTGATTTGCTCATATATTATATTCAACCCTGAATATCATCCAGTGATTCCAGCATGTCTTCTTTAGTATTGGATGAAAGGTGAATTGGCAGCCTGTTCTGTGTCCTCCTGGTGTCCATTTCAGCTGCATATGGTGCAGATTAACCCAAGGAAACAAAATGTCTGTTTCTGACCACGTTTGTCTTTGCAGTCAGTGCTGCTTCTTAGCAGTAGTGGTTTTGTTGTATGTTTTCTACCAAGCCAGGTGAAAACTCTTCCCCAGTTCCCCAAACACTCAGTCACAGGTGATGGCCAACAGCAATGAGTAAACAACTTTATTGATTGCAAATGTCCCGCTAGAGTGATAAGGTCACGTGTTATTCTCCTAAAAAACTTGGAGACTGTGAACCAATCACACACAGTCCGCTCTGCATAAGAAAATCCCCAAAACCATCAAACATGGTGTTGAAAGTTGTGACTGAGGTATATAGTAAGGCAGAAGGACTTTCTAAATCCAAACAGTTTTGAAATCCTGCCAGAGAGGTTGTGGCTCGGGCAGTGCCCCCAGGACGAATCAAAGAGGCGTTCTGGCAGGGACGCTGTGATCCTTTGTGAGTGGTGATGGCTCAGACAGACCCAAGCAAGGGGTGGCCCTCACACCAAGTCACAGCTCTCAGCTCCAGCCATGAAGGTATGGCTGTGGCTCTCTTGCCAAACACCCACAGCAGCAGGTCCCTCCTGTCAATCCGCAAGCATGGAAGCAACAGAGATACAGTCTCTGCTCCACTCCTTCTCATCTGCAGCCCCATCACCCAGCGTTTGTCTGGGTTAGAAAAATTACCCAAAATAGCCAATGTCATGCATCCTCACTGGCAACTTTTATTTGAACTAATTAATGATTAACAGAATGCTCTGATTAACTCTGTTTAAGGGTATTGAAGAGAAGAATGGGCAGACAAGACCAGGCTGTAGCAATGTAAGTAACCTTTTAGTTTTCCTTTGGATCTCTTACACTTCATTTTGAGGGGGTCATTGCCTGGGAGTGGTGCCTTTGTACATGTAAATAGGGAATATACCTCTTATGAAAAAAATCAATACATTTCAAAAGCCAGAAAGAACCGATACTAAAGAAGATACTTCCAATAATAAAGTAAAAATTGCATTTGGAAACAAAAGAAATTACTATAGACTTTTATACCACAAAGACTAGTGATCTAGTCTTTCACCTTTGAAGAAACTCTAACAGTATTTTGTAATTTTGGTTCTGGATAGTATGATCTATGCATATATCACATTTTTATTTAACACAGATTAAATTCACCAATTATTTGATGTATTGAGGAAGACTAACAGAGCTGCAGTAACCTTTGTGCAGTACTGAGTACAAAACCAACTCATGTCAGTTACTCTTGGGAAAAGGTCATAAGCTTCCAATTATTTAAAAATTTTAAAAGAATATGCTAATATTAAAGTTAATAAACTTTTGACAATTACCTCTTTTGAAAGAGAACTAGACTAAAAATATAAATAGTGGAGTTTTATTCTTTCCAGGGAACACTGACATGCATCAGAAATGTGAATTATAAGTGTGGGGGACTTTGGAGAACAGGTATGCTCTGAGAGCATCATTTTACTTTACTGGAGGACATAGTATGAACAAATTAATTTCCATGATGTGTTTTGCATGTCTATTTCTTTTGCAGAACCAGCTGAAAGAAAAATGAAGACCACTTTCTGCTTGTGTTTATTGCTAGTTGGTTTGCATACTGTTGCCCTGCGTCATCAGCATCCTCACTACCGTAATAAGCAGGATGATGCTAAAGGGACATATTATCCAGGACATAATTCTCAGTGGGAAGAAGCTTCTCCACTTAAGAACAAAACCTTTGTCAAACTAGTTTTCAGCAATGCTGACTTCGCATTTTCCTTTTACAAGCTGGTTGCATCTGAAGCAATGGACAAAAATATTTTCTTTTCACCCATAAGCATCTCTGCTTCCTTTGCAATGCTGGCACTTGGTGCCAAGGCTGTGACACTGACACAGATTTTGGAAGGGCTTGCCTTTAACCTGAAAAAGACTCAGGAACGGCAAATACATGAAGGTTTTTGCCAACTCCTCCACATGCTGAACCGTTCAGATAGTGAGTTCCAGCTGAACCTGGGCAATGTCCTTTTTATAGAAGAGACACTAAAACCACTACAGAAGTTCTTTGATGATGTCAAAAGCTTTTATGAGTCTGAAGTCTTTTCTACTGACTTTAACAACTCTGTTGGTGCTGAGACTCAGATCAACAGTTATATTGAGGAAAAGACAAATGGGAAAATAGTTAAACTAGTGGAAAATCTTGATCCCCTGACTGCAATGGTTCTCGTTAACTATGTCTTCTTTAAAGGTAAGATATATCAAAGGGTGCAAAGATAATGCTTATTACAGAGAATGAAAATAGAAAAAAATTAAATATTTTAAAAAAAGGAAATCATGTTCAATATCTGGACAGTATAACTATAAACCCATGTATATTTGTTGCCGGTAAAAATATGTCCTCACCTGCTTTAATGAAATTTTAAATCAAATTTTCTTTATTGAATTTGGTTAATTTTGTCATGTGATCATAGACTCATGCTGTAGTGAAAGATGGTGTTTTCAGTATTATCTGTCTGTAATTGTCTTTAAGCACCTAAAAAAAATACATATGCAATGCTGTAACACCTGAGGATGCAGCAACATGAAAAGGATATTTACTCTAATGAAAGGAAGGCTGTGGAACTAGGCCCTGTTTTATTCACTGTGACCATTCCTCTTTGTATTCCACTGAATACATTTTCTTTTTGTCATAAGCCCATTGGGAGAAACCCTTCAGTACAGCACTGACAAAACAGGAGGACTTTTTTGTGGATCAGAAAACATCTGTAAAAGTTGACATGATGTATCGAAAGGGTTACTACAGAAATTACTTTGATGAAGAGCTGTCCTGTTGGCTGGTTCAGATTCCTTACAATGGAGACGTTGCAGCATTATTTGTTTTGCCTGATGAAGGGAAGATGAAGCAGGTAGAAGATGCCCTCTTGAAAAGAACTGTAACTAAATGGGAAAAGTCCCTCCAAGACAGGTAAGACTTTTTGCTAAGGTGAGAGGTGACCATATTACAGATTAGTTGAGTTTATCTCTCCAAGACAAAACATAAAGGACAGGTTATTTGACTGAACTCTATACACTTAATCTATAGACTTGACTCTATGATAGACTTCTCTTTTCTTAGCTGGAAAATGAAAATGAAAAAGAGCTATGTCTAGTGAACAAATAGGTCATTGAGCTTGGGATTCATCTTGGGTTCAGTTTCTGATTCAACCAAAAATTTCTTAGCACCATGATGAGGTCAACAGACCTTTGTTTCAAACAAGCACTGGGAAACTACAATGGAGTAGCTGTTAGGTGTTATGCTGAGGACATTCTGTGTAAAAGTGGATTAATTCACCACTACTGCAGCTATTTCTGTGGTGGCCAAGGCCCTGCTGTGTATTTGAACAGCCTTAGGTCAGCTAGCTACAATCTTTTGACAAAGCCCTTCTACCTGGCAGTAGTAGCTCTGTTTGCCACTGAGTTGGTAAGGCTGTGTCTCCACCCCACTCCTCAAACCCCACTGCAGAGGCAGGAGCTAGCACAGGCTTATTCTGTTCCAACCCTCCACATTAAGTAGCTAACCTGATCAGAAGTGCTATCCAAACCCTGACAGAAAGCTGTAAATACTTAGAAAAACAAATGTGAAGTGTCAATATACTGAAGTCATTAAGGACCGTTGCCTAGATGATGTCCCTATTTGTGTTGTTTGTTACAGAAAAATACATCTGCACATTCCAAAATTTTCTATTTCTGGTACCTATGATGTGAAAAATATAGTCAAACAAATGGGTATGGTCAATCTGTTTACTGAACAAGCTGATCTCTCAGGGATTACTGAGGAGCCTGGACTGACGGTTTCAAAAGTAAGTCAGCATATGAAAGCAACCACAGGATTTGCCTGTTCCCAGGAACCTGACAATAATATTCCATGAAAAGCTTATCCCAGTCTCTCTGAAGCATCACTCATTCACCAACAGCTGCCAGTCTGGAAGCAAAGAAAGCCCTGTCTGTCATAAACCTGAAGCCAAACATGCTTACAAGGGGTTAGAAAGGCATGGTTGGAGGATGAGGATGAAAACATACATATAATTAAATGCTCTTTTGGCTACTAAACAAAATTATCTAAATGGAGAGCATGAGTTTTGGTAAAATTTCCTCTAATTCTTTCTACACAGGGCAAAGGGCTGTTATTCCTGCCCTTCTAGTGTTCTCAAAAAGTTATTTTTTCCAGCTAGATGACAGGGTAAATTCACAATAATACATAAAGCTGCCAAAGACAAAATTGAGTCTCGGCTAAATTATGAGGTTTCTTTGCTTCCAGAGTTTCTTGTCATCAGTCATCTTGAGTGCTCTTTGGCTGCCTGCAGTTTGAGGGTTACTCTCTGCACAAGCAGTGAAGGAGGATGGCTTGAGTGGTGTGATGGCTGTTGGTGCTGTGATGGGAACGGGAGCAACTGGGGATGACCTTCCCAGAGCTGCTGCTGCTCAGTCTTGCTCCAGGCAGGGCTCCCTTTGCCTGGCCAAAGTGAAGAGGGTGGCAGGCTGCTCTCCTCTTGCTGGCTTGTCAGCTGGAGGCTGTTTGCTTTGTTCCTTGCAGGTGATCCACAGAGCCGTGCTGAATGTTCATGAGAACGGCACTGAGGCAGCCGGGGCCACGGTGAAAGAGATTACCTGGAGATCTGGGGATTTTCCTCGCCCACCTCGGGTCAGATTCAACAGACCATTCCTCCTGCTGATTCTGGATAAGTTCACCCACACTGTCCTCTTCATTGGGAAAATTGTAAACCCTCAGAAAAATGACTGATTGATGAAACTTATGCACATCACTGTCTAAATTCCTGTGATCCAGTGAAACACTTATGTATGCATATCACCCTGTGCTAGTGCTCATCTTTCAACCATTATCCTTAGAAGCCTTATTAAACCCTTACAACACTAAAACTATTTTTCCTTGTCCAAAAGTCACTAGGATTTCCCACAGCCTACACCTGAATATAGCATGTAGTGTTAATGAAATACAAGTCACTTTTCACCAGTTTTGTAAGAAGCCCTTTCTGATGTGCTTCTGTGGGGTATTCAGCTGGTTCAAAGTCTCCAACTGATGTAGGTATTACTGTACAGTCACAGGGTGTGCATGTGAAAAGAGAAACAGGAAAAATGAGGTGCAAGTTGTAAGTCCTCTATGTGTAATCCACTAACCCTTGACAATACACTTAGATGCAGATTTCTTTAATATTGGAGTGAATTTTCATTAATTTCTTCACGTTTTGTAAACAAGCATGGCATGAAACTGCAGGATCAGTGGCTGAGATGTTGGAGGACACCACCAGTGGAAAGGGCTGATGAGTACAGCTGCTGTTTTAGCTTGCCTTCCTCTGTCTCCTCCTCAGCAGAAGCCCTCAGCATGGAGACAAGAAGGCTGCTTTGCTGTACAGATAATTTAAATTCCACTAAGGAAGGAATGCATAGCAGAAAAAAGACTTTTGTTTTATCCTACTAATGTAACAATTGTTGCTAACTCCCTGAGATAAAAGCCTGATGGAGTAGTCTATGACATAGCACCAGTTTCCTTTTCATAGATTTGTTGTCACTGTCATTTCTTGTTTCTACTGACGCCGCCTTCAGTATTCACTTTCCAGCTAGACTTGACAGATTGTGGTAGAAAAAAGGAGGAATGCAAATTATAACTCCAGAAAGTTTGCACTTCCTCAGTAGGAACTGCAATGCTTTCCTAGGGACTTGGTTTAAGCTATCATAAACACATATAAAAAATACAGAAAATATTTCAGAAGTCACTTTTCTAAATGTTAGGAGTAGATTACTGTTATAGAGTAAAAGCAGTCTGGGAATTGACATTCCTACCTTTTCTAACCTTAAGGTTCCTTGAATCCAGCTGGACTAGATAATTGCCTGATTATGAAACATAACTTCACTCACAAAGAAGTAAATATTTAAATTATTTTATTATCTATTGCTTTAGTTTTTAAATCAACATCTTTAGTGCATCTCATTAAAATACAGAAAGCCAAAGAAAGCATGTAAATTATAGATTGATTAAATCTTTTGTTACAGAATATCTCAAACTGGTAGAAAAAATAAAAAAAATGACAATGTTTTTGACCTTAATTTCTTAAGATCCCTGTGAAAAATATAACATAAAAACTGTGGTGAATATTTCTAAAACATAATTCTTTTTTTGGTTTGAGGATCTTTATTTTCTTTCACATTAAACCAGTGTCATCAATATGAGTAAATTGTAGTGCAAGAATACCAATAAGGAATAGAAAAAACATTCCATGTCTATCTGCAGACAAGTAATACTTGATATTCACTTTTAAAGTCCTCCTCAAAATCACATAAATCAATGACAAAAGTTTCTTACTCATAACTGTATTTACTATGTTCCATATTTAGTAACAAGTAGTTGTCTTCATGCCTCTAAACGTATAAGGACTTGGTCTAGGTGAAATACAGATAAATTTATTCTACAAAGATCATTTAAAACTTCTTGCCAAATCTCAGGGCTAACTCAGGATGAATTGTCAAAGTCCTGCTTTGCAATGACAAATAACTCTGTAGGCAAATATCAAGAGACCATGTTTGTTGTTCATCATGGACCTCAGATCAATAATCTCTGTTTGTTGGTAGGAAAAAATATCTGAGTGCTATTTTGCCAACCACATTTCACTTTGAGAAGTAACCTTGCCTCTTAACTCATTTGAAAGTGGATAGACAAAAATGAAGCTGATTTAAGAACTGGATGACCAGAAAACATCTTGGTAAGGAACCATCTTCAGACAGGTGTAGGAACCATACATGTCTTGCCTTGGTTTCCTTTCCATTTTAGCGAAAACCAGGGCATGCCTTTCACTGCAAATGTGCAGCAAATTTGTGTAGTAAATAATGAGCTCAGAAGGATTGCACAACCCCCCACAAAAATGTCAGCATTAAGGTTGTCACAAACCCACTGCAGTCATGGTTTGCTCAGGACAGTGTTTCTTCTTCCAGTCTGCTTCTTTTTTGCTTCTTCTTCCATGGGTTTTTGTTTCTTGGTTGGTTCTCTAGCTGTGAGTGTTGTGACCAAGAAACCTCAGAGTAACCAGGGAAGGACTTTCATCCTAGCTAGTCAGGAGCTGCTGCTGCTGTTGCATGCAAGAACTGTGATAAGCCACTTCAGTGCAGGGACACTGCTGGAGGCTGGAGCTGGTGTGATGAGCCACATGAGGGACAAAGTGCAAAGGACACCTTCCAATGCAGCCTGCACTGGTGTCTACACACAGATGTGATGTGGGATTGCTTCCAGCTTCAGCCTCAGCACTGCCTGTGCAGACCCTGAGGGAAAGCAGGGATGGGATGGATCAAAGCAGTCTTCTCTTGTAGGTTAACAGCCACAGAAAAAGAATTGCCAACATGGCAGAAACTTTGGAACAGCACACATTGAAATAAGGAGAAAAGGAAAACAAGCAGTGTGGAAATAGCAGTAAACTGTATTTGTTGTCATATTTAGGAACCAGAAGGGAAACAAAGGCTAAAAATGTAAATGAGGAGGTCAGAAACCCAGGCTAACCCATGGTGGAGATAGATTTAACTGTTATCTACAAATTACGTGAATTTCAACAGACATTGGAAGAAAACCAGAGGCAATTTTGAGTAGTGTTAAAGATCATAAAAGAAGGAACAAGCGAAATCAGGAAACTGTATATTGTTGTGGGAGCAAAGAGAGAAATAGTATGCTTGAGGTATAAAAGAAAATTACATATTTCCAACAGCCAGTGGTTAGTGCCAGTGCACAGGTCTGTCATTGCTCCCAGTGTTGTACAGCACCCACTTGAGAGAATCTAAAAGCACATAACAGAAGCAACAGCCTTAAATGTCGTGGGCCGAAAAAAATTACATAATCTGCTGGAAAGACCAACTAATACACTGTTAAATGCACAAATAGGGATGGAACACTTCTCCTCTGAAGAAATGACGAGAGAATTTGAATTGTTTGGCCCGGAGAAAAGAAGGCTTTGGGGTTACCTAATTGCAGCTTTGCAGTACCTGAAGAGACCCTGAAGGGAAGATGGAGAGGGACTTTTTACAAGGGCCTGGAGTGACACCAAAAGGGGGAATGACTTCAAATGGAAAAAAGTAGGTTAGATTAGATATTAAGATGGAATTTTTTACTGTGGGGGTGGTAAGGCACTGAATTGGTTTGCCCTGAGAAGTTGTGGATGCCCTGGTAGTGTCAATGGCCTGGCTGGATGGGGCCCTGAGAAAACCTGGTGTAGTGGAAAGTGTCCTTGCCCATGGCATGGGTTGGGAACTAGATGATCTTCAAGGTCCCTTCTAACCCAAACCCAAACAATTCTATGGTGTCATGTATTTAATTTTGTTTTCTGATAGTCTAGTAATTGTCACACAATTAGTAATTAACAGATATTCCTGGGAAATACTCTGTGAATTTCTCAATTTTTAAAGAACTTGGTGATTAATTGGAGATGAAAATATGGCTTGTATAGCCACCAGGAACTTGGCAACTAGGAAGGTGCCATGGCAAAGATCCTCACAGCCAGCATCCATCACCTGCTAATCACAATAACCTCTGGGCTCAGGAAATCCATGTGATAGATATATGCCTCAAAGCAGTGCTCTCCCACAACCTTCAAAGAGCACTGGTAACCTCAAACGCCCCCTGCATACTCCTGGCATATCAGAATGAGTTACCAGCAGCAGAATTGCCTATGCTCAGGGACACCTGAGCAGCAACCCAGGGCCCCTCAGGACCCATAAGCTCCTGTGAGCCAATCTGGTGAGGAGGGGACATTGCCAGGGCCATGTAAATGGCTCTGGGAGTGTGTGACCAGGTGTGTCACACTGGATGTGGTGCAGCACTTGGCGTGGGCAGGGCATGCTGGAAGGCCCACAGCTCAGGTAAGTGCTGAGTGCTCTTGGTCTCTGCTGTAAAGGTGGGCTCTTACCTCAGAGCCAAAACCAGTGTGCCTACTGAGACAGCCCTGAGAATCCTGGAGCCTCCACCCAGATGGGACTGGTAAGGAAGGAGATGTCAGTGCAGGTGGTAGCTTGCAATGGTTGCCCAGATGCTTCCCCTGGAGAAAAGGGACCTGTACAAAGTGTGTACAGGCTGATGATGACCTGTTGTAGCATGTAGATTAATTCCAAGACACAGTTAATAGGCTTGAAATATTAGAGGGGCTGAAACAGAGCTAGACAACCTGGCTTCTGGAATGGGGTGGATTTAATTGTAGCACTGGCTACTAGGAGACTGCAAAATGTGAAAGTCAAAACAAAACAAACAAATGCATTTCACTCAAACATTTCCAAGCTTTCTTAATGGGAAGACATAATATTAACTCAATAGTTCTATATATTAGCATCCTGACTTGCGCTCTGTCATTTGACCAGGAGACAAAAAATATCTGTGGTTATTTGACTCCTGCAAAGGCCTGGAAAAGAGTTGTATTTCTCTTCTTCAATATAAATGGTTTGGTCATTTTTGTTATTTCATCCAGGAAAAAGGGCCGGGAAAGAAATAGGTTTACAAATCAATCAAAAATGGATGGCTCTGTAAGCAAAGCATGATCTAGCTGAGGCTGTTGGCTTTCCAACCCAGTCTTCAGATCTCTCATTACCTCTGAATAGCTGATTTTGACATTGCTTATGAGATTTCTGCAGTTTAAATGCACCTACAAGTGTCTGTTTTGTCTTAATTGAAAAATACATCTTGGACTTTTATCACAATACCTTTAAAGGACCTAAACCACTAGCTGCCTGCATTGAAAAAATATAAAAAGGAAGTAAATCTTCCTCAGAAGATTATTTTATTACAGCCTCCAGGATTGTTTTTACATTCTCATTCAGTTGTCTTATATTGTGTGAAGTGCAAGCAATAAAAGAAAGGGCGGCAAGGACACCTTGGCTAAGGAAGCATCTTGCAAGTGGTGTGAACATGAGATAAGACTCATATGAGAGCTCATGTTACCTGTTACTCAAGGTACAGCTTCCTAAGGGTGGGTTTGGTAGTGGTGCTAAAGGACATCACTTCTCTGCAAAGGAAGGACTGTGAAAATAGCTGCTTTTGTGAAATGGTGAGAAAACAGAAATATTCTTGGGGGTTCTGTGGAGAAACATGTTATGTCTTGAAGAGGCCTTTCTGACATAAACACCAGAGCTCCATGGGGAGTATGTGTGAGCAAGAGGGGAATTACCAAGACAGCCACATTTTGCTGTGAAAAGCAGGACCTTAAGCTGAGGGGCCTCTTGCAGCTGCCATGACACAGGAAAGGAGGAAAGCAAGAGCAGCCTGACAGTACACTTGGGCCAATTAACTCCTCTGCCTGGGCAGAGCACCATGCAATGTAGACTTCGAGTTCTTCTAAGGCTTTAACTTAATTAGCAGATATTAAAGTTTTTGGCATAAATAAGCCAGAAAGTGGTACCAATGGAAAGAGAAAAGAGGAAATTATTGTGGGAGGGAAGATTTAACACTAAAGATTTCACCTCTATCAGTTAGATGTTTAGTCACAGGGCACAGGCTCAGACCCATGCAAGTGGAACTGCACTGCTGCTTCTCCCGTGCTGGGAGATCAGAGTTTGGCTGGATGTCATATGCTGGCCACCTTCAAAACCTTTAAGGCTTTAAAACTTGGAAACACTCAGAATAATCATTCTGCCCTTGTGTTAACTTTCCACTCCAGTGTTACTTGGTGCTCTCCCTGCACCAAGGCATGCAGCATTTGCAGAGCACTGCAGCAGTTTCTTTCCTGAGACATTTATATCTGTTCTAACTACCAGCAATTTCTACACCATTATCTGCTCAAAGACTGCTCCCTGCCAGGCTTAGTGAGGTGATGGCTCCCTTTCTCTTTTTTATTTTGTACATCTGGTACAGCAGGGCTAAACCCAGTCTTTAGTTCAGCCTCCAACTCATTCAATACACTGCTATGAATCATAAGTGAAACTCAGACCTATTCCCATCTGAAATTACTCACTTCTTGGCCAGTATAACATGGGGGTTCCTTAAAGAAATACTTCAGTTTCTTTACTAGAAAGAAATTAAGATAAAGAGGAGTCAAAAACCACAGCTGGGGTAAACACACAGTTTTAATTCTTATTTCTCTAAAAGGCGTATTTTTTTCTATACTTGTATTGCTGTGCAGATGAAGGCACCACAGGTATATATCTTAATTTAATTCAACACAGCAAAATTAAAAGAGCAAGCTAGTTCAGAGGCAGTAAGAACAGCCAGATATATCTTCTATTTCTATATTTAAAAGCAAAATCTATGTTTATCCAGCTTTTTTTACTGGCATTGATTCTCCAAATGTTCTTCCCTTGGTCCCCCAAGAAGCCCAGGTTCATTTTCTTTCTTAAGGCACTCCAGTTGGATGTGACATGTCTGCCTTGGATGGAGGTGGAGTTTGGGTTGGGGAAGATGATGAAAGGTCAAGAGAAGTTTAAGGGGAAAATAGCCTCTCTAAATACTTCAGTATTCATGGAGCCTGGCAGCACTGAAAGGGCCACTGAGCTCTAAGTCTCGTAACTCATTTCTGTGGGAAAAATGAGGAATTATTTTTGGCACTCTGTGGATTTTTTGGGTGTTCCAATCTTTCTTTAGAAACTACTTCAAAAACATTAATTAAAACCTCTTTTTTTTCCTCTGGTCTTTGAGTTCATAGTCCAAACTAGGATAAAATTAGCCTCTGTAAAAAATATTGATGGCTTGCTGTGCAGAGGTGGGAAATTTTCATTATGCTTTCTCACTCAGACATTAATTCCCTTCCTCATTATCTTGTAAATGACAGCCAGCAAATAAAAAGTCCACCGTGTGATTGGGTTTCAATCCCATAAACTAACTGATCACTCCACTGAATAGTACCTCTCAAGAGCTGTAAATTACCTACATCTCCTGGAAAGCAGCAGTGTAGTCAAAACCTGACTCCACTGAAGGTAAGCACCAGATCTTTACAAGCAGATCTAGGCAATAGCAGGTGACAAGAACATTTAATTTTCTCCTTTGAGTCTTTTTTCTGAGGCCCATCTTGGGGGGGGGGGGGCGGGGGGGGGTAAGGATAAAGCATCCATGTGGATTATGCTTCACAAAGACCTCCCCATCCCCTTCTGAGATCAGAAGAAGATCCATGGAAGCTTTCTCTCAATCAATGCTAAGCAAAGTTCAGCTGAGAAAATGCAATAGTTTCTCTGTAAATGACAGCTCGAGGTCCCTGGATCATGACAAAGATATATGATGCTGGAGCTGGAAGACAGTGAAGATCAGAGAACAGAACTGTTTGAATGTAAAAAATTCTAATAAGGAACACAGTATTACCATGAAGTGGTTAAGTCTGGAAGATATGGTCCAGAGAGGTGGCAAAATACCCGTGGCTTGGAGACATGTACCTAAGAAACCTGATGGTTTGTGCAAAGGGCTGGACTAGATGGCCTCTGGAGGTCTCTTCCAGCCTAGATTTTGATTCTAAGATTCTGCTACACAGGCACAAAACCTGTGGGGAAAACACACTGGGACACTTGATGACAATGTTTTCCCAAAAAGTAAAATACTTGATATAGAGAGACAGTTTTAGAAATATGTTTTAACATCTGATTATAATCCCGGAGTTTTAATGTTTCTCTGCTATATTGATTATAAGTTTGCTGCAAGAAACCATTGGACAGCACAGTTGGATAGAAGTTGAACAAGGTTTTATTACTAAGTGCATACATGTGTTTTGTGAGAGAAGCACAGAACATCTCCCTTACTTTTTCACTTCAGCCTCTTTCTGGCATTTCCAGTTCTCTGCTCTCCACAAGGTAGGTCTGTTTCCAGTCCCTGGGCTGGGATTCCTCAGATGAAACATTCCAGGGAGCCACTGCATCAGCAAGCTCCCTTTACACTTTTACTGTCCAACCTCTGTTCCTATGAAATTTCCCCACTTTCTTTGCAGCATGCTCACAAAACCTCCTAAATTTTGCCGGGAAGCACACTGAGGCTGCTCTAGCCAGGGCTGCTGAATCTTGTCTTCTCACTACTCAGCAGTTGTTATTGATTACAGCTGTAGGTTAAACTGTCTGTAGCAAAAATCACTGATGAAACCTTGGCTTAGAGCTTTGAGTTTGTAAATCCATGTAAGGCATGATGAACATCAACATCATCAGGGAAAAAAAAAGTATAGATCATATTTTAAAGTATAAAGGCAGATGGTGTAAACTCTAATCCATTCTCATCCTCTGTGCAGACCTAGTGCTGCCTTAAGCAGCCTGTATGCTGTACTCAGAGCTTTTGCGCCCTGAAACAATTTTACATGTTGGAGATACTAAGGATTAGGGGCTTGGCTGCACAGATTTTGGTTTCTTGTGTGATCCAAATTTTGCTGTGGTAAAACAACAAGAATATGAAAAGTGTAGCTAGAAAATATCCTCTATCAAATTCAAACTAAAGAAAATGTCAATTTGCTTAACTGAGACCTGTTTTGCATTGTACAGAGATAAGCAGAGAATGTAGGAGAAGACAACTTCAAATTCCATTACACAATACTAGAAGCAAAGAAGAATTTCAAGGAGTGATCTTTATTTCATATGCATACATGCATCACTAGCCAGCTGTAGAAACAGATAGTGTGCCAGCAGCAGACTGTCAGATTAAGTTGGGCTAATTAAACCTTATTACTTTGTTAGGCACGGCTCATTGAACAGCCACTGTGTAACTGCTTACAGAAATTCAGCAGGGCTAGCAGCCCAAGCCAAGTGAAAATATGAGGGGAGAGTTTTCTTTAGTACCAATGACAAAAATCAACACAGTTGTCTCTCTTGAAAGGATAAACACAATACATCAGATCAGAATGACACTGCACACAACCTGTGTTTGTATTAGAACTAAGAGCAAAATTATGTTTCTTTCACAAGTGTGCTAACAAGAAAAATGAAGCAGAGAGACATTTCAGTCCATCCAGAGCCTGTGTTTGCAGGTCTTACGCTGTTTGTAAAGTCTCTTGTAAGCTAATTGTTACTACTACTACTAAAAAATACATAACTACTAAGGACCAGTAACACTCTCATGGACAAACTTTCCTAGCAAAACAGCATTTCCAAAGTTAGAGTTTTAAAATTACACTCTTTTAGTAACAACATGGCTCTTGGATAAAAACATGACTTGACCAGCAAATATCAAACACCTTAACATTTATTTCGAGCATCTGCCAAATGTATCCATGAAGTACAGACTGATTATTAGGGCATTTTTTGTTTGGTCCATAAATATGGATTTAAGAAATCTGTTTCCATATTTAAGAAGTTCACTTTCCACACAACACAGAAAACTGTGTATTTGACACATAAATTCTGGTTCTTCTCAGATTCAATAAATGCAATACATAGAAGGGAAACTTTTAAGAGTTTAATGAATGAAGAGAAAATCTTGAACACATTTAAAAATTATTAAATACAAAATTCGTTATCCTGAAATAATGATTTTAATGTCAGTCAGAAACTGAACTCCTGCTATATTATGTTTGACTGACATGTGAATCATAGATCTGTGCTCTTCCTGGACAATTTGACAACACCATTCATCATCTGTAGCTTGTATTATCATCATTTGAAATGGATATGTTTACCTCTCAAATTATGCAAATTAATAAAGACTCATTAAAGCAAAAAGTTCCCAACATTAATCTCCATCTACAGTATAAATGAGCACATGGGCTCTGTTAAATGGGATAGCAGAGCTAAGAAAAATATTTGTGGGAAAACAAATGCAGGAAAAGTTGTTCTATGAACCATGACAAAACAGTGTGGCTTACCTTCCACGCATCCCTCTTCCTTCCCTGCTGACTGGAAGACCAGGGCTGGGCAGACCTTTCAGTCTTGTTGCAAGAATAGCAATTAATGGGAAAATCTGACTGCAGCCATGTATGCCTTCAAGGCATACTTTAGGTTAGTTCTTCAAGCTAACACTGACTACTGCCCCAGAGCCACCACCCCTCAGGCACTGCATCCTCTCAGCTGGAATCTGGTACCAGGGTAAGCAATGGTGAATTTTGGTATTGCAAGTGCTGTCTTAGTGGACAGTACGTGAAGACAGACTTGGGCCAGCCAACAGAGAAGGTTTCACATCTACACCAGACGTGTATTCTGTCAGGTGGATGTTATAGATCTGGAGTGGGGTGGCTGTGACTGCTCTGCAGATACTTTGTCCAGGTCCTTCCTCAGCCAAGGTTCACATTTTGCTGCTTTGAGACAGTGCCATTACTTTTCCTTCAGAGTGCCCAGAATTACAGGAGAGTTTTCTAACAGCCTGAGAAAATGTTTCTATAGAGTCATGGTCTGTATTGCATTCAGCAGGGCATGGTTGGGGCTGCAGACAACATGCTGAGTATTTGCTGATGAAAGGAGCTAGGTAGCATTTAAAAGAAGTATTTGAATAAAATAATAGGAATAGAGACACATTTTTAAGGAACTAAGGTGTAAAACAAAGCAGCAGTGTAGGCATGCTTTATGCATTACTGTCTCCAGAAGCAGGCCCTGGGGTGGAACAGCTGCTGGCTTGGAGAACCTCTTCTGACCTTCCCAGTAGAATGATGAACCTCTTCTTCCAGCCACCTCATGACAACAAGGATAACTGAAGCAAAGAGAAGCAGATTTTGAAAGAGTTTCAAAAATCAATCCATGCTGACTTTCAACAAGAGGGATGAATGTCAACATATACAACAATACAGATGAATGTCTGAACAGCAAAAATTTGTGTTTGTGTCTCTGACACAGTTTTCTCACTGCATTGAAGCATGTTTTGGTTCACCTCAGGGTCATAGAGGGAATCCAGAATTAGCCCCAATGCTTGCAATATAATTCTTTACAGCACTGTCTCTTTCCTGCTACCTTCTGCTTCAGCTGGCCCTACAGCTGCACAGTGGAGTCCACTGCCCAGGGTTCTTCTTCTGTTGTGACCAAACCAAGGCTCAAATAAAGCCTCTGAATGTAGGACAGTTTCTGAACTGCTGCCACGTTCATTTGTGGGGGAAAAAAAAAAACAAGTTACGTGTTGATTACCTCTTCTGACCTCCTTTTCTTAGTATCATGTTGAAGCAGGGGCCCAAGCTGCATGATCAAAAATCTAAAGCCCCAGTGCAGGCCATAAACCACTTCAGGAGATGCCTTAGCACTCGTGTCACTAGTTGGCAATAAGCTAGGGAGGTGTATCTGGTAGTTCAGCTGCTCCTGGACATGGACCTCTCCTCGTCAGAGTTTGCAGATGGCTATTATGCATGTTTGGAGACAACAAACATGAAAGCCAGCTGGCCCAGCGAGCACTGACTTCTACCTTCTCTGTGTGGCTACATCAGCATTTATCTGTGTCCTCAGACAGTTGGAGTTTTTTTGTCCATGCAATGTTTAACAGAACTGTAAATATTCAACACTGCTCACCTCTATGACTAAAGAAGTTCCCAGAACCACCAACAGCCTTTCTTGGAGCACCATGAGCTCCTCTATTGTTTTCCCTGAAAGGTTGCACTTGTGCCATCAGGCATTCTGGCTTATACATTCATTCAATTTAAATGCAGAGTGTTTGTGGCTGACAAAAAACAGACAAAAGGCTATTCCATCAAGCCTCACCTGACCTTCACAAGTGCTCTAAGGGACAGCAGTAAGTGGTACTCTAATAAGAAAAAATACAAATTCAAAAATCAAAACACTTAACAGCAAACTGGCTGTATCTAAGGCAAACATGCAGAATTGAGCTATATTCTGAAATTTAAAAAAAAAAAAAAGGAAAATGAAAAAAATGGGTTGAGTCTGTAAATACCATGCAGGGAACCTATCTGCATGACCAAGGCCATGGATCCCAGCAGGTAAAGAACAACCTCTGAAAGCAGCACAACTGGGAACTGCTTACACAGTAGAACCAAGAGCTCCTTGGTTCTACTGTATCAAGGGGATTGTGCTGCACCTTGCTGAACAAGTCCTGCAAAGTGTAGCAGAGGCTTAGAGGGACTAAGCAGGCATTCTCCTGGCTGGCTGATCAAACCATGCATCTGAACAGCTCATCCATTGGTGAATGGTGGTAAACCTGCTTCACAGCACTTATCTTCATTGTCCTTTGGAAGATTCCTGGGAAATACATCTTCATAAGAAGGGTGAGACTCACAGTTTGATACTGCCTTGATTTATTACTGGTTAATATTTCTGGGTTACTCTCTTCCATCATTTGCTATTGTTTGGTATATTTGAGACTAGGTTGCTGCTCATATACATTATAGCAGTTGTATTTTTCCAGTATTGTCTTTGGGCACTTGCAGTGATGGTACATATTTTATACAGCTTTTTCAAGTGCTGAAGTCTACATTAAGTACTTTTCAGATCTTGATAGGCTAGGAGGTCCTTAACAGAGATACAGAAAGAATCATTTGATTGTGAGGAGACCATTACAAGACTGAACGAGGTGCCCTCTTTATTTACAAGGCAAACAGGATTAATTGGCTTCTGAGTAGAAACCAGTGGGGTTTCTTCTGTGTAAAAATAAAAGATGAGATGTTGACACATAAGTGGTTTCCAGTAAGTTGGGTAGCATGAGAGAGAACAAGTGGTCCTCCTTGTAGCTCCCTCACCCTGGCCTTCAGAGCTTAGTGCTGGACAAAATTGTGTCTCCAGATGAATGGTTATATTCATCTCAGGTAGCACACAGGGCAGAGTGCTGTGCTCTTGACACCAAAATATCATTTCCAACAAATATTTACTTAGGAGTTGCATACCCTTTGGGATGTAACACTGTACTCTACTGACCAGCCTGGGCCCAGTGGTCTTTGCTCTGTTTGGAGTGAAGAGATGTGGACATATGCACACAAGGTCCAAGAACACTGGCTTCATCAGCATTCAGCTTTGTGGTTCCAGATAATATGTATCTGAAGCCATGTAATGTTTAACAGAGGAAAACAGCAGTACAAGTAAAGCAGCAAGAACCAGCACAGCGCATTGAGAGCACGAGCCCTCTGAATGTAAAGTAAGTACCCAGCTATCTTTACTTAATGACTTTGACCCAGCTGTATGGTATTTAGCTAAGTGAGTCATAAAGCACATCTGCTTTCAAGGGTGAAATCTAGTTTCTAAGTACTCAAATGACAGCTGAACTTAATTTCAAGAAATACTGAATAGCAATTTCTGGGGATTCATTATAGCAGTTCCACAGAGTATAACTGCTCTGAATATTTATCCCAAATAGCTCAAAAACATCTAGAAAAAATATGCTTCGATAACAGAAGTATTCTGACTTCTCAACTGTCAATTTTATTTATCATTACTAATTCCCCCTAAAGCTTACAATCAGATAACCAAAACTGAAGTGAATGAGTAAGTGTCTTGCTTACACTAAGATGACTCAGAATTCACAAAGTGATTTTGCTATACCAATGTCCTCTGTAAATTCCAACTTACCCAGATCACACACAGCAAAGCTGCAGAAAGACAAGCTGGCTCCTTTTCACCCAAACCTTGGTGGTCAGTGTGCTGTCTCAGGGCTGGGGGAGAATCCCAGTAAACATCTCATCTGTTCTGCTGAACCCATGTCTTTGAGTGCCTTTACCAGCAGCTTACCCTGCTGGGGCGTAAGCAGGTGGCTTGTGATCTTCTACCTGAAGCTGATCTGTTTCAAGCATGGCATTAGGTGAAGGCTATTTGGAGCTTTTCTAGTCACTAGTGCCGTATTTTTAGTGGGAATAGCTCTTCCTTGTTTTCCGACAGGTTAACCATCTTAGACACCACAAATCAACCCAGCATGTTCTTGGTTGAACTGGTAAAAGAGAAAGCAGTAAACAAACAAAGACAAAAAGTGATCACACAAAAAGCTAAATACCACTACAAATGTCCAAGATGCCCTGATCCAGTCTTGCTGCTGAGCACTACTCTGGCCTTAGGCATATTTACCTTACAAAAGGATACTTTCCTGCTGATCTGAAGCTTGGAAAGACAGGAGAAGCCAAGTCCATACTAATGGTCTCACCTTCCCATAGCCAGATGTGGGATACATACAAGAAGGAACCCATCTGGAAGACAGGTGACACATGAGTGGTCATTTAAAATAGACAAACATATTCTAATTTAATCAGGTATTGAAGCAGAAAAATTTTACCAGCTCTTATGATTAGCCACTTTGTATGGTAAAATGAGTCAGGAATGAGAAAAAATAGCACTTCTGAATTTTGCAATCTCATATTGTTTTCCTTTGATGTAGCAATGTAGCACTGTTTTTTTTAACATAAAACTCATTCAAACCCTAATAGCATAATAGTCCTTGGATGTCTTAGAAAATAAGCACAAAATAATTAATCAGAAGGTTTCTAATGTGTTGCTTTGTCATAAAAAAAATAAAGGCACCTTTTCACTTCCTCCCTTGGACTCTTATTTTTCTTTAATACTCACATGTTTCTTTCCCACTAACAAGGAACTTCTGTAGCTAAAGTAGAACTGAAATAGGCAGCAATGAATAGGAATTACAGGTAAACTCAAAGCACAAGGATTTAAAAAACGCTTCCATAGCAAAGGAGGAGGTCAGGACATAACAATGATTTCCACTTGAAGGCAGTAGCAGACAGAAATAAAAGATGAGGTGCTGATACAGCCAACCTCCAGCATCCAAGACCTTTTGTTCTTTGTCCACGCAGTATCTGTGAAGAATGATGAAGGCCATGCTCCCACTGTGCTTGCTGGTGGCCGTGCTTCACCTCAGTGCCCACAGTCTGACCCAGACTGATCACCACACTGACCAGCCTGAGGCAACTGACCCCCAGGAGCTGTATTTTCTTGAGGTAGATCCTCTTGAGTCCTGCCAAAGGATAATCCCAAGCAATACAGAATTTGCCTTCCAGTTTTACAGGCAAGCAACCACTCAAGAGCCTGACAAGAACATTTTCTTTTCCCCAGTCAGCATCTCTGCTGCCCTTGCCCTTGTGGCCCTGGGCTCCCGAGGCAGCAGCCAGGCTCAGCTGCTGGAGGGACTGGCCTTTAACCTCACCACCATCCAGAAGGAGGAGATACACCATGGCTTTGGCCAGCTCCTCCGCCTGCTGAGCCGCCCTGGCAGCCAGGTGCAGCTGAGCATGGGCAGCACCCTGTTCATGGACAAACACCTCAAGCCAATGAAAACCTTTCTGAGGGACATCAAAAAACTGTACAGAGGAAAAGCTGTCTCCAGCAGCTTCCAGAATTCCACTCAAGCTAAAAAAGAGATCAATGATTATGTAAAGAATAAAACCCGTGGGAATATAAACCAAATACTTGAGGACCTTGATCCAAACACTCTGATGGTAATTGTTAACTACATTTATTTCAAAGGTAAGTTACATAGATGCTATTTACTGCATCTCTTTTGTGCTGTTTCACCTGATGTAAAACAAGTACACCAAGTTATTTCTGGATAATTTTTAAATGAATGTGTTTAGATGAGACTATTATAAAAAAAATTGCAAGTTTTCCACTCTGAAACCACTTCCACAGCTAAATTTTTCTAGCACATATTTAGACTTCTAAGCATAAAAGTTCATTTACTTGCAATATTCAGGTTCAGGGAATTGCCAGAGCACAACAGACTTGTGCATTGTTAAATTATCCTGTCAGACTTCATCTACTTATTATTTTAAAAATCAAAATGTTTTCACATTGTATGTGTGAAGTAGAAAACTAAAATCTGAAGAAGATGCTTTAAAAAAATTGCCAAAACCTTTAATTTACTTACAGTCCATGACTATTACATGGGTAGGTACCTCTGGAGTTGGAGTCCAAATGTTCTACACCTTGTCACCATATTTCACACATCCCAAGAGGTATTTGAATGTATTGCTTTGGAAATTATTAACTTCTTCTAGGGTGTTCATTTGTAGCAGCATACAGGACATACACGGAATTTCCCACCCAGAAAGGAATATTTGGAAATTATGAACTTTTAGCAAAATAAAAAAATATTTTATTTCATATACTTTATAAATTTGGGTGACCTAATCTCAGGTTTCCTAGTCTGAGCACCATATCACAGTAAAGTTTTTTCCTGGAGGGCAAGGGAGAAGGCTTAAATTTATAAAGTAACCAGAATATTGTGGAGTTTACATTCCATTATTTATTTTTTAAATTAGGCTATTTCTATTCAACATTTAGAAAAAAAAAAGCCAAAAAAACATACTTAGAGAATGGCAAGCTTTAATCCCAGTCTATTTGTTTATTTATTACACAATAAAATATCATAGAAAATTCAGCTGAATAAACATACAGAGCAAAAGGTTTTGAAGAGTAGAGACCTTGAGGCCCTATTCCATCTACCATACTGCAGTCATGCTCAGGTCCAAAAGTTTGTGTTTCTCTAGCATGTGAGCTTTTCCTTAGTGCTACAAGATGAAAAACATACAAAAAACTATGTAAGGAGCATAACATGCTGCCTTTCAAAAGTTAGACATCTGCTGTGAAACTTGCTTTACAAACAATATTTGAAAACAGCAAATCCCTGGATTCTGGTTAGTTTTCATTTGCTTTAAATAAAACATAAGGTAATATGATGAAGTTACTTCATTTAATTTATCTGACTTAGAAAGATTGTGTACAAGTCCATACAAAATTTAACCTGTGGTATTTAATTGTTACAGAGAATAAGATATTAAATAAACTTTGAATACTTTTTACCTCCAAGTGTAAATATTCAGATATGGTTTTATTTATTGTACATTAATCTGGACAATATTAATATATCCTCACTGAAATAAGTATTCAACACCATTCTTTCTCTTTTGTTTTTAAGCTTTCTGGGAAAATCCCTTCAATATTAAGGGGACACACAAGGACTTTTTCTATGTGAATGCAAAGACCTCAGTTGAAGTGGAGATGATGATTCGAGATGGATTTTATAAAGCATACTCTGACAGGAAGCTGTCCTGTGAGGTGGTGCAGATTCCCTACAAGGGAGATGTTACAGCATTCTTTATCCTGCCCAATAAAGGAAAATTGAAACAGTTGGAACGTGCCCTGACAAAAAATACTGTTTCTAAATGGGAAAGATCTCTTCAAAGATGGTAAATATAGAATTTTGATTTGATGATTCGAGGTAGTCCGAACCCAAAGTCTGAATGCTATGGTCAGGTTTTACAGTTACTATCTTGTTTTTTGATGGGAGGTTTAAACAAAAGAAGAAGTATAAAGGATCAGACCAAATGATTTGATATTTTCAGCAAAAATTAGAATCAGCATTGCTTTGTGATGAGAGATCTCTGAGGTGGGAAATTTAATTCTTTTTCTCCTGTACATTTTTCAGTTGATGCTAAGTATTACCATTTCCCTTGTCTCAGGCAAAATATTTTGAGAAGTAATAGTGTGACATAGCAGTCAGATCCCTCAGAGAGAATGGGGTGTGAATTCCAAAAGCAGAACCTTCAAGGTTAGAAAAAGAAATCAAACTTTGTCCCAAAAATGCTGGCAGCACTACTTTTTACTGTCTCCTAAAGTGATTGTGTTGCAGAATCATAAAAGAAATATGAACTGAGGTCTTTCTCCTTCCATACTTTTCTATCCTCCAGACCAGCATCTTCCTAGTTTCTTTTTCTTGCCATGTTCCATAGCTGAAAAGACTGTCATTCTAGCACAGAAGAACCACTATCAAGTTAGGAATCTTCAGTCCAAGGCATGATCTGATTGCAATAACTACTATAATTTACTTCTGGATTGACAGGAGGATGGAACTGCATATTCCAAAACTATCAATTTCAGGCACCTATGACTTAAAGAGGATCTTAATGAATCTGGGTGTAACTGATGTGTTTTCTAATCGGGCTGATCTGTCTGGAATCACAGGAAACCCTGATGTGAAGGTTTCAAAAGTAAGTTTATCAGCAGAAACAACCGTCTATGGTTTCCTTAACATCCAATTACCCTAAGTTCACCTGTGAAACTTTACTTATTGCCAGGGCTGGCTGATCCTCTGAAATAGAACATTTAGCTGATAAAGACCTTTTAAACTCCCTCAAACTTCTCCAAGATCTGGAGATAGGGATATTTTCTTTCATCTGACAAGCAAAGGTGGAGGGTAGATGGAGGGGTGGGCTTAGCATTTATCCAGGAAACTAAACATGGTATATTTTCTCCATGTAAAAGAAGAGCCTATGGGTAACTAGGAGTTGTGAATGTCTTGCATGAGCATATCAACAGAAAAAGTGGCCTTTTTCTAACATGCATTCTACAATTTTAAAGGATTTAGAAATTGCTGTTACTATTGAAGGCTCTGTTGAGTGCTAAAAACATAAAATGGACCAGACTTGAGGAGAGCATCCCATTTACTGACAATAATGTGAAGATAAAAACTAGCATTTTTACAGCCATTCTGAAAACATCACAATTTTCTAGCATTTTGGGGCTAGTAAAAGAAAAAAATTTAAAATGACAAACAATAACAAAAGATTTGGTAGCAAGGTTGAATTCCTGGCTAAACTGTGTGCAAGTGCTGTTAGGAATACTTACAGAGCAGTTCTGGAACCCTATTTACTTTCCCTTTGAAACTGATGTTCCCTGTGAGTTTGCTTTGTTATTTTACTTTCAATTAATTCCACAAGGTGTGCAGTTGCTAAGGTCTGCATTGATGCACTTGTGGTGAGGAACACTGAATGTGTAAATATTTGCTTATTGAGACAACATTGCTAAAAACCACACAATGGGCTGTAGTGCCCTTCTTCCTGGTTCCTGGCATACCAGCAATTTTTGTGAAAGGCAGTAGTTGAATTAACTTTGTATTAATTTGAATAATTTCCCACCACATCTTCCATATACATTAATTCTTGCTGTATTTTATTGTAGGCTACTCACAAGGCCCTGCTGAAGATCCATGAGAATGGCACAGAGGCTGCAGCAGCCAGCAGCATAGATTTTCTTCCTCATTCTGCTCCTCCCATTGTTAAATTCAATCATCCATTCTTGTTGTTGATTGTTGATCACTATACTCAGAGCATCCTCTTCATGGGAAAAATTGTAAACCCAACTGAAAAATGACTGGTCAGTGGCTGGTCTTATTGTTTTGAATTGCATTTTATGGAGTTATTGTCCATTGTGATTAAAATTATATCCCAACAGTTATTAACAAATTTCTTTTTCCAAAGAAATCAGAAAAGAGTGCAGTCATTCTTAGAAACATTCTTTTTGCTTCGTCCTTCCATAGAAAATAACCCGTGAGATATACTTATTAGTGAATTGTGAAGAATTTGATAAATCAGCCTTTTAGTGATCAGTGCCATCTTTGAAAAGCAAGGTAATATCCAGCTGAGAGTCTCAGCTGAAACACTGTAAGTAAATAAAATTTTAATGGATTTGGATAAATCCAAATGAATTCTCTGCAGACTACAGGCTGGCTTCTGACATTGGTAGGGTTTCCAGTGGAAGGAAGGCATGGCTTCAAATTACACACTGGGAGAGTCAGTCACTTCAGACCAGGCCTAGGCACTTGCTTTGAAGGTCAAGTCTTACTCTATACTCTCCTTTAGGACATTCACAGCTGATGGCATCCACCCACATTGTGTTGGCTTCCTTGGGCTGGCCATTAATGTAACAAACTCTACACAAACATCCTATGTGGAAGCAGTGCTGGGAAATGTTTTAGTTGGCTAGATATCCAAAAGTTTCTACCGGCATTGCATTATAGATTTAGTCTTGTGTTTCTTGTAAATAGAAGTCCCTTTTGGATGTTCAAAAGGGACAGGATATGAACACCTGGAAGGGGAAAAAACAAACAGTGAGATTAATCCTATCTCCAGAGTTTACATCTATGCTGGTAAATAAAGAGCTCTAAGATCTGTTCTCTAACCATGAGGTCAGCTGGCTCATCACAGGTCGTATCCACATTGCTTAATTCTGACCCTGCAAGTCATCTCATCTACTTACTGGAAATGGCCTGTGGCCTGTGCTAACTGCAAACATGCTTAGCACTTGTTTGGAAGAATCATATGGTGGCACACGTCTGAAACTGTTCTAAAAGTATAAGAATGTGTCTGCAGGCTGAAGGCCAGGTCTGTTCCCCAGAACTGCTCTGTGTACTGTGACAAATGGAGCCAGAGTGAACAGCAGAGGAGAGGGAAAGTGTCCCTTCACCACTCAGCCCTACAAGCTCCCTCTCTGCTGGCAATTTGCATTTTTTTAAATAACACTAAGTCCCAGGTGATGCTGATAGGCCTTCACAACTACTTCTCAGAAATGAGGGAACTGGAGACCCTGATGTGGAATAAGATTTGGCAGTTCAATAAATGCCCTTCAAAATTACATCAAGTCACAGACTGTGAGGCTCCCACATACTTAGCACAGATGCGTTTGGGTGGTCTCTCTTGATTAGTCCTGTGCATTTGCTGTAATTGTGTAGGCTTATTTTCATAGTAAATGTGAGTGCTTATTTTCAAAAGGCTGCTCCTCATTAAGGATTTGTGCTGTTCCTCAGATGATACCGCAATGCTTTGATGATGCAGTTACCAGAAACACTTCAAATCTGAGCACATAGAAACTACCATGAAGCATAAAATATGAAAGCTTAATTCTCTTATGTTGTAGCATAAATGAACTCAAATGCAATTTAAAATGTGATACAACTTACTGTGGAAGCATAGGCATTGTCCATTATGTATATCCCCTTTCCTCCTTAAAAATATTGAAACCAAGATTTTTGTTGTTATCTAGAAAGTCTGTCACTAGTTCAAGGACCCAGCTGCTTGCTAAGTGTGGCCTGATGCTGCAAACTGGAACAAGCTGGCAGAAAACGTCCATTGGAGAGTCCCCCTTGGCAGGTGGACCCCTTGTTGAGAAAGGCTCAGCACTCAAGGCCAACATCACGCAGCTATCCTTCCAACAAGGGTGCAGGGGCAGGCAGAGAGAGCAGGCAGAGATGGAGGTGACAAAGAGCATATCTCCCCATCCTCAGTGCTGGCAGTGATGTTGAAGCAGAGCACGACTGCAGTAATATTACTGCCAAATTAGTGCTGAGCCAGAGAGATATAATCAAATCCTAGGTGATCAATTCATTCTCAAAGACAGTGCCAGACCAAAGGGAAACTTGTATTTTTTGATTGCTAAAAATGTTTAGAAGTCATTTCACTGACAAATCAGAATGATGAAGGTGGCTATAACGTGATAAAGTAATAACTATAGAAGTTCTCAAAGGGGCAGAGGAATGAATTTAGGAGTTGGTTTTGGCATGGTACCCAGATATGAAATGTATTTACAATTTTACTTTATGCACGACTGCATGAAATGCTCCTTTGCTGCACGTGAGCCTGCTGTCCTTAACTGTCAACAGCTCAGTGGCCACAAGCAGAGTAAGAAAACTAAGCTCCACAGGAACAGCAGGCCCACAGTGGAGATCCTTCTGGGTGATGCCAATGGATACTCCTCAGAAACACACACTCTTCCTTACAGTTTTACAGGAAACTGACTGCCCAAGAACCTGGAAAGAGTGTTCCTTTTCCCTGGTCAGCTTCTCTACTGCTTTTGCTCTGCTCTCCCTGGTCCCTGGAGCCATCAGTCAGGCTCAGGGGATGGAAGGGATGATCTTTGACCTCACTGGCACTCAGGAGGGCACAACAATTTTCATTTTCTGTCATGTTATTTTAATTCTGGGAGTTATACATGCCATCCCTAAGTTCTTGTACCATTGCCATTAATTCAGGGTTTTGGTCTGTAGTCCTAACTACTTGAATTTGATGTATCTTTTGAAAAGAGAAATTCAAGCTATGATACATTTTGAGAGCAAAATTTTGGTCTTGAATTCTACTTACTTATTTTTACCCCTGTTTTATTTGAGTGTTTTTTATAAAACTTCTAACAACTAGTTTTGAAAAGCTTTGGTAGTGTCAGGTATGTCTACAGCTCTACTATCTGGGAACTTAATGGAAAATATATTAGGAAAATCTGAGATGAGCTGTCAGTGACAGATTACCCATATTGAGCATTACAGTGCTGGCTGATTGACTTCAATGGAATTCACATCAAGCCCTAAATTCTTGTATGCTCTTGGAAAATTTTTTCATCCAATGCTAGGAGATTAACTACAAAGTAGAAAATATAAAACATTATTTTCTGAACACTGATGAAATAATCATCTGAGGTAAAATGTCTGTTATGAGTAAAGGAATCACACCTGATAAACAAAGAGATTTTATTTTCTTCTGAGATATAGCACAGAAGGAAAATCAGAGCATTTGGTTCTGCTTATACAGCTTTCTTCTAGCAGACTATTAGTTTATATGAAAATTCAATTCAAAGATTCCTACTGCATTGGTGAAAAAAGCTGAAAACAAAGTAGGAAAGGTCTAGTTTCCTTTCCCAGTTCTGTCACAGGCTTTTGCTTCGCCTTCAGCTTTTTTTTCTTTCTGTCAGTCACACTGGTTTTTGAAATGGGAACCTAAAGCACTTTAATTATTTGAGGAGAAAAGGATGAAACATTTGTAAGACATGGAGAGTACATTTGGGATGCCCTCTACAGAAAAAGATAAAATTACTGAAAGGAGTTATTTTTATTCTACTTATACCAGTTTTGCAATGACACCAATCACCAGATTTTAATGGAGTTACACATGTCAAGAAGTCAATTTAGATGAACTTTTGTAGATATACCTTGAATGATACATATTTATAGGGAAACAAGAAATGGCTGCATGAGGACTTACCAAGCAATGTACATATTTATCTTGCTGAACTTTTGTTTTTACAGTCAGAAATCCTTTGCCTGGGTAAGCCCTCAAATATAACATGCAAAGCCAGCATATAGTAATCAAATGATTATTATCTGATTATTATATCAGATAACAGCAGCAACTGAAATATGATAATCTGATGACCAGACAGCAACAGAAATAAGTTAACAATTTGGGATGAAACTGCTCCTATAAGGAGGAACAAGACACAGTCATTGCATAACTGAGCAGAGTCAGGGAGAGTAGAGAGAGAGATAATGAAATTATTCCTTAATGCCTTCCATATAGACCATTATCAGGCCAATGGAGAAGCATGTTCGTCAGTCCTTTTTACGACTCCCCTGGTTCCCAGAGAAAGAGTCCCCCTGTCCCCGCCACCACGTAGCTCAAAGTATTCAGGAACTTCACACACTCTCTTCAGGGCAATTCCCTGGATGGCTCTCCTTTTACAAAACTACTCAAAATTACTCAAAATATGAGTATTACAAAACTACTCAAAATTACTCAAAATATGCAAGGTTTGGCCTTGCATATTCCCATGTTCTGGGGACATAGCCATTTTCAGCAACAGGAATGTGCAGTGAAGTAACAAAATGCTTTCCTCTCCCTGTGTTTTTCCTGGCTGACATGCAGGTGATAACCAATGTGTGGTAATTCACCCTCATTTTCCATTGCCTTCAACAGAAGCAACATATATTATCTGAGAGTCTCTATTTCTGGCACCTACGCTCCAAGGCAGATTTCCAAAGGACTGGGCGTGACTGATGGATTCATTAACCATGCTGATCTGTCTGGAATTGCTGGGAAGCAATTCTTTGAAAATGGTCATCTGTGGGTCTTCTGTAACTGCTGGTCTTAACCTTGTCTAGGAAGACACTTGGGCCAGGGTCAGAGGATCTGGTGTTGGGAGTTGTGAGCAGGGACAGAAGCAACTTTCCACTCTCACCCTAACGTGCTGAGTGCTGCTGCATCTCCTGGGAGAAAGGAGAGGAATCACTGCAGCAGCTTTGCTGTTCCCAGAAATCCTTCTCAAGAAACAGTGGCATCCTTCAGATGGTTAGCCAAGCATTAGGACTGGGCTGAAAGATTAATGCTATCTATGAAGGGAGGCCTAGGCTTGAGAGAAATATCTTGTCTTTGCTAGAGTTAAGCAACAGCATACTTACTGCTCCTGAGACTTGGTCATTTTACATAATACTGCAATAAACTTTCTGGGTACTTGTACATATCATGAAAAAAACCCTTTCAGTGGGAATATATTCTCACCAGCCCTGCCTCTGTCTTGTAAGAGAGAGCAGTTACAAAGCAATAACAATGATGGTTGATTCCTGTGTGTAGATAAATTGTAAGTTTACCTGGGGCAAAATCATGTACATTCAATGGAAATAATTAGTCATTGCTAATTAGGATAAGTGCCATGCACCTCATCCTTAAATAACCTTCTAAATAGCTAAATTGTGCCTGTTTCAGCTTCCTCTGAGAGGAATCCCAGTGTAAGATAATATGATATGTATGTAATTCATGCTTATCCTGTGCACAAGGGGCTAAGGTCTTCTCTCTTGTCCTAAGTTAACATTTTGCTGTGGAAAACTTTGCCCATTTCATTCTTTCATTTGTTTTCTTATTTCAATTATTTTTCAAGCTATGCTATGCTTTGCTTTTCACTTTAGTAGTTTCTAAAATACTCATCAATGGTCCCTCAAAAAGCTAACCAGTGTTCTGAGGCCATCAAATAATGCCATTTATTGGCATTATTTGCAGGGCAGAGCTGTACCTGAACAAACTTGCTGCTGCCTTGGGTACTCAATTAGATGGCATTGTTGCATCAGAGTATCCTGTGCAGAAAGTTCAGTGGGACAGGGCATCCATGTTCTTGGCATTTTCTTAGCTTTCCAGTTCTTCTCATATTCTGTTTCCAGGAACTGATTTACCACAGTTACTGGTAAAGTTTTTTTACATACAGTTTAGCTTGAGCCAAGAGTAGCAAAGTCCGGTCATTCTCTCCCTTTAGAGCACTAAGTGCTGGCATCATTCCGGCTGTGTGATGGGAAAAAGACTTTAAATATTTGATATCCAAAAAAAAAGTTGTTTACTTAATCTTTGCTTTGCAAATAACTCTTATTTGCCCTGTTTAATCTTTACCAGTGGACATTAACTTAATACTAGAAAGCAAATGAATGAGGGAAGAAGCACTGTGAAAGAAAAGTCCAGCACAGTAAGTACCATACTATACTTTCTTAGAATTCTTTGAATTTATGCTGTGTGTGATCCCTGCTATTTACTGCTGAGATTAATTTGTTTCGTACAGTAAGTGGAAATTACTTTAGCTTCTGGAAGCATTTTCTAAATGTTTGAAACAAAATTCATTCCGTGATCCAGCTCCTAGCTATAGTGACAGAATGACAGGGATTTGAAGTCCAAAATTAATATCCAACAATCAGTACCAAGACAAAGAACAAAACCTTGTCTCTGCCCCCAGAGGAATAAATTTAGTTGAAATCTCAATGTCCCAACTATTCCAGCCAGACGCTAATGTGAGTAGCTTCATTTCTGTCTAATGTGCTTAAAGACCAGGCTACTTGCAGTCAGGAGGCCTGGAAGAGAAATCAGTCTCTCTTAAAGGCAGATTTGGGGAATTATGAAATGAATTGTTACCAGAACAAAATGAATTATCAAGAGCTAGAATGCTTTTTTTTTTTCCTGAGTCAGTGTTTATGCCCAGCATTTTAGACATGCTGAGCATAGCTCCCACACTCAGCACTTCAATTTATATCTCCACTTTTCCATAATGTACATCCAGAAAATGGGGAACCTGGAAATAACAATTCCCCATAATAATTCTGGTGCAAGACCTGAACCTGGCATTAGACATACAGCCTGAGGCAGATTCTGGGCAGAATCTCATTCTCCGGGATAAGTACACACCTGCTATGAACACTATTCAGACCATCTCTCTTTCCCTGGGGGCCACTGCTTGCTTCATGGGTTTGAGTTTCTGTCATTTGAGATAATTTAGATGAGCCACTATATGGACAGCATTCTTCTCCAATATGTCACAGGATTCTTCCCCCAAAAGGACAGAAGAGAGATTGTGGGATTTATGTAGAATTTGCTTATGTCAGTTGAAGGAAAAGGAAAGTTTGTCAAATTACATATACAATGTAAAACAAGGCAGATTCCACTGTAGCTTTTCCTAAGCTCTTGAGTCTTGAGCTTTGCAACTTTATGGATAGCTTATGTGCAATATAGAGTGCCAAAAAACTTTCTCAATTTAGCCTCAATTTGCTGAAACACTTAAGGTAAAATCTTGAAATGATATAAGTCTTGAGTCAGAGCTGTTATATAAGAGGAAGAAATATATAGACAGTTTAAGGGCTGAGCATTTAGGTGGATTTTATGCACTGCTATAACTATCTCTTCAATGCTTGAAAACCAAAGTCATAACAAGACCATGGGTACCACAGAAACATATCAGCAAAAGTTGGTCCCTCTGCCAAAGTACTCACCAGATAGATGGGTGCAAATACATGAACTCAGCCATGTATCCTAAGGCACTTAGGAATCCACTGAGGCCATGCTGGTCAGAAATAAGAACTATTTCATACATAATAACTCAGGAAAGCTGATTCTTCCCTGGTAATACCACATTATTGTCTTATTTCCTTTGCTCCTTGGTCACAAACTAAGAGAACTGACTAGAAATAAACTGTAGGCCAAGTACAAGAGTATTTCCAAAAAGAATAGTAGTTCTAATGACTGACATCTAAAAATCAGTATCTAGAATACAAAATCTTTTTCATCCAATAAAGAAAAACTTCTTTAGATCTAAAAGTTGCTCTGTTCTTTCTTAACAGAACTGTTCAGGACAATGAAGTCTGCACTGTATTTGTGTTTGCTGCTTCTTGGACTTCAAGTCCAGGGTCAACAGCAGGTACAAAAAGTACCAGTTCCAGAAGACCAGTCCCAGGCTGATTATGAAAACTTGCCTCATGTCAAGCTAGCCCCCAGCAATGCTGACTTTGCATTTAAGCTTTACAAGCAGATCAGAGATGAGTTGGGCGACGGGAACATTTTCTTCTCTCCTTTGAGTATCTCCACTGCCTTTGCAATGCTCACCCTGGGGGCCAGATCAAACACACTCAGAGAGCTGCAGAAAGGCCTCAGCTTCAACCTGACACAGATGGAGGAGCAGGAGATTCATGAGGCATTTCAGGGCATCCTCCAGCTGCTGAACGACCCTCACCGAGAAGACCAATTGAACATGGGCAATGCCCTGTTCATAGATAAACAAGTGGAATTGCTTCAAAACTTTTTCGATCATGTCAGAAATTTTTATTATGTTGAACCTGTTTATAGTAACTTCCAGAATCTTCCACGGGCTATAAAGGAAATCAATATGTATGTGGAAACAAAAACACATGGCAAAATTGTTGATTTAGTCAAGAGTCTTGATTCAGAAACCGTGATGGTTCTCATTAACTACGTTTTCTTTAGAGGTGAGTCACAGACATGGGTAGCAGCTATAAAAATAAACTCTGGAAGTTCTATGAAACAAAACTTTTTCACATTGTGAACACATCTTACAATCTAATTTAAAATGCATCTTTCAGTTTGTAAATTACACTGGAAAATATTTGAAAGACGGGCATGAAGAATCATTTTCTATAAGAGAAATTTTTTAAAAATGAAAAAACAACAGAACCAGCAGAAGTACTGATTAATGTCATATAAATTTTAAACCAGGTTCAGAGCTGAAGATATTCAGAACTTATGATCCTTTGTTGAAAGGCACAGGTATTTGCTGTGCAGGACATGGTCAAACACAGATGACACTAGCATGAAAGGAATAAGCCTGAAGCTTGTATAGTTGGAGTCCGTGAAAGATTTACCACTATCTGATCAGGCAAAGATGCATCTCTTTTCCACTGCAAGCTTCAACCTATACTTTTCTTGTGGGATTTTTATTAAACCAGTTGAGAAGAGGTGAAGTTTCTTTCCATGGCCAGGCAACAAGCATCCTTAAATTGAGATAGGCTTGTTGCTGTCTCTACAGTTCAAGCATACTGTTTTAAGCATCAATTAATGTGACATACCTTTATTAGTCCCCTTTTTTTTCAATTCTATACTCATTCTTTTTTCAAAGGCTCCTGGGAAAGACCTTTCAACAGTTTAAACACGAGAGATGATGACTTCTTTTTGGATGCCAAGAATTCTGTTAAGGTCAAAATGATGCATCAAAACAAGGTCTTTAATGTCCACAGGGATGAGAAGTTGTCTTGCTGGGTAGTAGAAATCCCATACAAAGGAAATGTTACTGCTTTGTTTGTTCTCCCCGATAAAGAGACAATGAAACAGGTGGAAGATGCTCTGCTAAAAGAAACAGTGTCTAATTGGTTGAGAGCACTTGAAAAAAGGTAATATTTTAATTGTGGCTTTGTTTAAACATTGAATAGGCTAAAACTACCCATCCAGGAAAGGTAAAGCTTAGGATACCATGATGAGTTGCTAAGTACAGCTCTGAGGAACAAGCACTACTCAGCTTCTTTAACTCAGACAAGCTATCATGTGATTTCACACCAAAGGGGAACCCTCTCAGCTCCCCCAGTCACAGCTCCCAGCTGTGAGGATCCTGCACATGGGTAGATTGCCCTCAGGAACCTGCCTTCAGTAGGAAGAATCCAGTTAAAAAGAAAATACTATTTATTTTTCTCCAGTCTGGATGATACTTTCCAGTCAGTCACTTTCATAAGCCATCACTACCCCTGCACCATGGATCAGCCTGTGGCTGGTGGGACAGGTACCTCAGTTTCTGCTTCTCTAACATGAGATTTATCATTTTCTTAGAAAGCCAAGCCTTAGCTCCATGGGTATTTGGGATGGATATATACCTGCAATAGATACTGCTTCAAGGGATCTTGCAATAACAAACTCTTTTTTTTTTTTTTTGAAAAGAAAAATCTACTTGGATCTTCCAAAATTTTCTATCTCCGGCTCCTATGATGTTAAGAGCCTGTTTAAGAAAATGGGTGTGACAGAGGTGTTCAGTGATCAGGCTGATCTCTCTGGAATGGCAAAAGATCGTCTTCTGAAGGTTTCCAAAGTAAGTATGCAAGCAGGGAAGGTAATCAAGAGATTTTTCTGCTTTGTTTGTATGCAGGTTTAATCCTACAAATAGGCTGATCCTACCTCTGGAGTATAGTCTTTGTTTAATGATGGTAATAAAGGAAGGAAAAGGTTAGGCCTCAAATGGCTGTTATTCATACAGTTTAATATTAAATTGTTTAGTGCACAGTGATCCTACAAACTTAGCTGATAGTCTCTGAAGAAGAAAACAACTAGAAAGCACAGTAGAAATAATTTCACAAAAAGCTGGTGCTAAAGAAGTAATGCATGGCAAGAATCATAGTTATGACATGAGTCTGGGAATAATCATTCTTATACTATGTATAAACCTTTCATTATTACATTGTCTGAGCACTTCAGAATTTATATGGACAATGGACTTGCGGGACAGGGATAGCCCCATTTCACAAGCAAGAAATGAGGAAACAGACAAACAGAATGATTTCTCTAGAGTCCCAAGGAGTATATGCCTTGTGTCATGAGGGAGGTGAGCCTTCCCTCCATCCTTCACTTGTGAGACTACCTCTGGAGTTCAACACATCTAGTTTGGGGCTTCCAAATCCAAGGGACACATGGACACCCTGGAGCAGAGTGAGTCCAGAGGAGGGTGAGCAGGATGGCTGTGTGGCTGGAGCACTGGATGGATGAGGAGATGCTGGGAGAGCCAGAGCTGCCAGTCAGAAGAGAGGGTGAACAGGGGTTCTTAGCACTGCCTACAGATATTTATTAGAAAGGGAGAGACAAGATGGACACAGACTCTTTCTGCAGATGAACTGTGATACATCAAGAGACAACTCACAAAACATAGAAAATGGGATATTCTGATTGGGTTTTATGTAAAAAAATTCACCATGAGGGTGATCAAAAACTAGTATGAGTTACTTATGAAATTTCTGTCCTTTGAAATATTCAAATCCTGATTGGATTAAATCCTACGTAACCTCATCTGGTGTCAGAAGTCACACAGTGCAGGAGGGTTGGTGGCATTCAACAGCCTCTAGAGGTCCTTCCATCATATATTATTTGTGATTCCTCACATTCCTCCCTCTGTCATGTGGAAATACCTGGATTGTAGATATGGGATTGATGCCTGGAAAGCCAAGTATATTGGTGAAGGGTAAGCAGAGACTCATGAGAGAAAATTATAGATGCATTGCAGACAATGAAGGAAGAAAACAGAGGGCTATCCAAAACCAGTGAAATAGCGCATGTGAATTCCTAAATATGAATTTGCTACACCTACCACAGAAAGTCCTGAAAAATCTTATCCATGGGCTGTGTTGCAGAAGGACACTCTATAAAGCTTGACACTATTGTTTTTGCAGAGAGAACTATTTTGCTTACACAGAAATTAATGCAAAATGAAAAATTTCTTCTTTTGTGTTCAGTACTAAGGACAAAATCTTACTCTGAGAGAAACAACAGAATAATAAATATCCTCTATGTTGCTCAGTCTCTGCAAGCAGGCATGTATGACTCTGACTGTTGAAGAAAACTTTTCCTGAAACTTTGCTTGTCTTGGAAAGGCTGGACACTAGTATTTTTTTCACACAAGTTCTACATTCATTCTGTGTTTTAAGAATTACCTTCTCACAATGTTAAAGCAAGCAAATTTTCCCCCAGCTGCTTCTCTCTCTTCTGTGCCGAGATTATAATCTCTGTTTCCTTGCAGGCAATTCACAAGGCCACGGTGGATGTCAGAGAGAATGGCACAGAGGCTGCTGCAGTGACTATGATGGAAATAGTACCACTGAGTCTACCATTTCCTCCTCCTCCTCACATCACCTTCAACAGACCCTTCCTGATGATGATTATTGACAAAACCACTGATGGCCTGCTCTTCCTGGGGAAAATTGTTAACCCGACAGCTAAGGAAGACTAGGCCAGAGCACTTAAACTCTCCAGTGCAGAGAGGAGAGCTTGTGCACATCCCAGGAATTTCTTTGCAAAGTAGAACTAGACCAGATCTGATGCATAATTAACAAATAAATTAATAAATCTTCTGTCAAGTTCTTGTTTACTTTAGAACAGACATTTGGGTGTGAACATTATTTTTACAAAATTACTCAGCCCAAGTAGGCAGCCATGGGATCTTGAAAGATACATATTTTCTGTGTAGTTATGATGGTGTCAGGGTTTTTGTATGCAGATACAACTTCCTGCTGTTGGCTGAGAAACTTCCTGTGTCTTCCATTTCCTGTCCTTGCCTCACAAACCTCTATCCCTTTCAGCTGGGGAACACTTCTTTCTCTCCCTCTCATTCCACCATGAATCCCAGGAGAAGTCTCCTTCCTCTTTGAAGTCCTTCCATGGAATGGAAACACAGACATAGAGCTTTTATACCTTTCCTCTCCTAGATGGTGGATGCTCCTTGGTGAAGAATAATCCTTTTCCTTCTAGCTTGACAGCTGCCTTCTGCCAGGTTCAAACCTTGCTCCCTTCTGAACTTCTCACTGCTTGCTCCAGAATAAGGGGCCCAACATTTCTGGCAAGGCAAGAATTTAGCTTTTGTGTCAGTGAAAGCTGCACATCATTGCAAAAATTATCCTTTTTAATGGTCTTGTGCATGCACAGTAAAGCATGGGATCCCTAGGAGAACCAGATGTGGCAAAACATATCCTCTGGTTCCAGAAACTGGTGACTGCATCTGGAGTCATGTCTCTGTTTTCCACATGCCAGTTGATCATATTGAGCTTTACTTGCTTCAGTGAGCTCAGGCTGCTGAGTGCCTCCAAGAGAATTCTCTCCATTAAGCTGATGTTCAGGCTGCAGAAAGGTGACTTGGGCACCTTCCTGAGTACTGAGTAGGCAGAAGCCAACATGACCAACAGCACCATGTGAAGGGAAAGTCATGCTGTAGCAGGTTAATTTCATTAACTGGCAATTAAAAATAGAGTAGGATAGTAGTAAAGACCGAGTTGAAAACAGCTTCCCCCCAACCCTTTCCTTCTCCCAGGCTCAATTTCACTCCTAACTCCTCTACTCCTCTCTCTGAGTGCAGGAGAGCAGACACAGGGCCAGAGGAGTTGAGGTCAGTTTATAATGCTTCATCTCTGCCACTCCTTCCTATTCCTGATCCTCCTCTGCTCCAGCATGATGACAGTTGACAGTTCTTCAGGAACTGCTCTGGCATGGGTCTTTCCTGCAGAATCCAATCCATCAGGAACAGACTGCTTCACTGTGGTCTTTCCTCCATGGGGTTGCAGGTCCTGCCAGGACCCTGCTCCAGGGCAGGCTCTCCACAAGCTGCAACTTCTTCTCAGCCACATCCACTTGCTCTGGCATGGAGTCCTTAGGCAGCATGGGCTTCTGCTCCACCTCCAGTCCTCCATGGGCTGCCCTAGGGGCACAGCTGCCTCACCAGGGGCTTCTCCAGGGGCTGCAGGGAAATCTCTGCTGTAGAGTCTGGAGCACCTCCTGCCCCTTCTCCTACATTGATCTGAATATCTGTGGGGCTGCTTCTCTCACTTGTTATTTTAATGTGTATTCCTTTTTCTCAAATGCATTCCCCAGAGGTGCCACCATCTTGGCTGCAGGGCTCAGCTGTGTTGTGTGGTGGGTCTGTTGGAATGGGCTGGAACATGTCCAGCACAGGATGATTTATTAAAAAACATATGGATATTGATCTAGTACTGATATCCAGCTGTGATGGACAAAAACTCTCTAACAGTTTAAAGCTAGAAAGTGTATGTTTATTGCGACACTGGGGAGAGTGTGGGATAGCTCCCAAATTCACTGCAATTTACAGGTGATTACAGAGCCCTTTTATCTCTACAAGTATTGAATACCCAAAATACAAACACATATTCATAGCTTTGGTATGTCCCATTCCCCGTATGGTAAATAGTTGAAAAGCTATTAAGCATGCCTAGTTTATTCCTTGAAATGGGTCAGTGGTCCCTTTTATGGAGAGGGATCCCAAAACGAGGAAGTAAATGAAGTCTTCCTCGTTCTGACCTTTGTACCTTTTCAATGCAAATATGACAAATGAACCCTTGGTAGAACTCCCATTCCTTGTCTTCAGTTGGTTTCAAAACAGAGGAGCCTGCAATTGTCTTATGTTCCTAAAAGCTATTTATCAGTTTCTATATTCTTCATTATAAACCCAGCTAACCAAACATTGTGCTGACAAGCAATCAATTATTAGTTAACTACTAACTCTTAACTTCATCAAGGCCTGTCACAGACAACTTTTATGAAAAATCCTTTCCTTAGGATGTTTCCTCCTGAGAAGCTGAGAGGCCTCAAGAACAAAATGTAAACAATGGTTATCTGCTGCTGTAGAATGCAGCAGGTGCATCTGTGATTGGTGTCAGAGTTGTTTCTAGTTAATGGCCAATCACAGTCAACTAGCTTAAACTCTCTGTCTGAGACAAGCTTTTGTTATCATTCCTTTCTATTCTTAGCTAGCCTTCTGATGAGAACCTTTTCTTCTATTCTTTTAGTATAGTTTTAATGTAATATATATCATAAAATAATAAATCAAGCCTTCTGAAACATGGATTCAGATGTTCGCCTCTTCCCCAATCCAAGAACCCCTGTGAACACCGTCACAAAGGCCTACCCATTTATTTTAATTAACCCCTATAAAGCTTATCTCTAATTAAAATCTTAGCTCCTCTAAAACCTCTAAATTCCTTAAACTTTGTGTCTCACAGTGTGCTCTTTCCTCCATGGGGTTGCAGGTCCTGCCAGGACCCTGCTCAGGGCAGGCTCTCCACAAGCTGCAACTTCTTCTCAGCCACATCCACTTGCTCTGGCATGGAGTCCTTAGGCAGCATGGGCTTCTGCTCCACCTCCAGTCCTCCATGGGCTGCCCTAGGGGCACAGCTGCCTCACCAGGGGCTTCTCCAGGGGCTGCAGGGAAATCTCTGCTGTAGAGTCTGGAGCACCTCCTGCCCCTTCTCCTACATTGATCTGAATATCTGTGGGGCTGCTTCTCTCACTTGTTTAGTCCTCCCTCTCACAGCTGCTGCACAATGTGTATTCCTTTTTCTCAAGTGCATTCCCCAGAGGTGCCCCCATCTTGGCTGCAGAGCTCAGCTGTGTTGTGTGGTGGGTCTGTTGGAGTCCTCTGGCATGGGCTGGAACTGGTCATGTCCAACACAGGACAGCCCTGACCTCTCCTCACAGAGGCTGCCCTACAGCCCTCTCTGCCAGCACCTCTGCACAACCACCAGGTACACAGAACCCAGTCCTCAGCTGGGGTTCCCAACAGGTAATGACATTTAATGAATGGGTAGAACACTTTGATGGTGCTATTGAACTGCCAGGAGCTCCTTCACAGTGTCCCCTCAGCATCAACAGCTGGAGGGCACTTCTCCAGCCTCAGCTCTGCCCTCCTCCTTAGGAGGAGCAGGAATCAGAGTCCACTGAAGGGGCCTGGGGCTCCCTGACACTGCTGGAGGGCTTTAGCTTCTGGCTAGGCTGGGTCAGAGCTGCTAAATGCTTCTCCCAATGTGGTTAAGTTTGGGAGAGACCTGGCAGGTCATGTGGTGGAGACAAAACCATAGTGTGCATTTTTGCAGTCAGAGATAATAAAGCCTTTTATGTGAGCAAGCACAGACCTTTCCACAGTTCTGTGGGAAAAAAAAAACCCAACCTCTAGCCAACCTATTCACACAGACCTAGACTTGCTTAATGCAAAATATTTTCTCTATAATCATCCCCTTATATCCCCCATCTCCAGTTTTTAAAGAAAGAAAACTAGCAATGCTCCATGGAAAATCTGAGTCAGCCGTACCTGTCTAAGGCATTTTCTCTCTTGGGAAAATAAAAAAATAAAATCATTTCAGCATTGCTTGAAGGGGCAAACGTCTGCTGCTGGAGACAAGCCAAGGATTTTAGCTTTGCATAGGGCTGCCAAGCTACAAGTCTCTTCATCCACAGCTACTAATACAACTTGCTCAGTCATTGCTCCCCTGCTTTGGAAGCGGTGAGGTTTTAGGCAGCAGTTAACTGTGCGCTACTTAAGACACATTAAAGGGATGGCAAGAAAGAAAATAAACAGGAAACTGTTCATATTGCCTCATTTCTTCCCTTCCCCTCTGCCCAATTCTGCAAAATGAAACCCAGGAACAACCCCAGTTTTATTGTTTACTAGTAAATACTAGATAAAAGAAATAAAAACATTTCTAAAAATCCTTAATTATCCTCTTATTAGAACTGTGAGATTTTCTCATGGAAAACAGTGCAAGATCACTTGGTGTCTAATAGGTTAAATGCATTTTTTTGAGGGTGGAAAAATTATTTCAGCTGACAGAATAGTTCCAAGCTATGCTTTTGTAACTTCCCTGCAACTGCAAATAAGAACAATTAAAAAAAAGTTTTAAAAGGCAGACCAGTGATTTCTCAAATAAGCACTTAAGTTCAAAGACTTTGTTGGAAACTTAGATGGATTTTGGAAAGGAGCTTAAAGAGTTGGAAGAGAACAGGAGGGTTGAGCTGATTTGCTCAGTTATTTCAGCTCCATGGTGGAGCTAGGGGGAATATAGCAAGAACATGATGAATTACCAGAAAAAGTGAAAGCTTTACAGATGTTCAGAAATTCTGCCTTAAAATCAAAGGCAGCACATTGGCCCAGCTGTAGATTTCCTGAATCAGCTCTAGCTGAAACTGAAATGCTACCAAGAGGAAAACATATCACCCTGAGCCAAGATAACTCCAGCAGATTGAGAAACTTCACGTTTTCAGGAGCAACATGGAAAGAAGAGAAGTGGAAGAGTAAAATCTCTCTGAAGAGTACAAGGAACCTTTGGCCACATTTCAACATACCAATGCCCCCAGACACACTGACCCAAGGGAGAGAAAATGTGGTGCCAGCACATGGAGTGGGCTGCCCACGTGTTGTGGCCTGTTGTTAACAGGGATAACTAGCCTCACCTCAGCCTCCAACAGCATAGCACCTACAGGTAACTGTAGGTTAAAATATCAAGGATATGCATTTTGATGTTTGACGACTTCCCTTGTTAACTAAAAAAGTAGCATCTACCCCTACCATACTGGAACACTGGGCATACAGGATGCACAATGAGGGGTAAAATTAGACTGCATTGACTTTGCAATGTTTGACCTTCATTTGGCACAGACAGGTCTCTCTGTGCCTTCATTAGTCATCTGTCTCTGATGTTTTTTGGTGTCAATGCCCTACTTGAGAAAAAATGCATTTCTGAAGTGTTTAGAGAGAGCAGTACTGTAGCTGAAGTCACAGGACTTCTGACCTAAAACCCCCCACAATTATCCCTAAGTGGAGATGGAGATTATCTGAGAAGTGCTTTTGTTTTGTATTTCTGAGCAGTCTGACCTGACATTCAGCAAAATTAAGGCTTTTGAGAAGCAATAGGGAATGTTGTAGGCAGCAAGCTGTCATATTTGAAAAGTAACATATTGCACTTCAAAGTTACAAAGTTATTGTGAACTGTCTTGATTTGTCTGAAATGCACGTATTGATATAAGAACCATAAATACCACCAAATCAGAAAAAGTCTGAAGGAAAATCACCACAATTTGCCCTTGGCTAACATAAAATCATATATTAAAAAATTAAAAATACCTTCCAGTTTACTGAAGTATCACTTTTGCAACTGCCTTGCAAGGAAGGAAATGCATCTGGGGATCTCAGGTCTGTGGATTAAAGGAATTCCGCAAGACTGTGGAGAAGGCCAATGCCCTTGACTTCCTTGGTTAGAGAACCAGGCACTACCACCCCACCTGGCATGCATCATTTTTAGTAAATCTGGAGCTCCTTGATGACTGAGAATTCAAGCAAAGAATTTCTCATGAGCCTTTGGGAGAACTGCTAGCTTAGCCAATATCTATTACATGCACAATCACGTGGATGTTCTTGCCAGCTATATTTCTTTGAAGATGTGCCAGTACAGGCAGTACTAAAGGGGCACATCAGGTTTTTAGTCTTTTAAGACTGTTAAGTCTTGCTAGCTCTGTTAATATTTTCCATGAAAATTGTTAGTCCTCATTTGTAAATCTGTGAGTCATTAGGCAAGTACATCACATTTATATCAAAATTTTGCATGCCACCATGCTGTGTGGATGTCAATGGGAGCTGCAGCCAGCTGTATTGATTGTGTGTACTGCAGGTAAGATTGACTTTATCATTTAAGTATGGCACTGAAAAAGGAAACAGAAAACCACAACTTCTGTCTAATTTAGGAATACTGCTGTTCTTCTGTAGGGTCTGTGGCACTCACTCATGTACAGTGCATTTACACCACCCTTTGTTCAATTCTTATTCAATAATGAAATGCACACAACTGAGCACTATCTCTTCTGTTCTGTGAGGGACCCTCTGCAATCCTGCACATTCACCTTCAGACCTGAAAAACCAATATCTGAAATGCTGTGGAAGTGTTGTGGAAGTCCAGAAAGTGGTCAAGCTGACCCTAACAGAGCAGTTCATATGGAAGAACCAGGTCCCTGAAAGAGCAGATGGCTTTGGTTCAAGATTGAGATGCAGATTTCCTTGCTGAGGCCCACATGTGCATATGGATGTAAAAGTGAGAAAGCAGTATCAGGATTCCTTCTCTCTGACAGCATCAATTTTGAACAATTTAATTTCCCATTTTGCAGACTGTTTGGTGTGAGAATTTTTGGTAGCCTGTAAGGATTGTAGGTGGGAAGTGGGTTGTGTAAATGTCCTCTCATAACTTTTAAATTAGTTGGATGATATCAACAATTCCAAACTAAAAACACCCAACCACTTATCTTAAATAAAATTCTGAGCGCTGTCACTTTCCCATCTATGTCCCTATCTCTTGCACTCCCCGTGGTATGACAGAAGGAAAGCAAATTAGATAAAAGCTAAACATGAGCCAACTCTCTGAGTCAGCCACTGAACCACATGTTGTAAGGATTCAGAGGAAGAATTCTCTGTTGTACCAAAAAAAGAGAGGCTTTATTAGTTTCTACAGTTTTCCAAAAATGAGACAGCTTGATCTGGAACTGATCTGAAACTCATGCAAGGGCCTCAGCAAAATTACAGAAACAACCAGAAAAGCAATTTAGAAAACTTGCTTTCCTAAAACTGCAGATTTATAGAAAATCACTTTCCATGCCTTTCACCAGAAATATTATTAGCTAGTGAAACTTTCAGAGCACCAGTAATTATGAGTACTGTTTGGTGAATCCAGCCATCTGGTTACAGGATAAATAAGCCATTGCAGAAATAAGATTTCTGTGGTCAAGACAACCCTAAAACAAACCTGGTTAAACAGAGGTTCATTGAATATTTCCTAATGATTCCTCTCTTTCTTAGTTTAGCTTCATTTTCCGCTGTTTCTCAAAGGTCTCATGAACAAAGAATTTCATTATAAAATTACCCAGGATCATGGCAAAATATCAGTTAAAGCCCAAATGAAGACCAAACTAAGTAAATATTATAGTTAGCCTCATAAGCACTGAGTGGCTGCCTGCCTGGGTGGTGAAATCCCATAGACATAGTAAATCTCTTGTTTATCTTACAGAAATGAAATGTAGGAGGAATAGAAGGCCCTTTGGAATTACATGCTATAAAACCCAGAAAAAATTCATTGGAATACAAATTTTTATTGGTTGCTATGTTTACATACACTAGAGGCCAGAAGAGGACAAATGCCTTAGCAATACAAATGTAGTCTGGTCTCTTGTTTTTCATACAATACTACAAAGACAACACATCACTCACTCTTCTTGAAAATAGCCCTTTTGCCTCTAAAGGTCTACTCTGAAAGCGAGAAGTTCTTCTTCCCTAGTTTTACTTCAAGTAAATGGCATACAACTACTGAATGGCCTATACAGAATGGAAGCTTTTTTTTCTGGGGTATTTCTCCCCTTGTGCTGTGACATCAAGGTTTACAATTCCCTCAAAGGTGGTAACTTCAGCATGTTCCAGAATTGGTGGGAAGGAGCAGGGTGAATCATCCTTTCAGGATTTTCCCCAGAATGGCCATGTTTAAGGAGCCATTATACCCCAACTGAAATAAGACAATTTCCCTTTCTTCTGACCAGAACAGAGCCTGATAATTCCTACTCCACTGTGGAAAACTATAAATCTCCCTACTTAACTCCTTCAACACTCTAAGGAGTAGTTTAATGGTGAAATAGTAGTGGGGGGGGGGGACTGAGTTCAAGAGAGATTTTGAAAGAATAATTAGAGACATTATCTTAAAATAAGTTTGTGAATTAGTGAATAAGGGGTGAAAAAAAAAAGTAATTGTCTGGCAGTATAAACTGAAATTATCATAATAGGTGAATAAAAAGTGGGAGTTGATTTCTTCATACCAAATAGGAGAAAATAGAAAAGTCAGAGTTTGGAAACAAAAAGAAGCAATCACCAGTGCAGTAATCACAAAGAAAAGCCAGTTCCAGTTCAGCCTTCAAAGGGTGAAAAAAACCCTTGGGTCTGAAGGGGTAAAAATGTATTTCTGAAGCCCTGGCAAAAAACGTGTGCCCCTCACATTCTGTTGGTTTAGTCATTTTCACAACAGCCTGGCTGCTCCTCCCAGAGGCAGTGGCTGCCTGGGCTCCAGTGGGGCTGGCACAGGCACACAGAGGTCCCCAAAGCAGTGAGCATCCTCCCGTGGGGGTCAGGACTGGAAACACATGCTGTGTGTGCCAGATCACACTGTTCAGACAGCTGAACTCACAATTATTTCTGCACATGGACACCCAGGTTTCCCAGTCACATACTGGATCACTCTAATTAACCACTCTGTGTTCTCCTAACAGAGTATCTGATATAAAGCTCCTCACATTGCACTGTGTTCTTACCAGTGAGTACCACGCTGGCCAGCAGTTACCCTGCCTGCTCCTCTGGGCTGGTCTTCCCCAGCTGGTCTCCAAGAGTTTTTACCAGACCCTGCATATAGTTTTGCTCTCTGGGAACTCTGGGCTGTTTCCTTGTAGTCTTCATCATGCTGAGCCCTATGGGATACAGGAAGCAAAATTCTTAGGGACGTTTTAGAGTGGGCATAGTTAGACTAAGTAACTCTAGCAATATTCACCATACTGAACATCATTTATCAAAATACCACTTTGAGGCTTCCTATTTAGCCTTAACTGAAGAGCCTCTCATCATGACACCTTTGGCCTAAAGGCTTAATTAATCTTAAAACCACAAACTAGGAAGTTGTTCAACACTCAAATAGAAAATAAAATAGGCATGATTTGTTATTTGTGATCAGGTTAGTGTCTGTCATTAAGTTAATTCAAAATGCCACATACAGTATGGCTTCAACTTTGTAATTATTATTTTAATTAATCCTAATATTTCTCTATAGTTGGAAATATAACTGACTGAAGTATTCTCTTTCTAGTAATCAGACATGTGGAAAAGAATAAAAGTGATACAGCTTCAAAGGAGAGGTTGATTTTTCAAGCATGAAATGCAATTTAGAAAAGATGTCTCAGGAAGAAATGTCGCATCTGTAACATGCAACTAGCACTATAGCTTGTCAGGATTTATGAAGAAAACAACTTTATTTGATATGTCTGAATTTTGAGCTATGCTGCTGTTGGCTTTCCTCTGAAGGACTTTAAATCAGAAAAACAGGGGAAAGAGAGAATTTGCTACATCCCACCAGCCTTTTGCTTGAGAAGCTCTGTGAAAATCCCTCCACCCTTCATTTCTGGCATGAACCTTAGGAGACAGCAAGAAACAGCAGAGCCATTGGGACCCAGGAGCACTCAGTGTTATTTTTGCTCTCTTGTGCTGGCATGCAGCTGTGCCCACAAGAGCAATGTCACTGCTTGCTCTACAGCAACTGTATAAACTTTAATTGCTGTTTAATGTATAACTGTGTTCACTGTGTAAGCCTGTTTAAACAATATAAAAACAGCACAAAAAGCAATAAAGGTCAGATGAATGTGATGGGGTCCTTCTGAAAGTGCCATGGATACCATTAGGTTTTAGTAGCTAAGGACATTAAACTCACATTAGTGATCTGTGTCATAGATTAACTCAATCATTTAATTAATTCATGCCCAGCTGAAGCTCATTAGGGCAATGACAATCTACTCTGTACAAAGGAGCTCTTCTTTATCCAGCTAAGAAGGCAGATGACATTTTCACTACCATGAAGATGATTTTTTAAGTTAAACTTTTAAAGAAAGCAATAAAGCAAATATGGATCACTGAGCACAAATTGTAGAAAGATATAGTATTTTTGGGAAGGCCTAATTCCCATCATTAGTAGATAACTAGGGTATCTACTTCTTTGGTACCCAAATGGCTTCCACAGACTTCAGCTGGTCAGAACAGAGGCATTCATGTAGCATGAAAAAGATCCAGGAAGTCTCATATCAGAAAACCTGAAGGGAGAATCAGGAAACTCAAAAGCAAATCTGCAGCTTCCAATGAATGGGCATCCTACCTCTGGCTGGTTTGGGGTCAGAGTGCAGGGGTCTGAGGTGCATGAAAGAATTTCTGCCAATGTGGAAAATTATGATAAGGGCCTTTTCTGTGAAGGTAACTGAGAAGTGGGGAGGAAAAGGAGGGGTGGAGGGAAGATGAAAATGTTTAAGGGATAAAGATGCTTTGCCACCTCTGGGCCCATTTAACCCTTCCCAGGTCTTCCCAGGAAGACCATCTGACACTGCAGGGGCAGCTCAGGTAAGGGAGAAGAGAGTTTCTTCCCCTGGGACATCTTCCTAAGAAAATAGAAAAGAACAGAGGGAACCCTCACTGGCGTCACAACAAGCCAGAACAAACACATGGAAATTCCTGATGGAGTTCAAGGTGAAAAGGTTGACTTTGTGGTATCCTCAGTACTTGCAAATAATGCTAGAATGTTGCACTTTGCAATTATTCCTTACATCTTGTGATTCTGGTGGGGAATAGAGTCCAGGTGAGCAAACAACACCTACAGGAGAAAGAGGGGTTTGTAGCTGACAGGTCAGAAGGTTATCAGGTAAGAAGGCTCAAGGGGTCCAACATGTTTTTACTACACTGGCAAGGCAGCACTGCATGAATTACAGTTCCATTGGTCCTTCCCTTTCTCTTTGCTCACAACCAACTGTAGGACCACTACCAGCTGGTTATTGCCAGGGATGAGAGGGGACTATAAAAAAGTGTTATGTTTCATGTCTAAGGGCAACAAAGGATATAAATTATGTGCTTTAGATACCTACAGGTTCTACACTGCAGTCCATCGTCTTACAGGCTATCTCTGGTTGCTTGTTGGCTTTCTCCCATTTCAGTTTTACTGGAAATTTCACTTCTTGATCCTAACCAGAAACACAGGCTTCTTCCTGCACTGTTTTTTTCCAAATGTGAATTTAATTTATTGAGCAAACAACTGCACATTTCACATTAGTGGATCACCTGCCTCTGCAGGTGGATAATGGAAAAACCCCAAAATGCAAATAGGTTTCATAAGAACACTACTAAAAATATTTCATAGCAATTGATTACTACAATATTACATGCATGAATCGTGTCAACTATTCCTTGTACTTCCATGGCATTCAGGAGTTTCATTCCCCAGAAGCAGGACTCAGCTCTGCTGAAGTGAGTGTGCGTGGGATGGGAGCCTTTCCCCTTGGAGGCAGGCTGGTGCCTGTACACAGTCCTCCACACCCTTCCCTAATTCCCACTGGTCTCATCCTCAGATCTGCTCCTGAGAGAATGAAACACCATGCCAGAGCAGTTCTAACAACTAGTTTCAGATTTGCCCTTTGGATGAAAAATATTGTCAGAAAACCACTTTTCATTTTGTGAGTAAATGAGCTGAAAGTTTCTCCAAGAGATCAGCAGGTTTTGTCTGACCCCAGCTGAAAAGCAGCAAATTACTGAGCTGAGGGAGGTATTGTAAGAGTCATACAACATTTTAAAGAAGCTTCTAAAATACTGTTCCAGTTCAGAAACTATCAAAATTAAATGCTTTAGTTTTCATCTAAAAAGTATTTGGGAAGAAACTATTCAGCAGATTCAGCAAAAGCTTCAGAAGTTGCTCTGGGCAGCCTGACACAACATGTCTGGATGAAGATGAGTTTTGACAGGAGTATTTCACCCTGTCAGAGTCTCTTCCCTCTTCACCATGCAGCTGACCTTCCCCCAACTAGAAATTCTCTCGGATTTTGTGAAAAAAGAAACACAGGCAATATCTGCATTATTTGCTGTTCCTCAGGAATGATTACCTGTCCCTGATCTGGTTAATGTTTATGATAGAGTCTGGGTTTATAACACTGTTCAACAGCTGAAAGAATATGAAGACAGGACACACTCTGTGCTTTGGAGATAATTGTCTAGAGCAGGAATAAATATCTCCAAACACCAGCCATATTTTGAAACAGTTACTGAGCATCAGATCTTTCACAAACTAAAAATTCAGAGCCCCAAACCCTGGCTTTTCCTTTTAGCTTGCCATCTCCAGCCACCTCCACGGCCACCATCTCCCAAAAGCCATGCTAGTTTCTGAGGAGTAATAAAGAAGGTAGAAGTAAAAATAAAACCATACAAGTCTTCTCATTATAAGCATTACAAGACTAGCAATGAAACTTGGCATGAAAATGCATTTTTACTGTGTAAGAGCTATTTCAAGGCATTTTTCTTCATCAAAAGACACAGGGTAACTCCTGTCTGCTAATATCAGTGCACTATTTGGCCAGATTGGGTTGGATGTATCTGTGTATGCCCAGGTTACTTGTGGTGATGGTCAAGAATTGCTGGGTGTGTTTGCCACATGTCCATGATCACCATCATGTAAATTGCAAAGTATACTCAATGTCAGCTAAAAACTGAGCTAAATCAGTGCTGAGTTTGCACAACTGTCTGTTTAAGTGTTAGGAAATGCAGAAATTCATGTGGCACTGCAAATGCATCTCAAGATGCTCTGCACAGATATCTTTATATTTTCCTTTGGGAAAAGCCTTTTTTGTTGAAAAAAATGCTGAATATTGCTTCTTTCAAGTATATGAATATCTGTGCTTGGAAGTAACACTGAGGCCTCAGAGTTTTACCTCTGGAGAAATATCATGCCAAATCAATGTCAGTGGAGCAGGTCTCCACCAGTCCCATCCTTCACCAAAAAGCACAGCACTGCCACCTTCATCCTGGCATTTCCTAACTGCAGGAGTTTGCAGTTAATGTGTCCCCCTGAGGGGCCTGGCATGTGACAGCCCTTTCAGGAGTTCCAGGTTTTATCACCTGCAGTGTCCCATTTCTGAGGTGTCTAAGTGCCTAATAATCACTACATATGGAAGATGAGACCAAAAAATGAGATTCTGGGGGTAAGAGAAGACAGTGCAAATGCTGGAGCAATCAGCCTAACACACAAGAGATAGTAGAATTATGGGGTTTAAAATCAAGCTAAATAATGAGCTAGTTTTCCATATGCTGGGTATTTGTGTGTCTCCAATTTCTCTAAATCTCCAATTTCCTAGCCATTTCAGAGAAATCTAAAGGTATTTGAGCAGAGGTGATGTGCTTTTGAAGGAGAGATCTGAAAGCAGAAAGCGTTTCCACAGTACATGTACAGAAGTTGAAAACCCCTGAGCAGCTTCCAGAGTTTAAATCTCTTACGGACCACATCTCACAGCTCACGGCAAGAGGTGTGCAGACATTTTAAACCTGCAGAAGCCCAGGACCTTCCTTTGGTGAAAGAAGCAACCATTACTAAAATAAAGATCTAACACTGAGTATGTTCAGACCACATAATTTTAGAACATAGAAACAACAGGATCACTGAATCTTCCTCTTTCCTGTGGTTCTCCATAGGGAGCAATTGCAAACAGACACAGAGAGGAAGGAGATTTGTCCCCGTGAAAGGTAAAGAACTGTCAACAATTGTTCTCAAACCCACTCACATATAATTTCTATTCATTGCTCAAGAAAGAACATAAATCTACTCAATAATAAATGTATATGTGCAAGACAAACGAGTGTGCACTTGAACATTTTCCAAACCATGTTCTCCTGTGCTAAAGGATTTTATCAGAGATAGCTCTCCCCACTGCAATCACACAACTTCATCTTGGGAGATGCTTTAGTTTGTCCTAAGAGAAGACAGCAAACAATCAGACTTGTTGAGACACTTGCAGTTAAGCTTTTTGCACCCTTAGAAAGTAAATGGAATTAAATCCCAACTTCTTGAGCCCCACCACTAAGAACACATCTGAAAACTTACCATCTTAACAGACATATGTGAAAGAAAATGGCCATATCAAATATTTCTTTCATATCAACTTTTTAATGTAGCCCATTCAAGCTCACCTGCTCCAAGGTTCACCAGTTTCCATCTGTCCACTTCGTAGGCTACAGAAAGTGTATCATTAGCAGGCTTGAATTACAGGCAGGACTAGGGAAATCAAGGCAGCTACATGGATTCCTACTGAGATTCAGTCAGTACTGGGAAGTGTCAAGGTCTCTGAGGAGAAGAGCACAGTCCTGTGCAGTGCTGCAAGTCTGAGCACAGGCAGCACCATGGAGGGGTGTGAGCCACCTGCCATGGCTGTGGCGTGCTGGAGCACGGCAGATGGCCCAGCAGATTTGTTTGTTCTCAGTGTGCATTTTGTGTGCTGAGCTCTGGCAGAGCCTGTGTCTGGGCAGCCAGGAGGGAGCCTGCCTGCTTCCCTTGTGCTGGCTCTGCTGGGGCATGCCTGAGGACCAGGGAGATGACACCTTCCCAGGAGCTGAGTGTTTCAGGGAAAAGCCTCTGGACTCGTGGTGAGAAGCAGAGAGGAGTTTCCCTGCAGGATGAAATGAAAACCTGCAGTGTAAGTGGAGACAGGCACTCCTGAGATCATGGCTTCAGAGTCATTTCTTGTTAGAAAAGTAGAATGATTTATGTTGGAAGGTATCTCCAATGTTGGAAGGTCATCCAATCCCACCACCTGCTCACAGCAGCACCAGCCTGGAATCTAGCTCAGGTTGCTCAGGGCCATGTCCAGCAGGTTTTGGATGTCTTCAAGGACAGCAGTTTCATGGCCTCACACAGAGATGTGTCCTTGTATTTCACCTCCCTGTGAACACTCCTTTCCATAGATCTCATTGGTGTTTCGCTTGCTACAGTTTGCATCCCACAAATAGCTTCTACCACTGAGCACCTCTGGCTCCATCTGCTCTCTAGCATAGTCCATCATGTGGGAGAGGACAGCAAGTGCAGTCTCTCCCTTAGCCTTCTCTTCTCCAGGCTGGAAAAGATCTGTTCCTCCAGCGTCTCCCCACTTGTCCTGGGCTCCAGCCCCCAGAGACCATCAGCCATCCTGGAGAGATGGCACAGATGCAGGGGGATGACACATCTCTGGCAGCAGCATCCTGTATTTTGGTCAGGGTAAAGCAACTGTGCACCCCAGCCTAAGAGAAGGAATCAGACTCCAAGCTGGATTTTGGAAGTGATAGAACATAACTCTCCTCAGGACCCAGAAGGTCTTGACTGCATTGCAGAAAGGAACTGATGCTGGACTGGCAATAAGGGAAGGGACTCACTGCAGGGGATCAGGGGACAGTACCACATGTGCTTTCCCTCATTGGAGCTGGAATTCTTGTCTGAGCAAGACATTCCCCCTTGGAGTGAGCCCAGACCTACTCTGCGGGGTTGGCAGGGGGCAAGACCAATGCACAACATGAAAGCAAAGAAGAAGGAATTTGAAGGTGAAGGTCTGCTGTATTCTCACTTGGAAGCACTGGAGAAGGCACTTGGCACAATTGCACCTGATCTGTATTAGCACCTGTTCCAGCAGGTCACTACTGACCTGTTTCATGTAACCACTCAGAGTGCCTTTCCTCCTGAAACACAGAGCTCCACAAATTAAATCTAGCCTGGCAGGGCAGAGTGGGATGCAGCTTTCACCAGCTCCACGCTGACATTTACTCTCAGAACTCTCGTAGGAGGGACTCTGTGCTCTCTGTACTCCAGAGGGCATCAGCAGAACAGAAACAACCCATTGTGTTTTAAAATGGCTTTTAGGGAAATTAGTCAAATATTTTAAAAATATGAAAGTGTTTCTCTACTAGAGAAGCAAGCATACAGTTCTTCTAATTTACATAATTAATTCTTTTTGGACTACAGCCAACCTGATTTCAAGGGAATTTATACTGGATTACTCCTGTTAATGTTAATGACTCCTGTTAATTCACTAAAAAATGATACAGTATTATTAAGATCTTTCAATAATAATAATACTTTAACAACTCCAGAGTAACTTAGGGTTCAAAGTAAAAAGACACCTAATATTGCAGACCAAGAGGACCAAATTGAAGGATTGCTGTCTTTCAGAATGCCACAGCAGTGCCTATCTAATCCTACTGCTTGCATAAAAAGAGAGCTACAAGTTCCTATGCAACATATTCTGATATAAAATATTGAAAGAGAGTCTCAGCAAATTTCAGGATGGCTTACATGATTGGATGAAATTGTTATATAGATGAGGAAAAAGAAAATAGCTATCACATTGGATATAACATTGGGGATTGATATAGATTAGATTTTATTTACTTCATTTTCCCTCTTGCACTCCCACACAAATTTCAGCAGCTGAATGGTACTTCCAATTGCAAGAATAAATTGCTCTTAAATAAAGTCATATGAAGTTGATTTGGTTTTCCTCCACTTTTTTTTTTTTTTTCCTTTGGTAGCTTTACTCATAGCTGAACTTTTGTTACTCATCTTCAGTCTGAATATGTTTTAGGTAGCTTCTGTAAGCTGAGAAGCTATTGTTCATTTGTTTACAGAAAAACGGGCTGCATGTGCCTAGCTGCTTTTTTCAGTCTGTAAACAATTCAAACATTTGCTAGCAGTCTGGACCAAAACTTCTACTGAACTATTGTGCTTACCTTTGCACAGGTAAGAGGCAGAAGCCACGAGGGAAAGGATTTGCAGAAGCTCCAACAGCCCTAAATGCACAGAACCTTCCATGCTGTACGTACTGGTAGTTTCACATGTGCAGGCATACAGGCTGGAAAAGAGAGGAGAAGAAATGCTTCCATCCATTGCTAACCCCTGAGGAATGGCCCAGAGAAAAATTCTTCCAAAACATTTATCCTGTAATTGTAAAGCTTTTCTTTCTGAAAGATTCCTTCTTTAACATGCACTACAAGAAAAGGTATTTTCTTTACAAGAAGGACATTGAGGTGCTTCAGCGTGTCCAGAGAAAGGCAACAGAGCTGGTGAAGGGTCTGGAGCACAAGTTTTAGGAGGAGCAGCTGGAGGAGCTAGGGTTGTTTATGCTGGGGAAAAGGAGGCTCAGCAAAGACCTAATCACTCTCCAGAACTACCTGAAAGGAAGTTGCATCAAGGTGGGTGTTGGTCTCTTCTCTCAAGTAACAAGTGACAGAAAAACAGGAAATGGCCTCAGTTTGTGCTAGCACACATTCAGATTGGATATTCAAAAAAATTTCTTCACCAAAAGGATTATGAACACTGGAACAGGCTGCCCAGGGAAGTGGTGGCGTTACCATCCTTGGAGGTATTTACCAGATGTGTAGATCTGGTCCTTAACTACAAGGTTTAGTATGGAGTTCTCAGTGCTGGATTAATGGTTGGACTGGATGGTCTTGGATTTATTTATCAACCTAAATGATTCTAGGATGTATAGCATCTTTCCTCCTTGAATCCCCTGCCTCCTAAGGGGATGATCCTCCAGGATGGAAGGTGTTCACTGGGGCACTGACCTGTGAGTTTTCCAAGCCCTCAGTCATACCCACATTAGCACAGCCCCTGTGGCTGCTGCAGGGGCACACCCTCACAGGGGGTCATGTATAACACAGGTGGCCTGGCCATAGGGTCCAGCTCTGTGTGAGAGCAGGCTCTGGTGTCCTGCCTGCCCTTCCCTGTCTGCCTTTTGGCAGTGCTTGCACTTTGTGCCAGCCCACACTGTGAGTGCAAGGCAACAGCTTGTCCTTCAATCCATTGCTGCATGAGGCATCAGGTGACACCATTCTGGCTGAGGTGTGCTGCGTGCCACGGGGTCCTGGATGCACATCTCTGCCACCATCCTGCCATCCCTACAGCAACCCCCAGCCACTACAAACATCAGTGCTGCAGCCTTAACTTTAAAAGGGATGTCCCCAGAAATTGGCCCCTATTAAAGGCAATGTAGGTAATTAAGTAATAGTGTATCATTTAAAACAAATATGCCAAATAAAAACTATTAAAAGTCCAGTATAGAGGAAGAAAAATACCTCCTTGAAAAATACTAAATTGAGATCTGGCAGCAGCATGCATCCACAGCTGTCTTTTCCTTAGGTTCATGTCTAGTATTATGTATATGTTTCATTTCACTCACTTCAGTTACTTCTTCTGTATGAACTCATGCAGTTTACAGAAGTTAATGATGCACATGAGGCATTTCCCAGAGTGAGTAGCTAGATTCCCATTAGGAGGATGTGTAGAAATGCAGGCAACTCTTAGGACTGTTATAAGAAAAGGCCAGGTCTGGCCATGCATATACAGCAAAAATCAAGTGCCTGCCCAGAAAAATTGTCTTCACTGTTTACTCTGCACCATTCCTAAAGTAATAACACTTGTCTGTCCTGGTTAATGTTTTCTAGAGGACGTTTTGCTTTCATAATGCTATTCAACTGTATAAATAAGGGAGGGAGCTGCAGAGTAGTCCTGGTGAAGAAAGCAGGATCCCAGGGAGCTGCTGTAAGTAGTGATTTTTTTTTTGCTTCCTATAGAGACTTTAAAAGTGTCTCCTCTTGTTGAAGGCAATCAATTTTAAATCTATTCTAGGGTTGTATCTTATACTGACATCTGTCCTATATAATGAGGTTTTTATCATGGCGCCTGGATATAAAGGACATAGGCATCACAACTGAGGGAATGAGTTGCCCGCACATTGTCAGGTCACTGGAGGAAGGATTGAGAATCTAAAAGCAGAGCAGAGTGTCTTGTCAGAAAGCAAGGTGGTCTCTGGAGCCAAGGAATCCTAAAAGGGGGACTTTTCTTGATGTACCTCCTGCTAGAAATAGGCCCTGATTCATTAAAAGTCTGAAGATGGTTGCTTAGAACTTTTTTTAATATATTGGTGCTTATTTTTAAGTAATTCTGGTGATTTTTATCCTGAAGGTCTACAAGAAATACCATTGCTTAGGGAATGGTGCATCTATTGTCTACTTCTGTTTTAGATGAGACATCACTGAGGAAATCATCAGGCCCATTGAGAGGGAAGTGGAGAAACTGGTGATTTTTCACATGTTCAGAAGATCACAGGGAGGTCAACATTTTTAATGAGCCAGAAACCAGCCTGTGGTTAGGTGTACACTGGAATGTAGAAACTGAGAACCTGATCTGATCTGTTCTTGCAGAGAGAAGAAAATCCCCTCTATCCTAACCACTGCACTTTTTTGTCTACTTTTTTATTCTCTTGGAGTCAGTGATGCTTCATCCCTGAGTGTGTGCAGTGACTCTGGTTCAACAGCAAACACTCATGGTGGCCTGGTAGAAGAGTGAGAGCTTATGTTCACCTGTTTCCAGGTAAAAGGAGTCTTGGAGGTGAGTGATGCCACTTTCTGGGTGAGTTCTCCAATGCTAAGCTGGCTCACAGAAGATAGAAAAAACACAAAACAGCCCAGGGAATGAACAGTCACATGCCTTTCTAAAGGATAATGTAAACTAGGCAACTAGGTTTCCACATTTCTGCTGCAAAAGGAATTATTTTGATGAAATATTCACAGTGGTTGGATTCTTTGAACAGTGCAATAGCCTTGGCTTGTGTTTGCAATCTCCTCAGGGGCTCAGGCACAGAGGTATCAAAACTCTGAATGACAAGAGAAGTGAATGTCTAGATGATCATTTGGAACAGGCCCTGAACCTGTTCAGGTGCATATGATTAAATAAGCAGAGCTTTCTGGCCAGCCAGGAAGGCACAGGTGAGTTTGTGGTGCTCCTTTGAATAGGTGGCCCTGGACCTATAAAGCCTGGACCTATGAAGCTTCATCACCTCAGAAGCCTGGTTAGGCTTCTGAGGTCATGGTCTCAGACCCAGGTATGGCTAGTCAAGTCTTTCTTTTGTGATTTTTGTGTGCTTGGGTGATTCTTTTTACAAGTCTCTAAATAGCTGATATTTAGTTCAGCAGACACCACTGGTGGTTGTGGTGCTGTAACTTGATGTGCCTGGTGCCCCCACAGTGCTTTCAGGAAACAAATTTCTCAGATTTCCTTCTTCAGAAACAATCAGGAGGGAAGCAGCACCATCTGGTGAGCAAACAGCTTTTCTAGTTATGCCTTCATATGTTTTTGAGTAGTGCAAATTTTCATGTTGCCTGAAATGAGATTATCAGTGAGGATCCCTTATGGGAGTAGTATGGGATGAATATTCATTTCCTGGAATATTACATGGGACTCTAAAGGCAGAAAGTTGTCTCCAGAATCTCTTCAATCATAGAGAAAGAAATCAGCCCTAAAATGGACAAAATACCTATATCCATAAAGAAGCAAGTTCTGTCAGTCAGAAAACTGAGTCCAGCCCACTCCCAGGTTTTCTGGTGGAATTATTCTAAGGCAACTTTAGCTATTCCCAGTGTTCTCCGTTTTCTTTCTGAGTTGCACAGTAGGGCATATTGTGCTAAGGAAGAGGTAATATATTCAGCAAATATTATCACCAAGTCTATTACAGATAAATTGCTGCAAACACTGTCTTCCAAGTGCTGGCATGCTCTTGTATCATTGTCTGGTTTGATTGAAAGCTCTTCTTTGAAGACACCTATTCTTGAACACCACAAATAAACTGTCCTTGTGTAACACACACAAAGAAAAGAGGCAGAGGTTAATGTGTTGCCTTCCAGGCTATTCAACAAGTCAGACTAGATTTGGAACTAGAATTGAAGTGCTTTTCACTCCTACTGCCATGTTGATGGATAAACTGTTTTGTGGTTTTTGGTTTTTTTTTTTTGGAAATTATAGAAGTAAAGGTCTTAAAGAGCTTTCTGCAAACTTAACTCCTCCTGTCTGGAAATTTCCTAAAGACTTTACTGCACAGGTTCTCAGCCCTTTGCTTTTTAATAAATCATTAGCAACTATGCTCCATAGGAAAATCCATCAGTCTTTAAGACCATATGAGAATCTGCATCTTCAGTTTCCTACTGAAATGGTGTCTGTTGTCAATTTGTCAGTGGTTGATCACTTGTTAACCCAGAAGCCACAATAACATGCAATGAAATATGAAATAACAATCCACAATCATATTCTGAAGGTTGAGAAAGTGCAAATCTTATTATAAAAGTACTTTTAGGTTTCAAAACAGGGACTAATGAAGAGGACCATTTGTATCTTGAAAGCTTAAACAACAAAAAAGACCTCTACAAATCACAGCTGCTAAGTCTTTTATAATCTTATGCCTTTAAAACTAACCATTATCAAGATTTTTGTGAGGTCTGACTCATGAGTCTTGACTGTTTGTGATTGGCCAGTACTGAGTAACAGATGGATGATTCAGATTGTATTTAATTATCTGTGAATTCAGAACTGTAATAAAATGAAATTAATTCCATGAAAGTACATAAATTAACTACAAAATGTGAACATGTTGTAACTACATTGAGAAAAATATATCAGGATAAGGAAAATTGCCTTCAGAAACTGTAATTAATATTTTACAGAATCCTTACAGCAAAACCATTATATATCCTTTCACCATAATTTTGAGGTCAAGCCAGTTAAAATCCCTTTCTGCTTTGTATTCCAAATAAATAGAATTGGCATTTTGAGGCAAATAGAAAAGCCAAACTATCAGGTGTCATATTTTGTAATAAATATTAAATGTGATGAGATAGAGAACAGGTGGCAACTTATGTTTAAAATGAAATGTTTCTCTTTTTTGGTATTCATGTTCTTCTTAATAAATTATGACTGCAGCTGAGTAAATAGTTCATAGTAAATAATTTATCCACAGGCAGCTTCTGAATCAGCCTGCTGGATATGTGGAAATAGATTAGGCTTAGCTCTGATGCTTTTGTTTGGGAGTTGATTTGTCTTCACAGTCTGACTAATACACTGGCTCACTGATAATAGTTCTTAAAACTCAGAACTGGAGCTCTTGTGTTGAGTTACAAGTACCTAGATACATCAAGAATTATTTCAATGTCAAAATCAGAAGAGACCAAACTATAACTTAAAACTACTGTGTACAGTAATTGAAAATGTTGCTACCAAGAACCCAACCATTACAGTTCTTACACTTGTCAGTAATGCTGTTATTGCAAATCGGCCTGCTTTTTAAAATTACTTATAACAAACATATAAATGTTTGAATGTTTGATTATAGCTTGAAAATGTTTTGTTGTTCTCATGAGTCTATCTGTAAGTGGATATTCAACTACTAATACAAATTGCTCCCTCTGATGATGTAGAGAAAGCAGGACCATAAGCATAGCACTTTTTGATGAGGTTCTCAAGTTGAGTCATGCCAGAGATGAAAGGTGCAATTGGTGTAATATGTCTCTCTGTGCACAATTTTAGCAAATCTGGCTCATTATCTCCTCAAACCCTGTGCAACTCTTGCACCATTTCTTTGCCCTAGATTCCTCCTCAGAAATGAGGCCTATTGGGACATTCATACCCCATTTCCAAGGTCTCTTTTTAAGAGCTTATGGAGTGCAGTGTCAGCTCTGCAATGAAACGTGGCTACCACAGCCAAGTGTAACACATTGATAAACCCTTCACCCTTTTACCAGTGGAGCAGCTGATAAAAATAAGGCCTTGTTCTTTGTAAATGGCATTGATTACTTCTGCTGTGCTGAAAATGAATCCACTCCAACAGTTTTGTGTAAGAGACAGCATGTTATTTCAGGTTCTTATTTAAAACACTACATTATTTCTATTCAGAAAAAACCCACCTATTCCTTAGAGAGGTAGGTGCTTATATCTGGTTTGCTACTGAAGAACAGCCCCCATTATTTGTCCTTCTTTTAAATAGGACACCTTATCAGCCTGACCAAAAGTTTATTTAAAGATCTCCTGCCTGCCTGTTTGCTCAGATTCTGTTTCCAGGTAGCTACTGATTGCTGCTCACTTGCATGAATTTCCTCTTTCTCCCCTAACTCACAAGACACCAGACCTCTTCTAAGATGAAATTTTAATAAATTATTCAGACCATTAATGTCAAAAGTAGAGTTGCACCACAGCTTTTCAGCAATTAGCCAGGAGGTGTTTTGTGATGGGATATGCTCCATTCTCTAGCCTGCTGAGGGTGCTGTGTATTCAACTAATCCATGCTGAATTTTGTCTTTGCAGGTATTTAGGGTGGGGGTGGCAGAAGGAGTTGGCAGAGACTTGCCAGGAGGCCTGGGAAAATTAAAAAAATTAAAATCTGGCAAGAATTGGAGATCATGGAAACTGAGGAAAAAAAGAAAGAGATAAGACTTTTTGATTCAGTGGTAATGAGAGAATAACTCTTTCTACTTAATTAATTACTTACCTCAGTAACATCATGTCCTTTTTTTTTTTCTGTAGGATTTTAATACAAGAACATGAAGACCACATTCTACCTAAGTTTGCTGCTGGCTGGGTTTCACACTGCTGCCCACAGTCAGCTCCCACCCAGTGACCACAATGGACATGACCCAAATGACCCTAAACACCACATACATCATGGAGGTGAAGCGATGGCTTGCCTCAGACTTGTGCCAAACAATGCTGACTTTGCATTCCAGTTTTTTAGGGAGGTTGCACAGGAGGCACCAAATAAGAACATTTTCTTCTCTCCTGTGAGCATCTCCACTGCCTTTGCAATGCTGGCCCTTGGGGCTAGATCAGCCACAAAGTCTCAGATCCTGGAAGGACTTTCCTTCAACCTTACAGAGATTCAGGAGAAGGAGATACATGAAGGCTTCCACAACCTAATCCACATGCTGAACCATCCTGAGGGTGGAGTCCAGCTCAACATGGGGAATGCCATCTTTGTAACAGAGAAGCTGAAACTCCTAAAAAAGTTTTCAGATGATGCCAAGGCTCTGTATCAGCTGGATGCTTTTACAACTGACTTTAACAAACCCACAGAAGCTGAAAAGCAGATCAATGATTATATAGAGAAGAAAACACATGGGAAAATTGCTAATTTGGTCAAGGACATGGACCCACAAACTGTAATGCTTCTGGCTAGCTTTGTTTTCTTTAAAGGTAAGTCTCCTCTAGGGTTCACATTCTCCCTATTCATTCTTATCAACACCCCTAATGTCGCCTACCTCAACTAAAAACTGGTCTGGGGAAAATTTCCAATGCTCCTTGCTGAAGGCCAGAAGATCCCCTAATGGCACAGTGGAGGTGGTGGAGGGGTAACAGGAGGCAGGTAATGGGCAGGCAGCTGGAGGCCACACAGTCTTGTTTCTCTCTGTGACAGCTCCAGGAGCTCTGTTCCAAGCCACAGCCTTCCAAGCTGGGTGTAACTGTAACTCCAATTGTCCCATATTCTTCTCATTTTCAGTGAAGGCACTGAGACTTATATAGGACCTCATGCCTCTTTTTAGATTACGCATGATTCCATAGCCTAATTTACTACATACTCCTTTTTTCTCCCTATCAGAGTCCTTTATACAGGCACACTAACATTTTTATATGGGAGAAGCTAGTGACGAATAGGGGGGAACATTTTAAGGAACAAAGCAGAAACAATGTGCATTTCTGATGTGGGTTAGATGTGCCCTTAAGCCCGACATAACACCAGTCAGATATGAGATCCTACAATATTTTATCTACAAATATGATTAAAGTCAGTAGAAATTATTGCATGCAGTATATGAGTACACAGATGATATTTACAGAAAGCCCACATAGATCTCCTGAACAGAAAAGCTGTGGTAGGTACAAAAAACCCCATCTAATTATTTCATTACTGGCATCTGAATTATAAATTGAAAGTGGAATACAATGCACTTTTTTGAACAGGTAAAAGATCCTTGCATTACTGTGATACACATTCTAAAGTGTCACATTTGAAAATTCAGTATTTAATGCATGGAGAAACAGGTAAATATTACTAGCTATAAAAAACTTAGACTATGATGAGATAAAACATTGAATATTCAGTTAAATTCTCCTTCTCTCTATCAGGCAGCTGGGAAAAGCCTTTCAAACCAGAGCATACTGAAGAAAGGGAGTTCTTTGTGGATGCTGAAACAACTGTGAAAGTCCCCATGATGTACCAGATGGGCAGATTTGACTTCTACTTTGATGAGGAGCTGTCATGCACTGTGGTACGGCTGCATTATAATGGCAGTGCTACTGCATTTCTGGTTCTGCCTGCAAAAGGGGAAATGAAGAGTTTAGAGCAAACTCTGGACAAGGAAACCATCCAGAAATGGTCAGACCATCTCTTCCAGAGGTAATCTTCTGCCAGTCAGCTGCAGTGGCACCTAATTTGTAGTATTTCTTCTTTTTGGGGAATGCAAACACTGTGATTGTGGTGATTCTGGGAACTGAGTGGGTTATTTTTGGCTCATATGCCCTAGTTGTAAAAATCTTGCAGCTGGTTGGTATTTAACTATTCTTTTGTTGGTGGATGAGTGACTTGCTGGACTCCCAACCAGAGCAGAGACCATCCTATTCCTACCTGAGGAATAGCAAGCCTAGACTGGTGTTTCTAAAATACTCCATGGACTGAAAGGAATGGTTGCAATTTTAAGTCAAATCTTCTATACTGAGATTTCAGCTAGTGTGTTTTTCCTCTCTTATGTCACTGATACACTGTGACTCAGGCATAAGTATGAACCTTAAATAAACCATAACTTACACAGTTTGTAGTAGTGCTTACAGGCATGGTATGTCCTACACAATTATCTTGCAGTTGTTGTTAGAACAGGCAAGTGATTAATTGTGGATGTCCTGATTTTCTGGCATTTTGTTTTGAAACTATATCTAATGAGTTTCTGTTAGCTTCAACCATTGACACCAACATCAGCTAATGCATTTTACAACCTTGTTTGTCTGGGAGAGATCTTAGCAACAGTAGATGAGTAATATCAAGTTAATATATGCTTAATTTACCAAGCTCTGCCCTAATTCACAATTAATAAGGCTGTGCAGTTCACACCCATCTATCTCAGTGCATCATCACAGAAATACCAGCACAGTTAGTAAAAATATAATGGGTAGCAAACTGAATATGAGCTAATAATGTGATACCTCAAATATCAAAATTAGAATGTATCATTCTCAGCTGCAATATCAGAAAAACCCTTATCTAAATGAATTTGTGGTGCGAGGTCATTGAGGATGAATATAGGAATAAGTTCTCCATGGGAGAAACTGTGAGAACCAAATGGCAATTTCTGTTTTACTGTTTTGTTGCAAAGCAGCAAAAGACTTGAGCTACCTAAAGGGTAATCACTGCTGTGGGTGACTGAGGACCCCTGGACAGGGTGTGAAAAGAAACCCAAGATAAATCATACTGAGCAGGAGCTGCCTGCAGACAGCTCGCAGTCAAAGGCAAACTTGATCATGGCCAGCCCACAGGAGGAAGACAATTAGAGGACATGGAATCCAAACGTGCAGGCAGCAGATCTTTCCTGGGGCCATGCCAAATGCCCCAGTTATGCCAAAAATACTTATTTGATTTGAAATGCTGGGATTTGCCACACTTCTCCCCAGGCAGACTTTGATCAGGACTTCTCTTCAGCTGTCTACCTTCCTGAGCATCATGGGCTATCCTTTGTCTCTGCCTGTAAAGAGGGGCTCTTGCTACTGTTCTAGTAGAAGGCAGAGTGCTTTCAGATTTCCTGAAAAAAACACCAGATAAATACTATTATGATTGCTATTTTTATTATTAAGTATGATAGTGCTTCTATCACCATGAGAAGCACCAGCAATTGAATTGGTGCCCACTGTACATTCAGGGTCCAAACACCTGGGATTTGATACTCAAGGGAATTAAACAGATTTCTCACCATCCTTTATATTGCTGAGAAATCCTTCTCACCACACTTTGTGTTTCTCCTCTATCTAATAGATCTATGAACTTCTATTTCCCCAAATTTTCTATTTCTGGGAGCTATGAAATAAGTAACACCCTTAGGAAGATGGGAATTGTGGATGTGTTCACCAACCAGGCAGATCTCTCTGGCATCACTGGCACCCCAGATCTGAAGGTTTCCAAAGTAAGTATTTTCCATTCATGCAGGAAAATCCATAAGTGGTAGTAGCATCCAGCAACACCAGGTATCTACAGCTCCCAGCTTCCCACCTTGCCTGCAGCTGGGTCACCCAGGCCTCAGCCTGCAAGCTTAGAAAAGGAGATTGGCTCTTGGTGACACTGGAGATCAGATTAGATTGCTGCATGTCTGTTTTTTACCAAGAATAGTATTGGCCAAAATTTTTTGGACAGTATCTGAAACATGCGAGGAGCATCAACCCCTGACTCCTCAAGGAAAACCACTAATGCTCCCAGGCACAGCACAACCTTCTCACCTGTCCTTCTCACCCTGGAGACTCAGTTTTGGAGGCACAGACACACAATTACAGGTGGAGCCTCTATCCTTCATCCAGTACTTTGGACTTTTTTAGGAGATCTCCATAGCCCCATCCTAACCCTCATTTAAGCAGCCATGACCACAACAATAGAGCTCTTCTGCCTCTACTCACTTCTCAGTGGATCCCCCAAAGCAAGGCTGCTTTAAAAGGACTCTGATTAATTTCTCAAGAGGCTGTTGACTGCCCAGAGTGACTCTATTTTCCTTTTTCCTAGGTTGTCCACAAGGCTTCTCTGGATGTTGATGAGAAAGGCACTGAGGCAGCAGCAGCAACTGCTGTTGAAATAATGCCAATGTCTCTTCCTCCAACCATTGAATTCAGCCATCCCTTCCTCATGCTGATTTTTGACAGAGATACAAACAGTACACTATTCATAGGAAAAATAGTTAACCCAACTAGTTGAAGTGACATATGAATTTTGTTTGCTACTACTAATTAAAGATGTGAAAATGCATTACATGATTTATTTCCATTTGTACCAGCTCATATATGGTTCTTTGTTAATAACAGTTTTTATTTTATGTCATCATCAAAAACTGTTGGTATTGACACTTGCTGAAGAGGAAGGAAGAAATTGTTTTAAATTCAGCTAGAAAATAATGCCTTTTTTACCTGACTGAAAGACCTAAGCTTTGCCAGCATTTGGAAAGAAATGTTTAGGTTATAATGGAAGACTCCTGCTTAATACGAGGTAGTCCCAGGTAAAATTATGAACATCCTTGCAAACAAAGCAGAAGTGGTTGCAATTTACCATAAGTAAATCTGAGATGGGAACAGTTGGATTAACATTGCAGGGTCACAGAAAGCTGAAGCTCCTAATAGATTCAGCACCGGGAATGTGAAAAGCGGCCTTCAACAGTCTTCTGTACCAGACACCTTTTATCATTCTTAGTATCAATCTAGCAGCAAATCTTCCAGAGTTTCTTGCAGCTTACAAGAGAGCAGGAGGATCAAATCTGCCTTGAATCTGATTTTCACCACATGTTACCAATTTGACAGATTTAGATGGAGTTACTGGCTCCTCACATATGTATCTATCAGTGGTGAGGAGGAGGGTGTAGCTGAATGGGAAGGTGAGGTATTTGGATGGCAATTACTCAAGCATACTGTCAGCAGAGATTTGTGGAAAACCTAAAAGGAGATTCTGGGAAATTAGAGATCTTTCAAATGCTTTTGTCCTTTTACAGCCAAAGGTGTAAGTCAGGAGCATGCAATAAGCAAATCATCTGACCCAGGTGGGGGTGCCAGGCACGTAGGTAGAACATAGGGCAGCTTGAAGGCTGGCTGGAAACCACCTTCAATGGACTTGCCTTGGCACCTGGTATCAGAGGGAGTACAATTGGCTCTGTTTTCCCTAAAGCTGTGGGGTTTGGGAAGAAATGAAATGGTGTCATGTCATTGCCAATGAGGCTGGGAGCAGTCAAAGGCTGGGGAAGCCAACACAACTTCAGCAAGTTCTTGTGTGCTTGCTGTGAAATTAAGAGCAAGTGTGATTTTATTAATGTGGTGCAAAGCATTGTCTCCCCTGTTGCAGTCTAAAGGAAAGCTCCCTTTCTGCTCTGTGTTCCTAGTAAATACCCTCTGTTAACAGGATGCTTGAAGGTGTTTTTTGACTAAATATAGTCTCAGTATAGGTGAACATACATATCAACAACTCACAGTATTGAAGGCAGGACTCACAGTGACAGAAATCCAGGTACTTTTGCAGCACATTCCTGCATGTTCCTCTGTTTGGGTGCCTTTGTAGCCTACTGCCCACACAGCAATAATTAATGAGACCTCTTAAATACAGCTGGAGGCTGCAGCCCCAGTGGGGTCAGTTTCAGCTGTTCTCACTCCTGCTAAACAACGGGCATCCAGTAAAGCCACAGTAAAACCTTTGGGGGGTAGAGAGCTCAGAGGCAATATCCTTACTTATGAATTTAATTCCCTAGAGTTGCAGTTAAAAAATGGAAATAATTGATTTTAGTAGGGTGATTCTCAGTTGACATCAAGAAGTGTGGAAGAAGCAGAGGCCACAGATGAATTAAATATTCCTTGCTCCCTTGTAAACCACTTTGAACTGGATGAAGACATAAACATAGAAATACAGCATAGTAGGAGGAAAGTTGTTCCCATGTGGTTCTGGGAGAAAATTGAAGAGAATTTCTCACCTAAGCTCAATCAGCTTTTGCAGGCTGTTAATCCTTATTTTTGGAAGGAGATTCCTACCTCTTCTACTGTTAGTGCCTTGGTGCCCTGACAGACGTGCCCCCTTGGCAAGCAGGATGCTGGAATTGTGTTTCCCTGACATATTCCAGGGAGCAGAGCCCACTGGGCAGCAGGACGGGGGCACAGGAGCAGCTGCGCTGCTGCCAAGAGCCGGCACTTCTCAGTTTGTGCTTCTCCTCTCACTGCATCTCTCTCTTACCCGATCTCTGCGTGTCTGTAAATGCGTGGGGAGGTTACGGGGACGCCGAGCGGTGCCAGCCGTGGGAGGACAAGGTGGCAGCGGTGCGGAGGGGCGCCTGCCGCTCCCATAGGGGATTTCCTGTCCATCAGTCGGCGTCCAGGAGCTGTTTGCTAGACTTGCTTCATCAGGCAATAGCTCCTGCTGTACTGACATCATGCTGTGATTTTCCACTGCGGGATTTGCCAGAGACAGTGCTGAGAAGAGGCAGGCACCACACTTAGCACAAAAGAGCAGCAGACAGCTTGCTCCCTGCCTACATCCGTACTGTGCTGCTGGTTATGTGGCCCCTTCTCATCTCTGCCCCCATCCGCCAAGTCCTACTCTCTTAATCCTGCTCTCGTCGCTGCAAGCAACAAAACAGGTTTTCCTCGTTACAGTCACTCTTCCCATTTCCTCTCCGGACCAGCTCCTTTTCGCAGCCTCCCACTCTCCCTCCTGCAGGCTAACATTTCGTCCCTCCCACTCGCCGGCGCCGTTTGTTCACGCAGGAGGGGAATTGCTGCCGCCTCAGCTGTGGCGGCGGCCCCGCCAGCAGGCCCTCCTCTCTCCTGCCCAAAAAATGGAGGGCAGGAGGAGACAGGGTCCTCTGCCTTCCACAAAACACCTCCAGGGCACTAGGAAGGCAGGGCTTCAGGTCACTAGGCTATTGCCATTTGCTGTGATGGGCAGTGTGGGAATGTAAATGAGCCACAGGCACATCTCAGGGACAATTAGTGACCAGGTTCATTAGCCATTGAAACAGCTGATACAGGTATAGAGTGCAAGGATGGAACTGACGGCTGTGCTTGTGGTCATCCCAGGTTTGGGTGGCCTGCCTGTCGCTGGGCCGGGTGCCAGCCCTGTTTCAGTGACTGCACCCCGGCAATGCTATGGGCAGCAGCCTCCAGGTGGTCGGAATGGCCCATCCTGAGGCTGCCACAGCCTCCTGGGCTCACACACTGCTTGTTGAAGCAGACACTGAGGGATTTGCTCTTCCCTCACCATCACTGAGGCTGTACCTCCAGGAAGGGAGCCAAAAATCCCCTCACTTCCCACCCCACACCGTTCAGCCTCCCTCCAAAGAGGAGTCAAGGGAAAGACGCCTTATTCATGCTTCAGGCAAGTGTGAGCTGATAGCTCTTGCTCAGCAGGAGGAAAGACACAGGTCAGCAAAACCTCTAACTTTGCAAATACAGCAGTGTTGTTGTTTCTTGTAGCCCAGTGGCCTCCTTTTTGTTAAACTAACAGTACAGGCCTTGATTCTTTGCACTTGCCGGGCTGTGCTTGGACCTGGCTGGCTGTGCTTGGACCTGGCTGGCTGTGCTTGGACCTGCCCAGGCCTGCCTGGTGTTGTGTTTTAGCTACTTTTTGTGTAACAGTAACTGTGCAGCAATTAGGTGCTAAAACCCACTTTGTTTAAATTTTCCCTTAGCTTTGGATGATTGTATACAGATATTTGTGTAACCAGGAGATATTAAGAACAAGGAGTTCTGCATGAATGAAGTGCCTGTGGCCCTAGAGTGAAAAATGAAGGTATGCAGACAAGGTAGAATGATAGCAGGGGACTGGAGAGTACAAGCAGAGGATGATGCTGGACACCACAGAGCTGAAATAATTTTGCCAGTGGTCAGTCACTGGTCATCAAAGCTTTACAGACCTGGGAGCTGGGTGAAAACAGTTTGGGGCTGTTTACCTAGGAATAACTAGGACCGATGAGAACAGAGATTGAGTACACAGTGTATGTGAAACACAGCCCAGGTACTGTGTCCAAGAGTACTGTGGACCTGTGAAACATTGAAGAAAATCAAGGGGAAGAACAGGTGAGCAAACGTGTAACAGTGATCCCAAGCAGACCCCAGAGCACAGAGGTTACATTTGCCCCTTGTACTCCTCCTGGCAAGGATGTAGCCATCCCTTTCCTGAGGTTGATGGTAGGTGAAAAACTGATGTTTTGGAAAGAAAGCATCCCCCCCAAAACACCCCTTTGTAGTCAGTCGGTGAGCTCTGCCAAGTGCTTCAAACCTTGTGGATCAATGTTGGACAAAAGGCAAAAGTTGGTGCAACAGGGGGAAGAGGAATCAGAGGCAAGGAGCCAGCCCTGGGTAGCAGTCCCGATCCTCTCCCAAAGACCCTCCCCTGGCCTGCCCTCCCACCAAGCCTGCTGCTGAGTGTGGGGCCACAGGATAGTCAGCTCTTGCCCACAGCTGGGCTGCAAGACTGTGAGGAGGGCTGGCAGAGGGGCAAGAGGGGCAAGGCCCCAGGCAAGAAGCTGTGATCTGCAGCCCAAGGACCTCCTGGGTGACCACTCTGGGGCTAACAGGCACAGAGCTCTGTTGAGGAGATCTGTCCCACAGACAGAATTTCACACTGCTTTCTTTGTTAGTCCAGAAACTGAAGAGAGCAGTACAACAGGCATCAGTAGAACTCCTTTTTCTGTGCCTCCTTATCTTATCTATTATGCTGATACTCTGTTATTCAGTCACTAGATGTTTAGCAACTTGACCAAAGCACCTTTTTTTTTTTCCCCTGGATAGCTAATGATGTCATCATTATTTATTCTGTCTTATCTTCAGGAGCTGAGCTAGTCAGCTACAGATTACTGGAAGGCATGAGCATGACTCTACTCATTGACAAAGGAGAGGAGCTCACTAAAAAGAGGTGAATCAAAGCTTAAAACTCTAGTTGGTTGCTTTCTTCATGGTTACAGAGAAAACCTATTTTAAAACAAATCTTCACATCTGTAAATGACTGTCAGTCCTGTGACAGCAACAGACAAGCTTCTGTGGCAAGACCCCTGTGTGCTCATTCACATGTGTCAGAGCTCTCAGCCTCTGACCAGAACTGAAACATCCAGTGTTGTTGGTGTTGGGGCACTGAAAACAGCCAGCATTTTTAAGGGCACCTTGTTGCAGGCCACATGTGAATGTGGTTGTGCAGGTTATTGGTTGTAGGAGACAAGCATGAGAGTCTGGTTTTGTTTGTCATCGCTCCCTAGGATATCTGGGTATAATTTGAAGCACTTAGATTACAGCTTGATCTAGTTCTATCCATTATTTTATATCCCTGGGTTGGCTATGTTAATTTACACAGAGAAATTATTTGCCTGGTAAATGGTGCAGCTGAGAGATTGTCAGACTACCTGCTGTGTTGAAATAGCTGGCTTCAAAGCACAGGAAAAACTGTTTAATCAATTTAACATGTTTGGCCACAGGTAGAAGTCTAGCATGACTTAAGAATTGTATAACATTTAAAACTTTAACAAAAGCTTGGGGGATTTATTTTGTTTTATTTTATTTTATCTTATTTCTTGGTCGATTTAACTTTCAATATTCTCAAAATATATCCTCAATCCCTTTTACAGTCATGTGGAAAAGACCTACTACTGGAGTGGCTCTGCAGTGGAAATGAGCTCAGCCTGTCACGCTGGCCAGTGAGGGTGATGCCATCCCACAGAGCCCAGCAGCATCAGCCAAGAAAACCTGTCTGAATCAGCAGTGTTCCCAAACAGGCAGATTTTGAGTGCATGTTTCTTTGTCAAGCTTGCATCCTTTGAAGAAAACAGAAGAAAAACTTCCTAACGATTCCAGACTTCAGTAAAATACAAATGCAAAGTTCAAGGATGTGTTTAAGCTGGTGTCTGCAGAAAAGCTCAGCCTCTTTGGATAGCACACAAGGTCATCTCACTCTGCTTCTGCCCATGGCCACCAGAACTGGCAGTGCTGGGGCTCAGCCTGGCCATGTGTGAGGCCACTTGGGCAGAGAAAATGGGGGTATCCCTCCAGGGGGGCTGATGATAAGCAGGAGTTGAGGTGAAAGGAGCCTTGGGTTTGTAGCTCTCAGCCTCACTGCCAGGCAGAGAGCCACTGATCATGATACAGAATCCCACTGCCATCGATGGGGTGTCCCTGAGTGTGCTGTCCTTCCTTGGGTAGCACACACAAGCACATGAGGGGAAAGGAAAGATTTCCATGAAGCTGGAAGTCTGAAGTCAGGAATGTGTTTTTGCTGCTATATTTGTAGGCATGATCTCCCCTGCAGAAAAAGCACCAATTTCCAAATGTGCCCTTTAACATGATACAAGCAAACCCCACAATTTTTAGGATATGACAGCTGAGATCACCTTATCACTGCAGAATCAAGAATTCACACTTGAAGACAGCCAATGCATTCTGTTTCAGCTCAGCTCTGCCTACCATGTATATCATATTGTAACCCATGCAGGTCACATTTACCAACACAGGGCATATCTCCACACCTCCCAAAGTGCATCAAGAAGAGATGAGTCTCAGACCTGCTGCAGCTGGGGAAGTGAACAAAACCACACATCAAGATGGCACAAAATCTGGACATTTTTGAAATTACTGGGAGACTGTGATGACAGCACTTTATAATACAGATTTCTCCCCAGCTCAAAGGCATCACTGTTGAGATGACAAAAGCAACAATGGGGTTTAGGTCTCTGCTCCCTCCTGGCTGTTTCCCCACACCACTGAGCAGTGCTGGGGCTGCTTGACATGTCAACAGGGCTCCCCATGTGGGCTGTGCTCCAGCAAGGCATATTGTCTTCTGATTCCTTCCCAAGATCTGCACACAGGCTGACTTCAATTTGCCATCATTCCTAAGCAAACCCTGGCTAATGGACAGAGAGACACAGCCCAGGTCCTCCCAGCTCTGCATCTGTTTGCTAAAGTCCTGGCACTCAGGCTCAGTGTCCTATTTCTTTCCTACAGATGCACCCACAAACAGATACACTTGCACACACTGGCACACACTGATCTTTACTGTATGGTTTGGGGACATCAAAGTGTTAAATTACACTGTTAGTGTAATTGAACCAAATTATTCTAAAGGAGATGGTGGGTAAGGCCCTCAGTGCACAGAGGAGGTTCCATGAGAAAATGCTTTGCTAGCTTATACCTTTGTTTTCTGCTCTCTCAGGGCAAATTTAAGATAAGGTTCATGTTTGCTTTGCAGTGAGCATGCTGACGTCGCATTGTTCTTCCACCCCGACTCCCTATTGCTTGATTTTAAACTAGGAGATAAAACTCTGGGCAAAGACTCCATTGCACAGCTCATTTTTCTTTTCAGCAGAGCTGAAAAGAGATGAGGCATTTGCATTTCATATGTGCTTAGGACAAAATTTCTAGCCAGGCTTCAGCTTTTGCTTTTGCAGCCTCATCTGTTAGAGCTTGTTTGCTGGCAGGCTTTCAGTGTCACGCTGTGGACTGGCCTCAGCAGCTGAATCTATCACAACTTCTTGAACTAGACATGCTGTTACCAACATAAACTGTAGCATGTGCATAATTAATTACTGAAATGGTCCTTGCCTGAGCAAGGGCAGTTAAACCCACAGCCTGCTCAGTGGAGTGATGGAGTTAAGTCATTGTACCACTGTCTCGTAGGGAGACTGTTTATGTCACCTCCCTGAGCTGCTGAGCTGCACTGCTACAGGCACAGCTGTAGTGGTGTAATTGCTCCTACAGGGAGTCTCCCCCTGGCTCAGCTCTCAGTGAGAACTCAAAACACCATGGCAGGTCTGGGCATGCCAAGAGTAAGAGCTGCTGTGCAAGTCAGCTGAGTATGGAAGTACATAGCCACAGAGGGACAACAGACCCAATCCTTTGGTGCTAGCTAGCAGTGGAAGCTGTGAGTTTTACAAGGCTTCATGTGTTGAATTTTGGTCAAAAAGGCAGAAAGAGTTAAATCAATTTCCCAAAATTATATTCAGTGATGTGCTGAATCATTCCATCTTCCATTAAACTTGATGCACACAAAACCAAGGTTCTGCTATGATCTAAAGGATTGGTTTAAAATAATGTAGTTCTAGATTGAAAAATTTCTGTACAGAAACTTTTGTTCTGACATAAGAAATCTTTTTTTATTTGTCATCTGTTGAAGAGTTTGCGAGTTTAAGCTCACCGAAGAAGTCAGTCATGCTAGAACAGAAATTCACACAAGGATTTAGGATAGTAACACTTTCCCATCACAATTCCACTACATTATTTCCTCAGGTAATAAGCCCTATGTCAGTTAAAATTTACTGCTATAACAATGAAACATCCACAGAGAAGGCACTGGTAGTTTTTGTCCCCTTACTATTGGAACTGTCTGTATCTTGTATGTTTCTTTTTCATATGAAGAACAGTTCTCTAGTTTTGATGTTCTGTTTCATGCTCCTGATCTGCTGCAGCCCATGGTGTCACACTTACCTGGGAGGAGCAATTTGATCTGGTCACAGCAGCAGGAGAATGAGCATCTGAGCACATTGTCACACATGATCCACATTGCTGGCACACAAACCCAAGGAGCTGAGACAGGATGCCTGCAGCAGGTTAAAAGCAAAGATGTTTGCCAGACCAATCTATATGAAGTGGCAGGGTGGATTATCATTGGGTCTGACCTCCCACAAGCATCACAGTACAATGCAATGACTGTATTCTGCCTTTAGAATGGGAGCATCTTTGTGTCTAAGCTTAGATCTTCCAATGCCTACCATGGCTACCTTGTGCTTAAGTTGTAAGATAGCTACAGTCAAGCAAAAGATACAGGTTTGGGTGGCAAGTGTATGAACCATGATTTTAAAAAGTCTTTTCTCTTACAGTCTCTTGATAGAGTCCTCTATTCTTCGCTATTACTGCACTGTGTGTTCACATGAGCACTTGTTTGCTTTTTGGTCAGAGAGAGCAAAGTCTTGTTAAATATAGCCACTTGCTCAATAAAATGTAGCTGAAATATCATATTCACCCCACGCTTATCTTCTACTGAACAGAAGTGTTGGCTGACAAGAAGTCTGACCACAGGACTGGCTGTCCTTTAGAAGGACAGTGACTGGAACTTGAAGACACCACTGCTCACTGAAGAAGAATGGGTGGTGGCTTGTAATTTAAGCCTCCTGTCAATGCAAATGTTTCCATGCTCATTACAATGCCAAAAAGAAAAATGAATACCTCCATCAAATGCAAATTATATGATGCAGAAATCTTGCATTCATTCTATAATCACATGCTGACCAAGGTTACTATCATTTACTATAGAGCGACTTCAGTGGGATCCAAAAATTGTTTCATTATATAGGGAGCAAAATAGGTGCTTTCAATCAAAAATGCCTAAGAAGGAACAAGTAAAGATGCTAGATGAGGCCTTCTGGGAGGTAAGAAGGATGGCTTGGATATGTTCAGGCACTTATTCTGATCTGGCCACAGCCCCAGGAAGTGTCTGAAGTAAGACTGCTCCCACACTAGAGATACCACTCTCTTTAAAGGAATATATAATACAGTGTATTATAGGCTTTTAAATGCTTCAGTTTGGCACAAAATCCTGACTGTAGGAGGCTAGGAATCTTTCCAAGAAAAGGCATAAAGAACAGTGCTGATACTGTAGTTATGACCGTAGCACAGAAAAGCAAGACTAACCTGCAGCTGAATTGCCACCGGGGTCCTGACAGTGCAGGTGCTTTGAGCTGACCCATGGTCCACATCCTGTGGGAACACAACTTTCTATTCCAAGTGACCCAGAGAGTTCCCTGAGAGACTGCATTGTCCATGCCAACCTCTTGGGAATGTGCTAGTACTAGCCAAGAAACAGACCTTGAACAGCCACGTTTCATGGATTGATGGAATCTTGGGCCATGCTTTGAGTGCCTGCAAGGTTCCTTTTTCTGAGCTCTGTTTGATAAAGTCTCAGCTTTCTGCAGCCTTGATTGTCATCCTTTTCTTCTCCTTCTAGCTGTCCTATCACCCTATAGGAATGGATACTTATACAAAAACTGTTAATCATGAACATGTCTCACTACTCTTTGTTATCCTGGAAGTGAGTATTAAGATTTTATCTGCCTCTGACACATTGATGGGATTAATTTACCAGCATAAAAATAAGTATCTGAAAGCAAATGTATTTTCACTTTTTTGGTACATACAAAGAGTTATCTGGCCTGCAGATTCAGTGAAACCTGGTTTCCATATCTTCTCTGGTGTGGATTATCTGATGTCTGACAAGGATGAGCTCACCACTTCCTCCCACAGTACAGGCTGTAAAAATATCTGCCCTGGATCAGGTCATTCAGCTTCATGAGCTTGGTATATTTCAGACCTTTATCATTTTGTCATGGTGGATGCAAAAAGAATACTTTCAAAATACATAAAATGCAATTGAGAGAAGGCAAGAGAGAGAGAATGAGATAAAGAAAATATAACCTAAATCTCAAAAAACCCAAGCAGAAAATTTATTGACTCAAAGTTCAGAGTTGGATGGCATTTTAACCAGAAAACATCAGGAACTGGGAAGAGCAGTTCTGGGAGGAGTAGCAGGCTGAAAGAAAACTCTCAAAAGAACTTTAAACTTAGCACCTGGTTTCCATCAGGACTGAAAGTGGTTCATGCATTTGCTTCATTTGCCAAATTTTTTTCCAATACAAATTATCCTCTCACTAGCAATGTATGTGCATCCTTAAGAAGTTCCATTTCAAAGATGAGTAAGGTTGCTAAGTGACATGAGCGCCTAAATCAAGGAAGTGAAAAATTAACACCTCACATCTGGCACTGCCCACATATTAAATGGAATATTTTTATGAAACATCAAGAAAGCCACATTTGAGTACCTATACAGCTCACAGAGGTTGCTGTCCACTTAATTATTTCGCTGTCTAAATAATTTTCCTTATGAGAAAGAAAATGGAAATGTAGATACTGTAGATACTGTCTTCAAAATATAGATACATAGATCACAACACGGATACTGTCTTTAAAAACCTCAGGAAGGGTCACAGACCAGCATGTATAATGAGTAGAATCAGAGAGGTATGGACATGTCTCATGGAAGAACAGGTAGTGTAAAGTGCTGGAGCAGCTTAAACAAAGTCACCAAGTCCTGTATGAAAACTGATTCCTGCTTAAATACTTCATGAGAGCAGAGCCAAGTAGATACAAGCTTTCTTGAGGAAGAAGTGTTGCTTTTGAATATCCAATCCATGCATCCTCCAACAGGAAGAGCACACACAGTGCCAGGCCTGCACTGGTTACTGCGTTGATAATTCTGTTCAAATGGAAAAACCCCTGAGAAGCACAAGTACCCAACCCCACAGTGCAGAGAGCTCTGCCAGTCGCTCTGGACAATGCAGGTAGCACTAATTTGCACTCATTTGGTGCTTAGTAACCCTCAGCACATTTCACAGGTGCCAGAGGGCACCTTTTGCATGTCTGCTACAGAGGCCACAGTGCAGAGATTTCGTCATTACATCAGATAATTGCTTCAGGCCAGACAGTCAAACACTGCAAGTCCCAGGGACTTAGATTGATTATCACAGCAGTAAGGAGATGTATGTGCAGTGCATGCAAATATAGAATTTGATTAAGAAATAGTGGGCAAATATATAACTTTTCAAGTTCAGGTCATCAGAGATTATTGTCTGTAAAATTTTCTGCCATTCTGAAGGTGCAAAAATAAGGGTTTTTTTCCCCTTATACATGCCAGTCTCTTACACACTTTGTCATTCCAGCCTTTTGAATTGGATTTTTTCCAAGAATTTAAAATAGAAATGCACTTGCATTTCACATCTCCTGGAGAAACTTTGAAATGCCCTCCCTGGAGAACAGAAATATCCACCAGTACCATTTTCTTAAGTTTGTGTCTCCTGCCTGCTCAAGTCCGGTCTCGTGACAAAAACTTAGTAAGGCACAGAGAAGGGCAGCTGTCCAAACACACAAAATTATCCTTCTTCCCATCTGAGAACTAAAGGTTGTGATGACACCTGCTGGCTCGATGGGGACTCAGCAAACACCAGCCAGCCCCTTCTAGAGCTTTGCAATACTTGCAGGTAAAAATGGAGGATAAATAAATATTAAAATTTTTCATTGCTGCAAGCCAGAAAATCACAGGAAACAAGGCTAGGCTAACTTTAAAAGGTCATTTACTCAATTTCCTGGAAAAAAACAGGGTTTGTGCTACTTCCATCATACATCATGAATGATTGCCTCTTTTTACCTCTTACTGAAAATTGACAGTACCTCTCTGGACACAGTGTTACAGTGTTTCATCATTTTTGCATTTCCTATAAAAGATTCCACAGTAAGATGTGTTATTAACATACAATTATACTTTCATTTGGGTGTTCAAGGACAGTTAGACAGCCCTTGACTGTGAAGTTGAAAGCATCATGGAGATACTTCTGCCCTATTTATGAGCTACTGCAGCTTTGCTGCTTTGTTGAGCTTGTACAGTAGTACACCCATCCCACCCCAGGTGACAGGCAGCAATAGGTGCCTTCCAAAGAGGCTTTCACTACAGCAATCCTGTCACATGAACAGTGGCACAGTTGTACAAAAGGGCTCAAGCTTATGAACAGCGTAGGCCTGGAGCCACGGTTGCATCCTGATGATTTCAATTATTATCGTGCGTTCTTGGAGAGGGAGAAGCAGCAGTCACCTTGATGAATCAGCTCGTTGACAAACTAAGTGTGTTCAGAAGACTGTATAAGGAGCTGTTTCATAACTGCTGGAGCATGTTAGTTTATGTGTTATGAGTAATTTCACAGTGAGACTTCAGAAGAAGTCCCTGCAAATCATCCCTGAAAGTCACCCATCCCCTGCACCATTCCTGGGATTTTGTTTAGTCTAAGAAATGTGGAAGAGGTTAGATCACATTCAGCCTAAATATTCTCCTGAACTGACACTTTTTACTTTCTCATCACTCTCCAGTATGGTCAGTATTTCTGACTGATTTCACCTAGATCCCTCAAGACAGTTGTAAATGCCCTGTGTCTGCCCTTGAGAACCAAATGTATAGCCATTAGCTGGGGACAGAAATTTGCAGGGTCTTGACAGAAATGTATCTGTTTAGTTACTACCTTGTTTGAGCAAGGCAAGAAATTCAGTTCCAAAAATCTCTCACTGGGAAGCTGGTACAGATACAAGTAATTAAACCACCCATCTCCTTCCTGGAACCTGCTCTCAGTAGTGCAATCATGCCCACCATATCTCATAGCCCACTTTGAATCTCAGCTGTGGTCAAGTTACAAACTGCTAAAATGGGCCATGGAGTGTGGAACAGAGGCATTACCTAGTCAAGAACTATTGCTGCTCCAAGGAGATCATAACTGGGAGGAATCAGACTCAGCACAGGGAACCTAAGCCCCCAAACCCCCAATATTAGGATGACTGGTTTCTTCATGGTCACAGAAGGTTTCCTAAAACTGACTGAGGAAATTAAGTAAGAGGAAAAGCAGCCATTGAAATAGAGGTGTTGCCAGTCCCACAAAAACTGAAAAAGGAAGAATTCTGTCTTATAACAGAAACTCTCTGACTATTTGGAACAAGCAGCTGAATCTGCCTCTGCAGTATCTACTCCCAGGTACTCAGGAGTCACAGGGCTATGTCAAACAGATTGGTGAGAACCTGGACTACATCATCACTGCCAAGTTTTTCAGAGTTGCATATGCATCCAAAACCAGTTGTCTATTAGAGAACAGACCATCTTTAGCTCAACTGCTGCCCAGCCTCAGCACTGCCACAAGCTCCCAGCAGAGACACAAATGGGCAGCAGTGCACCTCCATTGGTCTTGCTTGTTCTGGTTTTAGAGGTGGTTCTGTCCTGATGAACTGTGGAAAAGTGCAATTCTGCCAGAGTCACACACAGGCAATCCTCTCCCAGTAAATCACTCTGCATGTATAGTTTGGCAGAGTGTTACCCATATGTTGTGTGGAGTTTAACTGCTCAGAATGCTCTGTTGAATCCAAAGGGCAACTGACAGTATAAATAGGAGTTGGTGGGAGGAATACGTTACTCCTGATAGTGCATGGTGGATACACTCAGCAAGGTGTTACCTGGCATAAAAAACTAGCTAGGGCTTTGTGAGTAACTAGAGAGGAAGACAGTTTTCTCAGATCTCTGTACACAGCCAATACATCTCATAGCAGCCTCCTTTTTCCTCTGGGTAACACAGGATTGATATGGGCTTTGTGGTACAGCAAATATTTAGCCTAGAGATTCAAAAAATTTAAGATTTCTTCAAGCCCCTCTTTTCAGTACCACCTATAAACAATCTTAATCTTTTGAATATTAAACATCAATATTGAGTCTCTTAGCTTCCAGCAGTGACCACATGTGTCAGCATCCTGGTGCAAGGAGGAAGAGCTACTCTCATTGCAAATAACTGCTGATTTTGCTGAGCACAAAAGCCAGGATCTCTATCCATCAGGTTTTCCTTGTATTTTATTTTGGGCCACAACCACAGCACCACAGTCTCCAGAAGACACACAGATTCAGAGGCACACCACAGTAATGCAGCTTTGTTCAACCATATCAGATGCAAATTTCTTCCATGCGATGAGAGGACATTTGAATTTCAAATCCAACTGAATTAACACAAATACATATAGACTAGGAAGTAGGAAAAAAAAGTCCAGTCACATGGACAGAGAACAGAAGTTCTGAAGTCACTGGGGCATCCACAGTAGAGCTTTTTCATGCTTAGGGACTAGACTGCCTGACATTACAGGCCCTTCAGTTTGTAACCCCATCTTATTTTCCCATATTCTGTAATACAATGCCTACACTGGGGGCCTATTATGACTGGGATTGCTTCTAAAAGGAAGAATATTTTAAATTAATTTTTAAAAAATGGAATTTAACAAGCTAGAGCCTGTGACCTCTCTGTTGAACTCCTTAAGAGCATAAACCCCACAACTGCCCTCCAGTATGGTATCCTTGCAACAAGGACACAAATCTGATTAAATAATAGAGGGGCTACATTCAGTTCTTAAGCCCTTCCTAATGAAATCTTGCATCTTGTAAGCAAACACTCTTATAGAATCAATACTCATCAGCAATAAACAAAAGCCTTTTTTAAATTGAGTCCTGGATGCCCTAATTCTTAATGGGCTTTCTAAAATGTCTAATACATCCATTTAGACTGCATATAATATTTATTTTTTTCAGTTCAGTGGAAAATCAGAGACTAGTACCCTTATCTCACATTCTAAAGCCAAATTATTTTTCTTTTACAATCCAAATCAAAATTAAGTGTTCTATTTCATTTGGGAATATTTTTGAAAACAATTTAGGACCATGAGGAGATGATAGGGAATTCCATGTGTATGTTTTATCTGGAATTAGGCCAACGATCAAAATAGTGAAGAGTTTGGACCATCCCACTCTAGAGAAATTGTTGAATGAACTGTCTTAAAGAATGTGCCTTGCCCAACTAATAAGGCTCAAGACCCAAATCTATTCAAGCAAGACCAACTGAAAATTAAAAAAATTTATTAATGCCTACCATAGCTCTGCATAACTTTTGCAGGGATATCAGCTCGGCCCACTTTGTATTTTATGGGAGAACATCCCTCAGTGGTTATCAGGCATTGATGTTGGTAGACTGATACATCACCAAATACCTGGCATGCTCTTCAAAGAGGGAGTGGAGCCCTGGCCTCTCCTCTCAAAGCACGGCCAGATTGCAGGGCAAGGATGCTGGTAACACCCCTACCAGTGTTCTGGACCTTCTCCCTCTCTCCTCCCTCATGCTCCCCCTGCCTTGGTGAATATTGATATATTCTTCTATGTAAGGGGATAATTTAAACAGGATTGGATACTCTACTGAGTAGCTCAGAGCCTGCCTGAAAAATAATTCTCATGGGCTACTGGATGTGGGGGGCCACATCCTGATAGGGTGCTGAAGGGCTAAATGCAAAGAATTTATTGTTCTCTTGTTTCTCATGAAAGACAGAACATATTTACTGGAATATAACCCTCCCTTATTATGCCATTTATAGGAAACACACATTCAGTGTTTATAAAGCAGTTAATTTATAACAGACAAAACCAGATTATCTCTCTTTGGAAGAGCAAATATTTGTTCAAAAACTTCTAAATGCAACAGACATCTTCATCTCATTTTTAAACATAACTGATTGAGAAACGTAACAGAAGAGCCACCTAATAGGTAAGATAAGATTTATATGAAGCATTTAGATTTTAAAGGAAAGATTATTATATCTTTTATATATATATAATGCAAGTTTATATATTTATCAATGATTGTCTAGATGTGATGTTTTAAATGGTTGTCGACCTTAATTAGCTCCTAATGGATTTTTCTCTTGCTCTAATGCCTTCAGAAGAAAAAGGCATTTGCACAAGAAGCTTCTTTCTTTGATATTGATATTACTAGAAATAAATATTTCTTTAAATGGAAATAATGTTCACTTTGCTCTAACACACATTTATTAATGAACTGTCTGGTCTACAAATAAAGTGAGTTGTCAAAAATTAGTAATAAGCTTCACTCAGGTCTAAAAATACGAGTCTATAATGTACATAAATTCTACTTTATTGTTCCCAGAACTGTTTTTCCTAGTTCTGGAGGACATGCTCTATTTGTAACCAGTAAAGGTGAATGATGCAGCTGCTTTAATGTTAACTTTAAATGTTTGCAATCTCAGATTTGCAGTGATTACTTAGTGCAACTGCAAGGTTTTTATTCCCGTGTTCATTGCACCCAAATCAGTAGCAGATGTGTATGTGTTTGCCTGAGGATTCAGGAATCTTGAGTGTTGTATAGTTTGGGAGAAACCTGTAAACAAGAGCTTTTGCGTTTGTCCTGCCCTTTCTGTCCAAAACCTCTCTGTGTTGGGAAGGCAGAGCCCTCTGGAAGGCAGCAGCACTTTGCCCAGCCGGTCCCTTCACATCTCCTGGGGGAAGCTGGTGGCCACTTGAGCCAAGTCCTGTCCCAGACCTCCCAGAGAGAAGCAACAGTGATGTCTGCCAGATGCAACACTGTGTGCAGGAATTGCACCCTGCCTAGAAAAGATGAGGAAAGGCTTGTGCTCTGCAATGCTTGGTGAGCAGTTAGGCCTGATGCTAACTGCATTTAGAGGGACAAATTGCTGCTGCAGTGATTGAATATGATCAAAAGCAAAATTTTCCAGTCCCTGCCTCTTTGCTAGACCTGACTCTGCAGTGTCCAAGGATGCTTCTTCAAAGTAGGGATGATTCTCAGAGGAAAGAACCTCCTTCTTTGCTGCCAGGGCAGATGCAGCACTGTGGCAGGAACAGGACCCCTGTGCCTGTGCTACTTCCCACAGAAGTGGGTCACTACACAAGCAGAAGGAATGCTCAGCAGTTACTGCACTAGCTCTGAACTGCACTGCTTCAGCCTGCCAGGGGACAGTGAGTATCCCAGCACTCCAGATGTTGCAGGCACCACTTGACCACCAAGGCAGGAGCTGAAGACAAGTCATCCCCTTCCCTACTCCAGTCCTGAAAATCCAGACACTGGGAATCTCATTAAAAATAAATCAAGGGTTAATAGGAAAGAAAAATAAATTTTAAAATATTCACAACATATTTACTGCATATTTTGCTCTGTTCTCTGTCTGCCATGCACTCGAGAGCAGGCATAACATTCATCGAATTCGCTGCCTCCCGATTAAGTCATAACAGCCCATCTGTGCTGCAGCAAGTACAGAACGTGACCTATTATCTCCAAAGAAAATAGCACACCACCTGACTGCCAAAAGCACCTCGTGACTTGGCACCCAAATGTCTCAGTACTCACAGCAACATACCTTTTCAGGACTAACTCCCACAGCCTGAATCAGCCAACTGTGAAATTCAGCTGAACTCTGAATAAACCGGGTAAAACCAGCTTTCCCATATGCCAAATCACAAATTATACAGTGACCGTAATTTGCTGTTACAGATCCTGAGCTTAAAAGGAGTAGTTAACAATTGCCACGTGATTCTAGACTGTTGAATCACTTACTACTTTAATGATGGGCCATATAATCCATCTTTTAATCTCATTTATCCCTTTGCCCACTGCTATACAAAAGGAATCTGCGCAGGTTTGGTGGTCTTGAACATCCCATTTAATTTATAATCGGAAAATGCATCTCCAAAGATTGTAGCCATTCAAAATTTTTCCATGAAGTGCAATTCAACACTGCTGTATGGGAGAGAATTCATATATTGCTTTATGGAAAGATGGATGATAATCATATTTGCACTATATGCAAAGTGCATTTCATTTGCAAATTTACACAATGTTTGATGCTAAGGTTTGCCTTAGGTGTCCTGTAAGATCTGCCTGGTCTTCTCTGAACATTTTGTTAGACAGGTTTGGAGTATATACCCTGAAGGTGCAGAAAGACCACTACATCTTTAACCTTTTGCATTGTGAATGGAAGAACAAACTAAAAAGTCATTTTGTTGCCTTTCTTTTTTCTAGGAAAAAAACCAACTCTAAATAGTTCATTATTGGATGTCAACATGAAAGCAGGAATCTACATACTTCTCTTAAGTGAAATATGTTTTGAATTCATCCAGGCTGATATCAAACCTAAATTTCCAACGGAGGAAAAAGAGAGTAATTTCTTGGAAAGAAATAACATCAGTATTTCCAAAGAGTGGTATCATCACAAAAATATCTCTAAGTCTTTTGAACACCAAGGTTTTGAAGACCAAGGTCTTGAAGACTTCACTCTTCACAACTTCACTGAAAAGACCACAAATTTTGGATTTAACCTCTACAGAAAAATTGCAATGACACATGATAACAATGTAATCATCTCTCCATTTTCTGTGTCAGCTCTCATGAGTGTCTATATGATGGCAACCAAGGGAGAAACGCAGAGACAAATTGTAAAAGGTCTAAACCTCCATGATGTGAAGGACAGAGTGGATCGCCAACATTTACCAGCTTTGTTTAAACAACTGACAGGTAACATCACAATGAATGAAGAATTTCTCCTCATGCAAGGTGTTCTTTCTTTTATTCAAAAGGACTTCAAACTCAAGGAGTCTTTCCTGAATTTATCTAAGCAGTACTTTGATATGGAATTCCTGAAAGTAGACTTTGAAAACTTAACACAGGCAAAACTTTTCATCAATCAAAAAATTAACAAAATGACAAAAGGAAAAATCCCAAGACTTTTTGAAGAGCTGGACCGCCATAATAAACTGGTGCTTGTGGACTACATTTTCTTTAAAGGTAATTGCTGGTTTTACTATGCAGAATAATTATTTATTAGGATAATCAAGACTCTAATGTCAGCTACATTAGGAGGAGTTTAAATTAATTTAGATGTCATGTTTTCTCTATGTCTTTATCTAAGATTACTTTTTTCTATTAAGCTCATATAATAGGAAATTATTTTTCATTATAGGAAACCACAATTCTTCTATGCTATCTTCCATAAAATAGAGTCTCAAAGAGAACAAAAAGCCCTGTATCAAACTATCTCAGTCCATCTCCAAATTATCCCTCTTTATGACAGGAAACTAAGTTTTATTTTAATTCACCCATTAAAATGAAAAAGTCTTAATCATAATAGTCTTAAATGCTGAATACTGGGCATAAAATCATGCACTGATTTAACATAGTACACAAAATCATTGAAACAAAAATAATTTCTCTATTTCCATCAAGAATCATCTGCCCCAGAGGAACACAAGAATCCCATCACCTTACAGGGGGAGGGAAAGAAATACCAGGGATGGTCAGAAACCATTCCATGGAGAAGTCAGTGAATCCCCATCCAAAATATTGGATAATTAAATTAAATACAGGATACTGAACAGCTGGTAGACAATTTCAGAGAAGGTTACATGTTACAAAAGGTCAACTGATACTGAACAGCTGGTAGACAATTTCAGAGAAAGTTACATGTTACAAAAGGTCAGATGCTCACCAGGCATTGATAAAATAAAGATAACATAAATTCTGAACTTGAGTGGCAACTAACCAACCTTAGAAAAATATTTCCCTTCTTTCTGTGCAATGAAGCAGTTTATTTTGTGGATTACTCTGGGGTTTTTTCTGTAAAAAAAAATTTATATACAATAAACATAAAATATACTGAAATTGTCATCCACTTATCCCAGACACAACTGACAGCCACTTCAACTAGATGCAAAAAATATCCTATAGGTTTTTTAAGTTTTTAGAACATTTTTCAGAACAAATCTAAACACACATAATGATTTAATTTCTTTCTTTCTTTCCTCAGGCAAGTGGGTCTATCCCTTTAATTCCAAGTTCACAGAAATTGAGACTTTCCACATAAACAAATACAGAAGCGTACAGGTACCCATGATGTTCAAGTCAGATAAAATTAATTCCACTTTTGATGAGAACTTAAGATGCACTGTGATAAAGATACCTTACAAAGGGAATGCCCACATGCTGGTTGTTATCCCAGAAAAAGAGGGTGACTATATTTCAATTGAAGACCATTTGACTGCAGAGCTTGTGGAATCCTGGCTTGGGAACATGAAAACCAGGTATTGCTTTGACACCCATGGGGCCCTAATGTCTTTGATGTCCACTGCAGAAAAGCAACAAAGCCCAGTAAAGATTAGCTGGTCTTCCTAAGCCTTTTCCCATGGTAGCATGGCAAGAGCTATGTACAGAGTAGAGGTCCTTTAATGGCCTTTCCACAGCCCAAGTGGCATGTGAAAGTTGTGACTTAGAGGCAACAAAACTTCAGCTCATCTCAGTTAAAAATGTCTCTCTTTGTGAGAGAAGGCATGAGTCTTTCCATATTCTTCCTTAGGTCTCCTCTCTCCTTAAATTTAGCACTGCCAAGAAAAAACCACTATAAATCTAGACATTTATTAAACATTTCTTACTAGGGGAAACCCAGAAGAATTGATAAATTTGAATATAAAAATGTAAACCCAAATGATTCCTGTGAAACATAGTTCCTGAAGTGAAAATTCTTTTCACCAGTCAATAAATTAGTGTGTTGCCCTGGTATCAGGGCACTGTGACTGCTGGTGGAAGTATTTATACAGAGAAGGAAATGATTTGTAGCATCACTGGCAGCCAACAGGTTAGAAATTATTTTCTGCAACCTAAATGCCAGCAGAGACTGTCCAGTTTTTGTCCCTTCTTTTTCTGTGTAAAGCTTAATTCCTGAGTAGTGTGCATTTCAGCAGTCAAGTGACTGTTTGCGTTAATTTATTTTTTTTTAACAGAAAAGTGGATATTTCATTTCCAAAGTTTAAACTAGAGCAAAAATACAAAATGAAGAAACTGCTTCAAAGTCTTGGAATTAAAAAGCTTTTTACACGTTCAGCAGATCTTAGTCATCTGACAGATCATGAATATGTAGCGGTTTCACAGGTAAGCCCACTAAAATTATTTGTTGTTTGGATTATAATAGCATATTATTATTATTATTATTATTATTATTATTATTATTATTATTATTATTATTATTATTATTATTAACAGCCCAGCCAAGATGGTCATATAAATTTATAGGGACACTGATAGCAAAGTACCTCATCAGCCAGGTATGTGCAATCTACACATCTTAATCAGGATGGATCCCACTTCAAGTATGAGTTATGTAAGGGAAAGAAGCAGTGACATCTCATAGGTGCTCAACACCTCCCAGAGCTAACCCATCACAGGAGAAAAGCTCTGCCTCAAGAGGAATATGGTTGGCAGAGAATGAGCACAATTTCACAAAAACTGTGAACAAGAAAGACAATGTAAATGAGAATCAAATGGTAAAACCCAGGGCAAGTAAGGAAATTCAAGGAAAGAACTCCTCGTACACATTCCAGAGACAGTTATACGTTATACTTCTCAAAAAATAAAGAACCTTAGAAAGATTAAATAATAAAATCTCAAAAAGGTAACAGTGAGAAAGAGAAGTCAAAGCACTCCTGTTTTTCCCTCTATATACCATGGAAGAGAAAAAACACAATCTCACAGGAAAGGATTGGCACGATATAGTTGCACTCCAACCCATACAGATGTTCCACCTTTTATGCTGAAACTTTCAAAGAACCTTTAAACAGGTAAAGGAAAGGGCAGTGAATGGCCAAGAAGGCAGGAGCACAGCCCCATGGAAAAAGAGGAGCAGGAAGAGATACTTTGTACCACTGTTTAAGGGAGAGCACAGATGCAATTCAAAAGACTAATGGAAAACAGAGGCAGAATGAGAAGCAAAAGAGAATGGAAAACAAAGGACTTGTCAATCACGTCAATATCAAGAAGGAACAGTTCTATGTGACCAGAGATATCTTACGAAAAACAAACAGCTAGTCTATAAAAAAGACAATTTGCTGGTAATAGAAAATTAAAATGAATGGTCAAAGAAAGGAGATGAAAGACAAAACACACAGAGATACTTGTGCCCACAAGAATGGAGTGTGTGGAACAAGATGAAAAGCAATGAATTCTAGATACAAATTCATACATTAAAGTTAAAAAAATTTCTGAAACAAGATGAATTTATAAAGAAGATCCAAATAAAATTACTCTGGCACAGGATTTAAAAATGTAGCTTTATAAACTTATGTAAGGAAATTGTAGCATGCAACTGCTTGTGGTTGTGGAGGGTTGTATGGCAGAGACGATCCAGGACCACAACTCCAGGAGACACTTCCCAGAATCACAGAATGTTTAAGGTTGGAAGGGACCTCTGGAGGTCACCTGGTCCAACTCCTCTGCTCAAGCAAGGTCATCTTGAGCAAGTTGCTGAGGTCCATGTCCAGACAGATTTTGAATATCTCCAAAGAGGAAGAACCCACAGTGTGCCAATGCTCAGTCAGCCTCGCATGAAAAAGCATTTCCCAGTGTTGAGAGGGAACCTCCTCTGTTCAAACTTCCTGTGTTTCACTTGGTGCCCACTGCCTCGGGTCCTGTCACTGGGCACCACTGATGAGCCTGACTCTACCTTCTTTGCACCCTCCCTTTGGGTATTTGTACTCTATGAGAAAGAATCCTTCAGGTGCTGGTCTTACAAGTCTCCCTACACCATATCCTTATAGAAGCCTTTGTGCTCAGCCAATTAACAGGGTGGGATAATAAACACTTCTATACAAGTTTCAAAAACTCTCATGCTTCATCTAAAGGTTTTCAAAATTGCAGTGGCTTGAAAAAAAAACCTTTTGGGGAAGATCTAATATCCTAAGAATAAATATTTAATGGATAAAATTGCAGAGATTTTCAGTCTAGTATGAACTATTTCACCGTTGGGAAATATAAAGGCAATCTGCAGCACTTTTCTCCCTTCCTCTTGATCATGTAACTTTCATGCTGATTCTCAGCAGTTAACTATTGTGTTATCAAAAAATCACACTTTAACAGGAACTGCTAACTGATATTAGAAGCAATATGTGCATCAGCTACAGAGTGCCAGAGGAGCATCCTGTCCCTGGGAATTGTGAAAGACAGAAGTATTATTTAAAAATATGTAGCAGAAACCTCAACACTGGTGAAGTCCTTCAACTGTTTTCACATAAGTAATTCCTAGAATTAGGAGTTTAGGAGCTGTAAATCCACTAAATGACCAGGCAGTTCACCAGTACAGACACTAACATAGCAGAAGCACTCATAGGTATAAGCAGGCTGAAAGAACAAAATGGAAAATATGAAAAAATGAAAAAATCAGATTCTGCCAGGCTGCAATTTCAGTGAGAGTGGAAAATATTCAAACCAATCCAGGACTGTACCTCATTGCTCTACATATTTAGTCTGTGCTACCAAATGTACAAATTAGAAATATGCAGGGGAAAAAACAAAGATTGGTGCAATTCCCTAAGCTCTCACAAATGAGCTGTGAATGACATGTCCAGCCAGTCAGTGTTTGTGACTGGTGAAAACACATTTCCTACAACTGAGAAACTCCTTTGCACAGTTAGGTGTCAAAGAGGAGCACTCTACACAACAACAATGCAATGGCTATTTCACGCAAAACCCCCGATTTCTAAGTGAGGTCTGTGCTCAGAAATGTGGAAAAGTGCAATGACTCCTGAACTGGCATCCACACTGTGAGCATTGTGGGCATAGTGGCTGTGCTGACTCCTCTACCAGTCTGACAGAGGTAGATTGCACTGAACTGCTCATTTTAATCCTCAACAGAAGCCTACTTCAACTGAATGCCTGCAGCTGGAAAAATACTCTTCAGGTTAGTATTTACTTCTGTCACATACTTATTTCTGCCTTGCACTTCAGGTTATCCAAAATGCAGTTATTGAAGTGGATGAAGAAGGAACTGAGGCTGCAGCAGCAAGTGGCTCAGAAATAATTGCATTCACATTGCCTCGGGTCATCAAAGTGGACCGGCCATTCCTGTTCATGATTTTTGAAGAAACTTTTAAAACATTACTGTTCATTGGCAGGGTGGTTGATCCAACAGAAATGTGAATAAAGGTAATAGCTACTATTCTTTGGTATGTAAGAGGCTTTATTTTTAATAATTTATTTTATAATAAAAAGACACTAAAATATGATATGTGAAAACCTGTTCTGTCTCTCCTAGCTAGCACTAGGTCATCCTAGCAGTATTTTATTAATGCCACACAACAAGCTAACTTCTTTAAGGCTCAAAGCAATAAAAATGTGACTTGTAAAATCTACCTTTGGTAAAAGAAAACTCAACAACCACAGAAGTGAAATTTTTAAAATCAGTATTTTAGTGATAAATCTGAATAAAAAGCCCCATTCAAATACCAAAATATTCAGGAAGCTCATTCCCAAACACTGCAGATTCCTCAATGTTATCTTCTGTTACAAAGAGACGAAGAGCCCAGTGACGTCAATGTTAGCAGAATTTTGCCAGTTATAAAAACAGAAGAGTATCAAGTCCTAAAAGAGAATTTACAAACTTTGTCTAGAGATCTTTATTTTATTACTGTAGAAAATAAGTCTATCACGAAGTCTACCTTGTGACCTCTTTCAAAGCATTTATGCAGACTACCAAATCACCTCATTTTCTCAGAGTACATGATGTGCCTTGAAAACATTCTTTGAATTTAAAAAAATTAGTTCTGAAGAATAACTTAGTTATTCTGATTTTGGAAAATCTGGCCTGTATTATTTCATAGCACAAAGCTAGCCCATAGCACAATTCTAGCTAACCCCAGAATTTCTACCTGTAATATCATCTAGACACCAGGGTGAACTTTGTAACAGGACTCTATAACTGAAATAGGCAGACTTTGGTAGGGAAAAACATACCTCCATTAAAGTGTAATAAATCTATTCACAGAGTTGAGCCTAAAAGCCAAAGGTGTTGCCGTCATGTTTCAGAAAAATATTTCCATGATCTAACAACAATTTCCTTTATTCAAGTAGAGCAGTGCATCCAACAGAATGACAAGATCTTAACATTTAATAGATTTTAATTAGCAGAGTTCTATCTATAAAGTACAAAACAATGCAAAAAGCCACTTCTAGGTTTACGTAACTAACAGATGTCAGCATTATTCTGCTTGCTCATACAACCTTCACAAAATATCTGCCCAAAAAGGAGCAGAAGACTGTTCAAAATCATTTGGCAAGGAACTTCACAGGTGTCTATCAATTAACACAAGATAACTCTGCTAGAGAAGATACAAAAGATACATTATAGGATAAAGCTGGTAAATCTCAAAAAATCACCTCAGTCACTATTTGGTGTCTGCTCACAAGAGCCCAGACACTGATGTACCCCACTCACCAAAGGACTGAGGAGGCAGGCTCTGCTATCTGACTAGACTATGAAGGTGCATCTAACCTAGCTCCAGACTGCATTACAAACATATCCAGAAAGAGAATCACTCCTTCCTGCCACTGGTCTATATGAAAACCAACAAATGGCACTGCACAGTTGACCTTCAGCTCTTGTTCCAGAGCTACAGCTGACCAGCAGGTATAAACAGAGCTTTGAAGGGTTCAAATGCAGTGGTGCTGTTTAACGGAACTAACCCAGAAGTAAGTGGCCCCTAAAAAGACTGCTTGGATGGAGGCCTGTAGTGCAAAGGAGTGATGAAAGTATGCACAAGACACCAGAGGTACTGCACAAGGAAAATGACCAGTCCAAAAATGTCTAAACACAGCATTTCAAGATTACATTGAAGGAATTTTAGGTAATTGAGTAGAGCACGTTATCAGCATTAAATAAATTAATCAGTTTAAAATGACAGACAGTGACAGCCAAGAAGGAACAAAAGACACACTGTTTACAGAAGTCATTACCTGCTTATTAAGGGGAGAAAGAATTTCAATTTTCTGAACTTACTGGTTGTTCTGCATTGCTCTGCAAGGCGTCAAAAGAGCAAACACAGTTTTGAGTCCTGTTCTACAGCTGGCTACTGATGATCTGAGTTTGGTCCTGCCAAAGGTCAGACTGAGAACAGCCTGGGCAGTCTCCTGTGGCCCACGGGGGAGCAGCTGTAGCTGGCACCTGAGTCAGCTGTGCCTGGGGAACTGGAGGTATCTGCTCGCATCAATGCAGAACCCAGGAGGAGCCAGCCCAGGTCATCGGTACACCTCTATCAATACTGAATGTTAAACATCATAAAACTCAAAGAAGCTTTTAAAGAAATCCATGATGTACAAGATCCTATGCCAGGCTGCAGAGCAAACTGAAAAATTAAGTATTTCCAGAGAACCCAAATAATGCCTGTGACTTAAGACAGAGAATACTGCTAAATCTAACTGAGGTGTAGGAAGCTTTAGCATTTAGACAGTGCTTAATCCAAAGAAACATTTTGTACTTCACACAAGACAGCACACACCCAGCATTATTAGTATTTTAAATAAATACCCTCCATGGGTAAGTGCTTTTATTAATTTTAATTATAAAAGATGCCCTGAGATTTTTCTTTCAAGAACATGCATGTACAGCATTGTCCTAGATTTTATTTTGAGTAAATCACCATTCATGTTTTTACATTATAAAAAGTAACCACACTCACATTTGCATACACAGACCAGATCATCTTTATCATACACCAATAAATTTTAAAAACCATATATTTCTGATATCAATATATTTATGCTGCCTCCATTTTGAAAGAGAAGCTGACAATAGCTTCATAATCTCTCTCAAGTATTGGCATAAATAGAACTTTTCAAAATATGATTGCATGTTTTTCCACATTAATTTTGATAGAAACATTAGCATTAATACAAACAAATGCAGATGACATCACTGAACCATGACAGTTTGCAACAGCAGCTGATTAAAAACTAGATTCATTATTATAAATTATTAAATTGAAAATACAATTTGAAATACTAAAATTAAAACAAGTATTTATACAACAAAACTTATGAAATACAACTTTTTTTTACATCATCTGGAGACATTTGCTTTTAGATTGCTTTGAAACTTACACAGGATTTTTATGAACTTAGTACTTGTAAAAACATTAATTCCAAATTCACAGCACAATGCTTCAAAAGTCTATGTTTTTTTAATAATGGTTCTGGACTTTGGTCTTAAATTAGGTTTGCAGATTCTTGAAAATGTGGGATTCCTTTTTCATATTCATAACAATTCCTTCTATTTCTTCCTTAAAATATGGGAGCTTAGGGTTGCTAAGATTGTAAAGAAGCCAATTAAATAATGGGTATGTGCATTCTAAATCCAAGACTTCAAACTATAAAGGCCTAACTGAAGAAAACAAAATCTCCTTAGCTGCAGCAGTTAAGAGCACATAGCTGAAGTTATAGTTCAAATCATTTCACTATGATGTTAAAATTCTGCAACCATTACATTGTTTATCAGAACATATTTTACACCTTGGAATTGTATGTAAAAGATTTATTTTAAATTTTTAACATTGCAGGATGCGTTTTATTCAGTTCGGGCATCAGAGAGTCCCATCTGCTGCTCCCACCTTATCCCACCAGAACGTTGCTTCCTCCAGTCCCTGGTTCCCTCATTTTTCTTTCAGGTGATTTAGGAGTTTGATTTTCTGTTTTTTCTTCATACAAAAGAAGAAACACACATAATACGTTGTTACTATATCATTAAATTGCATAACATATTAAACTGTTATTGTGTAGAACATTTTAATATAGCTCTTAGCTGCTGTACTTTAAAAGTTATGAGCTGTTCTATTGCACCCAGTGAAAAAGCCAAATGGATATATTCTGAGGGCATTCTTGTCAAGAAGGGTGAAGTTCTCCATTCAGGTGTCTACAGAAGTTCTTGTAGAGATCCATCTGAGTGAGATGATTAAGGTGGCACAAACAGTCTCTTCATGGCTCCAAAAAGTGCCAGAAGTCTGGCACATTGCACTGTGATTTCTAGCTGTTCTGTTGACCACAAGGTCATTTAGGTAATTTCTGGACTTTTCATGGCTTAATTTTTTTAATCTTTAGATATATTGGTTTTCAGTTTCAAAGAGTAGTAGATGTCAATTAAAAACAATTTGTATCAGACAGAAATATTTCCAAGATGGGTGTAACTTTTAGAACTCTTGGAAAAACTAATTTTCATCAATATTTTACACTATCATTTACAAATAGCACAATATATTGTTCTGTTTCACTGCTTTAAAACTGCTGAATATTTAAAAATGGAATATATTATATGATAATATATCAGTGTCAGGATACCTACTCGTTTCATCATAGAAATGGGACACAAAACACATGCCAGTCCCACTGGAACTTGGAACTTCCAGCATCTTAAATGTGATGATCAAAACATGAATAACATCCGTAAGCAACCACCTCCAAATGTAGTAGATCAGTGGCAAAACTATTTCATCTTGTGCTTAACTTTCTAAGCAATTATAGCACTGGATGAAAGACATTACTTTAAAATACTTATCTTAAACATTTAACTGGTACATGCACCAAACTAGATGTCTTATAGGTCAGTTGTGGAATCTTATAAAATACTGATATTTATTTAGATTTATTGTTGCATAAAAATTAATTTACTAATAATAAATTGGAAAATTAATTTTTACGCAACAATAAATCTACTCTCTCTTTTTACAAGATGGAAAACCTGTACCACACATCCTTGAAGAAAGTTTTGATTAAAAGTGAAATAAAATCAACCAATATTTGTATGTCTCTAGGCAAGATGCAAAATACTTAAATGCTATCTATGAAGTGGATGTATTCATTGACAAATCTATAAAGTTTCTAAATAGTTTTAAACAATTGCATGTTGAACATTTGCAGTCATATTACAGCAATATAAACTCAAGCAAAATATCTTCTATCTAACAATCTCATAAAGCTGAAAACATTCAAAAGAACATAATAAAGCTACATGGCCTAATGATAGAAGATCAGACTGCTTGATAGAACACAGTGTTCATGATTTATATCAATGTCTGCGCTAGGATGATTCATGATCTAACTGGCAATTCTTCAACAGGAAGTCAGAAAAACTTCTCTGCTCTGCATACTAAGCAAGATTTCTTGTGGGACAAAGTACTCAACCAGTGCTTTTTCTGATTCTTTCCTATCCATCAGGTACTCGAAGCAGGTAGCCTTCTCTTTTGTGAGTCCCTCATTAAGTTATATGGGTGCTGCTTTAGCATAATTCTGGCATTTTCTATGGCCTAAGTATCACCTAAGACCTAGCAACTGACACCTACACTTAAACAATACTTCCTTGTCACCTGCTTGTGAGTACTGGATCATTATTTACTATTTTTTTTGCAGCTGTGTTATTTTCAAAAAGAGATAAAACTTTAATTGGCACATACTTATGAATAAGTTCAGACTGAATGTTTGAATGCATGAGTGTGATAAGAAAATACTGCAGGTCTCCACCAAAGTAACTCTGAGTTTTGAAAGATTCCTGGAGCACTATCATATATGAAATCAGAAATTCTTCATCCCTGCAAACTGCACTATATTGTCAAAAGTGAACACTTACCAATAATCTGCAGAGCAATTTTATGGGAAATATTAGGCTTAAGCAATTAAACAATATTTTATCCAAACATATACCACTTCAAACTAAGAATCAATAATTTTATCTGCTTATAATTTAATTATTGTGTTACTACCCACATATTTACTTAGAAACAGAAACATATTAGAAGTTACTCTACTCAAGTTGCAGAGCCAGGAAACTAAAAGTTAGGTCTTGCCAGAATTAAGATGGTCAGTGCAAATTTTAACCAGCACATACATGAAATACATGAATCTGCACAATGATACAGTCTAAAAAAACACCCAAATATTATTTTCTCACCTTAGTGAGTTTTCTGCCTTATTCAGTCCACCAAAGGTGGTGCTCATTGTTGAGCATCAATTCAATTGTACTTCTCACTGTACAATTGTCAAATTCTTCTCACAGAGTGATTTCTGTCAGCTGCTTATATATTTGGATATCAATTTTTTCCATCATTAAACTTAGAAAATAATGCTTCCTTGAAACTGACTTTTTTTCTGGTTTGTTGTTGTTTATTTTTAATTTAAGTGTGCAAATATTTAGCACCAGGCCTGATTTCCTGAGTAAAAGATAAAAAAGTATAGCTAAACATGTCTGTGATTGAATGCATTTACCACCAGACATTCCTGTATCTGTATCTCTTAATATCTCCTCATACAGCTGCTTCATTTTCTTATGAAAACAGTTAAGTATTGGGTCAGTTTACAAACAAGAAGTTGAATCTACAGCACGGCAGACATCAGACCAAATTGAGAGATGTCTTTTCCTAAAAGAACACAGAATACTAAAACTCTTATTCAGAACTAAATGTAGAACATCCTAAGCTTCCTCTTCTTTTCCCAAAAATGTTTTTCTTCCCCTGATACATCCTCTTAGCTTCTGACCCTATGCAGTTCAGGGACTTTCTGAACCTGACAAAGCACCCAGATCACTGTGTTTGATCAGATACCTACTTTCAAATACTCTGCTCTTAGGGTATTTGTTTGGGAATGGTACACAGAGACTTGAAGCTGTGTTTCTTACATTCCACTCTCCTGCCTGAAGACAAAAGTGCAAACTGCTCTGTGTGAGCCTTTTCCTATCCCTCTGTATTTAAACAAAAGATATCAGTTTTATTTTAAATGAAAGATAGAAAAACCTTTGAAATTTTGGAATGTTTTATGTGATAAAAAATATGTCTAACTAATCTTTGCACCTCAATGCTTCATGAATATTAATTAATTCATTTTTCCCCAAATCCTTGTGGGACAGCAAGTAATTGGAATTTCAACAGATTGCTAAAAATATTTACAACATTTGAACTAATTTTCTAGTTTTAAAGCAAGGAAAAGAGGCATACAGTGATTAGGGTGAAAGAAAATGAGGTTTTGAGCACACCTGATTTTTTAAACTATGTAGCACTCCACTACATTTTATTCTCAAGATAAATGCCCCATTTACTTTAGAGATAGCTGAAAATGTCAGCATGTCTACTAATCTAACTGCTGACTTAGAAATGGTGCACTTTGAAATAAGTGACCTCCTAATGATCACCTATAAAAAGCCTGAAGTGCTGTGGGTAGTATTAAGAGAAGCCATTAGACACTGGCAAAGACAAGGACAGAGGGCAAAGTGATTTGGCACCTTTAAGTACTACTCCTGTGAAGCCACTTACTCAACAGAGGCCATCTGCATTCACAACTTAGCTTCCAACCTTCTCTACAAAATAAAAGCAGTTTTAAAAACTACAGGTCACTATGCAAGCTTGAGTTCATTCCAGAAAACAATTTATCTTGTACAGTGAAGATGGCAGAATTCCAGCAGAAAAAAATCAAGTACACAAGGAGCTAAACGAATATTGTCCTGAGAATTTCTCTTTTTGTTTGTTAAAGTTTTTAGTGCTTTATTTTGCAATTTAGTAATTTTATTAACTTAAAATCCTGACTAAAGGTGGGAAGATATTTTGGTTTTTTTTTAAAGGGAACTGAAAATACAGAAGTGGAAAAATATATTCATCCAGATATTTAATTCACCAAAACAGACCATCACTATTGTTTCCTCTCTCTACCTAGCAAACCAGTATAAGATGTTTTCTCTTTCCTATCTTAGCTTCCAGTTGTAATTTCATTGTACATTGTACATTGAAGTCTGCTTTCCCAGACTCCCTTTCTTGCTGTAGCAGGCTCCTTCCCGTTCTCCATTCTGCCTTGACTAAGAATGCAAATCTCTGCTAGCAAAGAAAAGTCTCAGTTTGAGCCCACAAAATTACAGCTAGTCCAATGACAGTAATTTAGTTATAGTGTAAAAGGAATCTGCAGGGAATTTGCTGCTAGAGTCTACAGGGATCTGGGTGAGTGTGTGTCACAGTGATTTTCTATGATTTACAGTTTTAGCACAGGAGAATAAAATACATCTTTGATTTTGTTCTTGCAAAATGCTGAACAGCACTGGCTGATGTTTAAAGGAAAGCAGCCTGAGGGAGATGCCTAGCATTGATTTTTTGTTTTTTTGTAAATGGTAAGGCAAAGAAGTCAGCATTAATAACAAATACCAGTACCAGTTCATTGTAAGGCTCAAGATTCATGATGGAATTGTTACATAACGATAAAACATATATAAGTCCACAAAAAGAAGGAAAATTAGAAATGAAGTAGTCTAAAAATACTTCAATTTCTCCAACTACAGGCAGCTAAATCACTGTGACTGTAGTTATTACATATCAAAGGCACTAACCTTCACTTTTTCCCATTCCACCCTCTCAATTATATACCAGCTGAATGCAAATATGTGCAGGAGAAACAATGTGAAAGACTAATTAGAAGGTAATGCCATCTTAGAAACAGTTACAATTGCATACACCACATTTCTACCCTGCTATTTTAGTATCTCAAAATCTGTGTGCAGAAGTATAATAAATACAGGCCTAATTTTTTTTACATGGCTCTTTTGAGTTCCCTTTGAAAGCATTACCCCTAGGCTCAGATTAACATCTTCTCAACAACTTACATGCTCATCTTTCTGAGGGTCTGACTCTCCTTATTCCCATTGCTCTTGTGGTCAGCTGAGTTGAATAAGTTGCGAGAAGAGCTGGAATGGAAGGCAGCATTCCCACTATTGCCAGCAGCATGAGTCCTGAAGGAGTCATCTGAAACACAGAGGGGCAGCTTAGACAAAGAACTTTGGTTGAAAACACTGCACAGAAAGTAAACAGAATGAGCTGTTTTTCGTGTGACAATAGTGGCTTATTTCCTATGGCACTAATCCGAAATTTTAATGGAATGGTTTCTACTTAATATTTCTTCAAGTATTTTTATTAAACAGCCCCACTAAATAACTGGAATACACATTTTCAAAGAAAATATTAATATATTTAATGTATGTAAAGAGTGTGATTTCTTAGGCCAAACTTTAGCTGCTTAAAATTTAGCTCTTTAATGTAATTTAACTGCCTAGTGGCTAATGGTAGTGAATTGAAAGAAAGGTTTCTCTAGGAAGCCATTCATCTCAATCTTATCTTTAAGCATCCAAACTCTTTAAAATTTAGTGGACAGAACTGCAAACAGTAGTTTCTCTCTCTTAATTCAGTAGAATTTTTACATAATATGCATTCTCCTCATGTAAAATAGGTGGAGAAAAACTCCAGACTCAACCTTTTTATGATACCTGAAATTCCAACCAGGACATGACAAACTCAGTTTACTTTTACTGTTTTTAAATGTCAATTAAAACAAATGTGTAGGAAAAAAAAAAAAAGAATCTGAAAAATACTTACTAGACTAGCACTTAAATGCCCAAATCTATTGGATATCTATTATTCTGTTTTCTTTAGGAGAATGATACCTTAGAGTATGCCTGCCTAATTGGGCCCATATGTTCAATAACCAAGCAAAAAAACTGAAGTAAAACACATTATAGTGACCTACTTACCACTAAAGGATAACATACAACTCTTTCCCATCCCTGGTACTGAAGATGTATATCCTGTAGCAGAACTTTTACTTTAAAAAACCAAACAGAACAAAACCAAATTGGTTATTTCCAAAAGTGTTCCTCTCAATTACATCATCCTGCAGTTTAATAGTATTGGAGGTTATTTCTGAGTTTATATGAAGAAATTAAATGAGAAAGTTGTGCTGAAATGTATTTAAGAAATGTATAAAATTAGATTTAGCAATTCATATTGAAAATTACTTTTAATATATGATAAAAGGTGACATTTATTAACTTAAAAGGAATTCATAACCATTTCTAGGCTTCAGCATGCCTTAGATGTTTCTTCCTTCAGTTAATCAATTAAACAGAAAGCTGAAAATATAAGTCACAATTCAATGAGCACATCACTGCTTTCAGAGATCCATGAGCACTAATTTCATAAGAGCTGTCCATTAGCAAACATTTGCCTATGAGGTAAGCAATGAAGATTATAAAGATACTTAGGGCACTTGTCTATGTTGCTGTATTTTGGATGCAGTACTTGAGTACTGAAAGATTGGCTTCGAACCAGCTTGGATTTTTTTTCTTCTTTGCCTAAAATTATAAAGAACATTTTTTAATATGAATATTGCATTTCCTCAATAATTAAGAACACTTTTAAATATATTTTTCTGTCAATCTATGATAAATGAAGGAACGAGATGATTTAAATACTTTAATTTAAAAAAATAATCCTTAAGTCACTATTTATATATTACAGAATGAAACAAAACTAAAAACCAGAGAAAATACATTCAGTTCTAGGAGAAGTATCTTTTCCTCTGTGCAGTAGGTGTAACTTGGGTCCACAGATGTCAGCAGCAGCTTTGCTGGGGTTTAATCTGATGATGTGAAATCAAAGTGTTTCAGTGAGTCTTTGAACTCTTCTTACCTGCTGATGTACCAGAAGAGCTTCCAGAAATAGAGAGATTGATACTTTTTGCCAACACTGATGATGTTTTACTGTCTCTACCTACAAAAAAAAAAAAAAGTCTGGTAAAATCCCTTCCCTCTTAAATTTTTATATGAGAGAGGACATAACATATCAGTCCTGGAGCAAAGAGTAATACTATCTAATCCAGTGCTACTAGCACTTCAGAAATACCACAGACAAGTACTTACACTATAACCCAAAATGAAAAATAACAGAGAACTAAAACTGTAATGTATTTTATTAATAAAGCCAAAATAAAATACATGGGTTATTATATATTATACATAATATGAGGCCATTTTTCATAAACAACTTCATTAATACATAGAAACAATTTTTATATCCAATTTCTAAATCTCTGTTTATTGTATAAAGTGTCTCTTTCCTGCTCCTTTCTCTACTACCTTTGTAGAAGACAAAAGCATGCATAAACATGTACATAAACAAACTTACGTTTCTTTTCAAACATTTTATCATTAATATTTGTAGATCTTCCTTCATTTTTCTGCTTCTCTTTTTCTAATTGTTCCTAAAAGAATGAATAATTTTCTTAGATATTACTCAGGTAAAAGTAAATAAACGTGTTTCCAAGTAACAGTTCATTTCTACTCTCCTGCTCTACAATCCCTGATGAATATCCAGAGAACCAATTAAGTAATACAGAAAGAAATCAGGGTACATATCTCATTTTAAAACCACAATCTGAAGAAAGCTCAGAGTTGAAGTTCACATCTAGAACTTATAATTAAAATTATGCCCAGCTTTTGGCATTTTTTATATTCAAAAAGATACAGACATTGGCAGCTGGCAATGTAAAAATGTTCTGTAACACAGACACCCTGAAAACAGAACAGGCAACACTTTTATTTCATACAATTCAATGAAAATGTTTTTCTTAAATTTTAAGCTGTGTCACATATATTCAAACTTTATAAAGAACTAAAATCTACAGTTGATAAATCTTTATGACAAAATCAACTATGTAAAATTGTTCAGGTTCATGGAATTTATTTGCCCTTCTGTAATACTACCCAGCCTAAAAATATATTCCATTTGATGAGTAGATATCACACTAGCTTCAAAAAATTACACAATATTAGCTAATTTTCTATACCATTTTCACAATGAAAGTTAAGTGAACCATAATTGCTCTAATCTATATTTTTCATGCCATTCTAATTACTACCCAGTCAAGAAAAGAAAGAGGTAATTAATTCAGGTCAGGGTTGCTGGAAAATAGTTCCTACAAAATCAGCTACTAAAATGAAGGAAACTTATTAACATATTCAGTACTAAAATCTTTGGCAGTTAGATACATTTAAGTGGGTTGAATGGCTCTGCATCTGTTTGGGACTGCAACATGTCCCAATTCACTGTGTGCCTCTCAGGTTCCCCAAAAGCATGGCTCTCACAGACAGTGCCAATGAGGCCTTTGTGATACAAAAGGGTGGCACAGATCGGTGGCCTAAACCATAAAAATTCAGGTGCTTTTCTAAACTGCAGCTGTAGAAACAGGGTAAAAATTGATGTCATCATACAACACACAGTAGCACTGGAGGCTCTTTTGCACCAGGCAAACCCTTTCAGTATAAAAGCATTAACTGTATCTACCTGCAGACTGCCTGAGCCAAGTTCAAGACTTTGAGTTGAGTGTGTGTGCAGGTCTGAGAATCCAGCTGGCCCAGGACACTGGAAGTGGCAGGAAATCTGTGGCTCAGGTATATTTGCTCATACTGACCTGCAATACCCACTGACAGCAAAGTGGACCACAAAGGAGGAAACAAGGACATTTTTGGGACCCTCCTGAATCTCTTCTGGTTCACTACAAAGAAGTTCATTTACTACAAGTCAGATGAACCATGCTAACAATTTTAGGATCTTCTGAATCGTGTCAGCTGCTCAGCTTCTCCCACCTCAGGCTGGAGGTGGAGGGGAGGCAGCAGACAGGAGGACTGCTGTGGTCTAATTTAGGCTTTGTGGAGATGTGGTGAAGATACAAGCTGTGTGCTGAAGTGCCTACTGCACCTTCTGCTGTTCTCTCTTTCCTGGCTAGTTGGAAAGCCTGTAACACAGAGCATTCTTTGGCTTCCTTGGGACAAAAGAAGTTATGAGAATAATTTCCTTGCCTAGGGAAGCTGTATGTGAATTCCAATTCCATTGGTCAGTTTATCATGTTATACATGGTATTTCTCAAAAAACTCAAGTTTGCCTTTCTAATTGACACAGCACAATTTAGGTAGTAAAGAAAAATGTTACATGTTACTTTGAAGGACTTAACCCTATTACAAAGTGAAACCACACACAGATAATGAACCGATCAGGTCTCTCCAAAATATGCATTTCCCCTACCTTATATTACTGCCTCATTAATATAGAGCTAGAAACTATTTTAAAATAATGACAGTGTACTGATGAAATATACCATTTCCAAAAGTAGATGTTCTTGTCTCTCTTTTTCTTGATCCAATAAATCATTTTCGTAAAATCTTTTCTGAAACTTCAAAGTAAAATCAATAAAAATAAAAAATCACTACATGAAACTGGAAACTAAGAGGAGTTTATAAGTATTAAAGTTAGTAAGTACTTACAGCATCCACAGAGATCTCCATTCTGTCCAATTCTAACACCGTCTACAAAGAAAATTAAACCATTATTTATTATTACTCTACAGCATGCCACACTATGAAGTAAAGAATTGCCTTTTCTTCCTACATATTTGAAGCCTATGCTTTTATTTTTGTGGCACAAATGCAGTTTAAAAGCTGCATAAAAGTTTATCAGAGAGTATTCTCAGAGCCCTGCTGAGACTCACAATGAATAGATTCACAGAATATCTGTATGGAAATCAAAACACACTCAAGGAAGCACCACAGCAAGAATAGCTATAGCACAGGCATAGGAACCAGGACTGAAAAAAGCAACTCAGGAACCTGTGTCTAACTCAGAAGGTTCCACACAGGTTTTCACCCAGCCTCTCTCCTGCAGACTGGCCCTGTAAGGAAGCCATCTACTTGAGCTATTTCACTTCATGGTTTCTAAATTTGAGTCTAAGCATGGACATTCCTTAAAGATGTACTTTTTTGAATATTCACATTAAAAAGACATTTGTAACATTTTAAAATCCTGCAAATGCTTTGTCTGTATATTGAAAAATATCTAGTCTAACAAGATATCTCTGTCTAACAAACCTGATGAGTTTTACTAGAATCAATATTCAATCTTTCTCTAGTCTTTTTTTTTCATAAATGGTCATTGAGTCAAAATCCTGAATTTGAATCACTACAAAATAACTGCAATATAAGTAACCAAGGAAAAAATTAACACTTCTAAATTTCACAGAACATACTATACTACATCATCTTTTAATTGTTCAAAATTACATAATAGAGAATGGAATTTTTTAATCTCCTGTTCTTACATTGAGAAAATCCACAGAAAGCATAACTTTAGTCATCTTAACTTTCAGTGATAAACCCAAGATTAAACACTGCTTAAAAAGAAAAATGCTTACTCTTTTCACAATAGTCAAGACATCTTTGTCTTTCTCTTGACACAGAAGTTTCCTTATACATAATTCCAACTGCTGAAGTAAATGTTTATCAGTGGGAATCTTCAGAGTAGATTTGACTTTTGGCAACAAGCAGCATAGCTTCATTCTACAAAAAAAACCCCAAACAAACAACCCAAATATTCACCTTTTGATGCAGACGCTTAACATAAATCATTAATTCTCAATGCATTGCATGCTAGCATTTGACACAAAATAATTAAGTGGTCTTATTTTTCAGAAGTGATTGTTGCTTATGTGTTGATTCCAGACATACTGTTTTCAAAAAGTCTCTATAGATCATGAATACAGTCCACAAACATATTTGGTTTGTCTGGGTTTCTTTTTAAAATCTAGAGAAATAAGGAGACCTCTGGATTTTCCAAGCGATATGCACACCTAACTTTATCAGTTACCTACTGACCTGCTTCTGGGATTTTCTAGCACCATTCCCACACTCCCCTGCATCTTTAGTACTGGTCATTCTGAAAGCTCTTTATGTTTTCATTCAATTCCATTATTTAAGCAAAACACAAAACTTTTAACAGTATTTCTAATATATTATTTATAGCTCTTTTTCCTGTACACTGCTACATAGTCTACATACCTGACATTTGCCACTGGGTCATGGGTAAGTTCAAGCACAGGTAAAAAGAAGTATTTACAGAAGAATGATTTTGAAAACAGTTCCATAATGAATTCACAAGTATCTAAAAAACGAAGTCTGTTCCAGTAACTTTTTCCTTGGCCCAGTTCTGGAAAATAAAAATTTGCAGATATTATCTGTCAAGTTTTCAATGTCAGATAGAAAACATTTCACAGGCTGACCTTTGACTTAAAAGATGATAATCACAGGCATCAAAAGACATATTCTCAGCCTATCTCAATTCTTTCTTTTAGTAAAAAACTAACATTCTGAATTCAATTAATTCTGTCAGTGAGCACTCAAAAAAGCAACAGAGTAAGTGAACTACCTACAGTGTTAAACTAAGTCCTGTATGCCTTTCAAACCATGTTACAGAACTATCAAAATTACTGTGTTAACATCAAGGAATGTTAATGAGAACTGTTAAAACTTCTAAGCTATCTTTAAAACACATAGCATACACCAAAACATCAAATTTAGGTGACTGATTAATAAATTAATTTCTGAGATTTATTATGCTGAAGTCTCTAGAGAATTTTACTTCTACAGCGGAACTCTGTTTTTTATATTGCTGCACCCACAACTTAGTAATTTTGGCTAAAAGAAGTAGGGTTGAGGGGTCTTGGCATATTATCAGTTTCTGCATTGCCTCTTCCCCAAGCCCTTTATATAAATCTATATAGCTCCAGCTCTATTCCTCACATATTCACAGTACATTTTACTGGTGATAATATGAGCAACTGAATGTCTTCAAAGCGTAGTCCTTCCGATGATGGAAAGAAATTACACTGAATAAATGTAACTGTAAATAGATCTTCAGCCAAAACTAACTTTCATTTCTCAGTAATGGAGGAAAGATCATCTCTTACGTTCGATCAGTTTCTGAATAACCTCGTGTCTCTGTTCCTGTTTGCGATTGTAGCGCAAATAAACGCACAGAGTCCGAGCAGCTGCTTTCTGCACTGGCAGGACATTCTTGAAAGAAATAAAAGGAACACAGTTAAATGTATCTGCAGGAGTATGACTAAAAACATTTATAGAATTAGAAGAAAAATAGCTAAAAAGTTACGCAACTTTATGAATTTTTAAATAAATGCCATAACGTAAGGGAGAATTAGGAAGTTTTGCCAATTCATGAGACACCTGCTTCTTTATTCCTTCTGCCCAACTTATAGATTTAACTATTCCATAAGCACCTTAAAATATTCCATGTTTGGCAAGGCACCTTCTGTATTGCAGGTGTTAGAAATAAAATTTACATCATCTTCTTTTACAACAGTTTTATTCATGAATTATCTCAGAAAAATTTCAGAGTAGTGGCTCTAAATGAAAATTTATTTTAGAAATGCAGAGTTCTTTCATAAAGAACAAACACTAATGTATGGAATCAGGAAAAAGAAGGCATATTTCAGAGGAAAAGGTTTTGATTTATCTAGAAACAAACTGATGATGAGCACAAGGAAAGGAAGAAGTCTTAGGTAGGAGGAAAACTGTCAATCCAAATTTTGTTCCTCAAATGGGGGCAAGTTTTCAGCAAAAAATCTTATAGAAATAATGACAGGGCTTGATATACCATATGAAAAGGATAGGAATTTAATACAACACAGGAAGTACTACACAGAGCAAATACCCAGTGGTCTTACTTGAATTAACAAACCAAAACAAATGAGAAAGCGACAGGTGGGCTCACATTTGTCAAAATGATTGTCAACATCCTGTGAAGAAAACGGTAATAGATCTGATCACTTGATATGATATGAGGGAGACAAGCATATTTTTGCAGTAACTTCTCATGTGTTCTCCATTTTAAAGAAGTCGCTGCTCTCTGTTCTGCTGCCGTTAATGCAGGAATCAAGTCAGGAATAGAGAGTAACTAGAAACAGAAAGATAAACAATAATTTTACATTTTCAAGCTGTGTGTCTTGTCACTATACTTAAAAAGAAAATCACAACAATAGAAGAAGGGAAGACTAATACAAAAGGTATTTTAGTACCTAGCTAAATAGACTTTCATCTCTAATCCCTTCTCCTGACAAAGGAAAACTAAACACCGTTCTCTTTGGAACACCCTTTTACAGATATTAAAACCATTACACCAACTCTCCTCAGCACTCTCTTTCTCAAACCAAATGAATACCAATTCTCTTTTATCCTCTTAATCTTTGCAGTTATTGTTCTCAATCCCCTAATTAGTTCTAGTAGGAATTAATTTTAGTAGGAATTGTACACCTTTTCTCAGTAGAAGGCAAAGAATTTTTAGTAGCCAAGCTAAATTCCCTTTAATATTAAGAAAAATTAAACAAACTGCCACACCTGGCATTGCATTTTCTATATGTTATATATATTTACAGCTGTAAACAACTGACAAATTCAAATTTTTTAATTACACTGTCAACTTCTTCACGTACAAGAAAATAAATTTCTTCAGTTCTTATACTACTGCAATATCTCAATTTATCATAGATTTAGGAAGTATGCTCAAAACCAGCAACCTTTCTGTTCCATCTTAGAGGTGAGGAGTCAGGGAATAAACCATCATCCAGAGCCACATACAATTAAATTAGAAAAGATGTGAGCTGAGTACAGATCTCTTAATTCAGTGTCTTCAGGAAATAGATTTTCTTCTAGCAGAAGCCTGAAAATGGCACCCACGAGCAATTGATACATCAATATGAAAAATTTAAATTAGGTATTAGCTATTAATCCCTTAACACAAAACCAAGTTTTGTTTTCACTCACCTGTGGTTAATTAGAAAAAGAACATGTATAAACTGTACATTTTCATATTAACTCTAATCTTTCCAATTTTTTTTAATGTTAAAGCTTATAATGTCAACAATAAAAAAAAAGAAATGGAAACTTTGTATCTCTTCAAAGCAGAAACTAATCATGAAAGCCTCTTCCTACAAAATTTGTCTGAAATTTCTTACTACCCTCATTTAGAAAGAAAATTTGAAAAACCCCATGAGAATACCTACCTTGCTTTCTGATCCATTGTTTTCTCCTCTATTAGTCATTAGTTCAAGGATTTCAGGAAGGTGACCCACTAGGGCATCTAACACCTATTTAAAGAAAGGCTGCATGAAAGAGGTCTGTAAATTAACTCCATTTTTAACTCTCACCAACATATCCCTGCTGACACCTTTCAAGTTACTGCTCTCTCATATTGAAAGGAAAATGGAGATTAGTTGCATTGATGACTGATATTTTAATGCAGTAAGTAATATAAGCATTACAGGTCTCAGTTTTTATTTATGTGATCAGACAAGTTTTCTAACTGGAGTAGTCTAACTTACTACCAGAGAAACCAGTATCAGAGGAAATGGTCATTTTTTTCTTGAACATGTCTGTTTTTTACATCCTAAAAAGTCTCACTGTGCTAACTGCAATATAACTGATTCATGTTCTATGCAAGTTACCATGGACCAAAACTCTTTCTGGAAATCTTGATCTTCAAACCATACACAACTTCTTTATCTCCTCCTCAACTGGACAATAAAAATGAAACAAAGCAAAAGACCTTGAATCCTATCAACTATTAGTTTAATATTGTACCAAACCCAAAGCTTTTTAGAGTTTGCAAGGTAATAAATAATTATTACCTACAATTAACTATTAACTATTAACCTACAATTAAAACTATTTAGAATTAGTATTTTTAAAAGCTAATAAATTTAGTGTGGGTTTACTAAATTCAAACACCTTCCTATTTTCCTCCTTTTTATTCACAGAAGGCTGGCATCTTTATGCAGAGTCTGTGCAATAGACGTAAAAAGCTGTTAATCATTTCAAATTGTTACTCTACTATGGTAGTGAAGAGTTATTAAACATGAAGATTATCTGCCTCGATGTAACAAGCAAAAAAAGCTCCAATAAAAGTGTATTACCTCCAGTGACTCATCCTGTAACAGTGTAACCAGTTCTTTATGTATTGTATACACATCAGAATTTAAAAGCTTAGCAACCTAGAAAATGACAGTAAGATAGCAAGGTGAAACATTCTTTAGTTCTATGGCACAACACTGCTTTCTTACTTTACAGCAAGCATGAAGAGACACAGAAAAAAGTGTTTAATATCAGCTTCCTAAAGTTGTGTACTTTCCCCCGATCACATTAAAAACAAGCTTATATAAAGAACATGAGACAAGAAACAGGTCTATTATCTAACTATGAAACATTCTTTTGGAATTAACTCTATTCACATTTAACAAGAAGTTTTTAGGCTGCACTGCAAGGCTAGAAATTTCCTTGAGGAATATTCAAATGCTGTAAATTAGGAGAGTTAAGAGTCAGCCTGCTGTATAATTTACAGAAGATGAAATGCAAAATTTTCTTATCCTGTGCTGGATTTTAAGTTTCCCAAACCTTCCACCTGAAGTTTCCACCCCTTACTCCTTTTGGTTTTTGACTGTGACTGACTCATGTGATTCATAAGTCTTATGTACACTTTTAAAAAACACCAGCGGTCCATCTCCATGCTATTAAAAAGCTTTTATAGCAAGCATAACACAAACTTGAGGAATGAGATTTTTTTTTGCCACAAGAAATATTTAGATGATTTTTCTTAATGTTCCTTTAAGCCAAGTGAAAATAAGAGCTTACTTCCAATCAAGATGAAGCTTTAAGAAAATGGCTACAAGGACTTATATTTTTTGGAAAGTAATCCAGCTAGCAGGGAATGCCATAAATTACTCATTTTTACCTGTCAGGTGGTTGCCTAGTTAAACTGTTAAAATTAAATCAACAAGAACTAAATGTATATTTAGACTAAGGTATAACTTTACAGTTTTGTTTTTTTTTTATGAGCTAAAATACTTTCCTTATATTCAGGCAGTATTTAATAGTGCTATGCAGCTAAAACAAAATATTATGCAGAATTGATGCTAATTTTACAAGTTCAACAATTATGTTGGACTATCATTCATTAAAACAAGATATCAATAGCTAATGAGAACTGGAAATCCATACATCTTTCTTACAATGGTGGAAGTAAAGCCATTTTTCCCTCTACTATTCATTTAAAAGTTTTCAGCAAACTGCTTAATTTACCAATTTCCCTAGAAAAAAAATGGGATCAAAGCTAAGCTCAAAGACTGAAACACAAGTGTTATAAAACACATTTTAATTTCTGGAATTCACTCCATAGAGTTAATAATACCTATGTATTTGTACATTTTTTTCATTGCTCCTTACAATCTGACCTAGCAGTAATCTCTTGTAGACAAATGTCACACAACTTAAATAAAATAATGTGTGTAAATGGGCTATATACTGAGGTTAGAAGGAACCAAACACCCTTGAAAAACTAAATAATTTCAATACGTTTTCTCATGTCTATTTTGGTTGAACAGCCACAAATGTAAGCTTAAAGATGAAAGCAAAATAAAATAAAACTATGTGAACAGTAACAAAGAACCATTGTAGACTTACTTCAAAGAAACTAATGGCCATGGTATATCTGACAGGAACTTCAGGGTCATGACAAAGGCAGAAGAATACAGAATAAAGTTCTAAATGGAAGTTCTTTGGATCCACAAAAACAATCATGGCCTGTGGAAGGATAAAGTCCTTTTTAAACTACACAGCTAAAGGATGACACTAGCAGATATTATCAGATGAACTTGAGAGGTAACAGGTTGTTATTTTACAGAGGAAGTGCGGAGGTTTTGCTGGCCTTGCTAAAACACAGGCACCAGGCAAAATCCAGAGTTGAGAACTAAACTGAATTAACTTATCTTCCAGACATGCTGCAGGCTGTTTTTTTGAAGATAAAGACTAAAACCATGAGATATAAAACTTCAGATTTATAAATATTGCTAATGTTTCTGTACTCTAGCAAAAACTGCAAATGGATACTTCAAAAACAAAGAACACTTCAGCAAGCAGCAAAGGAAGAATCTGAATTTCAATATGATTATGTTTGTACATACCTTGGTTTTGCTCAAGTAAACCAACAGATGTCTACCTACATTTTTGCTTCTGTGTTTGCCTCTAAAAGGCAGAAGAAAAAATAGCAGTCCACTGGCTCTTGGTGCAAACATCTTTTCATTGAATACAAATGCAGAATGTCAAAATACAAAGTAGACTTACAGAAATATGACTGGTGTATTTAAAGACCTCACATAAAATTGAAAAGTCTTTCTGTACTCAGGCAGGAACATGACTAAAACATCAACCTGAGCATTCAGTTTCAATCTCCAACTCCCTAGAATGATGTGACACACAATGAATGTGGAAGTGTAGATTCAAGTGGTTTGAAACTGGGGACTCTGTTTCACAGACCTTTTCCCAAATCCTTTGTGCTAAGTTTTTGGAAAAAATGTGTAAGAAAGAATAAGACCAGTAAACTCTTAGAACACCATTCCCTCAGTCCGAATTTGCCAATAATTTTTTGAGGCTCTGCAAAAAGTAGTATTTCCTAACTCTTTTGCACAAGCTCACTAACTGAAAGTTTGCAGGAAAGAGCTAAATCTAGCTAATAACTTGGGAATAACTCCTCTATCACTTGTATAGTCCTATATAGGGAACTATATGTACAACACAAATTAATATTAAATATTAAATTAATATTACTTACTGGAAAATTGTAAGCACAGTTCTTCCTCACTGAAATATACTTCTTTTCCTGTTCCAGAGTTTGCAGATGTAGTTGATTATCATTATGCCCATTTTCCTGCTGTAAACCCAGTGTGGAAAGCTTCTTGTAAAATTCCAAAAACCGCAAGTGCTGTTCAGGAGTAAAAATGCCTCAAAAAAAGAAAAAAAAAAAAAACCAAACAAAACAACAAACTTTCCTCATTACAAATGCTATTAATAATGTACCCAAACAAATCTCACTTTAAAATCTATCAAATAACTTGATTTTATCCCTCCCCCTTGAATATGTTACACACAAGTACTCAGAACAAACTGGAATGTAATTAGCAAGAAGAATTAAAAAAACTACAAGTACATTAGTAATAAGATTAACCAAGAAAAGGCTCAATTTTCTATTCCAGAAGGCAAGGAAAAGATATCATTGATTGGTATCAAGAAGGCTGAAATTCTTAAGAATTTTTCTTTTCAAATTCCACTAATATCATCAGGCTGAGTACAATTAATAACTCTGACAAAAATTCAAGCTTTAAGTAGAGAAACAACAGGTCAGTGGATCTTAAACAAGAGGTTTTCAAAATGTGCAGTCAGATGTGCTTCATTCCAGTACTCAAAGTACTAGTTGTTGAAATCTTAAATAATAGAATAGAAAAGGGTTGAAGTGGTACTTATATTTAATAGCTGGAGAGGGAAAGGACAAGCCATATAATTATGTAAATCAGGCTACTTTCACACCTTTGAAAAAATTGAAACAAAAAACATCTACTACTAAATACCAACATACACACGCACCCACATATATCCTCTCACAAAAAATAACAGTGGCCAACATGGTAAAAGAAAAACTTGTCAAACTGATTCAATTTCCTTCTAGTATGGGATAACAGGAGCTGTGAAACAAAAGAGGCAATAAGGCTCATGACTTTCACAAGGGAACAGGAATGATAGATTAAAAACTATAAAAGTGCTCCAAAACTGCTTGGAAAAACAACTAAGAGAAAACTACCCATATACTAGTGACAAGATAGGCAATGGTATAAAGCTCTGTCCTAGTTGTGGTACTATTTGGTATTTTCACTGACATTCTAGATGCTAGACAAGAGACTTTGCCTATTCAGAATTCTGAAAGCATCAACCAAAGACAGAGACTACTTATTCTTCAGGAAGACAGAGTTAAAATGATCTTCAGTAACTGGACATATGGTCTTAATACTATTATTCCATTAGAACAGCAGTAAGGTACCATGCTTAACCTGATCTGCATCACCTGCACAAGGAAAGAGGAAAGACTAGCTGCTAGATTTCTTTTAAAAGGCAATTTTTCATACTGGAAAATGTGAACAGCAATATATTTGGCAAGATGTGTGAAGCAATCCTTTCATTTCATTCAACTGTCCTAAGGCGTAATGCTCTGAGAAAAATATGAACTTGTCAGATGGAGTTCAGAGGTGAAGAAAGATCATGAGTTAGTAATTCAACCTAGAGAAGACTGGAAAAACATGATAAACACAGGATGGACTGTCCTAGCTCTCTGTCTCTGAAAATAACATTTTGACACTGTGGAACAGCCATTTCAAGTAATCTGTAGTGAAGTAATGGTCACTTTGATTATCTCTAGAATAATCACGAAGGTTCATTTTAAAGACCTGTAGGAAAGATCAAAGGTTTTAAGAGTCTAGGGGAAAATTATAATGTAAAGCCATGATTCTGTGCTCTTCCTCCAAAGGTAATATATGTGGGCAGAATTATCAAGGAAAATTGTGCTGTGCTCAAGTGAAAATTCAAGCACAGATTATGGATATAAAAGTAATGAGTACAGATTTGGCCTCAGCTGCAGCTGGGGAATCCACATGGCATCTCCTTTCTCCCCTGAAATTCTTTATGGAGCACACTCTGCACTGTGCCTTAAAAAGGAGATCAAGCACAGAAAAGAACAAAGTTAACATCATAATGTTTTCAGAGGTTTCTAGTTTCAAAAATTCAATCATCTAAATAACAAGCTCCAGAATACCCCAAAAAATCAGTCAAACCAATAAAGATGAAACACCATGTTTCCATCTTTGACCAAGTCTAAACAACACAAAAACAATAATAAACAATATGCAGATAGTCACCCTAAGAGGAAATTTCCAAAATCTAACCAACTACCATTTCCTTTTTCTCCCCATTCCAAGGGGTTCAAATTCTCCAATCTTCCCTCATGTTTTAGATTTTTAAAAAGAGATTAAATCATACCATATAATCCATTACACAGTTTCCCTAAATGGAAAGATAAAGAAACTAGGATAGATTCATCTGTTTTGAAGGATTTTTCACAGAACGATTTCACTAATGGGAGAACAGTTTGACTCCGATCATCTGAAAAACAAAAGAAATTTTTAGAGTTAGCCATTTGTCAATATTTTCAAAAGAGTACAGAGACTGAACTTCTGTAATAAATTGAGAAAAATTTCATTTGACATTCTCAGGATTACTTCTGGCAGGCACTCACTGAAGGTACAAAACAAGAGGTAGAGAGAAAGATCCTAAATTTAGTACTTTCCTGTTATGTTCATTTTTTGTTTGTTGTTAGTGAAAAGGCATCCCCCAGCAAAGGATGAGGCAGAAAATAAATAAACAGTGACTACCTTCTCCATTCACCAAGAATATAGAGAGAGAAAGACTACTGCAGTACTCCTACAACAAGATTTCCCACAATAGTAAGAATACAGCGAGATCAAGACTGAACAGGCTGTGACAGTAAATAGAAAAATCAGGATATTCTGTATGTTAATTTTTTAAACCTACTGAGAAGTGTTTCAAAATCTTTTGGTATACCATGAATTCACAGAGAAACAAAATAATTAAGGACACAGGAAATAAATTAAATAATTTGGAAATTAAAGCCAAATCCAAACACTCTCTGTCCTCATAAAATAAATGAGCAAATGTTTGAAGAAATTTTTATCTTTGGACTGATTTTAAATAAAATCATTGTATTAAAATGTTTGAGTTTTAAAGGGATAATGATTTTTTAATGGTAGATCAACTGCAAAATTCAGCAAATAATTGTGTCTGAACAAAGTTAGATTGGCCTGAAGAAATATTTTAATATTGTGGGAGAGACACTCTAGGATGTAATATTGGGTCACCTGCCTTAAAAAGTGTTCATTTTCTATTTCAGCCATGAAAGCAAAACCCACACAAACCCAACTTCTAGAAACATTCCTTAAAAACCTGTAAACAACCCCTGATTGCTGTCTCTAAGCTTCTCACAGTAACTCAAAGCAGTAGTTACAGCAGGGAGTGCAGGAGGAGGAGTGAAGGGTGAGAGGTGCAAAGAGAAGCACAAACTTAACAGCACCAATACAGAGGCTCAAGAACTAGAAAATTAACCTACTGTCATACTTACTGGTATAAACACTCACTGCTAAAAAGTCCATTTACAGTATTGTCCCCAAAGCTATACTATATTTTTCTTTTCCTTATCCACTCCTCTAAATGGCTTAAATACATATATTGTAATAATTCATCACCAAGTTGCTGTACAGTACATTTTTGTTGAGCTAACACTTTGAATTCTGTGTACTGATAGCACTACATTAATTAGTTAAATGCTAGCAACACAATATTCCCATAATTTATGCAGTAATTTTACTCATTCTATTTAGGTGTATTATATTAGAAACTTGGAATATGATAATTGATTTCATGGACAACTAGCTCACCTCCCTTAAAACTTTCTGCATATAAAGCACTGCAAGACATGAAATATAAGGAAATACAAAGGACAAAGCAATGAATAAAATAAAATCAGAAATGTCTGAATAATGCAGTTGGAACAAAAAGCATTTAAATACCATTATAAGATGCACTAGAGCACTAAGAATTGGGCTAGGAAGCCTAAATTAGGTTCTTACCTGCATCAAACATATCAAGCAGGTTCACCAAGGTCTCAAAAGCTGCCAGGCGTACACTGCTGCCCTCATCTCTTGCCAGCTCCACTAACTCAGGAAGCACCACAGTTTTCGTTAGTTCTGTCCTGCAACATGAAGCAAGCAGTCAAAAGAAAACTTACAATGAAACAATACTGCCACTGAAAAACAGAATTCTGCCTTGAAATATTCATTTAGATATTTTTTGGGTAGCCAAGAAGAAAAAACGGACCAAGTTCTAAGGAAATTAAAGTTAAATAAAAAACCTCCAGCAAATCTCAGAACTTTTCTTCTTTGTCAACCAAGGAAACAGGCAAACTTCAAATGCAGAACTACATCATTAAAAAAGCATTCAAATTAGCTCAAAATAAATTAGAGAAAATGTAGTCTGAAAAAAAAAAAATCAAAGGACTCCAGCTATTTCACTGTATCACTAAGAAAATTCCTATGATCAAATATGCTCAATATGAGGGTCCAAAGTCAAAATTTAATAAATATGAGCCATGCTGGATTGAAGTGTCTGGAAATTTTATAAATCAAAGATGAGCCTTCTTTACAGAGAACATCTACTGCTCAGAAAAAATGCCATTTCCCAACTAGTCTAAACACTGACTTTTGGCCTTCGTTTAAAGTAGTAAAAAAAGGGCTCTGTTTGTCCTTTTTTTTGCCTTGGTACATACTGACATACTGCTGATACTTAACTCCAGGATGCTGAAATAAAAATGCTCAAAATATCCCTTCCAATCAAACTAAAGCAGTAACAGCTGCCCCTTTTGTAAGTCAATATAAACAATAATCCTTTCAAATGTTTATAATCAGCAACAAAGTGATTTGCATCTCATAGAGTTTATTTACCTACCAGCAAATCAAGAGGTGTTAACAGTATTCTTCCAAGAAAATTATTAAATATTCAAAGAAAATTATGATAAAATAACAGATCATTTAAGTGGCAACAACCCTAACTAGTAAAAATAAGTATTTGGACTGCTGTCACATTATACCTTCAACATTTACCTGACAATTTGCTCATGTCTGTTTAGTTACTTTTTTATTTACCTACTACTTATTCATCCTCAACATGACACATGGGAATACCTTCCATAATGAAAGCACTCAATGTCCACCATTTCTCATGAGATGATTAAATCACCTAAAGCACTGAGAAGGAATTAAGCAAAAACTTCAGAGTTAGAACAGTCTATATGAATACATTAATGCTAAAAATAAAAGTTGGTGAGGAAAGAATCAAAGAAAAAATACACAGGAAAGATTAGTAATTGATAACAAAGTATTTAGCCCTATGAAACCTACTGTTCTAAGGTGGGGTAAATTACCAGTAGTGCTGTCATTTGCCACTGCATAATACATATGATTTTTTTAAACTTTCAACTCCCAGAATAAGTGAAATTTAGAATAAATGAAATTTAGTTCATTTTAAAGACACTAAACAGAATTTAGAAAATTTCTTTTCCAGTATGGTTACTTATTAGTATAAGATCTAATCTATATCCCTGCTGTCTAGCACTGGGTAAGGAATGTTACTTGATAAATTTTCAATCTCTAAAAGAAGTTACTGTTTTTTTTCCTCCCTGACAAAATAACAAGTAGAGAGACCTCGAATTTTAAAATATTTGTTCAGTCAGAAACCAATCCTGTATGTAATTAACATTTTCTTTTATTAAAATTCCAGACTTTTTTGAATCCTGTGTGTGAATATTGAAGGCCCTCAAGGTTTGAGTAAAAGTTGATACTGAGCTGAAATTTGCTTACAAAAGCCATTTAGCATTTTTTCTCAAAACACTGCACAATAATTATTAAAACTGCTAATACTTGTCAGAATTTTTAAATAAGACAAATACTACCAATGGATATTTGAGATCATTTCAAGAAGCTATAGATGAAGTCATTATTTAAAAAATCTGCTGGGTTTACGGTTCAGCAATTTTACTATAAAAGAGAAAGAAAAATCTAAAAGCGGAAAAGAGACAACTGCCAACAGCAAATTACTAAGAACATCTGTACCTTCCAAATTCATTATTGAGTATGCATTAATTCAGCAATTTTAAAAGGAGTTGTTAGGTTGACATTTTAGAGAAATATTTTGTATTTTAGATCAGTCAGGCAAATTGCACTCACCCTATTCCTCGAGCTACATGTTCCAGCTGCCGACACATGCAAGCTCTAACTTCATATTCCACATCCTGGCACAGTGATTTTACCAATGGAAGCACCTCTCTTTTAACACTAAAAATGTGAACATTTTTTATTAATATATAGAAAAAGAATATATAAAATCTACTGAATAGTACTGAAGTTATACTCACATATTATTTGTTTATCCCATATAAAAAGTTAATAATTTATCACACACAGTAAAGGATTTTTCTGATAATCAGCAATTAGAAAAGAATATTGTACATTGGATGCAAATATGTGTTACAAAGAAACAGGAAAAGGAATATTTACTGTCATTATAATTTGCTCATAGTCATCTATTATTTCTTATAAAAGAAATAATTTCTCTACAAAAACAGTAGGTAGGCTACTTTAGTAGGATGCTGTCCTCATTTAATAAATTCTAATCTTCAGTACAATTTCTGAACAGCCACTGAAACAATAAAAAGATTATACAAATGGAAATGCAAATCCCAATTAAATGTCTGTAATACCTCATCTTTGATATGCAGGTATCACCCAAGACATAATTAGGAAGAAAGAAGAAAAAAAATTTAAGGCTAAAAGCTTGAATATTGCAATGCCTTCAGACAAGTAGACCAAGTATTCATGTAAATTAATGGCAGATACAAAATAAAAATTTTGATTCTTATTTCAGTAAAAACATATATTACAACTTGGCAGAATCAGTTATTGTGTTTCCTTTCACTGCTCAAGGTTCTGTCATAAGTATTCATAAAATATCCCTATAAAAATCCTTATGTTATTGCAAAACTCAAGATAAATAATATGTAGACACTGACAAGCAAATTTTCAAGCCAGCTTGCACAGCCTCTATTCATTTCAGTGGAAATTAATTTACTTCTTACAGAAAAAAATTAGCCTCAAGTTTCAAAAATTGTACAGTCTTGGAAGTTTGGCATTTTAGAATACACTAAATTAGGGGCTACATAAAAAGAAAAAAATACTTTTTATCTTGGAACACTGGAGGGTACAAAAACTAATGCTCCGTGACAAGGACAGGATATAGAAAAAAACTAGGAATAACATCAAATATGAAGTTTTTAATTATAGCATAAATTTTATGAGAAAAAACTGTGCCATTCTGCAGAAGAAAGTGAAGATATGTTTGTATATTGCCTACTCCTGAGGATAGATATGTCTTCTGGGCCTGTACCAAGAGCAGTTCTGAAAGGGGAATGAGAGTGTGCCCTGAATTTTACTCAGCCTGCCACATTCTAAACCTGAGGACCCAGCTCTGAACTGCACTCAAGAGCTCTCTACCAGAAAAACAACATATCCCAGAAAATTCTGAGTTATCTTCCTAAAATGTAGTGGCTGTGCAGAAAAAGTGCTAGGATCTGTTTACTGAAATGTGGGGATTCCTGCTTCTGAAGAGCAAGGAATCATGTTGAAGAAACATCACAAAAGATGTGATTGTTATGGCTACGAATTAACACTACTATATTTAACAGAAGATTCCAAGTAATCCATAAAGTCACTTATTTCCATGAGATTGTAGCATCAAATAAATAAATGCAGCTACTATTCTGACAGAGTCCTAGATATTTATATTAGGTAATTTATAGATATTATTAGATATTATTTAAAAAATCTGCTGAGTTTATGGTTCAGCAATTTTACTATAAAAGAGAAAGAAAAATCTAAAAGTGGAAAAGAGACAACTGCCAACAGCCAATCACTAAGAACATCTGTACCTTCCAAATTCATTATTGAGTATGCATTAATTCAGCAAAATTTGGTAACATTCTCAAAAATACTACTCTACCATTTTCATTAAATTTTGCATGTTCAACAAGTATATATATTGTCCTGTTCTTCTTTTCTGTTATGCTGAATTCTTATATTTTCGGGCAGATCAAAATCATTGTTAGAGTGAGCTTCCTCAACTAGGTAGTTTCTGGGCATTTGGTGGCCCACTGTGGATTTCTGTTGTAATTCAAAGTCATGTTGTGCTGGATTATCCAAAGTAATGTTGTGCTGGATTGCCCAGATACCAAACACATTTGGGGAAGTGGTCCTGCTATCACAGGCCTGAGTAAACTGACCAAGGAATTTACCACACCAACTGCTTTGAGCAGATGAGTGACTCAGATTTGCTTTCATCACTGCACTCTCTCCTGTCTAGGCTCACAGACACTGAATCTAAGGGCTGGAAAATATCAGGGAATAATATTAGTTCCTCATATATCTACATTTTAGTTAGGGATAGAAAAAAAAACAGATCTACATGCTAGATTTGGTTACATAATAAAAAGTTATGAATGGAATTCCTCTTCCTATGACAAGAAACTTAAAGGAGATGAAGTTGTGTTTTGTGCCTGTAAGTTTGCAGAGAAATCCACAGTGTGACTTATTTTCTACTAAGAAAAACAATGTGGAAGAATGGCCTGAAATGGTATCCATTCAAATCTGTAAAAGAACATACAAACTCAAGTTATAAAATGATGAACATCAGCAAATCTAAACATGCTAGTTAAATAATGAAAAGGATCTGTGAAAAAAAAAGTATTTCATTTTTGCAATGAAGTCTACTTTTCTTGTAGTAATTTGTGTCCACTAACAGAGAAATACTGGTTTACACTGTAGAATGAAAATACATTGACAGTCTACTTACATATGAGCTTCAAATTTGTTAGCTACTTTTCCCATGATTTTACAACTAACTAAGCGGGACTGAAGTGTTGGAGAAAGCTGTGCTTTGGAAACAAGTGGATTCAGAATCTACATGGAAAAAAAAAGAAGGCATATGAGTGGAAAAAATTGTGAGCATCAAATAAAGTATTCCTCTTCTTAAAAAAAAATCTACAAAAACATATCCCAAATGTCATTAACCTTTTCACTGAATTAATCAGTACTAGCAATAATGGCACTTACGCATATCAATAGTCAATTCTGTTTAAATTACATATTTTAAATTACATTGCAATTAGATTTTGAAGATGACTAGAATAATTTCTCTGTGTGTGTTCCAACCTTATGTTTTACCCTTTATAAGTTGAATTTTTAAACAGTTCTGAATTTCACTCTTATTTTAATGAGGATTTCTATACTACACAAATAATCGTTTATTTAAATCTCCATATTGTTTTAAATTATAAAAACAGTCAATATGTCTGTTGCAAAGCTTTTGAACTTAACAAAATATGAACACTCAAAAGTGAATAAATTAGCTGACTAAAGGGGACTGGCATTATAGCTTAGTGACAGATTTTCTTCTTTCTTTCTTGAGCTACACAGTGAAAAATGAAGAGTGTTTGCAGTGCATTAGAGTTTTGGTACACCAAGAACTACTGAAATACACTAAGCAATAGATCTCCAGCATTCAGTTCCATTTAGCAAATATTGGAATTTTAGTCCAATAGTAAAAAAAATGTAGTTTCTTCATGAAGACATAGATTGAGATACTAACCTGTAAACCAAAACAGGGTGCAGGAAAACATCTTACTGAGAATACAAAGTGCAGTGGAAATGTTACAGTGGAGTGTAAATAAGTGTTAACCTTATTTGCTGAAGAACACTACGTTTTTTAAGGTGACCTCCCTGTCTCGCTATTTCGCCCATTCATCTCTTACAGTGTGTTCCACAATCATTACCATTTTCACAGGTATGGAACTGCCACAAATCTGACTGAGGTGAATAAAACTTGCAAGGACATACAATCTTACAATCTTAATATTTTTTTGTGATCATAAGAAATTAGTATTACCTCATGTCTGACAGTTTCTTTTGGTAAAGCTTCTATTACAGCAAGAAGAGTTTCTAACCATGCATTGCTGACACCTGTTTAAAAGATATGAATTACATGTGATGTCTTATATTGTACATACAACAACTAAACAAAAACATGTACCAGTTTTACAAAATTTGTTCTAACTTTTTGCATGCATCTTCAAGGAGCTATGAATCTGAAAGCCACCATATTAACATTCAAGGCTTCAGAGTATGAAATAGGATAGGTAAGAAGCAAGGTCTGCCCCCATTTCCTTTCCCTTTCCAATTCCTACATAAAATTATTAACTACTCTAATTGCTTTATAAAGCTAATTTCCCTCATTTCATTCTTTTCTTATGCCCACTGAAACTTTCTAGTTGCACAACAGTCCTTTTCTTTCCTTTGTATTCTAAAATTAGTGTCAAAGAAATTAAGAAAAGATAATCAACACAGAAGAAATGTCAACCATCCTCCCTCCATTTTCTCAGCCGCAAAATGTTGGTACTTCAGGAGAAGCTCAGACTCAGAAACAAGTATGGGATTTAATCCTTCAGACAAAGTGAGAGGGGTTTTTCTGCTTCAATCAGAATTACATTTAAATATCAGTATGAAAGTGGTCATCATGCAAAAATCTTTCCATTCATGCAAGTCTAGATACAAAGTCACAGTGATTGCACTCACTGTTGACACAGTATTGTAGGGTCGCTAAGGAAACAAAACATGTAGAGGTCATCAGCCATCAGAGTGGCTGTGCAGCCCTGACCTGCATCTCTGTGTTCCAGGTTCTGGAGAATGATGTGTAGGAAGGAGTGGGAGTATGTATGAATGGACACCGACTCCTCTTGCAGAACAGTCAAAAAAGAAACAGCAGCTGTTAACTGCATTTCCACTCCTGCAACATGCAGAACCTCCTGTATAATTACAAATTATAACAATTTAGAGAGTGAGGCAGAAATGTACTGAAAGAACATCCAAATTTTTACATTCACTTTTAGAATTAATATGCAACAACCAGGATAAACTACAAAAATTGCTGTAAAATTATTTTCTCTTAATAGCAATTTATTGCAGAGATTATATTTTCTTATGATATATCATGAATCCTCTAAGAAAAAAAAGTTACTTTTAATATTCCTTGTGACTTTAAGTTTCATCAATGCAATGCATGGATTTTTCTACTTTACAAAACAAGAGGTAGAAACAGACCAGCCAACAATTGCACTCCTCTTGTTTATGCACATGAATTAAAAATAAGTATTTCATTCATTCATTCAGTAGGACATACTAAAATAGCAGAAGGCAATTTAAATTTCATCCCTTGACTAACATGGAATGCAAATAAAAAGTACATATATATAGTCTTAAGAATAAAGCAAGATCCACTAGAATATTTATCTAGCTAACTAAACATTTGTATTTCTGAGCTCTGACACACAAGAATGTCATTAATTAGGCAGTTTTTAAAATCATCCACTCAGAAGTTAAACAAAGTTAATATGTTGAAGTGAAATGAAATATCACTATTTTTTTAAATTTAAAAACAGGCAATTTAAATTTTAAATTTCAGATTTATGCACAGACCTTGCAGGATGCAATCTTTGACACAGCATTCATTGTAAGTTTTAGTAACTGTAAATACCTGTCAACTAAGTGAACATTCTATTTGTTTACTTTTCTAAGTGTGTCTTTCTATTTCCTGAGAAAATAAAAAGTTCATTATTCTAATACTAAAGCATTACACTCATTTTACAAATTACTCCAAATTCAGTAGGAGTCTAAAGCCCATACTTCCTACTTAGCATTTTATATATGTGGTTTTTTAAACTGCTTGATATGAATAGTGTTTTCTCAGATCACTCACCAAAAATCAAAAATAAGCCAAAATTAACTGAAAATAATAATAAGCCTGGATCAGATTAAAAAATATATATTCATTTTGCAGCTAAGTGCATAGTTGCTAATGGATTGTACTCTTCACTGGGTTACAAACTGTCTGCATGGCTGGGTCCCGAGTGTTGGTGAATGGAATTACATCCAGTTGGCAGCCAGTCACAAGTGGGGATCCCCAGGGCTCAGTGCTGGGGCCAGTCCTGTTTAATCTCTTAATTAATATCAAGGCCAAGGCCAATGGTTTGAGGTTCAACAAAGGCAAGCACTGGGTCCCACACCTGGATCACACAAACCCCTGAGTGCTACAGGCTGGGGACAGAGTGGCTGGAGAGTGGCTTTCCTCACTCAAAGGCTGGTCAGGCACTGGAACTGGCTGCCAGGGACGTGGTGGAACCACTTCCACCATTCCTGGAAATGTTCAAAAGACACCTGGATAGGGAACTCAGAGACATGGTGAAAATGGTGCTGCTGGGTAAACAACTGGACTTGATAATCTTAGTGTTTTTCCAGATTTAATGATTCTATGACTCTAAACATTGCATATCAGAGGTATTTTACTGAGAAAATAGTTTGTAGAGAACATCTGAGAAATTACTATTTGACTTGGTATAAAATAAGTTCTCATTCTACAAATGTCGAACCATTTGTACATACAACTGTACAATTATTAGCTATTTCAAGGAGAACAATAACTTATCTTTCAAAACCCATCCCAGTTTACAACGATGTTTCTTTCTCAAAGGATTCTGTGTGTCCTTGCTCCCACAAATGAAAAAAAGAAACAGCACTGTGCTGCTTTCCAACAAAGTATTTGCATTCAACACCTATGGAAACCACCTTCTTCTTATTTCCACAGACTCTGACCTTGTTCCACCACTGCTCTTACAGCCACAGCCAAAAAAGAATAAGAACACCTACCAGTTTTGTATTTTGAATATTTTTGGGATCAGAATACATGTCCATACTTTTATGGGATTCTGGCTTAAAATTTGTTCAAAAAAACATCACCAAGAGAACCAAGAGAACTATCCACACACTGTAGATTCTAACACAGCAGTGTAGACCAGAAATTTACGGAGCAGTGCCAGGTTAACAGTTGGACTTGATGAACTTAAAGGTCTTTTCCAACCTAAATAATTCTGTGATTCTATGAATTCAGTTTTCCGTACATATTTACTTTGTACTCAATACAAACAGGGTTACTTACCAACAAACAAAGTTTCCAAATAGTCTCCTCCACTGATCCACATAACTCTGGATAGTCATGTGTGAGAACACATTCTCTGGATGTGCCTCCTCATGGACCTCGGGAGACATTGAAATATAAATTTCTAGACTGCTTACACACCTGCCTGCACTGATGTTTACACTCAGAACTATACAGTTCTGCATTTGGAAAAGCATGGGTCTCCTCTTTCCATTTTCATACAACCCAAGCTGAGTAACTTAAATTTACTTAATATAAATTTATTTATTTAGAAAGTAATGTATTTTTCTACACATGGATAGTCCAAAAATTTTCACTCCAAACTAAAAAAGCTCTCCCTGTCTATCTTATTCAGACAAGCATTAAGTATTTAATGGAATTTAAGGGTATTAACATGTTCTTAACTATTCTAATGTCTACAAGTTAAACTCAGGCCTCAAAGCGTAAAATTTAGAAAGCCTAGTTTATGCCATTAATTGGAAAAAGGAAAATTCATCTCTAGTTTAAATGAAGATTTTCTCCTGCAACAACAGAATTCTCTTGAAAGAATGCTGCAAGCAGAGACATAGTCAAATCATTTTAGTAATTGCATTGGTATGATAGAAATTTTAGACTAAAAGACTAAGAGACACAGAAATAATGGAGATTACAGAAGTTGAAGGATATAATGAGAATGGACTTTGAAATTAATGTACAGTATAAGGAAGGATAAAAATCACCCCACCTTTTCTTAAACCATAAAATCAGCTACAGAAAAAAAAGCTTTCAAGAGGAGGCTGATATATTAGGAAAATAAGTAACTCTGAGAATTAATTTGGAATTAATGAGACAACATTGAATAAAGCTTGATATATACACGACAACAAGAATAATCATAGTTTGCTGCAATCACAGCATTTGGAAAAATCTTATTAGTTATTCAGATAGACACCTGCAATCTCCCTCCATCACTTTTGGTTGCAGAGCTCAAAGATGGAAAGCAGAAAAAATACTATTAACATCATTTGAAAAGAGCCATTTTGTGCACAAAGAGAAATGCTTTTAAGAATGTCTAAGCTTTGCCTAAATCTGCATTTCAATGACTTCGAAGGTTCATGAGGAGGTGCATGCAGAAATCCAGAGTGGGCTTCTCTATGCAGAAGAACACATACAAGGATGCAACTTCATTTAAACAGCAGAATTTTAAAAGAAAACTTCCTAATCTCATTCCTACATTAACATCTAAATTATATACTGTATGTTTGTTTAAATAGCATAACCAAAATACTGACACTTAATTCAATGATTACTTATGTATGTCACATTTATTGGTGTATTGATTTTACTCATCTCAAATCTAAAATATGTTAATCATATAGTGTCTTTGACACAATTTTAATTTAACTAGATTTCACAAAATGATAAGCAATTAGCATACACCCATTTCTATATTTCTAGAAGTAACCATTTTTATCAATTTTTTCACAAATGAAATACAAATTTGCAATGTATTCAGACTGAACATTCCTTGTATTTATTTCTTTCTTCATCTGCCTTACCCTCAGCTCTAATAAAAACATTAATTTTGCTTTGGGTATCTGCAAGTATGCTAAATAAGTACACTGGTTTCCTTATGCAATTATATGGTAACAATACCTTCAAAGAAACAGCCCTCTGAAACTATTACACAATTCATTTTTCATGTGCCAATTTGATTTCACAAATGATTACTCCCAAGCTAAAGAAGTAAAACCAAGTGCAGTAATTTAAATCAGTTTATTTCCCTGCAATGGCAGACCACATTTGCAAGACTCTAAGCGCAGTGGAGTTCAATTATGCTTTTACAGACTATAAAAGTTTCCATTTAATGGTCAGAATGATTCCTCCAATAAAAAACAAGGTTAAGAAAAAAATAATAGGTCAAATTAATGATGTCAAACACTGTTTTGCAATTAAAAGTGCAGTGCACATGGTTACAACATCACTTTACTTCTACTACAGATAAATTATATTAGATAACAGAACACCATTGAAGGACTGGCTTTATAAGAGCAATGGCACAGAAAGGAACTTAATTCATACACATTCCACAACATTTCAGTTTATAAAGCTTAAACTTTAAAGGAACTATTGGATTTAGACTGACCTCATTATATTTTACTTTTTTACCTCTGTCTGGAGCCCATTAGCTTAGGTTTCATTTAATTTATCATCTAGGAAGACATCCAGTTTGGGTTTAAATTATACTGTAAGATGAAATCCACACTACGTTTCTCAGTAATTTGCTCAAAGATTGATTGCATTCATTATTAAAGTTGTCTGCTTCATTTCAAATATTTCTATCTTCAGTTCCTACTGCTTCTTTCTTCCTATACTGTTTTCAGTTGAATGTCTTCAATATTACACAGGAAGACACTTTTACAAAGTAACTAAGTACAGCCTGATCAAATATCACACTGAGATCCAACTTCCACTGTACAAATACTTTCCTATTCATGCAAATGATTATACTTCCAAATATTTTCTTCATCCCTAAATAAAAAATTTAAAGCTAGAATCAAAAACTGTATTCCCATACTAGACTTTTTATTGAAGACAGGGCAAGACCAGCATTTCTCTACAGCCTGAAAAAATAAAGGTAGAAAATCCCTAGTGTTTCTTATTACTCCTTAATTTTAGGAAGAATTCTACTCTCAAAGTAGAAGACTAGAGGTAAAAAATGGATTCGGTACGGTAAGCATAAAAAAACCAAACCAACTTTTCTTGAAGCCAGTAGGTTGGTTTAGAAAGACTGCATTACATATGTCAGGTTAATTGGTGGTTGTAACTGCAGATATTTGGTGCAAGTTGAAGGGTTACCAATTACTTTGCAACTTCAAGTCATTTTTCTCAAAGCACTTTTACACTCATACATATTCAGCAAATGCCTATTGACCTGCATCTCATAGTGCAGAATGTAGCCAGAAGTACTTCAATGTTTTCTAAATCATCGGTCAGTCTGTACCAATCCTTAGTCCTGAGAAGAGCTATTTCTTGACCATTTGCTGAATCTAAATAATCAGATAAAAGTTGAAACAGCTCCTTTTAAGAAACAAAATTCTCCTGAGATCAGGACAGGCCATTTCAGGACATAACATGAAGTTGAGAGGTGATGTCTGATATTCACAGAATGCTTGAAGGCTGGAAGGCTCTTCTGGAGGGCATTTTCTCCAATCCCCCTGATCAAGCAGGGCCAGTTACAGCTGAGACATGCCCAGATTGCCTTTGAATACCTCCAAGGAGGAAGACAACAACATCTCTAAGCAACTTGTGCCACTGCTCTGTCACCCTCACAGTGAAAAAGTGATTCCTGATGTTCAGAAGAAGGCTCCTGTGTTTCTGTTTGTGCACATTGCAACAGTTGCAGTTCTGTCACTGGGTACCATTGCAAAGAGCCTCTCTCTGTCTTTGCTTTGTCAGGTATTTGTATACATTGATAAGGCCTTCTCCAACCCTCTTCTTCTGCAGGGGTCCTAGGGGTCATTAGCATTATTAAGTTTTACATTTGCATTTGTGATTTAGTTTGTTCTTATTTGGCCAAGGTGCTCCTAAAACCACACCTTAAACGAACTTGTACATTTCTTCTGGGTACTTATCTGGGATGGAGTGGAAATATGGAGACAGGTATGTTCTTCACAATCACATAATCATAGAATAGGTTGGGTTGGAAGGGACCTTTAAAATTCAGCTAGTCCACCCCCCTAGCAATGAGCAGGGACACCTTCCACTAGACCAGGCTGCTCAGAGTCCCATCCAGCCTGACCTTGAACATTTCCAGGGATGGGGCATCCATAACTTCTCTGAGCAATCTTTTCCAGTGCTTTACCATCCTCATGTCAAAGAATGTATTCCTAACATCTAGTCTGAATCTATCCTTCTTTAATTTAACCCCATTGCCCCTTGTCATATCTCAAAAGGCACTGCCAAAAAGTTTGTCCTCATCCTTTTATAAGCCCCTTTTGAAGAACTGAAAAGTCAAAATAAGATGTACCCAGAGCCTTCCCTTCTCCAGGTTAAACAACCCAAATCTCCCTTAAAAAACATATCTCTATATAAAATTACTGTACAACGTTACATGGTCAGCATGCATTTATCGCAACTAGCAGTGACTTACTAAAAATGTGGAGGGTAGAACGTGAAATTGCACAGACTAAAAGCAAACTATACTCTTCTGGACAGCACCATGAAGATCTTAATGTTTGGATGAAAGGGGTTTCAGAACATCAGAATCGACCATTATGACTCGATAGTCCTCAAAAAGAATTCTCAAAAAAGCTGTCAAAACACTGGTAAATCTTTTAGAACATTTAAATAGTACTAATTCTGCTTTTGTTTTTCCCTGTCATAACAATTTTTAAAAAAACTATAATGCCTGTAATACTTTGTAAGTTCAGTGAATTAATGCAGAAGACCTACTGGACATACACCTCCTAGAGACTGAGTTTGCAATAAAAGTGGATTTTTTTTTCTTTTTTAAAATAATTAAACTGGCAGAAAAAGATACATTCAAACCTCAACACACAAAACTTACTCTGACTTTTGGTAAAACCCGACGAAGTGTTTCTGCAGGATTCTGTCGCATAAGGACTGGAAGATTTGCCACCACACTTGTTCCTTGGATATCCTGACCAGAACTTACAAAAACATAAACATACAATACATTACTCACTATGATGATTACAAGCTCATGGCTTTCATTAGAAAACAAAACAAAACCAAGAAGAACAAACCTACACTACTCAGGCTTTTCATGCAAGCAATGAGGCTTTTTTTTTTTCTTTTTTTAAATATGTGGTAGAAGACCACGTTTAAAAAATCAACCTATCAAGCTATTATATATCATTTCCTACATGGAATGTTTTAAATTTTAGTGTAGCTCTGCATAAAAATGTGAAACTTTTGAAAGATCTTTTCAAACCAGATGATCAAGGCAGTGGTTTCATGGAATCTTTTGCCTTATGGCAATACAAGGGATAAACCATAGGAAGGGGGCAAATAGAAGATATACATGAAAATAACAAACAGGGTGCAGCATTTTACCAGAAACCTACCATTATATCCTTTTTGTAGGGAAAGCAGTCAGATGTATAGTCATATGCACACAAACATGATTAAAAAAGGATGTAAAAAACTTGGTTAAATTACAGACCTTGTACCTTTCTCCCCATTCTGTCTCACTCAATGGCATCCCACAATTGAAAAAGGAAACAAACAAAAAAAAAAAGCAGGATGGGAAGGAAATGGTAGGCAGCAATGAAAAAAAGTATGAGGTGAAAAGAAAAATTACTCAAGTAGATCAACTCCTAGAATAGAATCAGAAAGCAAGAGGGTCTGGATGCCAAAATTAAAACTAAACATCAACACATCCTTTTCCTTTGGCAAGGCATGCATATCTTTGTGTTATCCAGTAGTAATGCAAAAAGCCAAGGTAACTTGGAGAAGATTTTTAATTTAAATTTTATTCATTTTGTATCAACATGGAAGAAACCCTAACTGCTAAAAAATGCAAACAAAATGCTACGCTTATCCTTCAAAACGTAAAGAAAAGGGAAGCATTTCCCTTTAAATCAGAAATTCTTAGTATCTGGCCTACTGCCAATTAAGAAAGTGAAGCAGGAGGCATTTCAACACCTACACAGTCTGTAATTTTCCAACTGCAGAAGATTTCTATTTCTACCAAATGAGCTGCACCACAGATTTTCTTTAAATATCAAAAACTCCAGAATTATAGTGAATTATTGCTAAATGCTCAGCCGTACACATTTTTGTACTAATAAACAAATTAAAATAAATCCTGTATCTTTTCTTCAGAGTCACAATAAGCTCAGTGTTTTGAAGGCACTATTCCTTTATTAACAGTGCTAACTATAGAAGAACACAACAGAGCCCTATACTTAAAAGCAATTCAGCTCAGCCTCTTTTGTGCTAGCAAAATCCACACACCATTTAAATATAAAACTTCAGGACTCATCTTCTGAGTTCATCCTACAGGAGATCCCAGTGATTTAGCAATGATGGGAATCCTCATGCAGGGAGGGAAGCTCTCAGGCCCCAGTGCTCCTGCCCAAATACTTCCTTCCTCTGCAAAAGCAGCTGCTTCCTGCTGGACAGTGGTACCAGACCTGGCCTAACTGTAAGACCCCTTGTAAAGCAGTTTTCAAACACTTCTCAAGCACAAGCATAGCACTAAGCCTTCTCCTTCTAGCTCCTGCATTTGCTTTTACTTATTTCTTTTACCATCATAAAATGAAGTCCACATAATCATTGTGATTTCTTGTGACTGAAGCAAATCCTCCTAGAAACCATTTCCAAACATTTGAAGGACAGAAATGTGACTGCGAGCAGTCAGCCTGGATTTGTAAAGGGGAAGTCAATCCTGACCAGCCAAGTTGACAACATGTGACTGGCTGAGAAGGTGGAAGTTGTTTAACTTCTTTTAGCAAGGCTGCTGACATTGTCTCCCATCATATCACCATAGAGAAACTGATGAAGTACAAGCTGGACAAATGGAAAGTGATGTGGACTGAAAACTGAGTGAACTATTGAGCCCAAAGGGCTGTGATTAGTGGCAAGGGAGCCATCCACAGGTGGTTTACCTCATAGTTTACCTTACTGGGGGCAATAAAGTTTTCATTAATGACCTGGACGATGGGACAGTGGGCACCCTCAGTATGCAGATGACACAAAACCAGGAGGAGGTGTTGATAGACCAGAAGACTCTAGTGACTCAACAAACTGGAGAAACAAACCAACAGGGATCTTATGTTCCAGCAGCAGGAAACACAAGTTCTGTAGCTGTGGCAGAACAGCCCCATGCACCAGTAGAGACTGGGGGCCAGCCAACTGGGAAACAGCCTGGCAGGAAAGGGCCTGGGGGTCTCAGTGGACACAAAACTGAGCTGGAGGGAAAGGCAACTGACAGCATCCTGGGCTGCACTCAAGAGCATCACCAGCAGCTCAAGGAACATGATTATTCTTCTCTATTCAACAAAAGAATCTCAGACAGGTGGCAGTGAGTTCATTGCAATATTTGCGCAGAAGCTTAGACAAAAGGGATTTTTAATCTTGAGAAGAGAAAGCTTGGGGGCCTTATTTGACATGTATAAACTCTGATGTGAGACAGTAAAGAAGACAGAGGCAGATTCTTCCCAGCAGTGCCCAGTGATAGGATGCAAAACAATGAGAACAAATTCAATACACAGGAAATTCCACTTAAACCTTTAAAAACCCACAAATTCTTCTGTGTCAGAGTATTCGAATATTGGAAAGAGTTGCCCACACAGGTGGTGCAGTCTCTATCCATAGGACTCAAAATCCTGCATTCAAGACAAGACTCTGAATACATTGCCACTAATTGACACTACTTTGAGCAGGAAGATGATCTCCAGAGATCCCTTCCCACTATACTACGATTTTATTCAGGGTATGTGTTGCCAATTTTGCAAATTTTCATGAAGCTCAAGGAAGACAATAAGATTTCTTATATTAATTTTAAAAGCATTTTTAAAAACAGATTCTACAAGGTAAGAACAAAGAAAATTTTAAAAGTCCCAGGGTACTGAATTAGAAACATTGCTATTTGGAAATGGATGGAAGGGCTACTCCTTCGGCAGCATGAAGAATTGAAGATCAGTCACGGAAAGTACTGCAAGACAATATTATCACAAAGGATTTTGAAAAAGAAAAGACAGATTTACATTTCTCTCTCCTTCATTCACACTAGCCTACAAAACACAATGGCAGGAGCAGAATACAGTCCTTTAAAGAAGACTGAGGTACAATGTTTACCCAAGCTCTAACTGAAGCTCTGTTTGTGTAGAGGCTTTTCTTTCACACTGGGGCTAACTGCACCAGTTTGGCAAAAGTGATTTGTTAAATAGCCATTGTTGAATCAACAACTCAAATCTGTGTTCTGTGTAAACAGAAGTTCTGATGAGTGGCTGCAGGGAATTACAGCGTTAACTCAACACCCCTTAAGTGACATTATTTTCAGTGCAATATTCTATAACATTCTATGTTGGTCCAAATCTGAATTTGTTGAAGACAGAAGTAAAAATTTAGCAACTTCAATGAGTGAGGGATTAGAACACCACAATTAAAAAAAAAAAAGATTAAAGCATTCAGTAACTAACTGGGTATTAGGAAAATGAAATTCACAAACACTCAAACCTGAAAAAGGGTGTCCACAGTTGTGGGAATCTTTGGACACATTCATAATTCATCTGTACAATGTCTTGAGCAATGTGAGCTAACATCAAATGGCATCAGACTTGGAAGCTGGCTCTGCTTTAACCAGGGCATTGGACCAAATGACTTCCAGGGGTCCTCAACCACCTGAACTATTTTGTGACTGGGATTCATAAATCCTAGACTTAATTTCCTATTTGTATAAAAGCTCAGTATCTGACAGGATTTAGCCTTTTCAGAATTATTCCATTTCAATTCTCCCCCCAGGATTTCTGTTTTCCTGTGCAATCTACAGTTGCCAAGGCAAACTAGAAATCCAGATAAATATTTCTGTCAATAACATAAAGGTGTGTGGCTCATAAGACTTCCTTTGAGAATCATCTTCAGTTTATTGTGAAAAATCTACATGGTCTATATATTAAATAAGAAGAAACTAATCTGATTTTAGTACATATCTGAACTTACACCACTACATGTGAAACTTCTGTTGTAATTAAAGTAAGAATCGAAACCCAAGATTTAGCTGTACAGTAGTTCTGTATTCATAGCAACCTTGTTTACCAGGATAGGTTTGGTCAACTGAAGTCTCTTATTTTTGCTTCCTTGCTGAATATCTGTCAAAGAGAGAAATTAGAATTTCTAACTCATACAGATACCCCCTTCTGTTTCTGAACCAAACCAAATACATTATAATGACACAATAATTTTGTTCTTCTTAATATCATCAGATCCATGAGTTTATACATTAATTATTATGAGTAAAAATTGAGCTTTTCTGCCTTGAATTTTAAGAAAAATTTCAAGAATGTAAGTGTCTCAAAGGAACACGTTTTTCCTCTCAAATATTACCTCAATATAAACATTACAATATCCTAGAAGATAAATGTTTCTTCTTCCTTAGAGGACTTATAACACGTATTGCATTTTATATGATTTCTAGGTAGAATTCATTTTGGCATTTTTTATTTTGAGTCTGAATGTAAAAAGTAAAGCTGGTCTTTTTACTTCAAGATCAAGATAATGCCATTTCCCATTCCTAGGTGATACAGCAAAAATGAGCTATGAGCTGGTATTATCTTTCATTCTGCCAGTCTTCGTTCACTGACCCAGAATTTATAATTTTCACATTCAACCAGATTTGTCATGTTCACAGCATGCATTATGTGTTATAAGAAGTCTTCTGAAAAAGTACAAGGCCTGTAATTTTTCTAAACTGAAAGTGAAAAAAAAATCACAGATGCTAACAGAATTCTAGAACGGTAAATTACTTCTGTTGACCTAAATTTGTCTTATAGTCTAATTTAGACACAGGATATCTTTTCATTCTCCAGTCTTATTTTTTCTATCAGTATACTTCATTCACACAGAAAGGAAAACTTTAAATGACCTAATAAGTGCTAAAATCTACTTAGAGTCTTCTTCAGTTTGTGGGTCTTACCTGTGTGGAGAATTATAAACACCAGTTCCCAAAGCTTGCCCTTCATTACTCTGTGTATTTCTATCATGCCTTCTCAGCCTTTCTGACTATAGCATATTCCATCTTGAATCAATTCCATACTTCTTTTTTCATAGCAACTATAATCTAACAGTCCTAGAAGCTGATGAGAATTTTTTTTAAAAAAGAAAGCTGTAATTGTACATTTCAACCTCTCCTTTCTAAACTGACTCACAGGTCTAAAAAAATTGTTTATTTCTTCAAGATTTATTGACAGCTCTAACAGAAGCTGCCACTTCACCTCAACCCTTGCTATGAGTCTCTTCAATCATTTAAAAACAAATTATGCTATGCTAAATCCACTTGCAATTCCTCTGCATGCTATTAAGAAAAGCACATTAAAGGTTAGGAAAGCAACTGTTAACTGGTTTCTGCCTGTATCTGCTTGGCTTCATAAAAAAGTGCTTTCTGTATTTGCAAGAGTTGAAGACAATGGTAAAAGCCTGAATAAGCCTAGCCTTTTAGAATCAAAGTAGAACTTCTTACTAATCTTTCAAAAAATTCAAACTTTTTAGAATAGGCTTATAATCCCCATAACAAAATCCCACTAACAGTAGAACACAGACAAATGGTAAACAAAACATACTTTGTGCATGAGTTGATCAGCCTTTTTCAAAATCACAGGGACTGGGTCAAAAGAAAATGCAAATATAAAAGAATCATAAAGACACTAAAAAAAAAACTGAATACAGAATGAAACTACAGGGTATTAGTACAGTGATTGAGTGAAAATCCACAAGAAAATAAAAATAAAAAATGCTAAAGAGAGTGTTTGAAGCTTTTGATCACAGCATTTTCCTCATATACAAGAAAACCATAACTAGATATCTTAGATATACTTTATATAGACATCTATATATTGTAAGTAGATAGGCATTATATCTAGTAATACAAGCTTAGCTTATGTTCTAAATTGATAAATATAGGAGTCAAATTGTGAGCACTGAAAAATATATCTAAAATTTTAGAAACAATTTGAAGTTTTAGCTGTAGAAGCAGCCAAGGAAATTAACTGTGAGCTCAGAATGACTTTCAACAGTTCATATTAAATTTCTATCAAATTACTGCTGTAAGGGCCTGATGACTCAAAAGAAAAAATAATTAGGAAATGAAGATGAGCAGTGAACTTACTCCATATAAGAGCTAGATTTTAGACAAGTTAGAAGTGGAAAGCTTTGCTGGTTCACATTCTATTCATTACTCAAGGAGTATACATAGCTTCAATACTCATACTTTCAAGTAATTTGGACTCCTATTTTCAAGTATACTCATATTTTCAAGTATATTGGACAGCTCCTTCAGACTGATGCAGTTCCAGGCATCAGCAATACAGCCTCAAACAGCTGACTCTAGTGCTGCTTTCTCATGTATCAAAAGCAACCATAGATCGAAGGCAGCTTTCTGAGGCAAATACACAAATAACTAAAAACTGCTTCAATTTCAAGCTGTTCCTGATTCATGTTATGTCAAAAAAAAAAAAGTGTTTTACTTGCTTTATGTTCACTTTGGAAAGTAGGATAAAATTCAGCTACTTAATTAAATAGAAGAGTTAGAGTCATGTCTCTCAAACAAACATAACATTTGTTCCATGTTGGAGTGGACAATCAAACCAGGTAATACATTTAACATAATAAATTGAAGTAGTGACACAAATCTTTCAAATTTCCAGCTCTCTGACAGAATAATTTCAGACAGTAGATAAAAACAAGCATTACATATACAGATAATTAATCCATATCTGCATTCTTTATAAAACCATTATCAGCACACCATCAGAATCCTCCTACCTACCTGCAATGGTTTGGCCTGGGGAACAGTTAATTTTCTCCCCAGTGGCTGGTACAGGGCTGTGGTTTGGATTTGTGCTGAAGACAGGGTAGATTATAAAGAGATGTTTTTGTTATTGCTGAGCAGGGCCTACACAGAGCCAAGGCTTTTTCTGCTCCATGTTAGGGAGGAGACTGGAGGTGCATGGGAGATTGGGGGGAGACACAGCCAGGACAGGTGATCCAAACTGACCAAAGGGATATTCCAGACCATATGGCATCATGCTCAGTATATAAAGTGGGGGGGAAAGGAGGAAGGAGGGGACATTTAGAATGATGGTGTTTCACTTTCCAAGTCACCATTACACACGATGGGGCCACGCTCTTCTGGAGCTGGCTGAACACCTGCCTGTGGGAAGCAGTGAATTTGCTTTGCTTTGCTTGTGTGCATGGCTTTTGCTTTCCCTAATAAATTGTTTTTATCTCAGCCCACAAGCTTTCCAGCTTTTACCCTTCTGATTCTCCCCCAGTGAGTGAGTGGCTGCGTGGGGGCTTGGCAGCTGCCTGGGGTTAATCCAAGTCACTACTCAATTATGTTTAGGTAACTAGTAGTCCTAGTAACATTCCCTATCTTCGAAATCACTAAAATAATCTTAAATAGCCTTTTGCTACACTATTTTTTCCTCACATATTAGCTTATTTTTTTAGTGATACAGTTATCCCAGAAAGAGTTTGACGTTCTGCAATGGAAAGAATAAACAAAAACATTTACCAGTAATTCCACCCACATTTACTAAAATTAGTCCAGAACCATCTCTGAAGAAAAGAATATCTCTTTCCTTTGAATACATATCAAATATGCTCAGCTGCATAGATCCTTCACAGCATATATTCAGTGTTAAGCATCAGAATTTCTGGCTTATGTATTTACTATGTTGATATCAATATCATTCTATGGAAGAAAAATTAACACAGAAGAAGAAAAATTATTTTAAAAAGCATCCATTGGTACAATACTATTTGCATGCCATTCCCCATGGTTTGTTTGTTACTGAAGAAGAACTTTAACTGATCACTGAAAGGTTTGGGACAATCAATCTTTAGTCTAAGCTCATGGTGTAGTATTAACACAATATATTATTTTCATGAACAATACTTTTGTTAGCTATGTGAAGAGGCATCCATGCAAATGGATATTGACTGGCAGAATTTGCCATACACACAGCCCACAGTGCTGAAGCTATCAATGTTATTCTAGTGCATAAAGAACTCCAAAGTTCTATACAACTTCCATTGGGCCAACATAGTCTTTAGAGATGTCACAAAACCCATCTCAGTTGGTATTCACTGTGCAGTCCCCTGAAAATAATGAGTTTAAGGCAAACCCCCAGTCGCAGCAATGAAGGCAAAGAAAATGAAAGTGAGAAAGGGAAAGGAATAACATTTGGGGGAAAATACTCCCAACACCCTTTACCAAAAGGCAGGTAAAGCGAGTCATGAACATCTCAAATGACCTATCAAGTACTAAACTCTAGTTAGAATCTTTTTCAACTTGTGGGTTTTATGGGTGGGGGACATTATACCCAACAGATCAAAAAGCAGCCACATTCCAACCGTTCATTTAAAAAGACCAAAACCACCTTCTTCATTTAATAAGGAAGATGAGATACTGAAGAAATTTTTACTTAATGCCCTCAGAATTTGCAATAAATATGTAAGATACAAAGATCTGTATATCAATTTTATTGATCTATCTACCCTCTAACACATCATTCTCAAACAGATGGGAAAGTTTAAGTGATCAAAGCACAAGTGTATTTATCCACAATAAGAGTTGATTTTTACATACCAGTATGCATCTAATGATTTATTACAAACTTATGGTGCAAGTATTTTCTTGCAATACAACAAGCATGCACAGTTCAAAAGAATTTACAAGTAACCCTTAAAATACACTTAAGTTTGCTTTACATGGTGATAAAAACAAGAAGAAATAGATACACTCTTGGGTTAAAACCTGTAGTAAATAAGCAGGTTAATTTTAAGTATCATTCTTTTCTGCATTGATTTAGTGACTATCAATTGCTGCAGTTGGAAAAAAACAAAAATAAAATTGAATCTTGCCCTGAATGTAACTAACTATAGTCTAACTAACTTCTAGTTCCCAAAATGGCAGAGAAATAGGTGTCCTAGTCCTGAGCTTTGAAATGAAAGTACATAAAAGAGATTAACTGTTTATAACAGAAAAAGTTTGGTGCAAGCAGCAATCAGGCAATGACTCATGTTTTGCTATTTAATATGGACATAAATCCTCCCCCTCAAAAAGCTCAGTTACAATTTCAGCAGTGAAAATGGGATCTGTTCTGTTTCTCCATTTAAAGATAGGATTTTTATCTCCAAGCCTGCCCAAGAATGTAAGCAATATTATCATACAAAAAAGTGTATTAAAGCAGACGCCTTTCACATTTCTCTTTTACATATGTTTATTCTGCTAGAAACAATACAATCAACACTTATTTACAACAAAAATACAATTAGCATGTTTAAACCATTTTCCTTCTGTTCCTAGTTGAGCCTTCTCAATATATGCTTGGTAACAGAAGTTACCAAGCAATTTCACTAAGGAGGAAGAAAAAAAAGCCAGTATATACACTTCAGGAAATCTGACCACAAGCTGGTCAGCTGCACTTCTCATGCAGCACAGACAAACAGTAAATCATCCTATTTTGTAGGCATAAACTACTGCAAGCAAAATGCAACAGTTTTATTGAGTGCAACATCACTTCTGCTGTGCAGTTCATATCAATTGTGTTATCAAATGCTTTGATCCACCTGGAATCCAACTTTCCTTGTCTATTCCAACTGATAAAGAGAAATGCTTCGGAATTAAACAAGCAGCTTTGAACAGCCTTTATTTAATTGTAGCATAAACTGGTGGCTCCAGTGCTTAATGTTGTTCTTTGTTGTTCAACAATAGCCATGGGGAGGCAACAGGGGTGGGGAGAGAAAGAAGCAAATTGATACCTACCCAAATTAATTTACTGGTTTTACTTCAAAAAATGTTGAATTTTTACTAGAGGCATAATTGAAAATTTGGACACAAAGCTACTTGGATAAACAAAAGTCCTCCAAGATTTTCTGTTTATACCTTTTCTCTTAGACTATCACATAAAACCCCGTGGAAACCTATGCAATTTTATTTAAAGTTGCATTGCTTTGCCATTTAAAAAACTAAAAAAAAATTATAACATTCTGATTTAAGATAGATTTCGGAAAGAAAAAAAATATTTTTCCCCCCAACAATCAAACAGGAGATTTAACTCTAAAAACTTAAGAGAAAAATGCCCTAGGAAAAAATCCCATATTGGTCCATTTCCAAAGTTAGAAGTATTCTCTTCGGATGATTCTTGAAAAATGGATAAGGACAAGAAGAATGCATAAATTGCTTTTTCTCCCTATTTGAAAGAATGTAGGACCATGCTCTTTGAGACTGCAGCCTTTCTGCACCACTACACATCATATTGACTTAGCAATGTGGGTCACCTTCATTTATAGAATCTTACAAACATTGTCTTTTAAAAAAAAAATATCTGAAGTCTTATAACAAACTTCTGTTACTATACTCAGCTTGGACTCACACACACTTAAAATGATGGAATTCCATTCATGCCAGTTGATCTATCCCTGCATGCACACTGCCTACACCTGACTTTCTTATAGTAAATTCAATAACAAGTAGAAGAACGTGAAAGTTACATTACATAGAAACACTCAGGCTAAATTCACACTGTAGCATGTTTCTGTAAACAAAGCAACTGCAATTTTGGAATTATGCAATGACTAAGAAGGACTGTCTATATGTAGCCTGTCAGGAAAGGTAATATATAAGGGATAGATGGGCAAGACGTTTCCAACAACAGTTAATGAGTTCAGCAAAGCAGAGCAATTACCCTTGGTCCTGCTCTGAATTGATACAATTGACAAGGAATGACTCAGCTACACTGTACATGAGAGTTGTACACATTCTCACAGCCCACAGTCACGTAACATGGAATAAACAAAACTGCTGCTAGAACAACTGCTACCAAGATACAGGGACATATCCCAAGCCTGATATTTTTATTTCTTAACATTAACTCCTCACAGGGTAATGTTTTGCAAAGAGAAACATGCAGAAACATTTATCTGAATGTAAAAGAGGCTAAATAGGATAATTTAAATAAGAATACCTGCATCACCAAGAGTCCATTCAAATAATAACACCAATGTGAAACATCTGGTACTTTCTGCTTGTGTAAAAGTATCAGGCAGCAGCAAAAAAGCCTCAGACAGATGTATCCAGGAGATCTAGCAAAAGTTTTCAAGTGGTTCTTTGTCCCTTTCTTCATTCTGTTTAATTATCACTCTTACACCAGAAAGACATTTTTCTTCCAGATACAAGGGTGGATAGGCCACAGGGAATTAGCATTCAAAGGCAAAGATTCCATCTTGTCAAAGTTTGGTTTTCAAAGCCTGCAAAGGATACTGTTACTGTTCAGACTGCAAAGACACATCCACAACCTGATCTAGAAAGGTAAAGATTCACTGGGGTAAAGGAGAGAATCAAGATCTAAGATGCCAGTGACACATTAATTCTCAAAGGGTAAATTACAAGAAAAACTCAGTTATGAACAATTCCCATCAATGTGCTTTTGTATTACTGGTGTTTTTTAAAAAAACCTTGCCTGAGGACATAACTGTCTTTGGCTAGAGATGCCAGTTCTGGCATCAGTTTTTGAATCTGAAGTGACCTTATTCAGGTACAGTGTCCTATAATTGTGTATCATGAAAACAGTTCGTTCTTTAGCTGTAATATGGGTTTTGCCAGATTATGTCAATAGAAGCCCTTGCTATAGAAATCACTTCAATTTCCTGTTCTGTTTGTCCTCAAGAACTAAAGAGAACTTCTCTTACACAAAAAACTGCCCCTAAAAGATTAAATAAGATGTTCCTACCAATGTTGAAGATCTTCTCAATGAATAATGTAGACCTCTTTGAGTTGCTTAGTCTCAAGCCCAGTCTACATTCACATTCTGTTTCCACTGTGAAAAAATTTCTCTCTAAGTGATTAAATGATCCTGGTTTTGTTTCCTGTGACATAAAGCTTTGGGCTCCAAGGCTTGACAAAATCCAGGATAACTCAGTGCTGGCACTTAGAGTACCAGCTGGTGGAACAAGGAAAAAAACATTAATATTACTAAAGTTAACTCTAAAAATAGCTAAATGAACCATTATACAAGTTTACCCCAGAGAGCAGGATTAATTTTAAATCTCAACAAAGCTATTTCTTGTCTTGTTCCAAATTCTTCTGTCACAGCATATCTGCAAAGGCACAGATACAGGCCCAAGACTGCAGTCCTAGTTCCTGAAGTCCTAAAATTTTAATCAGAATTTCCCCTTAGTAAAACAACTTCACATAAAGTGTACAGTGTAGCAATATGAACCAATATATTTCAGAAAAGATTTAAACAGCCCTGAATGCAAAAATACAGGGTGTATCAGCACATCAGCACTAAGAGTCACTCTTCTGAGGAGTCTCAAGAGTACTCAGATGTTTTGGGACAGCTAGTGGTGCATGCTACTAACCTGCTTTTAGGGAAAGAGTGGCTGAATCGGTACTAACTCCTGTCTCTTCTTTGTGCTAGCAACATATGGAGTCAGAGTGCAGGGCCACGGAAGCATCACATCATGACATGTGAAGGGCTTCCAATGTCTACAACAAGGTAGTCCTCAAAACACCATAAGGAATTTGCAAGAAAGACATGTTCAGTAAATAAGGAATCAGTGGGATGTTCACATTTAGAGGATAGTGGTCATTGTTCCAGAGTCTCAATGGACATCAGTGATGAGTGGTGTCCCTGAGAGGTCCATACTGGGACCAGTGTCATTCAGTATCTTCGTTAATGGTGCAGACAAAAGGACTGAGTGCTGCCTCAGCAAATCTGCCACCAACACCAAGCTGAGCTTTGCTAGAACATCATGAGGTTTGACAAGACCAAGTGTAAGGCACTACACCTGGGTCAGGGCAAACCCTGGTATCAACACAAGCCAGGGGATGAACAGATCACAGCAGCCCTGCTGGGAAAGATTTGGGGGTGTTTGTGGGAGAGAGTCTGGATGTGAGCTGGCTACTACTGCACTGTGCAGAAGCCAGAAAGCCAATTCTCTCCTGGGCTGCATCCAAAGCAATGTGACCAGCAAGGAATGTGACTCTGTACCCTGCTCTCATGAGAGCCAACCTGGAGCGCTGGGTCAGGTTTCCTCAGCAGAGAAAGGACATCAACGTGTTTGAAGAAGGGTAACAAAGACCCTGTTCAGAGGAGGGTCACAAAGACAACTAAAGGGATGGAGCATCTCTCCTGCGAGGAAAGGCTTAGAGAATTGGAGTTGTTCAGCCTGGAGAAGAGAGCAGCCTCTTATAGAAGCCTTACAGTACCTAAAGGAGTCCTACAGGAAAGCTGAAAAAAGACTTCTTACAAGGGCATGTAGCAATAGGACAAAGAGGGATAGCTTCAAACTGGCAGTAGGTTTAAATTGAGTATTAGAAAGAAATTTTTTACTGTGAGGGTGGAGAGGCACTGGAAGAGATTGCCCAGAGCTCCCAACCCTGGAAGCACCTACAGCCATGTTGGATGGGGCCTTGAGCAAAGAGGCCTAGATGAAGGTGTCTCTGCCCATGGCAGGGGGTTGGAATTAGATGACCTTTGATCCTTTCTGACCCCAGCCATTCTATAAAAATTGACTAGAGATTTGTGTTTCAGTCACTAGCATACAACAGTCATTATTTTACAGGCTACTATCATGTGAAAGCATATTCAGACTAGCCAAAAATGGACAGCTCGATCTACTCTTTGAAGAGTCTATACCTTTGATGTATTCTAACACAAAATATTATACTTTCCCATCTACATAGATGCATTTCCAGGACCTGACAAAAACCAGTCCAATATTATCATCTCTTGCCAAAGCAGGCAAATGATAAAATTTAAATTAGTATTATTGAGCAAGGATTAGTATTATTGAGGAAGCTCCTTATGCGCACAAAATGTTTTTCATAAACACTTGGAACTTACTAAGGAAGGTGATATAAAGAAGAATTATGTTATTTATACATTAATTATGTGACATCTAAAATGAATTGTGCAACTGTTTAACCTATTTATTAAATGCCAGTGCTCATCCAAACAAAAACAAAAGAAACTCACTCTCCTGATGGGCGACAGGCTATTTATGTATGGGATACATCATGTAGGAAGAAAGAAATATGGGAAATATTTTGCTGGATATTCCTATGTCAAACATTTCTAGGAGAGGATGATAAGGTTTTCCTAGGACAACAGAACAATTTTTAGAAGAAAACCCACAGATTTTTCAACTGTGTTTGATATTCAAAAATATCAAGCTAGATAGTTTCTCCTTATTATGTCATGAGCAAAGATGCTCTGAAACACAAATAAAATTGGCATCTCCAGAGAAGAATCTGACAATACATAAGGAAGAGCTACCTGGTCTCACACATCACAGCTCAGGCAGACTTCCAAATCTCTCACAGAGCTGATCTCCCTTTCATGACCAGATGAACCATGTAGGAATGGTGTAGGGTGTGGGTCTTTGACACTGTTTCCCACATCTTTCTTCTGGAGAAGCTGACAGCTTACCACTCGGATGGGTGTGCTGTTGGCTGGCTTAAAAACTAGCTGGAAGGCTGGATGCAGAGAGAGGTGGTGAATGCTGCTGCATTCATTTGGCAGATGGTCACTAGTGGTGCTCCCCAGGGCTCAGTGCTGGTAACAGTCCTGTTTGATAACTTCATCAATGATCTGGACAGGGGATCAAGGGCACCCTGGGTCAGTTTGCAGATGACACCAAGTTTGGTGGGAATGTCACTATGCTGGAGGGTAGGAAGGTTCTGCAGGGGAATCTGGACAGGCCAGATCCATGGGCTGAGACTAGTGGTATGGGGTTCAACAAGTCCAAGGGTCAGGTTCTGCACTGGGGTCACACGGTGCCACAGGCTGGGGCAGAGTGGCTGCAAAGCTGCCTGGTGGAAAAGGACCTGGGGGTGCCCTCTGACAACAGCTGAACATGAGCCAGCTGTGCCCAGGTGGCCAAGAAGGCCAATGGCATCCTGGCCTGTGTCAGCAATGGTGTGGCCAGCAGAGCCAGGGCAGGGATTGTCCCCCTGTACCCAGCCCTGGTGAGGCCACACCTCAAATGCTGTGTTCAGTTCTGGGCCCCTCATGACAAGAAAGAGATTGAGGGGCTGGAGCATTGAGGGCAGCAGAGCTGGAGAAGGGTCTGGAGCACAAGTCTTGTGAGGAGCAGCTGAGGGAGCTGGGGTTGTTTAGCCAGAAGAGGATTACTCTTCTGTATTACTTTCCACAGCCACCTGAAAGGGGTTTGGAGCCAGGTGGGGATCAGACTCTTCTCTCAGGCAACAAGTGGCAGGATGAAAGGAAATGGCCTCAAGCTGTGTTAGGGAATGTTCAAGTTGAAGATCAGGAAGAATTTTCATTAGTTAAGGCTGTTCAGAGCAGTGGTAGATTCTCCATTCCTGGAAGAGTTCAAAAATTGACTGGACATGGCACTTAGTGCTATATTTTATTCGACATGGTGGTGTTTATTCAAAGGTTGGACTCAGCGACCTTAGAGGTCTTTTCCAACTTTGTGATTCTTTAAGTCCATTTTATGTCAAAGGCCTTGTTATACAACAGCTGATACTTACTATCCTCTGCTTATTTCAGCCAGTACTTAACTTCACAGATTCAAAGTATACATTCAGAATCAGAGTAACAAGAACCACATCTGATTTGCTATTGACAGCAGAGTCATCTACCAGCTGTGACTTCTTGTTTACACTCCCATTTATAGCAGCACGAGCAGTTGCATTTTGTTCCACACTTTGCTGGAACCAAGCATCTGAAAATTCTGTTAGACTTAGCATGTATTCCCTTATCTGACTGTGAGATTGTGTGGCTGCAACAGCATCAGTGCTGGAACACAAAACTTATGAGTACCATGCAGTCACATAACGAAAGGAGAGTTGAGCTTCTCTCTGATATCAGGAAAACTTCTTTCAGCTTAACTTGAGTGTGAAACCAGACACCAGGAAACCGTAACTTCATAAATACCATAAGCCAGTCAAAGTTTCAGGCATTTCACCCCCTCCCAAGCACTGTTCCCATGCTGCTATTCAATTCCTTTGTGCTGGCACAGGTCTTCTTTAAAGTATACAAAGTCCTGGACCACACAGTTGATCAGTTTTAAAACTAACCATCATTTTCAGGATTTGCCTCAGGTGAAGTCCCCAGCACGTTGTGCAGACAAAAGGGCAAACATAGTTCAAACACTAGAACAGGGAGAGGACTGGCACTGCCATCTTCCTTCACTGTAGCCTGAGAAAGAAACCTGAAATTTTTCTCTCTCCTTTATTTTAATGCTTCTCAATGCACTACAGTAACTCTGTTCTGTATATTCACAGCTGGCTCAGCTGCAGTTTCAACTCAGCAAACATGATTAACAGAAGTATTTGCACCAATCTAAATTTAAATAAAGGTATGTGACTTAGCAGCACTTTAGGAATCTACAGGTACACCTTTTACTTTAGGGTGAAAGAATCAATATTATACTCATTAGTTTATTTGCATAACACATTTAGGGTCAAACAAATTGTTCATCTGTCCAAGTAAGTGAATCAGAATGAAACTTTTATAAAACTTAAAGTTGCAATTTGAAAAATAAAGGATGGGAAAAATGAAGAAATACTTTTTAGGTTGATATTTACAGCTTGACAGGACAGATGGAAAAACTATTTTCCAATATGCTGAGCATTACAGCTGGATCATTAGGACCATAAACTGTATAACTGGAATAGAATAGCCAGTTCTCATGATTATGTAACACACCAAAAAAATCTATACAATGCAGAAAATCAGCTCCTAAAGTTACATGTAAATGAAAGCTTTCATTTAAAATCAAATTATTTTAAAGTGATTTGCCTGAACCTACAGAAAAGTTAAATTTTCCAAAATTAACACCATCACTAAAAACCAGACCAAAAAAAAACCCCACAAGCTTTTAAATAGTAGTGGTTTTGACATTCACAATCAACAACATATAATGCATTAAAAGATGTTTAGAATTTGAGAATGCTCTAGCTAATCAAGGATAGCTTGTACAATACAGTACAATTTTTCTTCTTGTTGCTGTGGCCTTTTTAAGACATCATAACTTTAGAGGCATTGAATTCTTTCCAGTCTAGACAGAGTATCTATTGTGTCTTCAAGAACTGTGTTAAATGTTTTAGAAAGGGATTGTTTTCTACACTGATAGATAGAATCTCTCCAAAAACAATGGTTTTGTTCCTAAAAGGGTGAATAATTCAATCTTCCACCTTGATAACTCATTATTACTGTGTTATTTTGAGTAAGACACAAATGTCAAGGTCTGGAAGCTTTAACACTAGCAGGCACAAATGAAAAAAAAAAATAGCTGAACACAAAATCATACACTACACACAACAATCCAAAAGCCCTAGGGAAATCTATCAGAAAAGTCCTCAGAAAACAAACCACCCTGCAGTGGTTATGCCAATAAGCATCCAGAACCAGATTCTCATCAGGCAAAGAATACTTTGGGCTGTATACCCAAGAGTGAGCTACGGTAAGACAAATTAATATAAGTAGTAACACCAATCAAGCATCAGAAAACATGGAAAAACTAATTACAGGCAAAAATTCACAGCAGGAATAAAAATTATTGTCCCCAAGCTGCTTATTGCCACTGTCCTGGTAGAGGTCATGATGCCCTGCGGTGGAATGCAAACTATTCAGTTGCTTCAGTGTGTTCCAGCAGCTCCTCTTAATCTGCTGATGGTTTTATGATCAGCCATCAATCTTGACACTGACTCGGTTGAGAGTCAGTGCTGTTTTGCTGTCTTTGTTCTTCTGTTGGGCCAGCATCATACAAAGTACAGACAGAATACAACTCTTCAGTGATTCCTGTTAGAGGCTCCAGAAACCACCAAACACACAAGTTGAAGCTCTAATATATAGTTCTGAGACAATCAAATCCCTCTTCCTCCCTAAGTCCCTAAACCCATTTGGTTTCAATGAGAAGTTCATAAACATCCCTGACAGTCTGGTCTAAGGAAGCCCAGTTCCTCTACCAGAATCAAGGTTAAATGAGATTAAAATAAATTACAGTCCACTTTGTTACCACATTCTTATTAAATTAGAACTTGCTCAGTCTAACTGCAGAATGTTACCTAATTAAAACCAAGTATTCTGGGCGTTAGCAGTTTAAAGCAGAAGTTCATTTATACTCAGGTCATATTAAAGTGATCCTAGCCACCAGGAGAACTGCTACATCCTCTCCTTTTGCTTGCAGAACTGTTTCTATATCCACATGATGTAGCAAATCGAAGAGTTGGATTTATCTGACAATTAATGTGACTAGAAATTATCAGCTTTACCTAGATCTTCTTATCAATCCACCTCATTACACAGTTATCTGAAAAACAGTACTAGCAGAAAAGGGGAGACTGAAAGCAAAGACATTCACTAGCAATAATAAAGAGAGAGAGATTTACTTTCTAGATGGTTACAAATACATACAGGATGAGCAAAGCAATTAACTTCACAATGTCAAGTAAAAGTCCACACCAGAAACTGTATGGTACTACTGGCAAATGAGAAGCAAAGAACACAAGAAGTGAAAAGAGAAGAATAACTGATGAAACTCTGAGAGCTGGAAAATTAATACCTTCTCATATATACAGTAAGCAAGAATCAGTCACTAGGGAAAAAAAAGAAAATCTATCTCCAACCTGGATCTCAGTGCACCCATTTTCAGACTACTATAGTAAAAGACTTCAGGAGCAGAAATCTTCTAAAAACAAGTATCTAACAAACATACAACTCTGCATATAAGCAAATATAAGCAAATCCAAGTTCAAGGGTGGGGAGGAGAAGTTTGGGGGCAGGTTTTAGAAGTGAAGGATGTGAAAAGAGAAGAAAGTGGTTGAGTTTTTGTTCAGAATGAAAGCCTTTAAAATGTGAAGACTCTTTCTGAACTTTCCCAGAAAATCACTAGTAAACATTAGCTTTGCTGTAGCATACAAAGCTTCTACCCATTATTAATCAGCTCCATTGCACTGTAAAAGCAACCTGAAAGATACTCACCTCAGTAAATTTAAAATCTTCAACTTGCAGATTAGAGTGCAATAAGTAAATGACAATACAAAAACCATTGTGACAAAAGTAGTATTCTGATGCTACCTGTAGATATTTAAGATGAGAGGCCCGCTTTCCGTTACTGTTCTTGTATATTTTTAATGTATATGTAATGTATACATCCTTTCCAAATGGGATACAACAGATACAAATTGTCTTTAAGAATTTGTTTCAACCTCAGCAAAGCTATTTCTATAGATAGACTTTCAGAAAAGGCAGTGGCTTTTTGGATTAGATCAAGGTTAGTCCCACATAAGGAGCAATGTGAAGGACAGTGAATAATGCATCTGTGTGAGAAAATGAGGCAAAGAAAGACTGGACTGATATTACTATCAAACTGCAATAGGCAGGTATATTGTATTATAACAGAGGAAAAATTCCTGACAAGCCAGAAGTACATACTCTAGTACATTATATAAAAGGTACTACTAGGTTACAGGCAGCTTTTCAACTCTGCTTTTACTCCATTCAGTATAAGGACAGCAACGTGCTATTCAACAGCAACAGCTTCCACTGGATGACTGTATTAACATACATGCACAGCAAGACTAGCTTACAAAAACCATACCAAGCAGATTGAAGGTTCCTTTCAGCAATGAGAACAATGCAGAGGGAAAAATGAATGCTTCTTTAAAAGAAAAAGAATATTATGTGTCGAACAGCTGCTGGAGTAGAGAAAATCACATAAAGATGTCAGGAGAAGGGCAAGGCCAGGTTGAAAAGCAATTGATAAGATCAAAGCTATGAATGCCATTTAAAAAGGCAATTATCTAGTTAAGACATATATGCTGGAAACATGGATTTTTAAGTGGAAAAGAAGCAAAGAAATTTGCTACACACTGGAAAAGAAAAAAATCATCTATGCTGGTTGTTGTAAGGTAAAACCCAGAACGGATACACGTCCTTTCAGTGATATGTACCACATCCAAAAGGTTTACTCTGAATTTCCCTGCAGTCAACAGACTGCTTTGATTACAGCAACTAAGAGCAAAGCAAGTTTTAAAAGCTTCTATTTAATAAATTTCAGTAGTCAGTATCAAAAGCAGTATCAGCAGTCAAAAATGATTACTTACAAATACTGCCATGCACCCCAAAAAGAGAAAACTGTATCACCAAGAATATCTATCCTAAATACTGAGCACAGGCTTAAGACTAGAAAAGCACTTAAAATAGCAGAATAAGCAAACTGAGAGGGAGCTGCAGCTGGTTCTCCAATTACTAGGTATTGTTTAAAAATGCATATTCAACTCAAAATCCCCCAGAACATTTGTACTCTCAAAGATGAATTACACAGTAGTTGAAAGATCCATACTTTAAACTACCAAATTTAAGTTATTCAAATAGCTGCAAATAAATATTTTCAACAAGAAGGAGGAGGTAAGATGATGAAAACCAGAACAGAGGGAAGTATTAACACAGTATTTTCTACAATAATTTCTAAGGACTATAGAACTAATGTCTCAAGTTTTTTCTTCTGAAAGTCCAAACACACAGGATGCTAGAACAGCTCTGTTACCAGCCTGTGTTAACTGCCCATGAGTGAATATTTGCTTGGAGTGAGTATGAACTCCCTGAATTATTGGTATTAATAACATTGACACTCAGGGAATCTTGCAAAATCAACTACAGGGGAAAAGACGATTAAGTACAACTCTGTGATGGTGAGGAACATATTAAAAGATCAGAAATTCTTATACATGTACACAGACACCCCATTATAGGGTGATTTTTTTGGAAATTACAATACCTATTTTCATCTTGCCTAAATGCTTAACATAGATGAAGGCAAAAGAACTACTAATAGACTGAAAATTAAAGGAGTGAAGAGTAAAACACTAAAAAAGCTGTATGTAAATACAATGGTCAGCAATGTTTCACAGCAACATTTTAGGAAATACCTGAGTAGATAAACAGCCCTTTCAATATCACTGAGTTCTTCATCAACTGTCAATCTTTCTATTTCTTCTGGTGTCTGTCAAGTGTGAAATAGAGATTATGAGTTTACAATGCTTGACTACTTTACTGTTTTAATCTTAAAACAACCCGCTTCTCCCCACACATACAGGGATAGCTTCATGAGTAATCTGAATTTATTCATGAAACCTCCAGCCAACATTTCAAATTCAAACACATAAATCTTTCACCAGGAAAAGATGGAACGTCAGAGAAGTACAGTTTCAAGTCAGACACTATCACTATTAAACAAGTGGCATATAATTTAATCTAAAGCTAGTCTATTTGTTCCCATCTTAATGTTCTTATACTGAAAACATCAAATCCCTGCTATATAGAATTGGAGATTGTTTATTATAAAATGACTGAGAAGGAGGTTTCATATCCTGGTGCTGTACAAACAAACAAACAAACAAACAAACCAAAACAAACGCTAGAAAAACGGTCTTTTCACTTATTTGTGCATAATTAAAACAGACCCAATTTAAAATAGATTTTAAAGCACCATTCTTTTTCGAGGTATATATACCTTCAGGCTCCTGCGTACTGGCCTCTCTATAATAGTTAGTTCCTGCAGGTCTTCTATGTATCCAAAAAGACTGCTATGACTAAAATCCATTTTGGAGAAGATTACTGGGCGCATGTAACAACTAGAGCCTTCGGCAGCCGTCGCTGTCCCCGAGCCTCACATCGCAGCGCGGGCGGCAGGAGCGAAGCCCCGGGGCGCTCCGGCGGCCGGCAGCGGCTCCGGCTCGGCGCACACACTGCGGCAGCGCCGCCGGCCGCCACCCCCGCCCGGCCTCCTGCCGGCAAACTTTCCGCTCCGCCCGGGCGGCCAGGCGGCGGGGCCGGCGCCCGCAGCCCCGAGAGCCGCTGCGGCCGCTGCTGCCTCGGCGGGCGGGAGTTTCGAGCCAAGTTTGCCCTCGTCGCTGGCCACCCCGTCCGCAGCGAGGGCGCGGGGACCGCGGTGCCCCCGGGCGCCAGAGGGGCCGGGCGGACCCCTCGGCCGCGGGCTCGTTCCTCAGCAGCGGGGCAGGAGGGAAGGGCAGGGCGCGGAGCGGAGCGCAACAGCCCCGCTGCGGTGCCCGGGTGCCGCCTCCCCGCCCGCCCCGGGAGGAGGGACGGTCGCTGTGGTGCAGTGACGCTCCCCGCCCCCGTCCCGCGGCGCAGCCCCTCGCCTCCGTCCCCGGTGAACGCCGCAGCCCCCGGCCGGGGCAGCCCCAGCCCCGCCGAGCCGGTCTCCGCGGCAACGCGGCGCTCCCGTGGCCTCCGCGGGCAGGGCAGGGCAGGGCAACGCCGGGCGCGGCAGCGGCGGAACGCGCGGAGGCGCGGCCCCCTCAGCGCCCGGCCCCGCGGGGCTGCCCGGCCCCCTCAGCGCCCGGCCCCGCGGGGCTGCCCGGCCCCCTCAGCGCCCGGCCCCGCGGGGCTGCCCGGCCCCCTCAGCGCCCGGCCCCGCGGGGCTGCCCGGCCCCCTCAGCGCCCGGCCCCGCGGGGCTGCCCGGCCCCCTCAGCGCCCGGCCCCGCGGGGCTGCCCGGCCGCCGTGGTGCGGTCCCGGGGGCTTCCCCTCGCAGGGCGACAGCGCCGCGGCCGCTGCTCCTCCACCCCTCCCCTGGGGGGCGCCAGCGGCACTGGGACCCCCACCAGTGTCACCCGTCTCACCGCTGTGTCAAAGCAGAATTACACCGGGGAAAGTGAAAACAAGTGCTGTTTTTAATGAAAAGTCCAAACCAGGTTCCTCCCCCAATGAACACTTTTATATTAATGCTTAAAAAAAAAATACTTCTTTGGCAGAAAACTAAAACTCTGACGAAGATAGCACTTGCACTCTTCATAAATTCTTACTCTTCACCTTTTGCATTCTATACCCAGGTTACACACCAGTCACACAGCAGCAGCACAGATTCCAACAGGAATAGTTTTCCTGATATGTGCAGTTAGGCCTTGGATGCCTTAACCATTTCGGCTCACAAATGTGGAATGCCTTGGGGGCTAAAGGGAGAGTGCTTTTTTCAAAATAAAAGTATCCTAATTACCTCTGATTCATATACAAATAAGCATGGATAATCTTTAAAAACTTAGTAAGAGAGCTTCTTTTGGGGTGGGTAAGTGATGCAAAATGCATGCAGGACAAGAATCATCATACAGAGTTAGACTCAGCATTTACTGACATAAGTAATTCACCAGACCTCTAGACAGTGGACTTTGCAATGGTTATATGAACACATCAGTCACACTCAAACCAGAAATTAGAAAACCTGTTGTCATGGTTTGAGAAGAAGTAAGTTTTCTGGGATGTGGTATTGGCACCTTGTGTGGCCACTGGGAACATGGATATGCCTCTGAGAACACAGGGGTTAAAAGCAGAGCACGGCGGGGGAAGCTCTCTTGGGTTCCAGTGAGGAAAGAGTTCGGGTCTCTCCCCTGTCCAGCTGCTGCTGCTGGGTGGGGCGGGGAAGCCATGCGGCCGGGTGAGGTAGGCCGGGGCTTTGGACAGAGATGGGAAGTGAAGAGGTCCCCCGAGGATGGAAGGGTGGGAGAAGCACCAGAGGGGCAGCGCCCCCCCAGGAGAGAGAGAGAGTAGAGCCTGTGCTTGGGACTGTGCTACCTGGAAACTTGATAACATGTGCCGGCAGCACAGCCGAGAAGGAGAAGAAAGGGGGGGTAGCGAGGTGTCCGAGTTCCTGAGCAGGCAGAGCCCGAGTTTTTAACCCTTTTTTGGACAATGAAAACTTTTGCAGAACATTAACCTTTCCTAGAAGAGAGATAGAGATGAAATGGAAGAAGGAAATGTGCAAGTGTGAAGGTCTGGGCAAGTGAAAGATGTCAGAGGAGTAGAGAAGAATCTTAGGTGGGAAGAGATGATGGAGTGGCCTTAACTAGACTCTTCTTGTTATAGCCATGGACAGAACCATGTTCCTTGTGACACAGAGACTGCATCCAGGGGGAGGCAATGGCTCAGAGCCAAGAGGGTTCAGTGTTGAGACCCCTCGGCCCCAAGGGATGAAATTTGAAGGGGACAGGTGTCCCAAAGGTGAGACTGTGCTCTTTTTGGAACGGGACAAAGCATCCTTAAAAGGACAACCCTAGAAGCAGCTCTGGTCCATGTGCAGTGGTGAGAGCACTGGACATGGAAGGAAGAGGTCACGATGGCAGATGTTCTCTGGGCAGTGCCGCGAGTGACACGGAAACACACGAGGTTTCAGCTGTGTTTCCAGGGGAAGCCTATGGCACAAGAAGGACTCCTCTCCTCTTGATGAACTGAGAATTGATTGTCTGAAGGGTGGTGATGGACTGAGAGTTGGTGATTTGGAGGATAGATGTATTGGAAATTTGGTGGGGGGAGGAGGAAACATTTTTGGAAAGCTTTCATTTTCCCTGTGTGTTTCTTGTTAATTAGAGTTGTAGTTTAGTTAATAAAGTTTTCTTTTCTTTATTTCTAAGGGGGGGCCTGCTTTGCTTATTCCTGGTCACATCTCACAGCAGACACCAGAGAGCATATATTTTCATGGGGGCACTGGCATTGTGCGAGCACCACACCATGACACCTGTAAATATTTCACAAGGGCTTGTTTGAGGGGGTGCGATGGTTTTTTATCCTTGGAAAATGCCCATGTGACCAAGTCAGTTTTGTTGATAAAAGATTAAAATTCCAGCAGTCATAAAGATTATATGATACTCTGTGGTATTTTACCCAGAATTTTATTAATTTTTATTCTGTGACCGGAAAGCACCTCAGCTTTTATCTAGCAAAAAATAAACATTGTCCCCTATGTGTTACTTATCTGTCTACCAGTTAGGCCAAATCCTGTGCTTGGACAAACCAGTAAAACATTAAAAATTAGAGGATCTCCATTAATTTCAAATGTACAACAGAATTATTAGCAGAAAAATCTAATCCAATACACATATACATAATTAAAGTGTTATGTAATAGAAAACTAAAACCATTTGGAATTTTCAAGGGATGATGATGAATTAAAATAAGAAACACTTTTTTGAACATCTCCTTTGTAAAATCGTTTTAACCAGGGAGCATCATTAACCAGAAAATACAATAAATAGCTGCAACTGAACCTAAGTCCTCTCGGAGTTGGTAAGGAACTAGCTCTACGAGAGGAAATAAAAAAAGAGTTTTAGACAATGTTCCTTCCTCAAATATAAAATCCTGGCATGCAGGCTTCTGCCAGTGATAAGTATTAGGAAAACATATTGAAATCCCAAACACAGTTAGTTAGGAAAATCCTTTTGCAAGTTCTTTCACAGCCAATCTGTGGTTATTTCACCTTGCAAGTAGTTCTCATGAATCATAGATATCTTCTGAAATCAAAGGTATTTTCTTCTGAATGCCTTGAACTAGGAACTCAATGCAGTTTTCAAACAAGGAATTCCAGAATTCAGTTTTATAGACTGAATAATACAGAGTTTAAATATGCAATTAGGCTGATTACTCATGTTGTATTTTATAACATTTATTATAAACTTTGTAAGCCACTAAGGAAGAGAGTTTTTTATAAATGTGTAAACATTTAGAAAAACATCTCTTCCTTACTGCCTTTAAAAAACTGTCCTTCTAACTCAGTCCAGGAAACACTGAGCAGAAATGATTCCCATTAAATTTAAAATCTGTAGATATGTCAAAGATATCTACAAATATCCTGGAAATATGAAAAACAGAATTAAGAAAAAAGATTTTTTTTCCACTAAATATAGTACTGGACTAGAATAAAGAACACAGAAGGAATTAGATTAAATATAAACATATCTCATTTTGACCCATACATTTGACAGAAAACATAAAGCTTGCATATTTTGTTCCAAAACCACATAAATAAAAATGAATCCCCTCTGATAGTAAACCTGCAGGCAAGTGGTCTCTCATTCTCATCTGTAACTAAAGTCACATATGACTTCCCTTCCACTGCTGCTGCTTTCAGCTCCTCCCTTTTCCACTCCTCTCTTCTCTTAAATAAACTCTACTCTCAGCTTCATTCCAACCTTGTCATAGCCATTGTATTAGAATCAAGAGCTATTTCATGCTGCTTTAATGAAATTCAGAGTGAATTGGAGCCTTCATTTTAACACAGGAGCTGTGTAACCTTGGAAAGACAGTACCAGGCTTTTTATTTGAATAATCCTTTCTTGAGGAAGACAACTGCAGAGCACCTGGGGAAGTGGTACCCATACTTACCTAGTGGAAGGAAAGAGTATTATTCCTGCCTTCTAAAGCAATGAGCTCTAAATTCAATGCAGGTGAAGATAAAAAAAAAAAAAAAAAAAAAAAAAAACCAAGACAACATACGTAGAAGGACTTTGTATCTGAAGTTTTCTTTAGGTACTCTGACTCTACCTCAGGATTCTGGGGTGAAGTGATTTGTCAGGTTGGACAGATGCAGAATTCTTCTTTGCTACCCAGCAGTGAGGTGTCTGCCTTTTGGAAACTGCTCTGAAAAAGCTGTTTTTCTTACCATATCTGTTACATGTACCAAAAGAATCTACCAGTAAATCAAATAATTCACAGAGAAATTGAAAACTTGTGAAGTCTCAGAATGTATTGCAATGCCTGAATCAGCTGAAATATGAAGGAGCTGAGGAACTGGTTTGGGGGATATAGAAAGACATGCCAAGAAATGCTTCCAGGCAAAATGTATATGCTCCTGATTAAGAGTCAGATTTCTCATGCAATAGCCAAACCAAAAAAGAAGGAAAAATTCAGCAAAGTATTTTTTAATTATGTTGGGAAAAAAAACAAAAAACCCATAAAAAGGAACTCATTCTTCATTTCTCATTTTCCCTAATTTAACAGTCCAAAGAAAAAATAAATACCACTTCATAATGCACACAATGTAGGTTATGCACTGTGTAATTACAATTCTGCTCAGGACTCAGCACCTGAACTGTGCAGAAGTTCAATTCAGAATTTTGTCTGTTTGCCACCACTGAGAGACAGCCAAAGCTGCAGCAGCTGTTGCTCACCATTTCCAAATGAGTGACCTCTGACTGAAATTGGTTTTTACAGTCCACCAGACTCTTAAAAAATGCAGTTTTGATGTTCAATCTAATCCCTTAGCCTTACAAAACAAGGTTGTTTTTATTCTATTTGTACTCCAAGTAAAAATGTAGCCATGAACAGTGGCTTTTCAGGAAATCTCTGTGTCAAGGCAAACCTGTAACAAGAATAATATAAAAGAAACATGGTCAAAAATATTAATCTACTTCAGAACACTGCTTGGAATGTAGCACACACAAACCTCAGTAGGAAAAAGATATTATTTAGTGTATTTTCCCGTTGTTGCTAAGAAACTGTTGCTTCATTTCACTATTGTCATTTGCAGAAAAATTTTGATTGTTCTTTTGCATTTTGGTCATCGCATTGTAACAGCTATATAAATAAGTGGGTTATAAAGGGAAAAGCACTGAATTGTGTTCCATGTGCTTTCATCTGTAGCCTGGTCTCCCATATTCTTTCCTGTAACTTAGTTCCCACCAAAAAGATCTAAAAAATTAAATAGATTATTTTACGAGAACACAGAAAAGATCCTTAAATTTATTTTTATGTAACATATAAAGTCTGCAAGATCACAGTCATTGTGCTCACCCTTTCTCTGAGAACTAGGAATGTATTCCTACAGTGTCTAATCTGCTGCCCTCTGTCCAAAAGTAGTTAAAAGCACATGCAAAAAGATAGAATAACAACAGAGAAAACAGAAAGTGTTGTTTTTCTTCAAATCTTCCAGCTATTTGTATGATTTTTTGACCTGGCAGTAGGACCTAATACCCAACTACTTTACAAAGTTTAAATGAATGATTTTCTATTGTAAAAACTGGCTCTACCATGTTCATAAGAGGAAGCTGATGAGTCCAGTTCCTTGCTATGACAACCATGAACACTGTCACACTCATGTCAAATATTATATTAAAACTAACAACTTTTTGTCTTCAAGTATTCTTTACTCATTAGTTGTCATAGAAACTTAAGATTTCCTACATAAAATTACTGTTGGTGAGTTTACCAAGTTTTTTCATATGTTAGTGTCCTTTATTCTTCTTTTCCTGGTATGTAAAGACTGCAGTCATATCTGCTCTCATCCTGGATTAAATAAGCTAAACTCAGAATTTAGTTTTCAGTCCTAAAACAGGCTCTTCATTCTCCTGCCCATCCTAGCAGTTCCCTTGGCATCTGCTGCAGTTTGACTTCACCTCTCTTGAATTAAGGTGATCAGAATACAGTATTGAAAATAAAAAATATCTGGGAAATAATGCCTCTTGCAAAGAATGAATATCTGTACAAGAGTTAGTTTACCAAATATACTACATTGGCGGCTCACAGTTAATCTTGTAGTCAATTACTACTGTCATCCACAGTGACCTAAAATTAATTAAGTCCCATCTTAATGGTATACATTCTCAGGATTAACCTTAGCTGAATAGTGCTGTACTTTGGATAATACAATTCATCCAATTATAATGGTCCTCAAGGTCCTTTCAATCGGCCTTGATATCATAATTCCCCTCTGTATTAATAACTGTGTCATCAGCAAATTTAATACTGTATCACAGTTATTCATTAAATAAGATTAGTCCACAAGACTTTAAGAAACTCAAGCAAACTCCATATAGCTGATAGGTTAATCTATCAATATGCACACCAATGTGCTATGCCAAAGGAAACATACATTTCCCTTCCTCTTTAGCCAACTTCATTCCCCTTGAAGTTCTGTCCTATTCCTTTTTCCCCTATGAAGAATATTTTGAGGTTGTCCAAGATTACATGCACTTTATTTCTCTGCCCAGAAAACCAGTTACCCTCTTAAGGGACATGGCCTGATTTCCCATTTCCCCTTGGTTAACCAATACTGACTTTTATTTAATTTCCTGTTATCTTCATAACTTCCTTTAGCATTCTTCCCTTGAAGATACATTCTGAAGTATCTACTGCATCTGACTGCAATTGCAACCATTCCAAATGTTTCTCTCATATTAAATGGAGTTGTCTTTGCTATTCTTCAATCACACAGAAAAATCTTCACCTTTATAAATCTGTACTTGAAAAAGTCTTTGCCACTAGAACTAGAGTTAAGCATGCCAGTACTCTTAAATCTCATACTTGTTCTCCTGGCTTTATGAACACATTCTCTGAAGGAGAGCATGATGCTTGACAAAAGTAAGAAATGCATTTGTGAAGTTGGAAGAACAAACAGAGAAAAAGTAAAAAAAGGCAGCACAGGCAAAGGGGTATATATTTTCAAATGAGGTTTGACAATAGTTATTTTTTCCATGGTGCTATGCTAGAACAATATTCCAGAACTTCTGAAAATGACAACAAAGGCCTTAAGCCCAAGAACCAAGGCTTTACCTTGCCACTTCAGGACCAGGACAACAAGCCTGATCTGGCTGCATGACAGAAAAGAGAGAAAAGCAAATTTTACAGTCTGCAAAGCACAGGAGGCATCAGGTCCCCCACTGTCCAGCAGCTGCATGTTCTTCAGGTGTACAGTGCACTGTGAGTATTAATATAAGTCACAGTACAGTGACACTCCTTTGTTAGCAGAAGCAGCTATCAAAATCAGTAATTAAGCACATACTGACATACTCTCTCCTGCAAGAGAGAAAAAAAAAAAAAAGAGAGAGAGAGAAACCAAAGAATTTGATTACTAAGTGAAAGCCTACATCAGCTGCTGACATGCACATTCAACTGTTCCTGGTGCTGAATTCAGCTACACGAATCCCAAAATTAAAGGTACTGGTCAAAACATTCTCTAGCTTACACTTCTTTAGGATAATTCTTCCATATTTTATAAAAAACTAAAATATGAATTGAAAAAATATATAATATCTATTATGTAATACTGCACAGTAGGGACCAAACCACCATCCCTGGGCTACTGATCTGCAGGAATGTAAATTTACAGCTGGGAAGAACAGGATCTGTTACCAGGTGAAGTTCTGTAATGAGGACATCAAACCCTTCAAGTTCTCTTGGGCTCTCAAGACATACTGGCTTAAATACCTTGGAAACTATTGATAAAATAACAAAATATGCATGTACTGACATGAGTTATGCAAACAAATGACTTATTAATACAGGTTATTATCTTCAATTCACAATTTCCTGGTATTTAAAGAACTGTTGATCTAAAGAAGCCCTAGGGGGGTAAAGCAGACCTGTTTCATTTGCCATTTATAGTTTTACTAAGAACTCACTCTGCAGTGTTGGTTATGGAATTGTATTTACCAGGAGTTTAACAGCTGTTAGACATGAAGGTGAACTTCTCATTGACAAAGCCTTGTCACAACATACCAAAGCTGGGCCTCTTTCAGGTCACAAAGGCTCAGAAAGATTAATGCTACAAAGGCTTAGCAAGATTATTGTTACTGTAATACTGAGCAAATTTTTAGTTCCCTTGGTTATCCCATTTCAAAGCAACTCAAATAACCAAACAGAGAAAGTTACCATGTCTGTGCTGGCTGTTCTGAAGCTATTGCTCATTACAAACAGGCATGTCCCTTCTTTCAAAGTGAGATTTAGGGCCTGCAATTCAGTCCCTCAGTCCAGAATATAGAGCTCAGTACTGCTCTAGAAGAAAATCAGCTGCACCCCTCACATGAGTTCTTACAGAAAAAATCAGAGTACCCCTTTCTGCCGTAAAAACATGTCCACAACTACACTAGAAAGCATAATTCAACATAATATGGCAAATCATGTCCATATTAAATCTTTCTTTCAGGACAAAGCTGGAAATTCTACAACTACAAAAGGACATGTAATTATACCTAGGAATAACAGGTAAGAACACTTCTTACCTGTTATGAAATAACAGAAAGAGAAAGCTTTCTCATTATTTTTATTCAGTGTCAGTGTTAAGTCAACCACACCAGAATTTCAGGGTAATCTACTTCTTTTGCTTCTGCAAATTTATTTTTGCTTACATGCAGTAAATAAGAAGAGAGAAAATGAAAAATATTGTCAAGAAGCTTTTTTGTCACTTCTTTTGAATCTAAACAACCTTTAAGGAAAGGTACTTTTAATGAAGGAATGCATGAAGAGTGCTGGGAGCCTTCCTTAAGGCTGGCATGAGGATGCAGTCCCAGCTCCTGTCAGTGAGACAGTCCTGTTGGCCATTGCTGCCTCCAGCTCAGCACTACATCAATAAGGTTTGATGGCTGTATAAGGTACCATGTACAACATGTAAACCATGCACACCAAGAAGGGGGAGTCTTCTGAAAAAACTGAATTCTCTAAGTGCCCCAGAGCTGAGCCTAGGGGTTTTTGCCACGTGCCAAAGTCACTGCCTCAGCTCACAGGGCAGCAATGCTCCCTGTGGTGGCACAAGTGATACTGCTCCCTCCTGACTGGCAGCCTGACCTTCCCCTCTCTGCCAAAATCCCCTCACCAGGAAAACTCCTGCAACATGTCCTCTCTGCCAGAGAAAGAGCAATTTACTCACTGGCATCTGTTCTACACACAAAACCCAGCAGCACTGTCTCCATCTCCACAGGCACATTGCTCTGGCATTTCTGTGTGGGAAGAGTATTATTTTACACATTTTTGAGGGAATTTCTAAGTATTTGAGACATGTTTACAAGCAAGTAAACTCAAGGGTGTGTACATATTTTTGTCCAGACAAGCCCAGGAAAAATTCTAACACTAAGTAGTGCCAAAAAATAAACTTAATACTGCTGTAATAATTAGATTATTAATAAACGACACTGACATATTTTACATGAACTACACCATAAATGAATTACAGGGGAGTCCCTGCTCCCTGAACTCACTTCCTGACTGTCACTGATTTAAACTCATCTCATACAGAACATCAGGACCAAGCATCAAAAGCTCTTTAGCCTTGCTCATGGAATATGAATTGGGAGAAACTCCTCATATTGTGCATTGCTAAGTCATTAATGATGACTACCTGGAACTGAAAATGTCATTGAAAACATTTAATATGCTTATTTCTGTCCTTGGCCTTAAAACATTTAAAAGAAAAAAAAAGTAGAGAAAACAATCCTCTGGTTTCCCATCTTCTCACAGACCCAGGAAAGACCTGCAAATACCAATCAGAAAAAATAATTATAACTGTTGTAATTGTACTTGAACCAGTCTCTATCACCTACAAAGCTCCTGGTTTTTAACTCACTCTCCCCGTCTCATAGCAAGACGCTCTTCTGAACATCAGCCGACCTTTTAGAAGAAAAAAACCCTTCCATTCTTATTTATGCTGAGCTCTTCCTACGACAGGATCCGGCTGCCAAGAGCATGGGTGACACAAGAGGAAAAAAGACCCTTGCTGTGACCTCGGTGGCGTTCGCTCCTTCCCTGCAGCTATTTACAACACGTAACTCTGCCTGTAGAAGGCATTAAAAACAGCACCACACGCACACCCAAGCAAGCGTGAGTAACAAATCCCGGTGTTGCGGCAGTGTCGCTGACCCCGAGCAGGATTCCCGGGCAGCTCACGCCCCCCTCTGGACCGCACCCGGCCGGCGCCGCGCACTGACGTCACGCACCGGGTGACGTCACGCGGCAATGGCGGCGCCCAGGGGCGCACGCGGGGCGCAGCGGCGGTAGCGGAACGCCGGGCCTGGACAAGGCCTGTTGGGTGTCCCTGTGTCCCTCTCCATCCCTCTCCGTCCCGGAGCTCCTGAGCGCGGTAAGCGCTGGGCGGGACGGGGGGAGCAGGCGCCCGGAGCTGCCGCGTGTGGCGGCGGAGGCCGTGCTGGGCCCCGCCGCGGCTCCGGTGCTTCCCGGGGCGGGCAGGGCTGGGAGCGCTGTGCGGCCTGGTGAGGGGATTTATCCAGCGGTCCTGCTTTTATCTCCGGAGGTGTTCCAGGAGGGACGCAGTAGGCCTGGCCTGCCTGTTGTATTTAGTTATATTGTCGTTTAAGTTGTATTTTAGCTATATATATATTAGCTCGAAGTTATATTTAAGTTGTGTTATTGATATATCTAAAAAAGAAGTAATATAACTATTCCATGTATTCTCATTTGCGTGAATATCAATGTGGTCTCCATTCTTTGTATTTGAAGGCCTTTTTTTTCTCCCTCGGTTTCTTTTTTAGGTAAAAAATGAAGGCCAGAAAAGGAGGGAGATTTAGATCTTCCTTTAAATTGAAGCGAAAAGGCATTGAAGTAGTAGGAGAATGGAAAACCGTGCCGATCGACCCCAATCTGTTTGCTGAGGAGGAGTTTCGAGATATAGTGTGCTTGGAGGAACTCACAGAGTACAAGCTAGTCAGTTCTTCCAAAGTGGGGAAAGTAAAAGAGAAGAAGAGAAAAGCTGAGAGTGCTTCTGAAGAAGGCAGTGAAGAGGTGGAAGAACCTGTTGTTCCTCCAAAAAAGAAAAAGAAAAACAAAGATTTGAGAAGCCAAACAGATAAAGGCAATACTCCTAATGCAGCAGAAATTGATGTGCTGGTTGATAAAGAGGCAAAGTGTAATGAAATAATCAAAGAAGAAGCTAATTGTGAAGACCATGGACATGTGACTGAGAGCATATCAAGCAGAAGAGACACTCCAAGGAAGAAGAAAAAGAAGGTGCCTAAAAACAAGGCTTTTCAAGCACAGGAAGCCCTTCCATCAGTAGCTACTTCTAAAAAAGTCAAAAACTGGACAACAGAAGTTTTTTCTGCCTCAACTGATCAAAAAGCTGATGTGTCTGCATGGAAAGACCTGTTTGTACCTGAGCCAGTGCTGCAGGCCTTGAGCTCCCTGGGGTTTAGTGCTCCAACTCCTATCCAAGCCTTAGCCTTGCCTTCTGCCATCCGGGATAATATGGACGTTCTTGGTGCTGCAGAAACAGGTACAAGTCTGTTCAGCTGATCCTGTATGCTGGAGTATCCCTTTCTCTCCTTAAAATGTAGCCCATGGCTGCAAGGTTTTATATGCAGAAGAAGCAGCTTTTCTGTATTATAAAAGAGCTTTTGTCTTTTACATATCCAGAGTATTAATAGAGTGTTAAAACTTTGAAACTTACGTGTTTGTAAGCATGGGAACTTACATGCTTGTGAACTTACATGTTTGTAAACATGTGAACGTTCCCATCTTTACAAAGCATGCAAAGCTTTGAAGCCTCAATGAGTTTCTGTGCTTTTGGCAGAAGTCTCTTTTCCTGTTTCTCAAACTGCTTCCTGTTTTGGGAATGGTAAGGTGATACTCTGCAAAAGGCAGAGTATTAATGAAGCAAGCAGGGTCATTTCTGCAGCAGCCAAACACAATCTGTGGAGATAATTCATGCTAGCGTGGAGCAGTGAATGAACCCTGGGCACAGTGTTAAGTGTGAATATGACCCAGGTCCTACTCAGAGCAAAACGTGCCCACCCTGTGCTCTGTCCCCCGGCTTTGCCCATTTGTTGTCAGCAGCCCTTCTCCCTGCTTAAAATGAGTTATTGCATTAATGGTTTGAGAGGTAGATTCACATCCATCTTGTGCTCAGCTCATGCTTTCAGTGTTGCTAGCCTTCATGAAATTTGTAATAGCTTCTTGTTTACTTAATGCTATGAAGTCTCAGAACATTGTGTTCCCTCAAACTTTGCAGTTCATACCTTTGAAGTTTTGTCTTTAGCAACATTTTTTCCCTAAAACACCTAGAGATAGGAAGTACAATTGGAAGTTGCCTTGGTTTAAAAGCTTCCTTTAGACTGTCTTCATTTGTTCCAGTTGCTTTATCTCACTGCTTCTCTGTAAAGTCATTTACTGCTCTCCAGCAAGAAGGTATAGTAACTAATAAGATATGCAGTCATTTGCATTTTTATTTTAATTAGAAGCTGCGTTGATGCTATTAGCTTTAGTAAGATTAGAAAGCCCCACAGGGAGTGTTTTTAAAAATGGAACTGAAAATTTAAATGATGTTTTTGTACTGCAAAAAAGTGCCATTTTGGCAGTGCTGGTAAGCAAATTCCTCTCTAGCTGCAGAATGGCATGCATGGTTGTTGGCAGGCTATGTTGTTGCTTTATAATTTTGCATAACCCTGAGGTAGTAGGAATGTGTTTTGCTCATTTATTCTTTCATGAGTAAAATCCAAATTCTCCCCAGAGAGTCCATCGGATCATCATGTTCCTGTAGAAACTTGGGAGATCTGAACAATTGCCTGTAAGGAGGTGCTGCAGTTGGGAGAGGTTGAAACTCTAGTTCTTTTCTTCTGCATCCTGCAGCACCTCTTAACATTGGGCCTGAGGGAGGAATATGCAGAGTTAAAGAACTAGTAAAGAACTAAATAACTAATATTTTCTAGTAGCAACATTGGGAAGACTGGGAAGATTTTGATATGGCAGTAGATCCATGTGCAGATCAGACAAAGGGAATGTCAAGACTTGGGTTTGCACTGGGTCTAACCCTTGCTGTTCATTACTGTGTAGAACCAGTGAAGTTTCTGGTTAAGGAGCTAAATCTATGTGAAATTATACAATATGAAACTGCTTAAAAGAGCACAAATTGGCTTGAACTGTAGTACCAATATATTCCTTCCTCGTAGTTTTGCATGCATGTCTGTGGTATGTGGTTTGTGTGTTATAAAGATAACATGTCCTGTGAGGTGATAATTTGTTTAATTTGTGGTTGAATCTATTGCCTGTAGAATAGCCCTGATTATCACAGCCATAATCTGTCTGGGTGCAGTACTGACATTTGCACCAGCAAACTGCATTAATTACATTTAATTCAAAATCAGCAGTGCTTTTCACCTTAAAAACAGATATTCTGTATTACCAGAACCTTATTGTATAAGTGCTCTAAATACAGGTTATAAACATTTTCCACTTCAAGTGCAGGCAGAAGTCATAAAATACCTCCCAGCCATGCAGAAAGGTGAGTAAGTGGATACCAGACTTTGCAGCAACACTGGTCAGGATGATGACACTGGGCTTATCTGTATTAACTCATATTAAGGTTCTCCCCTTAAACAGGCAAAATTCTGTGTTGCTGAATTGGCAAACCTTTACAGCTTTTTGATATGGAAGGAATTGAGATGAGATTTCCAGAGGACTGTTTTCCAGCAGTGGCCTATTACAGGCATGGTGTAATAGTGTATTGTACTCTGGATGCTGCTTTCATGTTTAGTGAATTGCTACATCTGAAAAGCTTAACTGGGGTGGATGTGCTACCAGGCTTTTCCTAAAGTCTTTATTACTGACAGATAGTTCAGAAGGGAATATGTGGCAGGGATGTAACTTGCAGTTAGTACAGTGAACTCTTGCAATTAAACTTGTTTTTGACAAGCCCTGTCTCTCCAAAGTGGATTCTCTCTTTTAAATTAGATGTGTGTATTCTGATTGTAAAAATGTGACCCAGTGCTAGATCAGGAAATTAGACAATGGAGTGTTTCAAAATACAGTATCTTAGCAAATTGTAAATACAGTACTATAAATTGAAGATGGAAGCTAATAATCCTTCAAGTGCATTCCAGTTTGTCCTTGGCCTCATTTGCTATTGCTTTATTTGGAGAATGTTGATTAGAACGTTCAATTAGGGCATGGTATTCTCCTTATGGGCATACAATTCTTTAAAAATATCTTGACTGCAACTGCAGCTTTTTAAAAACACTTTAAGAACAAATAAATATGCCTGACCTGTTAGAGATTGGAAAAATACCTGTTCCCCAGGAACAGGGGAATGGAGATGTATAAAGGGAACAGGAGAAAAGATGCTACTGCTGCAAGTTTCTGGTCTTCTAAAGATCATGAGTTTGCATCTGTTACAATGCTGTGTTTTAAGAACAGTGTGTGATTGGCTGTTGCTTTTCTCATCTTTTCAAATAAATGACTTGTCAGTCTGTGTTATTATTCTTGTTTGTTTTTTTTTAGGAAGCGGCAAAACGCTTGCCTTTGCAATTCCAATGATTCACTCTGTGCTGCAGTGGCAAAAATCAAATAACTCAACAACCAGAAATGACAGTGTTTCTAAAGAGTCCCATCAGCATCATGATGAACCAAGATGGGAAAATGAGGATGAAGCAGAAAAACTAACCCATCAGCAGGTTGAAGATAGCGGAGATGAAGATGATGCATCTTTCACAACAGGCTGTGTGAAGGTGCTGGAAAATGTTGAATTTGATTCCAATGACGAGACACTCACTGTTGGCTCCGATAAAAACAGACCTCTTTTAGGACTGGTCCTTACTCCTACAAGAGAATTAGCTGTACAAGTAAAGCACCACATTGATGCAGTTGCAAAGTTTACAGGTATGTAAATCCCAGAGGCCATGTTCCACAGCCAGATTAGACTGTGTTTGGATCTTGGCATTGGTGTTGAGCCAGCATGTGTGCTGCACTTCCTTCCATAAAATCATAAAATTAGTATAACTTTTGAGGGGTTAGAGTTTTAACCACTGATGTGTGAGAAATGCATGGAGATTCTTCAGTGAGATGCTCATCGAGGTAAGCAGTTAATGTGAGCTATTTTGCTTTAAAATGTGTCTTCCTTCAAAGAGGTATTGATTCATGCTCTCACAACACAGAATCAGTAATAGATACCTGGCGACAGATAACCTTCTTCTAGTTTTGGGTAATGTAGGCTCTATATAATTAATAATTTCATTATATATATATATATATATATAATTTCATTTTTAACAAGTATATCAATCTTTGTATATACTGTATATGTATAACTTTGTTCTGTCTAATAAAAAAAAAGTTATGGCCATAAATATTTAGGGTAGATAGCATTGCTGGATTGTCTGGTTTATCTCCTGCAGCAGTCAAGCCACAGAAGTGTTACTAAATAACATGCCTGACAAAAGCAGTTCTCCCCTCTTCCTTTCCTTTCCAAACCAGAAGTCAGTACATCTGTTAAGTGAATGAGTGAGGACATGTTGAAGACAGAGAGTTTTTCCCAATTCTCTGTACTTCTCCGGTACCAGTAATTGTTTATTTATTAAAGAGGTTATGTAGTGCAACACACTACTTTTAAGCCCATCTTTCTTTGGTGTCTGTATGTCCTGCTGTGCTCCTCAGTCTGCATCTGATTACAAGGCTTATTTTAACTGCTAGGCTGAAATAATCAATTTATGTCATACAGTTCTGATAGGAGCAGTACTATTTATGTATAAAAATCTGCTGCCCAAGTGATAATATAGTTGCTGCAGCAGGAGAGGCAATATTTTGGTGTGGACTTTTCATTGCCTCAAACTCACTTTGGGGAAAAAAACTGCTGAAGTGTTTCACAAGTAGTCCAGAAGAGAGATCAGTGGAAGCTGGAATATTGTAAGGGTCTTGCACAGTAGCATTGAATTTATCAGGGGCCAGTGTGTTCTTTGAAGAAATAGGGTGAAATAAGCCATGTGTGGAGTCTGCTTCCAAAGATAAACTCCTTTCAGTACCTCTGCAATCTACTTAAAGCTAACGAGGTCTGTGCTACTGTGCAAGAATCAGTAATTGGGTGAGAGCATACTTTGTAGGATTATTCCATAGCAAATGAGCAGCTATTTAGCAAGACAAGCATTTCTCAGTTTCTCAGTCTTATTCTTGAAAGGATCTTCTGGTTATTCTTAACAGGAATATGTTTGTTCATGCAAATATAATTGAGAAAACAGAAGACTCAGAAATTTGTGTAAACAAAACTAACAGCTATGGATGTGATTCTTCATGCTGTTGAAACACCGGTGCACTAATTCTTGGCATCTAACTATAATGAGAATTCTTCTGTAAAATTGAGTGCATTTCTGTATGCTCAGTGTTACATAAAACCCCTGAAGTTTCCTGGCCAAAATGCTTGTTGAAAGTTGTGATGTAGACTGTTTAAAACACTTCATGAAGCAGATATATATAAAAACATTCACTGGTAAATGAGTGGAATAAAATCTGTTATTTATATGTTCTAGGCATTAAGACTGCAATCCTAGTAGGAGGCATGGCTGCACAGAAGCAAGAACGTGTGCTGAATCGAAAGCCAGAAATTGTAATTGCAACCCCAGGCCGTCTGTGGGAGTTGGTTAAAGAGAGACACCCACATCTTTCAAACCTTCGTCAGCTCAGGTGAAGGGGCCTTTTCAGATGACTGCTGGATACTGAACTGGGCAGCCCTGCATACTGGTTAGGTTTACTGACAGATTAAATAATTTAGACTACACAAGGTCACCTATTTCTGTGTCAGTGTTTTATTGAAATGCACATTGGTTATTTTGATGGAGGGATATGTCAGTTAAAGGCAGTAGTAAAAAACTGATTCTTCACAAAAATGCAGAAGGCTACTGTAGCTGCTCCAGCATACCTGGTGTTCCTTTTGGTTTTATATGCATAACATCCTTTATATGTTTAGCAGGAAAAGTTGTTCTTAAATGTATCAGGTTTGTATTTAGATGCACAAGTGTATTTTTACTGTGTGTTTTCTACTTGACAGGTGCCTTGTGATTGATGAAGCAGACCGAATGGTTGAGAAAGGTCACTTCTTAGAGCTGTCTCAGTTGCTGGAAATCTTAAATGATTCACAGTATAACCCTCGACGACAGACTTTTGTTTTTTCTGCCACTTTGACTTTAGTCCATCAGACCCCTGCAAGAGTTTTACAAAAAAAGAATGCTAAAAAGATGGACAAGAAGACCAAACTAGAATTGTTAATGGAAAAAGTAGGAATAAAGGGCAAACCCAAAGTAATAGACTTAACAAGGAAAGAGGCTACTGTTGAGACACTGACAGAAACTAGAATCCACTGTAACACAAATGAGAAGGACTATTATCTCTATTACTTTCTTCTCCAGTATCCAGGAAGAACCATGGTCTTTGCAAACAGCATAGACTGTGTAAAACGCCTCAGTTCTCTCCTCACAATCTTAAATTGTGATCCTCTTCCTTTGCATGCCAACATGCACCAAAAGCAAAGGCTGAAAAACCTGGAAAGGTTTGCTGAGCGAGAGAGGTGAGTTGATTTTCAACTTCCTAGTAGAGAAAAAAAGAAATTTCATGTAGGGTGGTGGTGAGGGGAAACAACTCTGTTAGAGTAGGAGCAGGTTGGGGAAGTTCACTGAGGATAGGAGTCCCCTGTTCATGAGCCCAAGATATTAATGATTAAGGATGAGGTTTCACAGTTAAGGTGATGAACTGGAGCAAGTTCAGTGGAAGGGCCACCAAGATACTCAAGAAGCACTGGCTCTGCAAGAGAAGAGGCTGAAGGGACTGGGTGTTTGTATTATCTAGGAAAAGTATTTTGTGGGGAGCTAGTGGCAGCCCTCTGGCACCATAAGAGAAGGTTATCCAGAAGATGGAGCCAGGCTTTTCAGAGTGGTGCTTGATGGGAGGATGAGGGGTAATGGGTGCAAGTTGAAATAAGAGATTCAGGCTGGATATGAGAGAGTTTTTTCTCTGTGAGGACAGTTGAGCCTGGGAACAGGCTGCTTGTCTTGGAGTTTTTTGAGGCTCAGTTGGATAAAAGCCCTGAGCAACCTGGTCCAGTCTTGCAGCTCACCCTGTTTTGAAGAGATTTTTCTAGAGATCTCCTGAGGTCCACTAGAGCCTGTGGTCTGGGAGCTTGTTCATGCTGAAGGAGCTGTCACTTGATTTGTTTTCCGACATTATTTTAGAACTGTCCTGCACAGCTCTGCCCAGGTCTTGGCTCTGGAGCTCATTTGATCCTCTGTAAGTTATTGAATCTCCCTAAACCATCAGAAAACCACTTATTGCTTATTTGCAGGTTTAATTATATAAATCAGTATCTTGAGGGTTGAAGAATCTTTGAGCAATGCAGAAGAATAGCATTTGTGCCTTTCAGCAGTAGTGGGCAACCAGGGCTTACCCAAGCAGACCCATCCTACCATTGTAGGAAACATTGTTTGGGGTGTCTTTGGCTTGGCCTTTGGGAGGAGATTTTTAGTGTCATTACTTCCATAGTGCAGAAGCCTCACAGTTGAGTCCTGCTGTGAACTGCTGTGTGCTGTCTGGGAGTTTGTACCTTGTTAATAGATCCAGGCATGGAGAACAAGGTTGAATTGCTGTGATGGAGCTGCAGCATCCCTTGGCAAATGTATTGATAGCATTTGCATAGGTCAGGTGAAGTGTTTTCAGAGACTGCAGATTTTCAAGGCAGGAAAGAAATTTATGAGACCATCTCTCATGGCCTTGTGCAGATTGCAAGCTGTAGAATTTTCTGTTGTTATTTCTGCTTTGAACCTTGTAGCAATAGAGTATGCAGTCAGATGCCATAAAATCTTAACAAATTTCTGTTACCTGAAAGCTACTCATTTCAGTTGGTGGGAGATGTTTTTAAAACAAACTGTTCCATATCCTGGGGAGACTGGTGTCTCTGTAGAGACTTCTTATATAAAAGAACAACTTCTTTGAGTAGTTCATTTTGTCTAACAATAAAGAGAAATAGTAATTGTTAGAACAGAACTCCCCCTTTATTTCTAGGTTTTAATTTACTGAGAGTATATTTGAGTACAAGTTACTCAAATATAAAAAGTAAAAGATACTTCACCCCCAAAAACCTGTTATTTATGTAGATAATGTTAATAATGTGATTTTTCTCAACTGGTGAAACTTTTAATAACATGTACTGCCAGAGGATCAACTGTGTTGTTGATGGTGGGGTTGTAGCAAGCTAAAGAAATTCTTTAGAACCTAGACAGTGCACTGAAAAGTAATGCAGGGGCACATATCTCCCCTTCCTCATTGAATAGCAATTTTTTCTAGCATTCTTGTGAACTTAGAGAGAAGAAAAACATAGGAAAACAGGATCCAGCAAGGTAGTGCATTTATTTATTGAAAACAGAATAGACCTGCTGAAGGCAACACTTGCATTTTAAATTTTACTTTAAGAATTATTGTTTCTGTTATTGTTATTGAGGCAAATTGGGAATCGTTTCTGTAAGGGCAAACAGAATGCATATGTCCTACAGATAATACAGTATAAACTTATTTCTTACTGCTGTGGTAGAATTCTTGGTTGCTGTGTTTTATGTTCCTTGGCAAATTTTTTGCTCTTCAATTTTACATTCATTAAATTTTGTCACTTTCTCAGCTGTGTCCTCCTGACAACAGATGTTGCAGCTCGTGGTCTTGATATTCCTAATGTCCAGCATGTCATCCACTACCAGGTTAAGCATGTTTAATATTTTTCCTTTTACTATTCTGGTTTGATAGAAGTTTTTGCTAATCCAAATCCTGAACACAGTAAAGCTGTAATTCTTGGACCCATATATAGTATAGTCCCAAGTACAGAGATTAAATCATTCAACTGTCCATAGTGCTTTGTACTTAAAGATCTCATTTCTGCAGTGACTGTAGGTAGCATTTTATGAATGTGTGATTATGTATCAGAAATGACATAATAGATATGATCCTCCTTGCTTTTTGCTTACCTTTGATATCCAAAGGTGTCAAATTACTCAGCCTTATAACCGTTCTCTAAAGACACATAAAATTTGGGTTCTCTGGCTTCCCGCAGGTGCCTCGCACCTCGGAGCTCTACGTGCACAGGAGCGGCCGCACGGCCCGAGCTGCCCACGAGGGCCTCAGCCTGCTGCTGATTGGCCCCGAGGACTTGATCAACTTTCGGAAAATCTATAAAACATTGGAGAAGAGTGAAGAGCTGCCATTTTTCCCAGTTGATGCCAAGTGCATGACTTCTATTAAGGTAAAGAAATAACTTTTTTTTTTTCAGCCTGAGTAGTTGCTTCCTTATTTATATTATTGATATAAATTTGCCTGTTATATTATATCAATATCAATGTTATATTTATATCACTTAATTATATTTTTGATATAATATTGCCTGTCGCGTTTTTTCCAGGTTTCAGATGAAATTTACTCTTGAGGATCTGGATTAGAAAATTAAGTTAATTGCACTTTATATTTTTTTAGCAATATCTACGATTTCTCATCAATAAATGGCCCAAGAAAGTTGTTCAAACATAAACATCACTTATGTTTTTCCAGAAACAGTACAGGGAAGTGGATATGTTTTGTGGCTGTGCAGCTGGGATGTCTCTGCTAAATACATTGTTTGAAGCCTCTTATGTTAGGAACAGACTAGAGAACAGTAGCAGGTTCAGGGATATTCAGTGATCTTCACCTGCCTCTTCCCATCTGAAGTTGTGAGTTGTCTGCTTTTCTAAAAGTTTTTGTACTGTGAGGCCACAGCTGCCAAGGAGTCAAACTGTGTTTCCTGTCAAACTGTGTTTCCCTTTCCTAGGTTATTGCTCATTTTAAAGATGATTCAGCCACTAGCTCACAAGATACACAATGGTTAGAATTTACAAAACAGTGTGTTTAAGAAAGCATCCAGCTAGCCATTGCAGATTTTCTACTTCTTTAATAAGAGACTATTTCATGTCTCAGCATTGTCTTAGCAGTTTGGATGGTCAGTCATACACAAATGGGACATATTTAAATACTAGATTTTAAAGGAATCCTGCTGGGGTAGAAATGTCTGAATATTGCACAGTCATTGAAAACAGGGAAGAGTGCAAGCAGTCAGATAATGCAGCAGGTGTCTTCCTCATGGTATTTTGATTCAGGCTTACCTACTTGGATTGGACTGAGCCCGGGGTCTACCCCAGTGGCAGCAGCAATACTTGGGAATAATGACAGGAATCTTCAAAACCCAGGCTTGCTGCAAATAGGGTATTCCTTTCAGGGATGCAGCTTTCTGAAAGAGGAAAGGAAATCAAATAGATGCTTCCACGGATTCTTTTTTTTTCCTCTTGGTAGTAATGAAGAGAATCTGATTCCCACCCCTATCTCCCCCATTGTCCCTTCCACCCACTAAATGTTACTAGTTACTGAGAGAAATCTGTTATTTTGAAGAGTGTTGCTTCAGAGGTTCCTTCTGTGTTTCTTGATGAGTAGTTGTTGGCTCTTACCATGCTCTGTCAATTAATGGGCAAATAAATGTTGTTTCTACACTTTCTTTTTCTTGTCACCATCTCTATCTGTAATAGTGCTCCTCTCCCCAGAAGAGATCTCTGTAATTGTAGCCTCATAAGCCCTTGCAACAGTCCTATCTTGTTTATGCTTTGTCCTGGGTTTAACCACAAAGTCAATGTAGTTGGGACTAATAGTGCTGCTGGTTCTTTGTCTGTCCTGTCGGCACACTCCTTCTCTTCTTTTGCATGCCTTCATTCAAGTTCAGGAAAAGTTTGAAGGGGTTTCACTTGAGAGGAAAAGAATTGTTGAACTAGGATAGATTTAAAGAGGACTTAAATTTTACAGAGATGGAAAAGGTTGCTTTAAATTTCTTGTAATGATCTAACAAGTGACTGACTCAGTAGTCCACTGCGAGTGTTAGTCTTTCTCTGCAGTAATTACCCTGGCAGTCCTGGCTGCTGCTGTTACTGTGCAGCACTATTCTGATTCCTGCATGGTTTTGCTTTATGCAACTTCAGGCACATTCCAAAGAGCAGAACTTGCTTCTAGTTGGTTCATAATTGCTGTTAGTGCAGATTTTCTTTCCACAGAGAATTAGTTATTTGTTTGGCCCAGCTGGAAGCCTGCAGGTCAGGTTAAGTTTGCTGGACATCTTTGTTCCACCTGTGTGCAGCTGGGAAGAAGGACAGGACATTCTGTCCTGTGCCTAAACAAGATCCAGGTGCATTCCTGAAGATATGATCTGTTCCTTCCATATGGCCTGCAGGAGTTTACTTTCTTCAGAGTGGAATGAAAGTACTGCTGCTCCTTACTGCTGAGACTAATAACTCTGAGATCAAGCTGTACTATATAAGTATGTAACTTGGAAATGATTGGTGTCTGAATCATGGTTTGTTCTTGATGTCTCTCAAGTGTTTATAATGATTCATTCATAGAAAGTTGAGCTAACATTCAGGTATGTTTAGTAGTTGAGATGTTTAAGAAGTCAGATTCTATCATGGATCTAAGGAAGGAAAACGCTAGTGAATGATGATGTGTTTATTAGGTGGGATGTGAGTAGGGAACAAAAGTGTCTCTGCACCCCAGATGCACTGCAGTGCATGCTCTCAAACACTCTGCTGAAGTACCCCACATTTTAACCTGATCATAATGTCTAAATGTACTTTCATTGCAGGAACGGATGAACTTGGCAAGGCAGATTGAGAAGGCAGAATTTTTCAACAGTCGGGCAAAGCAACACAACTCCTGGCTCCAGCAAGCTGCAGAGGCTCTTGAGATGGATCTTGATGATGACATGTTGATGGGCAAGTAGAAAATGTTTTTTCCATGGATATGCTCAGTAGGGCCCATAGTGCTGGTGTCCAGAAGAAGCCTCACCATGGCAGAGAAGCTTCAAAAGCTTCAGGGCAGAAGTTGGGGGGAATGAAAGGAGTGTTGTTGGTGCGTGGTGTTAGTGCTGTTTTCAGGATGGTTGTGCAGCTGGAGCTGAGGAAGCAAAGTGTGACTGTTCTGACAAGTCTGCATGTTGTAGGACCAGAATTGGTGAGCTTCTGGCAAACATTTCAGAATAATCTAAGCAGCCCAGTATGTCCTGATTTGAGTCTTGTCCCCTCTTGTCATAGAGAAGGCTATTTCCACACTTCTGCTTCTCTCTCCCACTCTCTTGTAGTCAGGCATCAGGACAGGAGCCTGACAGCTCTGTGTGGGAACAAGCAGGAAGTGCTAGGGAACACTAAATATTATGTGAGCCTTAAGTAGGTTGAGCTGTGTGGGCTAAGTGGCCGATACATATATTGAAAATGATGAGGTTTTTGGTGGTTTGTTAGAAGTAAATAATTTCTTACATTTTTAAAATTAAATATTTTTCAGGCTGTAGCTGAGAGAATTTGTAGGGTTGTACAACTGCAAGTGGCTATTAGTTCAATGCCATGAAATTTTGCAAAGCTTAGATGCACTGTAAAATGCCCCATTGTGTGTTCATATTTCAGGAGCTGTAGGTATGATTTCCCACCTGTTCTTTGAAGGCAGGCTGAATAGGGTTGCTGCAGAAGTCACTTCAGATTAGTCTGGCACTAACCTGTTAGATGCTAAGTATGCCAATGCCTTTATTTTGAAACATGTTTAGATTAATGTCTTTATTCATGCCTGGACTAGCTGCTTCTCAAGCAGCAAGCAAACATTAACCATCTCTGTCTGCATTGTTCAGGAGTGCTTTCAGATAATTAGCACTCTGCTGTCTTGTTTTGACATAATCTGAGTATGCTGTGTTTTGGAATGAGTTTCCAAATAGCACATCCAGTCCAAGTAAGTTGTAACTCTCAAGTGAAAGACTTTGTAATTGCCACCCAGAAACTTGCCAGGTTTATGCTTTAAAGTGTACTCAGTCTCTAATTCTTGTGTGCCTTGTTGGAGCCCAATTAAACTCCCAGTCGTTCGTGCCATAAGTGAAGTGCCTCTTACACAGTTACAAAAGATTTAGTAATTTGCTTTCAATTTTACCTTACAGCAAGCTTGATTTCATTTTTCTCCTCAGTTCAGGCCTTAACTGTGGTTTCTCAGTAGTCAGGATTCTTCTTGATATTATTATCTGGTGAACAGCCTGGGTGATCTGAAAATGTCACAGATGACTGGGGGTTGAGTGACCTTGTTAGAGAGAGAAAGCTGGGGTCAGCATCTGCCCTTATCAGGTCTAACAAACACCTGCAATGCAAGTTTATTTCTTGTTGTAACATTCTGTATCTTTGATTTCTGCCCCAAGGAAGAAAAGCTAGTGAGCAAGAAGAAAGCCAGAAGCAAAAGATGCTGAAGGGGATGAAAAAACAACTGAAACATATGTTGTCCCAGCCACTGTTTAAAGTCCTTATGAAAACCAAGTACCCAACACAGTCTGGAAAACTACTCTTGCCTCAGACATCAGAGAGCATTTCAGCTCTAGGTGCCATGTCCAAAAAGCAAGCCAAGAAGAAGAAATCAATAAAATAAAATTAGATAACAGCAAGATCATTCAGTGTGACAGAAGCAAGGACTATACTCAATCAAGGCTGTCAGTGCTTGTGGAGGATCCCAGCTAGAAGACAGATTGTGTAAGGATGTTGCCTGTGTATTGGTTGTGCAGGCACAAAACAAAATGCTGATTTAAAGGGCTTAATTAACATCTGGTTAGTTACTGTTGAATATTGTCTTGGATCTTGGTTTTTTATGTTCTTATTTTTTTTCACAAATCTCTATATTAATAGAAGTTAATTAGTTTTTACATAGTTCTGATAATTACTCCACTTTGTGAGATGGGGTAAGAGTTACTGAGTGGAATTCACTGTGGGCATACTCTAATGGTAGAACTTGATTTGAATTTTAATGTTTTTGAAGGACAGGGGAAGGTCAGCTATATACAGTGCAAGTACAGACTGAGCTGGTGGTAGTGGGAGGTTTGGCTTTTACTGCCTCCAGCTCAGTGTGGAAGGCAAAAATACAGATAATGTTACCAGTAAGTCTGCAGTTCTGGTTGTGGAAATGTCCCTGTTTTCTTTCTCCTCTGATAATATTTCTGCTCTGTTCTCCACCAGCTTTAATTCTCTTAGTCCTGTGTTAATACATTTGAATGTGCAAAAATAAGTGAGGGTGGCAATGGGTCAGGACTGACCTTGGGAGATGTGTAGATTTCTGAGGAGTAAATGTTGCTACTCAGTGTTTTCTTGATTAATATTTGAAGTTAAGCCTGTATTTGAAAACATGTTAGAACCATGACCTTTACTGTAATAGAAAAAATGTTTTGAAATGTCACTTTTGAAGATTGCTCCATGATAATTGTGCTTTTAAATAATTCTTATCTGATCTGGGCAAATATTTTTTTAAACTGTTTTTTAAAATATGTCAGAAAAATATATTTTGAATTTTTGTTAAATTATAGCTGCCATAAACTTCAAAGCCTGTGTCTGTTTTCAGTTACTTGAAATTTCTAAATCCTTTATGGCTGATGCTGTTTACACTTAGAAGGCAAGGAGAGGGGAAAAGTACCCAAAAGACAAGACAGTGGAATCTGTATTGGTGGGAGGACAGGTAACCTTCACCTTCTGGCTCTGGGTGAGGCTTAGTTTAAGTGTCTCAAACAGTGTGGAATGAACCAGTGTCACTGCCATGACAAGAATCACCAATTTACTCAGCTACCCAGGGAAATTTGTCTGTGGAGTTGAGACTTGCTAGTTATGTGAGAATAGCAAACTCTTTATTCTTTCATGTGTGTAAATAATTGAAGCCCTCTGTCTCTGGAGGGCTTTTCTCTTGTTTTCATGCATTACTGAAGAAGAGCTCTGACAGTGTAATCATAAGCATACAGAGTTTGTCAATGATGTATGAGACTTTCCTTGCAATGCACTGTTTGTCTCATGCCCTTGGGAGCAGAGGGGAAAGTTCTGGGGAGAAGAGATGGGAAGGTTGTGTTTCCTCTCTCATGTGAGGAGATGCATCTTTGGAGTTAATGTGACATCTGAAAAATAAAAACAATTTTATGACAGTTCCTTGTAAGGAAGGCTGAAAAAAGAACTGAACAAAGGTAAGCATGCCCTCATTTTTTTTGCATGCCATTTTAATCAGACTCTTATAGTATGATATGGAAACTTGTATTGGTTTTGCATCCTGAAGGATTAGAAGACCAGGTAAGTCTTTTCTGAATCTTATGATGCATTTCTGTTTCCATTTCATTAACAAAATCAAGGCTGGATCCTGACAACAGAGCTCAGCATCTCCCCATCTGAATCTGCATGAGTTTTGGCAATTTCTACTTCCATGAGATCATGAGGAGAACTGAGTCGGGGACAGTGAGAGTCTTGTTATTTCATTTCTATCATTGCTATGAAGTTTTCCAGCTGCTTCTGTTTCCCTGTGTTTAACCCAGCTCTCACACTCTCAGCCCACTGTCTTGCCAAGTCTCGCCAGGATGGAGCATGGCACTTGTGCCCTCCTTGCTGCTTTCATAGAATCATAAAACCTAATTCCACCGTGCCCAATAGCAAAGTGCCACATCCACTTGTTTTTTGAACACTCTAGGGGTGCTGACTGCACCACTTCCCTGGAGAGCCTGTTCCAATGCTTAATGGTTCATGTTTGCTTGTGGGACATGCTCTGGGGCTGGTTTTCTTCTGCAGCCTCTTATGTGCTCTGCATGAACTCTCAATGCTTAAATCTACTGATGCTGCACCCCCACAGGAACTAAAGCAGAAATTGGACCCTAAAAATATCTCAGTGTCTTAAAAAGAACACTTGTCTAGAGCTCTGAAAGCTCTCTTGTGGCTGCTTGTTTTGCTTTGTCATTATCTTAGCAGGATACCCTGAGTCTTCTAGCTAGAGGAAAAACCTAATATTTGCTTTAGCTAATTTTGAAGAATTGGTAAATCTATAACTGAAAGATATTACCATTTAGCAGCCCCACTCCTATGTGAATGAAGTTACTGCAGAAAGAGGACAGTAAAGGGGAATGTTTTCTCAATCTCTGATTTGTATGTGTACTACTGGTGCATATTAGACATGAAAAGTTTTACATCAAGTCCATATGGGCAGTGTCATCTTCCTGTTTATCAAATATGTAGTAGCAAATGTTTTCTCTAATGCTGTGCTGGCACAGCAGTTACACTGAGGCCTCTAACCAGTAATCTCGTTTTGTGGCAGCTTATGTCTGCTGAAATACCCATAATTAAAGGACTTATTAAGTCTCTTTAAGCTGTCAAAGCAACTTCCAAGTAGTTTAATAAAAGCATGACTTCAGCAGAGTGGTGGTACGCTTCAAGCTGATACAGAGCAACCAGTACTACCTAACAAAGAAGTGAAACAATTGCTTCTGAACCTTCTTTTTTTTTCTAAATGCATGGGGCCAGTTGATCTCATCCCTGCCACAGAGTTCCTGCTCTCTCATACTCTATAAAGAAAAGGAAGAGTCCCTGCAGTTTAAGGCATCTGCTGAGGAGATAGTTTGGACAGGATCTCACATATTAGACAAGAGAGTTTCCTGACATTCCCCATGCCTTTTCTTTCCTCCCCTGTATGTTAATACAACAGTAAATTAGCAGAGCAGAAGCTGGAGTGGTGCCTTGCCATATGCCAGCAGCCCAGGCGCAGGGTTGGCCATGTGGCACAGGGGAGGTAATTCACACCTTCCTGAGAGAGGGCTGGCTACCCCACGCTTTCTGCAATTAGTCTGTATCACTCCCTGAGGGACAGGAGATAGGAAAGGGACACTTCTTGACAGCCTCACCTCACACAGCCTGACACAAGCAGGAAAATGTGGTAAGAAATGCTGTGCTTTCCTGGGTGTTCAAACGCTCCCTGCTATGTCCTCTGCTAGCAGGATGTGGTTTGTGGGTGCCTGAGCTATTCCAGACTTTTTGATGAATGGCTTGGTGAAAGAAGGAGCTCAGAAGACATGAATGACTGATATATAGCAAGCAACAATCTGTAAGTAATACCCAAAAGTCATTGCAGAAAAGTAGGATGTTGTCAGTGGTCGTAGGTTTGGGAAGTAGAAGGGAGGCACAAGACAGAAGGGGTCTCTTTAGGAAAATTATCCTAGTTCTGTAACCTCTGTAGATGCCCTCCATGTAGCCCCCTTCTGACACTCAGGAAGATGTCTGATACTCTTCTGGCCTGTGAGAGATTTTCTATTTCAGCTTCTTTTTGTTTTCAGCTTCCTGAGTGTTTTCTCAAGTCAGTCATAAGCTCCTCCTGGGGTTGGCCTCCCACAGTGAGTAAGAAAGAAGAAAATAATCTGTCACTCCTGTGGCAAGTTTATTGGCCTGGGGAAGCAAGTGAAAAAGAGCTGCTGTGCTTCCTTGCACTGGAGTTCAGCAGCTCTTGCTGTGAAACTGGAAGAAATTGTAGCCAGTTTCCAGAGCAACCAACTTTAGATGGTACAAATTGCCAAATTTCTGTAGGTGAGAGCTGCACATACAGAACATAAATACAAAACCTGGCTTGGAAAAGCAGAGCAGGCAGTACAAAGTACATGTGGGCTTTAGTACCACTGGTCTAATTAAAGGTCTGATTATTTTTTATTATTGATGTGATTATATCAGTCTAATCACTAGTGTGGATGTTTTTTTAGAAGTTTCTTTTTCTTTACTCGTGGCAATATCTATAGCAGTATGAACTGACAGGTGTTATGGAATTACACACACTGGCCATCTTAACAGGGTCCAATCCCAGGATCCCACTGCTTAATGTCAACTCCAAGTGAAGGTTTCCAGTTCTCTTTTGTTAGCTCTCAGGTTACAGGTGTGTGCCTCTGGAGAGGGATCCCTTGCCTAGACCCTGCCCCTCAGTTATACCCATACCAAGCATCCCCCAGTCTACACATCACTTCATTCTGCTCAGTGGTCTCTCAGTTTCAGATGGTTTTCACTATTGCTGGGCTGGCCCTTCTTAAATTACCTCATTCTCTTGTAATTGTCTCCTTTGTCCTTGCATTCTAGAAAACAAAAGGAACTAAAGCATCCATGCAATGAAGAGTTTAATTCTAGTATCTCAAGGTATAGAAGACAGCCCAATAATAAAACTGGTTGAAACCATCTGTCTTGTAGATGTTTTTGTGTCCCTGGTATAAATTTGGGAATTCATTCCTCTCCATCTAAGGGGCTGATCATAGCAGGGACAGTGGTGGCAGATACAGCTAAGTGCCTGCCAAACACTATTTCTGCTGGTGGCAGGTATTTCTAATAGCCTAAAGGCTGTTTCAAAGCTACCTGACTACAAATTCAAGTAATTTTGTCTTGAGTCTTACTCATTTTTTTCCCCCCCTCTCCTGAGGACTGTGAATGATATTGAATGTGTAGTTGTCACTGTGTTCCTAAAATTTTATAGATGTTGTTTAGTATTCCTGCTGGAAAGAGAACCTCTAGCAGGTTCCATGTTTTCAGGTATTCCACATCTGATAAGGATGTTTTAATCACTCCCACAATAACAGTTTTCCTGGTGGGAAAAGCTTCTACCCATTCTGAGAGCTGGTCCATGATTACCAGTGCTCATAAGAGGCATGTCAGCATAACCACTTTGCAAATGGGAAAAACAAACATGATCCTACTTCAATCTCTTGTTTGTGTTAGAACACTTTCAATATGTCAGACAAGAAATCACAATACTTTTCATTGTCATATATATTTTGGGGACTGCCCACATTTTTCCATCTGGTTAACAATTGCTATCATCTCTTCAGATATTTTATCATGAAACCACATAACCTATTCTACCAAGAAAATAATGAGTTTGGCTATCTCCCAATAGTCCAAATTCCAGTTTTGTCTTTCAGAGTCTTCTAACTTTCCCATCAAGCCCATTCTTCCTGAGTAACCTCTGCATATATTTGGGCTGGATTACTGATCTCTAGTCAACCACCATCAGAGGGAGTTATTATGGTGGCACACTCATTATAGGTTGTTGGACAGCAGTTTTAGTTTCTTTATCTGCCAGTTCATTATTTGTTCTGCTTTTGCTGGACAGCACACTACAGCAATTTCCCTTGGAAGCTGAATAGCTTCCAAGGGCATTCAGAATTCAGTTCCATTCAAAATATACCTCCTTGCTGAGCTAAGGAACCTTCATTCTTTCCACAGCATACCCATTGCCTGACACTCTCCAAAAACTTAGAATAAGAATAAACACCGCTGATGTCCCAACCAGGCTGCTCTTGCTAACGCAGTTAATTCATCAAGGCTTGTGGAGGTTCTGCTTCAAGTACCTCTGGCTTTTTCACCACTGCATAGCCTACATATCATTTTCATGTAGCATAAAGATCTGTCAGTGATAAGGGTTAGATTTGAGTTCTCTAGAAGCAGATCCAGCAGATCTTCCTGTGTGCAGTTGGAGTGAAACACAGCCTTAGCACAACCATGACAGGGCCCATCACCATAAGGAGCAGGCAGTAAAGTTGCTGGATTCAAAACTACATCTCTTTAAAATAACATTACTCTCATTTAAGATAATTAAATTATTTTAAATCATAGAGCTGTGCCGTTTATGGGGACAATGCTTGAGTAGCATGTCGCTTCAAAATCAGTTTTACTTGATGGGGGGCACGCAGGGTTGAGGGGCGAGCCGGGGGCGATGCTCTGCTCTGCTGCTCTCCGCGCCGGCCGCCGCTCCCGAGGCTGCGCTCCGCTGGGTCTGTCCCGCGCAGGGCCCGGCTCCGCCCGGCGCTGAGCCGCGGGGCGGCCGCGCTGCGGAGGAGCTGCGCCCGCCGCTGCCTCGCTCCCACACTTCGTTCTGAGGACCTGGAATAATTCAGCAACCCCAGGGCAGGAGCAGAAGCTCCTTTTTACTTAGGAAATCCTTTCCTCTTTCTGGATCCCACGGTATAGTATGTACAAAATATATATATATACACACATATTATATATATAATATACTCATAGATATCATCTATAATACAATATATAATGGTTATATGTATTTTACCTATAACATATATATATATAATATATATAATTTTATATGTTATATATTATATATAATATATATTTATATATAGAAATATATATTAGATATATATTAGTGATCCCCATGCCTCTGCCTTTGTAGCTTCTCCCCCAATATCCAGGGTCTGCAGTATGCTGCTGTGCCTAAAAATCCACACAGTATCTTTAAGTAATCTTTAAACAAACTGAAGAATACAGTAGGAGAGCCAGTGAACTCTGGGGGCAGGAGGGTCCATGTTAGCAGTTGATTTTTACACATAAATGCAAACAGGAGCTGGCTGCTTTCTGCTGCAGGAATGGAGGGACCCCTACCCCAGAACAAGCCCCTCAGTTATACCTGTACCACCCACTACTCAATCCATACATCCAAGTCCCTTAACCCTGGTCAGTGGTGTCTTGATTTCTTATTAGTTTTCACTCTTCCTGGGCTGGCTTTCTTCTGAAGTTACCTCATTCTCTTGGAATTGTCTCCTTACTCTTTGTCCTTACCTTCTTCATTTCACTCACATCTGCTGGATCCTGCTAGTTCTGTGTTAGGAACAATTGTTTTTCAAAAAACTTGCTCTCAGTCAGCCCTTGCAGCCTAGAGCTTCAAGTGCTTTAATTACTGGTGCTAAGCAATTAAAGCTAAATGAGTCTATTTAGAAAGAACAGTTAAATGTCTTCTATAACACATGAATAAGGTATAACGTGCAGTCACTGCTCTTTCTTATCAAGTTACTTGTAAGCTGGCTCAAAAGTGAGACCATTTCCATCATTGCAGTTCCTAGATGATACCACAGTTCCCTTGCCAAGTTAAAAAAATTGTGAGAATTAATTTGCTGAAATATTTCTCACTAATTTTCTTTTTTCTAGGTCTCTAAATCTCCTAAATTCCAGCTGGGAAAAAAGTTTATTCTTGCACATTTATGCAGGTATAAACATGATTGGAAATAACGTCCCTTTCATCAAAAGTCTTTCAAGAGTCTATTTTTCTAGTACATCATTCAACTATATATGTGTATATACATGGACATGCTGTGACTTCTTAGCTAATTGAACTACCTATTTTTATATAAGAAAAGTTATCATCATTATCTTCCTGCCCCTAGGAGGTGTTTTTTTCATTCATTAATAAAATGAAGTAGATGTTTACCAAATGATAAATGAACATAAAATGGAAAAAGTGTTGCCATCACAGATTTCAAAAGAAACAAGAAATTTTCAAAGTTCTATCTCAACTAAATCGGAGCCAAAAAAATGCAGCTTCCTTTAAGCCTTAAAATATGATTCCTCTTGATGTCTTACCTTTTTTCTTCCTATTTTCTATACAAGGACAACAAAAATTACATTGATTTATTGGCAAAAGAAGCCCAGGAACGAATACCTGATATTTGACGGGTATAAAACCCTAGGACAGGTTTATCAAGTTGAAATTTAATGTTGTTTTTTTAATTTTTAAAATACGATCAGTGTGAGCACAAAAATAAACACTGAGTAAATTTATCAGGAACTGTTTAATTATAAAAAGGTACTGCCATTTCTGTACACAAAAGCATTTTTCTGTACACAAAAGTCTTGGTGTTACCCATAACCAGGGACAACTTCCTCCTTCAAATTAAGAAAATGTATGCAGTCTCCATTATATGACATTCACATTTTACTGCAATGCCTTATTATTTAAAAACAAAACCAAATAACACCCCAAAACCCTAGACTGGGAGAAGTTTATCTATTGTATATAATTGGAAGCTGTCTGTTATTCCTGTATTTTAATTAAACTGTTCCTTACACCGATGGTGAAACCAGAACCTAGCTTATGATGAATTATGTCCTCCCAGAGCTGAGTTACTGTGCAAGAGCAAACAGCCAGACACTGACTCTACTGCTGGGCAATCAATGCTGTAAATTAACATTTCTACTCCTTGGTGTACTTACATTTGTTGTCATTATAGTGCAAGAGTTCTAATGCCATTACATTGCAAGGGTTCCATATTGCCAGAGTTTTGTACCTCCTTGATGTTTCTCATAGGCAGCTCCTCCAGGCACTGACTATTCCTTGTCCTCACAGCAGCCAACTGACTCCAATTCCCCCCCAGCCAACCAATCCCCTCTTTTATAACACTCTTCTTATTGGCTACAGCTGTGGCCTGTTAAACTCAGGCCTGTTCCCAATCTCTAATAATTATCTCAGCTGCAACTCCTTAAAGGGGTAAGATTACTTTCTAGTCTACCTTTATTTACTTATATTCTATCCCCCTACATACATTTATGACCATTTTAATATGCTCTGGAAAGCAAGTCAGGCACTTGCATATATGGCCCTGTTTCCTCAGCAGAGGATGAATGGACATGGCACAGGTACACACACAGGGCTGGTAAATGTGCCTTGCCCTACACAACAGCCAAAGCAGAGGAGTTAGCAAGGAAGCCGTTCAAGAAAACATTTCTGTGACCTTGCAATTACTGGAACTTCATACTCTTTTTCTCTGTTTTATTTTTAAACTATTAGCATAACTTTTCAGATGATTTAATGTGAAAAGTAAACACTCATTTAGAAAAATTTATTAAATATCCCTAAGGGTGCGGAGGGAACTAGATTTGAGTGACAGCTTTACAAGTGGTGCTTGTGAATTCCTGACAGCTCCCACCAGTTACTGATCCAATACTATTAACGCAGCCAGAACCACCAGCTGCAGACCAGGCTCCTGTGTGCTTAACAACCATGGATCAAAAGGCTGTTCACACCTCCCAAGTCAGAACCTGTTTGGGTGCCAAATCATTTGTCACTTTAAACCCCTGTTTGTTCAGCAGGCTGCATGGTGTCCAGGGGATAGACAGGTGTCTTCCACTAATATCTGGTGACTGGTGAATATCAGGCATTGTGTCCGTGTGCCCTTTGCAGAAAAATTCCATGATCCTTCAAATCTTTTCACAAGTTTTGAAGGAGACCATCAAATTTAAAAGGCTGCTGCTGTGAATAGTAAACAGGCCTTCTCTCTGCTTTAGCCACTGGTTTTATCCATCCTGGCAAATCTGATAGTATATTTTTCCCTACCCAGCTTAAAGTAAACAAATTCCATTTGGTGTTGCACTATAAAATGCATAGCACATTGCAGCAGTGGATACATAGAGAGGTAAAGCTGGTACAGTGATTAAGTCCTGCACTAATTTCACACAAAGCTCTTTTGTGGACATACTGTTTTGTCCCATGTACAAAATTTAACCAGAGTGATGCTGCTGCACAAGCAGTGGTTATCCTGTGTGGAATCCTGCCTCCTCCTTGCAAGAGGGAAGTGAAATCCATTAAGATGAAAGGAAGAGCCTTGCTCTCCTTGTATGGCAAAGTCCCTCACCACTGCCTGTAGTTACCACCCACCTTTCTGCCTTGCTTCCCTGGGCCTTATCACTATAGAAATCCTTCTCTTTTTATATTTTAGCCTCCCTTATATTTATTTGTTCAGTTATTGCACTAAAACCAAATCTTGCCAAGTGTTGTTGCATTGCAGTGATGGAGAATACAAGGAGAAGTCTGGAAAGATGATAAATACTCATAGCAAAAACATCTGTTATCTCTTGTTAATATAATTTAAAACAAAAATTGTAATAGGACAGTGTTGTTTAAATTTAAGTGACTACAGCCAGGGAATTCCTACTCTGGGTGATGTATTTTCCTTCAGTGTCTCATTCTTTCAAGCAAAATGCTCTGTACCTGTCTGTCAGCTCATCTCTGAAAAGAGTCTCTTCCTTAGCCCTTTTCCAGTACGCAGGAGCACAATAAGAGAGGGATTAGGTTTGGCCTTTCTCCTGTTAATCCAGCATAAGGCAATAGCTATTTATGTTGCCAGAACCTCCCACATTTTATCTCCTGGACAGCTGGCACACCTTGAAATGCTGACTGCTGTTCCCATCATCCTCCCACTGGCAATGGCTGTGTTTGTGCTGGTGGCTGCTGCCCTCTGCCAGCACACACCTGTACCTCCCACAGCCGAGAGAACCAAAATGGGGCAGGACTTGGGACAGAGCAAAGCACTGATAGAAAAAGAGAGAGATTTTCACAGGACAGTTGAGTTTGTTTCAGATCTACAACATGGCTCCACCTGCCACAGCTGTAGTACAAGTAGGAGAGTTTCCTGGAGTCTTGCTGAAATGCCTTTGCTCACATTCTGTGTCATTTTCTGCATCTGTTCATTGTTCCTTGTGTCAAGCAGGTGATCCTCCGGGCAGGTTGTAAGGCAGAGCTGCAGCCTGGTCTGGAGGTGCAGCCACAGCAGTGCTCAGCTTAGCATGTTACTCACCATGGAAGGATGAAATCAGCTGCTCTGCCCATAAACACCACAGTCTGCTTGGGCTGTCTGGTGCTTTTTTCCAACACACTGAAAGCATCACGTGGCAATAAAGGTGTCTCAAGCTGCTGCATGTACCAGCTTTGGCATGTTCTTTAGGTTCCCATCAAAACATCAGCAGTTTGCCGTTTTACTTGGTAGGCGATTCTCTGTTTCTGCCTGTGTCAGGCAGTGCTCATCGATGGCTTCTCTGGCCAGGTCGCAGGCCTGCCTGAGCCACTCTCCTGTCTCCTGCAGGAGGCAGCAGGCTCCATATTTCAGTGTACTGATCGTCTGCCAGCCTCAAAGGACTGTTCTGTAATCCTTAAGCTTTTTTGTGTGTACTGAAGCCATACAGATGTGATGTCAGATAAAATGCTCTATTTGATTGGACTGGAAAAATAATTCAGAACTCTGATGTCTTGTTTAAAAGTTAAAATTCAGGCTAAACTAAATTGGCGGTTTGGGGGGGTGAATTATTCTGGGCTGTTTTGGGGTTTTTTGTTTTGATTTTTTTCTTCTCTTCTCTGTGTTGTGGAGTGTGATTACCTTTTAGGTGAAAATGTAGGATCACAAAATTGCTGGAGTTGGAAGGGATCTTAAACATCATCTAGTTCCTGTCCTCCTGCCATGGGCAGGGACACCTTCCACTAGACCAGTACCTAAAGGGCCCTACAAGAAATTTTAGATTAGCAATTAGGAAGAAATTCTTTCCTATGGGGGTGGTGAGGCACAGGCACAAGTTGCCCAGAGAACTTGAGGATGCCTCATCCCTGGAAATGTTCAAGGCCAGACAGGACAAGGCTTTGAGCAACTGGTGTAATGGGATGAGTCCCTGCCCATGGCAGAGGGGCTGGAAGAAGTTGATCTTTAAGGTCTCCTCTGACCCAAACTGTTCCATGAGTCCATGAAATAACTGGCCAGCATGCATCCCTGGTGTTTAATGTCACAATGGCCGCGTGTCTATTGAAATAAACAAAAAAATATGGACGACTTTTTACTCATAACATCTATGGATACAACGGAGCTTGTGCTGCTTCTGTCTCGGATGTATCTTCACCCAGCCAAGCTCATTAGCACACAGCCAGCTCACTCCCGACTCCTGCCTGCCTGCTCGGGGCTGCTGCCGGCCAGCGGGCGCTGGGTGGCACCGCTGCGCTGGGAAAGCAGCGGCAGCCCTGGCTGGGCCTCCGCATCCCCCTGCCCCGAGCCTGCCGCATCCCCCTGCCCTGGGCCTGCCGCATCCCCCTGCCCCGGGCCTCCGCATCCCCCTGCCCCGAGCCTGCCGCATCCCCCTGCCCCGGCCCGAGCCTCCGCATCCCCCTGCCCCGGGCCTGCCTCATCCCCCTGCCCCGAGCCTGCCGCATCCCCCTGCCCCGTGCCTGCCTCATCCCCCTGCCCTGGGCCTGCCGCATCCCCCTGCCCCGGGCCTGCCGCATCCCCCTGCCCCGGGCCTGCCGCATCCCCCTGACCTGGGCCTGCCGCATCCCCTGCCCCGGGCCTGCCGCATCCCCCTGCCCCGAGCCTCCGCATCCCCCTGCCCCGAGCCTCCGCATCCCCCTGCCCCGAGCCTGCCGCATCCCCTGCCCCGGCCCGAGCCTCCGCATCCCCCTGCCCCGAGCCTGCCGCATCCCCCTGCCCCGGCCCGAGCCTCCGCATCCCCCTGCCCCGGGCCTGCCTCATCCCCCTGCCCCGAGCCTGCCGCATCCCCCTGCCCCGTGCCTGCCTCATCCCCCTGCCCTGGGCCTGCCGCATCCCCCTGCCCCGGGCCTGCCGCATCCCCCTGCCCCGGGCCTGCCTCATCCCCCTGCCCTGGGCCTGCCGCACCCCCTGCCCCGGGCCTGCCGCATCCCCCTGCCCCGGGCCTGCCGCATCCCCCTGCCCCGGCCCGAGCCTCCGCATCCCCCTGCCCTGGGCCTGCCGCATCCCCCTGCCCCGAGCCTCCGCATCCCCCTGCCCCGAGCCTGCCTCATCCCCCTGCCCCGGGCCAAGCCTGGGCCTCTGCGGCCACAGCGGCCTGAGGGGCTGGCACCAGAGCCACTGCAAACCCCCAGCGTCATTCCCTCTGTAATTCCCCTCTCCCTGCCTCTGAGAGAGGTGTCCCTGGCCAAGTTTACCTCTCTGTAAATCGTCTTCGTTTCGGTTCACGAGTGAAATGAGGAGCATTGGGTATTTGCACTGCCCCTTTTACCTGGCCCAAATCTGCCAGTTTTTGGTAACTTGTTTGTCTCAGCAACAAAGATGAAGCAGACTGCACTTTAACCTCATGTAAATCCTCAGGATAGTTCAGCCATTTTGTTCTTGTGCCCTTGCGATGATCTGGTTGTGTTTAGTCCTGGGGATGACAATAATCACAGTTGTTCTTTATGTCCTCCCCAGCAAGGAAGGCTGAAGACACTGGAAAACTGTGGAGCCAGACAGCAGTGTGGAGCAAGCAGATGTGGGTCCAGACAGCAAGGACTGGCATTTTGTTATCACATGGATAAACCTGCTTCCTGTCCCAAAGCTGTGGAGACACAGCAGCTCTGGATTGTTTACTCCATTTGCCTTCTGCCTGAAACAAAGACTGTTTAACTCTCCTCACTTCTGTTCATAGCTAGTCTCAGCAGACCCTTCTTGTGGGTTTCTCTTTTGGAAGTCTCACTCAGACTCTTCAGTCTGGCACTCTGTAGACTCCTAATTGTGATGCTCTCACAATCTGAGACCAGCTCTCCATTTGAACTGGTTAGCTTGTGTAGGTCCTTGTGGGGCAGCAGCCAAGCCATGGGAATCTGGGTCATGCAATGGGGTGCAGTGGGGCAATCCACAGGCATGAGCCAGAGGTGACATTGCTGCCCTGTTTAGCTTCCTCCAAGAGGCTGGAGCAGCTAAGTCCCAATTTGCTCAAGTGTGTACTGACCTGAGCCAGATTAATTCATGTTCCTGCAGTGAGCAGTGATGAGCATCTGAAAGCAGGAGTCTTGGTGGGAGCTGGAAGAAGATGGTGGGGAACTGTAGGTAAGGAACAGGAGCATCTGGTTGCCTCTGCCTAGTACCCAGAGCTGCCTGGGGCCAGTGCAATTCCATTGCATTTTACACTGCACAGGTTAAACAAAGGTGCAAAGAGGAGGAATGAGACATTTCTGAGTTTTGTTCATTTAATTTTCAGAGCTCCTGATTTCCACCAGAGGAGCTATGTCATAGTGGAATGTGCATGAGCACCATTCTGACTTTGCAGGGCTGTCACAGAAAGAAAGACCACAGCAGCTCCAAAACTTTGGTTTTCTTATAGAAAAAGGACTTAGTGTGGCCTAAATTAAAAAAAAAAAAAAAAAGAAAATTAAGAAAAAATATGAAAATTATGAAAATAAAGAAAATGTTAAAAATTTATGTGGTAGTTTACAGTTTTAATTGAAATCCTTCCAAGCATTTTGGTAGAAGAGGGAAAGCCAGGGAAAATGTTGCTGAAATAGAATGTTTCATTCACTGGAAAATTCTGATTTAATTTCTGAAAACATGAAAGACTGCAGTCAAAACAGGAGCTGTCATGCTGCTGAAAAGTCACATTTTACATTTGCAGCTGTCATTCTGGTCTGAAGGCTGAGATCCTGAGGGGACCCCTCAGCTTCCTTTCCCTGGGAGGTGCTGGCCTTGCTATTTGCAGAGACAGGGTGATCCTGGCCTCTAGGAAAGCTGAAGGATACAGAGAGCAAAGTGCAGCTCTAGTCTACAGACCCTGTGTCTTTCATTTTTCAGGTATTTGCATAGCTGTTGTAGTATCTCAAGGGTCAGTTTCATTTTCTATCCAGCCCCGCAGTTTCAGAAAGTCCTGTTTACATTCAAAAGCAGTTTCAGCATTAGCAGTGCCTGTTAACAGTTAATGAGTTAATGAGATTCACTCCAGGACTGGTGCACAAACAGCCTTTTCCAGGTGCCTGATGCTTTGTCCTCTCTTCTGCACAATGATAAGCATGAGAGGAGAGACCCCACAAAGCAGTTTTGGGTGAAGACACTCCAAGTAAAGATAGGGGGCCAGGAGAAGGACAGAGGCTGCCAGGCAGTATGGGAAGCAGTCACTTTTAAATCTTATTTTTTAAGTCCTAATGAATCTGATCACATAAGATGTGGTGCCCTCCCTGGTAAATGAAATCTTGCAGAGCACAATGGCACTGCTTGTCCCTTCCCAACAAATCATGCTGTCCCTCAGCTGACTGAACTGGACAGAGTAACTGGGGTCAGGTTTCATATGAACAAACTGTTCTTCAATCATTTGTCTTAACACATCAGCAACAGGAGCATCTGCCTTCCTCAGGTCTTTAAACACATTTTTTTTACTGTACAACTTAATTTGCAGCTGGTTGATCACCTGACTTGGTCCTGGTTGGCTGTACAGACATTTGTTGTATAGGGGATGTCTTTTAAAGGTTTCTAAGCTGTGAACTGAGCTTTGATAATTCCTACTTATCAAATAATATCAGCTTCAAAATACTATTGAACTGAGCCTTCAACACCAAAGGAGAATCCATGTCCTTCTCCAAATGAGCACAGGTGGTGTGGTTTCAGTGATTTTGTTTGGGGTTTTCTTTATATCAGTGCAAACCATAGGAATACTGGTTCATTCTGGTCTTTGGCCATACAGCAGCACTCTATGTAGTAACTATGGCATCATAAAATCATTCAAAAATCTGAAATGTGGAACTTAATGAAATCTGGGGAGACTGAGTTGGGGTGAGGGAGGTGATTCTCCCTCTCTGCTCCGTTCTCTTGAGACCCTCCCTGGAGTACTGCAGCCAGCTCTGGGGCCCCCAACGTCAGAAGGACATAGACCTGATGGAGTGAGTCCAGAGGAGGGACACAAAGCTGACCAAGAGGGCTGGAGCACCTCTCCTGTGAAGACAGGCTGAGAGAGTTCCGGTGAGGGTTTTTCAGCCTGGAGAAGACAAGAATCCAGGGAGGCCTTATACCTTCCAGTACCTAAAGGAGCTCAATAAAGCTGGAGAGGAACTTTTTACAAGGGCATGTAGGGATAGGACAATAGCTTTAAACTGAAAGAGGTCAGGATTAGATTAGATATAGAGCAGAAATTCAACCCTATGAGGCTGGTGAGGCTCTGAAACAGGTTTCCCAGGGAAGCTGTGGATGCCCCATCCCTGGAAGTGTTCAAAGCCAGGTTGGATGGGACTTTGAGCAACCTGGTGAAGTGGAAGGTGTCCCTGCCTATAGCACAGGGAGTTAAAACTAGATGATATTTAAGGTCCCTTCCAACTCATTACATTTCATTCTATGAATTAACTGCTACACCACACTTTTTTGAAAGAAGGAATTGTTATCCATTTGCCAATGGACTGACTGGGCGTGGGGTTGTGGTGCAATTGGAGAGAAGGTGTTACTTTCATCCTCTGTATGATCAGAAGAAATTTCATTCCATATCATTCAGTGCAGTCCAGTGGGCAGCCCAGGTTAGCCCAGCCCACTCTCCCAGGCATTGGATGAAGAGCCATCTTTACCACACCCCTGCTGGAGAGCATGGGGGGACCAGAGCCAAGCCTCTCACCACAAGTGCCTGTCCAGGCCCCTGTCATCAGGCTGAGAGGCCAAATGGCATCTCATGGCAGTCCCTGGGCAAAAACAAGGTGGAGGCAGTCACAAACCCTGCTTCTGCAGCTACCCAGGGACAGCTCAGGATTCATGAGGTGGGAGGGGAGCAGGATCTGCAGTGCAGTGGTGGGACATTTTGGAGAGCATGTGTGAAGCTGCACTCTGCTCTGGACACAGATCCACACCTGCCAGCCAAGGCACCAGTGCAAGCTCTTACCACCACTTGCCTACCTGTCCTAAAAGTTGGGATCCTTGGCAGCAGTATCACTCTTTGTTGAGTTTGGCAATAAGCATGGAGCACAAACTGCTCTCAGCTGCTGTCCCACAGGGCTTTTACTAGCTGGGGATAATTTTTTGTGACTCAAGGAGGGCTGGTCTTGACAAGTGGTTTGATGCCAGAGTTATTAAAGCTGATGCTACCTTTGGACTGAGACAAAAGACAAGGAGTTTGATGCTAGATCTGAAAGAACTCTGCTGCCTGCAATGAGTGCCTCCAGCTTCATCTGCTGGTGAGTCACTTAGGAGTGCCTAATTCCATGACTCTTAGGAAACAAAACTTCACCAACCAGCTCTTCTGTTTGGAATGGTGTGAGAGAGAACTCAAGGGCTTGGTTCCCTGTAGCATGGTGCAAAGCAGTGTCAGATACTTCCTTTCCAGTTTGGTAGGGTTTTCTAGCAAGCTTGCCCTAGTGCAGAGATTTGGCAGCTTGCAGGAAAACTGAATGGAACATGCAGCATGTTATGCTGCTGGAAATCCTGGGTAAGGTATTCACCAGGCATAAGCCAGTAGAGCCCCTGTGTTTCATAGGGAGTGAATAATTTCCCATACAGAGTGATGGATACTGTGATAACACAACACAGTGTGTGTTACTGGCCAGTACCAAAGTACTGTCATGAGATCAGTGATTCTGGGTTTGCATCTTTCCCTTTCTTGTTCCTCCATTGCTATTCACATCTCCTGGCCCTGGAGAGCCTCTGGTCCTGCTGCCCTCCTCTCTCTTCGCACCCTGAGCTGAGGAGCCCCCCAGAGTGGGATTGTCATCAAGCAGGGAGTGTAGGAAGGAGGATGAGCAAAAGGGAATTGCACTCCACTCTCCTTTTTGGCTTCTGGTGCTCTTGGAGCTACTGGCTTGTGTCAGCCTTTGAATAATGGGCAGGGGAAGGGCACTGTGCACTGGGCAGAGGGGTGAGGGCCAATTTCAGCACAGCCTTGTTCCATTCCAGGTTCAGGGGAAGTTTCAAGAGAATTGCGTAAATCCTATGGGCAAAGTGAGCTAGTGAGGAGATAGTGTGGGGAAACAAAGAGGCCAAAAACCTCTGAACCCCACTGGCCTCAGCCTGAGAAGATTCTGAAGTACCATGATATGGTATTGACACTGTGAATGATTCCAGTAACACCTTCTTTTTCCCAGAGAAGGGATTAAAATGAGGAGTCCTGCACTAATTTCAAAGTAGATGCCCTGAATCAGAGTGCATGAAAATGTACATTAGTCCCACTGATTCCCATCATGATCAGTGTAATGACAATATTTTCTATTACCAGTGTGTTTCCATTCTGCAGCAGTTAAATCTACTTTTACCAAGTTGGATATGCAGGGAAAAGAAATTAAAAGGCCATTAGAAGAACTAGATAAGAAAATCAGTTAGCCTAATGCTGGGGTTCTCAATTTTAAAAACAGCAGTACATTCATCTAAAATCGTGCCATGTGGATGCTTTCCATTTTTTCTCACCACGTTGTATTATTCCATCACTACCCACTGGTAACTTGTTTTGTGCCTTCTTTGTAGCATCTTGAAGAGTCTGGTCTCCAACACCAAATGGTAACCTTCTGGATTCATCTCTCTGTATCACTAAGTGTATGATATGAATTTTTTCAGAAGTAAATTCTAGTGATGTAAAGGAGAGGAATCCTCTGCAGGAAACCATTAATTTCTCTAAGTACCCTTCTAATCTACAGTATTTGAGTTACAGTTCTGCTCTCCTCAGCCTGTGCCTTCACCATACTATTGTCAGGGGGCTGTGCTGTCCCTTGCAGGCACATGCTGTAGCCCAGAATGCAGGCAGAGTGAATCACAGGAAGTGATTGTGTACACACTATTAACTAGTACACATTAACTAGTATATCTTTATGTACACTATTAACTAGTCCTGGCCAGTACTGGGACTATTTATTGTTATTAGCATGCCCTACCTTTAGGATTTCTTGCCCTTGCTATGAAATGCATGTATACACAGACTAGGTCCATAATCTGACATTTGAGACCATAAAGCTGAACTGATTTCCTCCTTCCTCTTGATTTTTGCAAGGTAAAATAATTGGTCTTGTCTCAAGAGGGCCAGGATTTCAGGTGAAGATTGAGAGACCCAATACATGGTTTAGAGTAAGACCCAAAGGGGTAACATCTTGGGAACTGTCTGGATGCTATTCTTTGCCCTTTCCTCTGACCAAGCACGTCTCTGTGTCTTTGTTATCTCTCTGTTAAGACAGGATTATTCTTCTAAACCCCTTTAATACAGGGCTTTGGAAAAGGCTGGAGAAAACTCTTGAAATACTGATGGAAAAACCATGGTACTTCTCACTTTCTAGAAATGTCCATATATAGCTAAACTTAGACAGTCTCCAAGTGGATTTATTTATTCTAGCAGATTGCATGTTCTATGGCTTTCTCTAACACTGCTCCCCAGGTTTAGATTCCCAGGGGCTGAATTCTGAAAAATCAGTTTTGAAGAACATGTTGTGACATATCTCAGCCAAAAAGTACATGTCTCCCTGTCCTGGTTTGATGGCCTGTCTGTTTTCAGATAACCTAAAAGGAGCTAAGCCCACCAGCACTATTTTTGTTGCAGACTGGCAGCAAGATGAGACTCATAATGGGCTTTGTGCAATGTGCACACCACACATGCACAGGTGCCTGTGCTGCTGGTGATATGTAGCCCTTTTTAGCACACTTCCCCCAGTATTTCTGTTGTTTAATGTATCTATTAATTTTCAGAGAAAAAGTGAGAGCTGGAGAAATATTGCTCTTTGTGAGGAAATTGAAGCATGGCCTTATGTCACCTTTTCCCAGTCTCTTTGTAGCTTTGCTGGGAGAGCAGAGAGACAGTTTGGAGCCCCTTGTTCCTGGTTGTTTGTACTCCTGCTGTCATCAGCAATGCTGCTAATCTGAGGATTACTGCAGCTGCCAGAGTGCTTTGGTGAGCAGGGCAATTCCCCAGAGGTTTAGCTGACAGGGGTGTGTGTGCAGTCCTCATGAAGGTGTGCCACAGATGTTCCATACTCAAAGTTTGTTACTTACCTGCCTCATGTTGAGGCTTGATGAACATACCACCTCCTTGCCAGGGCTGCTTATGGCGGGGTGTCTGACAGCAGCTTGACTTTCTCCTGGTTCTGCCCCAGCACAAAAGCCCTGTGTGGATTTCTGCCCCCTGCAGAGAATTGAGGATTGCCAAGTTCCCAGAAAAGGCCATTCTTCCCATGCTGACAGAGCAGGGCTTCAGCCCAGTACAGATCCCTTTGGGAGATCCTCTCTTTCTTCTGGCAGCTGGCCAATGCCACTTCTGCTCGTGTCCCTGTCCCCATTTCCTCCTGTGACTCTGGCTGGCCTTGTGCAACCTGCTCACCTGCTGTCTGTAATGACCTGGGTGGTGTGTAGCTCTTTGGTTTTGTTTCCACAAGACGCTGCCCTTCTTCTGGAGTGGGAAAACTCACTCATCAGCACCTGGATGAAGAGAACAGCAAGCTGACCCACTCTTGTGCCTCTCACTTGCAGAGTGACTGCTGGCTCTGGCAGCTTCCAGTTACCAAATGGATTTCCAGTTACCAAAGTAATTCCAAGAGTCTTTGCAAATTTGCCAATCCTGCTCTGGGGCTGGGCAGGGACAAGCATAGGCTGGGCTGCTCCACAAACACCAGGGCTCTGCACAGGGTGGTGCAGCTCTGTTCTTCTGGCAGGACCAGCTCTCACTGTCAAATGAACCAAAATGAACCTCGAGCATCTCTGGCATCAGCACTCAGCCATTGCTGAGCAGAAAGGTCAGTGAAGAGCTTAGTGCCACCCAGACACAGCCCACACCCAGTGGGCACCACTGGAGCCTCCCTGGGACCTGGTCTGGAGTATTGATCAGATCCAGGGTGATAAGATGTGGGGATGGGCTTTTTGGGGCTGCTTTCTCTCCCAGTGAGTGCATCGTTTCTCAATTTATCCCAATTGAAATAATAAATAAGGATGATTGATTGAACCAAAAATATAATGAGTGTTCTTTTAATCATGGAAATCAGCCTCAGTAGCAATATTTTGTAAACATATGTTCAAAATAGGCTTCAGTCACCATGTTTGTGTATCACCACGGCCTGGATTGCACTTGGCCTCCTTCCAGGAACCCACTTGATATCCATGAGAGATTCCAACAGGGATGGTATCCAGACCGTGCAGTGGCCACTGACACCACTCATTTGACAAAAGGGATTTTTTTTTCTTCCCTTTTCAAATTAGGGAAATATATTTTATATTTATGGTTAGCAGGAGCTGAAGAACTGTTCCCCTGTTCAGCTGTTGCATGTAAGTCTGAAGAATTCTTGCAAGAAGATGAAATTCAGCACCACTAAGCATTTGATTTTTAGGTGGTGTGACTCGACCTAAATACCACCTTATAAACCATAAATAACCTGCTTAATAACATTACAATTTTTGCGGTATCATGTTCCCATGGCTTGGCTTCAGGGTCATGCTATTTTTGTAGTCATGGTATTTTTGTGGTCATCTGACAGGATGACTAAATTCTTTGTCAAGATCAGGTTTGTAGGTGAGTCTTGTGCTTCCTGATGGTCCCCAAACGTTTCAAATAATCAGTAAAGGACAGAGAGAAATGAAACACAAAGTGGACAGAGGTGCCACCTATCCCATATACATGATGGTCCTTTCATGTCATGGTAGGAGCCAAATCCTACTGATGTACAGGTTTCTACCTGCAGGATTCTCATGGACCTCTCAGGAAGTGACTGCACTTACAAAGTCCACGAAGGACCAGGACCTCTTCATAACAACCTAATCTCACTTTTGGGGAGTGCATCTAGTAGTGAGAAGTGATTCAAGATGACTGATTAGGAGCACTTGTGTCTCAGCTCTCAGTTTGCTCCCCTCTACTGCATCTGAAGGTCATCTCAGAACAGTGAAGAATTCCAAAAATGGAAATTGGGAGTGATTTGTTCTTGTGAGTTTTTAAATGTGGGAGTTTCACATTTTCAGGTGCAACTGCAGGTTTCCCTGCTACTTTGAAGAGGCTTGAAATAGACTCCTGAGGAAAACAAACCACGCTGTTTTCTTTCCCACCCCCACCTGAACAGGGGGAATTCTGCTTAACCTGCTGAGTCCAAAGCATGAGCTAGATTGAGAGGTGAGAAAATTATGTAAAATGCCTGTGCTGGTGAAAGTCTGGCAAAAGGAAACAGCCTGTTCTACTCATAGAATGTGAAAGGTAAGAAAACAAGGCAGGTGATGTGATTTCATGTTAAAGTTTTGTCAGGGAAATGAGTGGGACTTCATACCTCTCCTACTGAGGCATTTAAACTTCTAATCTCAGGGAACTTAATCTCTGTAAAATGCAGTGATAAGGACAGAAAGAAGGAAAACTCTCTCCCAAGTAAAATGCTCCTCCGTCAATAGAGAATTAATACAGTGGGATTGAGTAGTGATCCAACAAGGAAATCAATCCGTTGTGAGATTGATTAATTGATTCACACCAATGAGTGAAATGGGTTTTTAAGAAAAGCTATTTGGTTTGGATTTTGGCTTGGTTTTTGTAAATTGGGTGTTTTTTGTTGTTTTGGGATTTTTAAATGTCTGCATGGGTACTTTGTGTCCTTTAAATAGGCCACACCTTCAAACAGACTTGACCTGATAGTGAAAACAAGCCAGTGACTTTTCTTAGCTCAAGGTCTAAATGTTGCCAAGAGATGAACTATTTATAAGCTTAACACCTGACTAGGTGCTAAATAGCTCTGGCTGATAAAGCTTTTGGTGCAAAATTATCACTCCAGATTAAGACTCGACTGGGCACCCAAAGACCTGAAAGGCTAGAAAGGATTCAGGTAGGATTTAAGATGCATTTTAAAAGGTGTATTTAATGTATTTTCTCTAAGGTTATGTAATTCAGCAGGATTATGGAGTTTGATAATGATAGACAGGTCTTTTACCTGTATGTAAACAACACAACAGGGAATTTATTTGAAAGAAAATCACCTGAGTGTTTAAATACAGCATTAAACCACAAATGGATTTATCTACACCCAACAAGCCTTCTGCAAGCTGGATCTGTGTTTAACAGACTCCACTGGATGGTGCCCCCCTCTTTCTAACATAAATATTCCCCTGACCCCAGTATATTTGTTATAAAAACAATAGAATAAAAAAATCAAAGCTTGTTGGACTGATTTTCTTGCTTGGAGAAGCTGACAGAGCATAGTTGACCTTAGACGTGGCAGGGAGGGGGCCAGGGAGCAGGACTGTTTTCATTTTATAGTGTAATAAAAGTTCAAACATATCACAACCCTCTTGCATGGGGCTACAGAGGTCACATCCAATTTACTGAAAAACACTGAGCAATAAAACAGTCTGGAGCCTCTTCTACTGCAGCTCTAATCCCCTAATAAAGAAGTGGAAATAATCAGACTGTCTCATTCACAAAAGGGCAGAAGTAGAATTTCAGGGCTTTCTCCCATCCACGTTGTTCCCATGCAAGCATGTGCTGCAGAGCCATTTTGGGGCAAGATTCACAACCACCTGGAGCAAGGGAAACCAACCATAGTCAAAACCCAAGTCTGGGGCCTGAAGATGTGCCTGTTGGTCTGAGAAAAGTGCTGAGCAAGGCCATATATAGGTTGCAATTTTTCCAGGCAGTTTTCTTCAGGTTGGCCTCACCTGAGTGTGCCATGGTTGTGTGGAGCCAGGAGAAAAACAGAACTAACAGCCAACAATGGAAATGGGAAACAAGGGGGTCAGGAGGCTCAGGATGCTTATAGTCACTTTGGGTCTAGTCTGTGCTTGCAGGGATAATGTGGTGTAACCACCCAAGCACCACTGCCCACTTCTGCAGCTCAGCAGACCTGCTGCCTGTGGTAAATGGTTGGAGTTGCAGTCTAAGAGCTCCCTGTGCAAGAGGCATGCTTTAGAGCCCACCTTCAAAAGCAAGCCCAGCAAGGCAGAAATGAACCACACACTTTGTGAATCCTTTTAGCAACTTCATGTTATCTTGGTCCAAACCAATTCCTGAGTGGACACCATCAATTAATTGTGGTGATGCTTCTGAGCTGCACTATGCAGTCCTTTCTTCCCAAGCACAGTTATATTGGTAAACTGAAGAATTCTGCCCCTTGTGCTGGTGTCAGCTGCAGGAGTTTTTGCTCCTAGTTCCCAGCCACGAGGCAATGCAGATCCCAGGGTCAAACTGGGCTGCTGCTCTCATTGACGGGATTTGTCTCTCTCACCCTCTACCTGCCCCTGGCCGTGCTGCCCAGGCACAGAGGCTCAGCCCATGGAGTGGGTCTGACTGGCTCCCCGCTGTTCCTGCCATCAGCTGCCAGGTGCACCCCAGCGCAGCCCTGCACAGCTGATTGCTGGTAACCAGACCCAGCTCAGGAGCAAACTGAGCACTGCCAGTTGCTGTTATTACAGTAAAGGAGACAGCAGGTGCCTCGGAGTAACACTGTCAGGCAATTTGCCACTGTTTTCCAGCAGGAAATCCTTCATATATTTTGTATTTAGCAATTTTCCTCTCTAGCTGTTGCAGCCTGCAAAGAAAATGGAGAAACACACAAGACAATTCTAGAAGAGTTAGCTCAAACAGTAAGAATGAAAGGTGTTGTTAAAGGGACCTTTTGTTGTCAAAGGAGCTTTTAATCCTGTTATGCCTCATGAAGAAAATTTCTATGATGTTGAAGGACTATATAAAACAACTATCCTTTGAGGGGGAAATCCAGCTGTTCTGACAGTTCAGTCTCCTGAAAAATAAAAAGAATTTTAATAACCATAATACTTAATAATAGCCAGCATTAATGTCCTGTGGTACTAGATATGTATAAGATCTACTCCCAAATACTGCATGCAGTGTGCCCAAAAGGCTGCCTCACACCACACAGGTGCAGTAGGGAGATCTGAGCAGAGCAGGGGAGCAGAGAGCCTGGCTGGAACAACGGGAACTTGGCTGGCTCTGAGAAAATATCCCAGAGTGGATACCAGTGCTTTCTATAAATAAAGCAAGGACATAACATCAGGGAGAATGGAGAGCCAGCTGAGCTAAAGGATAGAGTTGGCAGCAAAAGAAATAAAGGACCATGAGACAATTAAAGAGAACCTTGTAATCAGTGGAAAGAGGTTTTGAACAATATATTACTGGGTGTAACAGGAGCTGGGGCTAGAGCCATGTTGGACACCATCCCTTTGCATCCTGTCCTTGCAAGTTACAGCCTCTTGAAAGCCCTCTGGTACCTGGGGGTACCCAAATCACTTAGCACTCCCCCACAGGCATCAGGAGCCTCTGGGGAGCTGCAGGCCCTGTGTCACCACATGCCCAGCACTGCTCAGGATGAGCAGCTTTGTTCATTGCTCATCCCTGAGCCCCATCAAAAGTGGCTGATCACCAGCTGATATGCTGGGGGTTTAACCTGGATGGCTTCTCATCATGGTCAAGAGCCACTGTATTTAAGTCATGACTAGAGGAGGAGGAGAGAATATTCCATCACCCACATTTTTTAGGCAGCTGCTTTGTTGATAAATAGGCTAGATAACAGAGGTTAATCCCTGCTGACTGCAGAAGGAACCTGAACTCCCAAATTTCAAACCCCCTTTCAGTTTAAATCAGCATTTGTCTTGTCCAGCTCAGCTGTTCTTGAAGCCTCTTAAAGTGTTTCACCCAAATTTCCTTGCTCCTTTTTGATGGGTCTCATTATATTCTGAATGAGGATTGTGCATAATGTTTATTTACAGCAGGGGACAAGACCTAAAGATGCAATGAGTCCCTTTTAGTACCTTGCTCCTATTACCAATATTGTAGCATTGTGCTGATTTATTTTACTAACAGAACAGATGAAACAACAGACATGCAGGATATCAGCTGGTATCAGATGAGACTGTCAGAGGCAGCCCTGTGTTACAATCTGATATTGTGGCAGAGTGAGCTTAGCCCTACCTGATCTCAATTTTCAAGCTCTGATATCAGTTTTTCTCTCCCTCTGTCATTTCATTCAATTCTGTTTCTGCTCAGTAATTTGTGCTGCCTCATTTCCTTTTCCCACTGTTAGTCTTTAAAAAACTTACTAAAATAAAAGTTTGTTTCTGGCACAAGAGAAACAAAATGCTGCATTTAACAGGTGAATGAGGCACCATCTTTTCCTTCTATGATATCCCTAGTTACTGACTTTCTGTTGAGACATCCTTATTTAATTCTTTGGCCAAGTCATGAGTTCAGTGATGCTAATGCAAATTAAAAGGGAATTGGTGTTATAATCAGGTTAGTTGGAAGAGAAGAGAGCAGGATGCATCTACTTCTCTATAGTACATTTGTCCTGGGCATACTCAATGCAGTGATGGCTTGAAAAGTTCTTAAAACAATTTTGAATTGATAACAGGGAAGTTTAGTATTCTGATTTTTATATAGATTGATTGGTTTCAGAAGCAATTACAGAACTTGGAAAATTTTATGAAGCAAGGTCATTTCAGTGTTTTTTGTTATTTCAACATATCTTTTAGGTTCAAAATCAAGTTTAATGAAAATGTAAAATGAAATCTGATTTATTTTATTAGATTTTTTTAAAATAAAGATTACACTGCATGTTTGGAAACAGATCAAGATTTGCTTCTGGAGTCAGACTTTGCATGAAAAATACCAGCTTGCAGTTGCAAGATTTTTTTCCTAATACAGATTAGCTCAGTTGGTCAGAATATGGTGCTAAATAATGGCAAGTTTTGCATTCTATATAGGCCATTCAGCTAAGAGTTGGACTTGATGACTCTTGTGGGTCTTTTCCAGCTCAGAATATTCTGTGATTCTTGATTCCATGATCCTGATAATAGCAGTGATATGTGGTGCATTGTCATGGCATACAACCACACAGCTCTGGCTGGCACTGCGTGATAGCAAAGATGAGGAAGGGTTGTGTTGAGACAAAGGAAAGAGTCTCTTCTATTGCTCTGGCATCAGCAGTTTCAGTGACAAAGGAGTTTTGGTCTGAGTGTTTACAGAGAGGACTCGACTTTGAGATATTCTGCATATGAAATGAATTTTTATAAAAATAAATATCCATGTGGGCAGGGGTCCTTATGAGGACAAAGTGGACTAAATAGAGACTGAGGGAGTATAAAAACACACCTGTCCAGCTTCCTGACAAGTTGGTGCAAAGATTATACTTTAGGATTGCTTGTAGGGGCCAGGCAGTAAATACATGACATCATATTGCACAATGGAGAAAGGTGAGGTTTCCAACAGAGGATTCAACACAGAAATTACCAACATGACAACCTTTGTATTCCACTTTGCTTTAACATCACTGTTGAACTCCAAAGATTTGAAATTTTATAAATCTGTGAGCCCAAGTCCTGATAGGCGAGATTGACGTGTATTTATTAGTATAATTCAATGTGATGGTCTTTGGAATGGATCTTTCAGGATGGATTGATGCTAAACAGCTCCTGAAGATTTTCTCCAAATGAACTGTTTGTCCTAACCACTCTGCAGAGATTTATTCAATGGGCATGATGGTTGGAATATCTGAGAAAGCACCGGGTCTCATAGGGCTTACAAAAAGGAAAATGAGACATGGGCCCAGCTATGGATTTTCCACTGGGCACAGAATCTGTTCCAGGATTAGTGCAGTACAAAATGCTTTAGGTGATCTAATGTATTTCATGCTTTTCATAGTTATAAAGTTTGGAGATGAGTGTCTTTGAAGGCAAACTGCAAGACAATGGTCTTGAAATGTGCAAAACTAATGGGCATGTCTGGTATGTTGCTGATTCTTTTGGAGAGATGCTCTATTGGAAAGAACTGCTGCCAACACGTGTGGGAAGCACTGTGCCTCTTGAACTTTTTGCAGCATTTTGAGAAGGCTGATGGACAAGTCAGCTCAGTGTAAGCAGTGAGGAAGTAGGGTTGTGCAGCAATTTAGAGCAGATCAGTGCATGTTTGCCACAGCTCTGTGCTGTGTAAATAGATACCACAGTGGTGGGCACACTGTGGCTGAGGAATGGATTAGATGGACTCAATGCATGAGCAGCAGCTGCACTTACTCAGTTTCCCAGGTCTGCCCTAAGCTTCTCTGGTGCTGAGTTAGCCAGTTGTGCACATATGTGTCCTATTATGCATGATGTTGCTCTCTCTTTTAATTTTTATTGACTCCATATTATTTTCCATAAATTCTGATTTTGCAATGATGATCACCTCACTGTCTTCTACAATCTCACTTCCCCATGATGCAAAACAGATTTAACTTCAGTCAGTGCCTACTGCCATCATTCCAGTTTGCTTTTCTGTTCTGGGATGGCACCCATAAATGTACAACACTAGCTATACAGATAGAGTGTACAGGTAGAGGTCTTTGTGTGAACAGGAAAGTTACTACTCAATCATTCTGCTGAAAGGGGCTGCAGGGAGCCACATTCCTGGCCACAGGCACAGACCTGTTCCCCCAGCAGCCTTGGCCATGGCCAGGCAGAGATGGTGGCCAGGTGATCACAAACCTCAAGGCCTACCCTGGCAAATATTTCTTCTGCATGCCACTATGCAGAGACCTGCCAAGTCATGCTAACACCCTTATCTGGGAAAATGTCCCTTCCTTGCTGAATTCTCAGCTTGAAAGCTTCTAAATCAACTGCAAAAAAGCAATATAATCCGAGGATATGCAATATAGTTCTGAGGATAGCTTCAAAATACAAATGCTACAAATAAAATTGGAGGGCTGGGATAAGATTTCTTTGATTTCTCAGAAGGTGTTTCACTTTCTTGATGTTGTCCTTTTTTCACCAGTTCCTCTGGTGCAATTGTGCATATTTACTGCAGCAGGTACAGAGGTACATGAATTTTATCTATTTTTTAAATCTTCCTGCCAGTGGAAGTTGTCTCAGCAGTATTTTGTTTAATTTCCACAGCAAAGTGTGTTTTTCTTGTATGAAACAAGCAAGAGGTGCAGAGCCCCATGCTTTTATCTGGTTTATGCCATTTTAGTTATATGGAATAGTAGCTTTATTTTGATGTAATTTCATTTGGTTCTCTGATAATATGCATACTGCTAACCTTTCTGATGATCTTTTCCTAAGGAGGCTTAACCAGTACAGAATTCTGATCTGTGCACTCAAGGTGGTAGAGAAACAGAAACATACACTCCCTACAATGAACTCTTTTTCCTGCTTACTGCAATTCAGCCTAACCACCTGCAGAATGCACACCCGGTTTTTGTATTGCATTGATGCCTGGCTCAGAGAGAGTGGTAGACTCAGGTCCTTTCCAGGTGTATCTGCAATTGTGAATGTCAATAAATTACCCTGAACCACATGGGATCAGTGAAGACCTTTTTACTCGCCTTGAAAGAGCTTGAAGTCTTTTTGCCTGTTTTTATCCATCATAGGATATTGATCTGGAGCTCAAAAAAGGAAAAGTGTTAATGTGTCATGAGAAATTCATACTGCAAGTCAGTGTGCACCATTTGTGTGTTGTTGATTCGCTGATATGAGGCACAGTTTTAAAAATCTCTTGATGGAACATCTGCCTCTCCCTGAAGTGATTGTTGTGCTCCTGGGCCTGAACACCACTTACTTTGGAAGCAAGTAAGTACAGTTCCATTAAAATAATCAGGACAGTACTGATTTATAGTACCTAGGGATCTGCCTGTTCTTTACATAAATAAATGCAAAAATGTGTGTTCTCTGCCCTTGTTTGTCAGTTTTCCAGCAAGGACAGATGGAAATTGTCTGGAAGTAGAGTTTTAACTATATGAACAATTTCTTTATAGGAAGAAAGCTGGAGAAAGCCCATATCTTCTGCATTATTTTCCCCAGCTATTCTCTTGCCACATTAATTTGTACCTGTGATGGATATCTCGGGTAAAGGACTTCAGTCTTTACCCAAGTACAGCAGATTTTTAGTAAAATATCTGTTCATGTGCACATATGCATACGAAGAGAGAGAGTCCTTATTCATGTGTCTCCTGACAGAGGGTCAGCAGAGACAATAACAGTTTTTCATAAATAACAAAACATAATTATCCTAGGCAAAGAAAGTTTGGTGATGCCTGGTTGTTCTATTATTTCTTCACATATTTATGTGTGCTATTTCTAGTGTATTATGAGACCTTCAGGGGTTTTGGCTGACAGCTCTGTCCTCACTTACTCCAGTGTGACTCCATCAGCTTCCCTGGTACTGAACCAATTGTCCTGGGGTGACTTTATGACTTTACACCTGAGCATACCAGTAAACAAATATTAGTTTCCATGCTTTGTTACACAGATGTGATGCAGAGCAGAAACAAACTGATCCTCAGGCCAAACATGTGGTATGGATTGCAATTACAAAGATCAGTAATGAGGACAACACCCTTCACTTACTCCAGTGGTTTCTGGTAAATCCTCCTTTTTCCTCCTCTGTAAAAAATAAAAATACTATGAAACACTCCACTCCTCTTCATATCCTAAGCAGTGAATCAGTACCCACAGATGTTTAATAGAACTGGTGAAAATTTACACTATCAATCACTTTTTCTTGAGATAGGAAGGAGTGTTTTGGTTCTTGCCAGACACAAATGTGTCTCAAGCTCTGCTGCTGCCATGTGCTGCCCCGGTGAGTCTGCCAGCACTTTCATTAAGAGCTGCTGCCTGAAAAAGTGAAGCCTTGGTGCATGTATGACATTTTGGACTATTTTTTTCCCTTTGGCTATGTTTTAAAGCTAACCACAGCTTCCTGTGCAACCTGACCTCTGTGTTTCCAGCATACCTCGGTGTCATTTCCGTGTGACTCAGATCTGGGCTGGTGTTTGCAGCCTGGCTTTCTCCTCGGGCCTGACCCACAGTGCCAGCATGCACAGGGAGTGAGGTCCCTGCTCCTGGTGGTCCAACCACGTGTAGGTCTTCACTGGTACACAGCAAGAGGTTGTCAGAAGTTTGACAACAATAGCACGGGAATATGCTATTCGAGGCTCTGGGACCAGTTGTTTCAGAATGTCAACAAGCAAGGTTTGTATTTGGGTTTGGTGTTATATGAAAACAAGAATATTGAGGAGTAAATAACCAAAAAAAATATTTGGAGAGGTTGCAAAATGCCAAGTGTTGAAGGCTTAAACCAGTCATCATGAACTGGCAGGATGTCTCTGTGGGGAACTATTTATTCTGACCAAAGTTTCTTGCAAGTGTTCCCAAACTAGCACTGTTAGGGTCAGCCTATAGGCTCCACTTAAGCTGCCCACTGGCCTGATTGATTTTTAGGTGCCAAGCTACAGAAAATAAGATTATGTCAGAGGTTAACCCATGACACATATTAGTGACCACAACTGATGTGACAGACATGATGTACAATTGCAGCAGAGAAAGCAAAACCATTTTCATGAAAAATAGAACGTGCCAACCAAGAAATTACTCAGTCTTTGCAGCATTTCAGAGAAAATATCTTTGACATCCTGCCTGTACCCTCATATATACTGTGAATAGTTTAAGACACCCTATCTTGTCTCACAATCTCAGGTCAAAAGGAAATCACTCATTAAAGGAAAAAAAAAATGAAATTATTTGAGCACTTTTGAAAGGTGCTGTGCTGGCATGCCTGTGGTATCCAGAAATCAAGCACAAAGTAGATGGATACATTTCCCTACACTGACATGGTGTTGTTCCTTGCTCTGGTCCCAAAGGATGGCCCCACCTGAGGGTGAGAGCTTTGGCTGAGGACATCAGACAGTACCCAGAGCAGCCCAGGATGTGATAGATCATCCTGGCCCCAGACTGAGCCTGCACAGGCTCCCATCAGCTCTGGGACAACTGCCCCCACCTTTAGCCTCATGACCCCGGGAACTCTCTGTATCCCACTTGTAGGGCCTTGAAACAATACTCCCTCCCTGCTCAGCTACAGGCACTCCCCAGTGCCTGCTCAGCCGCCCTGCACGCTGCCTGGGGGCTCTCAGTGCACACCAACAGCTGATTTGCACAGCTGTTGGCCTCTCCATTTGATAGTCAGCAGCATTCAGCATTCTGTCTCATCCTGGTGACCTGCCCTCTGCCAGGCTGCAGCTCCAGGGTGGAGCTGAGGCCCTACGAGGATGTTTCCTCAGCAGGCAGCCATGGAGGCTGCCAGCTCCTGGAACTGGAGGAGAATTTGGCAGCACTGGTCATCACCCATGCCTGAGGCACCTGCAGCCCCACCAAACAAGGCCTGGTGAAAACACCCTAACCTGTCCTCAGCAGCAGGATGGGTCTAGATTAATGCCAAAGAACAGAAGTGCAGCTGCAGCTCAAGTACAGAAAATACATTCTGCTTATTGTTACAGCTCTCAGTGACATCAAAGCATCAGCTCTTTACTCCAGCCCTCATCTGTGCTTTTGTGCTGTTCTCATCTTATCTATAAAGGTCTTAAACAGATTTTCCATCTCACTTTGTGGTTTTGACACTTGTAAAACAGGTGTGGTTTTTCCTGGAGCTATGATCTCCAAACACAGCACAAGGAAGATGGTGGTGCTTAGATGGAGATCTGGGTCCACCTGACTCAGCCACATTGATTGGTGTTGTGTAGCCCTGTGGTAGCTTGTAGGTAGCAAGCTACTTTGTTACTCTGAAAGAATCTGTCCTCTTTTAGGCTTAAGGTGGGAGTTTTAACAGCCATTTAAGTGGGCTCTTAAGGAATGAGTGATCTCTCACTTCAGTGGTGAAAAAACTCTTCATAACTTCTCTCTAATTTACTCATTCACATCAATTTTGAAGATTATCTGGACTGTCATACCCATATTACAATGAAACAGCACTTAATAATTGATTAAAAAAAGCTAAGCATGAACAGAAACAGAAAAATTACCAGCTCAGTAGACAGAGTACAGGAGTCTGCTGAGTTAGGTATGTGTACAGTTATTTTTAACCCAGTTAAACATTACATGTTCATATGGCATGTTGTGCAACAGATATACACTGGTGTCATGACATTCTGTCCAGACACTTGTTCTAAATTTAGTTCTAAATTTAACCTGAGATGTAGGGCAAATAATTAAATGTCAGCCTTGTGAATCAAACCTGTTGCTTTGTGATTTGAACTTAAAGGAGGCATAAACCTCTGCTTTTCTCTGGTTGCATGCTCAGTCAGTGCAGGACAAGGAACCTTTCTCCATGGCAATATAAAGGACAGTTCATTTGACCAGGGCTTCAGGAATCGTATTTATTCCATACAAATTTGACAGCACACAAAACCAGCACTGGGTAAATAGAGAGGCTGGTGCAGTGTCCTTTAGCACAGCCTATTCTGGAGCCTCTGCTGCTCTTGCAACCACCCATGTCCCAGGCCTGGCCACCTCATCAGGGGAGTGGGCCAGCACAGCAGGATCGATGTGGTGTCCCCTTGCTTTCAGTCTCTGAGCTCCACAGCAGCAGAGTCCCTTGCAGATGAGTTGTCAGCAGCAACCTCCAGCATCCATCCCAAGCCAGGCTGCAGCCCCTCTTTCTAGAGTCCTGCATCCCTCCCCTGGGGCTGTGCACAGGAGGGTCCTGCTCTGCCTTGCCTCTCTGCTAGCACCTGCCTCAGCTTCCCTCCAAGCATACAGGGACCTGCAACTCCTTGGACTTCATTGTGGTAGAAGCTATGGACATTACTGCAAGCTGCTGAATTTAGGCAGGGACATTTTTTGTTTTTTGAGGTCTGTTTATCTGTGGCAAGAGTAAAGCAAAGACAGATCCATATGCAGAAAGCCTCTCATGTTGTTGCAGGAAGAGGAGAGCCATGCAATAGGTCTTACTGCACACAGCAGGCACAGCAGTTAAAAGCAAATCAGTCTGAAAGGAATTAGAGGGTACCACAGAAAAACTCCAAGAGAGACTTTGTTAATAAACTATCCTAAGAGACTAAACAGAGAAGTAAACAGCCATTGCATATATCCAAGGATTCATTTTTAAAACCTATTAAAAACTCTTTTTCCATAAAAATTGCTTTTCATCTTTCCATCAATTTGGAGACACTGTTTTTCCCAGGACCTTTGATATTCACAGCAGCTTGTGTCTCAGGTTGCCATTCCCATCCTCCTGCTCCCCTGCAGGAGCCTCAGAGCCCTGGGATTGCAGCAATATCTCTGAATTTTGTGGATTTTGTAAAGGTCAAGGTAAATGCAAGTCTTCCATTAGAATTCTTACTAACATACATTATAACATAAATTATATTTGCACAGCAAACAGAACCAAATGATAATGTTTGTGATTTCACTCTTCCTCCAAGGAACATGCATTTGTTTATACAGTCTTTGGGTTGTGTTCACTTCATATTAGATTTTCATGTTCCCTCTGACTGATTCTTCTTTCAGGTTGAGTCAGTGGATGTGACCTTATGGTGACATTTGCAGAGTGGCATTGACTGTAGTAGCTGTACACTCTTACAAAGCTCACTGGCAGGGCTGAGTCATTGGATACCTAAAAGTCGTCTTAGGACCTGGATACTGGGTGTTCCCCTTTGTGCTCATGTCACATTTCCAGAGGAGTGAGGACTTCATTTTGATTGGGTTTGGAACAGAAAATTTTCTGTGAGGAGCTACTGTGCAGAGGTGGAAGTCATGCACTGAGGCAAAGTCTACCCTAATTCAGGATGTGTGACAGCAACCACTGAAACTGAATAAATTCCTCCTGAAAGGGGAAATATAATCATGGTAGAATGATCTCAAGACAGCTACATCTTTCCATCAAAGAAGTATTTAGGCAGCAACATTAGTAAGGAATAATGTATATCATATTCATTACCCCTGGGCATGCATGACATCCTGCACCTTTTCCCATACAAGTTCCTCTGGCTCCTCTCCTCTCTCAGAGTATTGTAGCCAAAGCAATCATTAGTTCTTGCAAAGGAAATTGAAACCATTTTTTCTTGTGGGAGTTTCTATATTCTCATTATTTGAAGGTGGGTTGTGTAGCAGGAGGCACAGGAGAGGTGCTTGTGGTTCTGGTGTTGGCATTTAATCTTTGGGACTGCCCGATGGAAGCACAGCATGGCAACCCTGAGTGCAAAGCTCTGCTCACTGGATATGATGGTAAAGGATGTGTACTCTAGCTCTGTGCACTTAGGGAAATGTGCCACTCAAAATACCTTCCTGTCCTTCTGCAGGAAAAACCTCAGACCAGATGTAAGTAACAAGACAACGGTTAGAGGTAACTGGTGCACAAAGACATACTCTGTTCTCAGGCAAGGTATTATGAGGATTTTCTGTGCAGGAACTGTTACTACCAGAACTAGTCAGTATTTTTTTCCTTTCAGAAGAGCCACACATGTGCCAAGTGTTTGGATGCAGCAATGAGTCACCATTGGTAGACACAGGCCATGGACAGCAGTTTGTGCTGGTGCCCATTCTCACCTTCATCACGTGAAGGCACATCTGTGGCAGCTCTGCACACAGTGAGTCATAACAAGCTCACTGGTCTCCTGGGATGCACAAACCAACTTTGTTTCTTCCTCCAGCCTCAGCTGCCAGACTGAGCTGTGTAGCTTAGTAGAGCTGAAGGGCTTAGTAGTGATGACAGGCTAATTAATTCAACTAATGGAAGTAGAGACAAAGGAAAGAAATTTTAAATGTGCTTTTCTAACTGGCTTCTTCTGGCTATTTATTCCATTTGCTTTCACATGGTCATCCTTCTTTTCTCCTCCCAGATTTAAATCTCTTCTACTGTGCCTTGTTTGTGACACCCTAGCTGACTCCCCCCCATCAGCATGGGTTGGCCATTTCCATCACTTCTATTTAAAGGAACAGATCTAATATGCAGTGTCTGAGTTTGAAATCTGTCCCAGAAAATAGTGGAAATTTACATATTTATTTTTGCAGGTGACATTTGTAATCTATTGAAATGTCTCAGAGTCAAGCTGAAAATGCAGATCTGTAACTTTGCATGCCCCAGGGGAAATATTAGCCAATCTGATGCAATGCTAATAAATCATGATTGTTATTATTATGCTTTGGATGTGTTGTAATAAAGCCACAATATTGTTTTATTGGGAAAAAAAATCAACTCCCAAATGTATGATTTCATTTCTGTATAGTATTATTTCTGTAATTAAAATTCAAACTTATATGAGGTTGTCTCTGAGGATTTCACAGATAGTAATTAAATAAGGTCTTATTCAGCAGTCTCTATCCATATAAGTACTCCCATTCGCTTCCCATCTACAAGGAATTTTGGACTGTTCTCTGAAGTTAATACATTTGATTATTTCCACTTCACTAATGTAGAAAATGATGCACAGAGGAGTTAAATGATTTACTCAAGACAAAAGGGAGAGCTAATGGTATCTGAAAATAGATCTTCTGAAGCAGAGTCCCGTGCTTTTATTGGAAAATGGTGCATCAGCATTCATAGCAGCTTCAAATACATCAAGGGTGCAGAGTTTTGCAAGGAAGGCCAGAAACGTGGGAGGGAAGGGAATGCAGTGTGCCTGCTGTGAGTGGCATGGGGAGCCTCCTGCAATGTTCATAGCCCCTGGGACCTCGAGCCCCAATGTCTTTTCATAATCAAACAGGCCATCCTGGAAAACCCAGACACCTTTGCCTTTGCAAAGCATGAACCTGCATCACAGTATCAGCAATTTTTCCTGAGTTCAGTGATCAAGGGTGAGATATTGCCAAAAAGCAAGCAGAAGGGTTAAATGTGGGAGATGCTCATGGTTTTAAGCCAAGGCTAGTTACAATCTTGAAATAGTATCGAGGAAAAAAGGAATGGGTGTTGTTTAAAAGTCACAGAGAGTTGGCTGACATCTTGTCAAGGGTGTAAGAGTTTATCACACTCTTGGTGATGACATTCAGGGCTCCTTCTGTCTGTCACAGTAACTGCTGAATGACTTTAACTTTGGACAGAACAATCCCAGCACTAGATATGAGGGGCAGATCGTTTTTCAGACAGCAGGGAAGGAAGATGTGCCATGTACTCACCATATCATGCTGGAACAAGATGGATTCAGAAGCAAGCACGGAGAGGGAATGATGCTGGTCCTAAAAGACTCTAAAAACAAAGCAGATTAGTTGAAAGGAATCATATATCAGTGGATGATATGTTCTTGCTATGTTTTTTCCCTCTAAGATTGCTCTTGCTAAGCCTTAGATGGGGGTGTTCATGCATTGACAGGGTGCCTTCAGTGAACCTGAGCCTCCACAAGGTACTCAGAAAGGGCTCCAGACCCACTTCCCTCTAGGCTTTATTCTCGGTGTGTGCAATGTTTTGCCATGGAAATGAGTGAAAGAGGAGCTGAAGGAAAATGCATAGGCATAACTTTGATATCCTATTATTATGGTTTCCCTTCATTCATTGTACTAGCTGGACAAACACGTGGAAACCTTCCCAAAGTGAGCACTATTATTCCCATGACCCAGATGATCCAAGGGTCAGTTTTCCTATATGTGCCTGACTCTTTTCTAACTCATCCCTGGATCAGTGCTGTCTCCTCCTTGGCCAGCTTGCCTTCTTCAGGATGTGGGGAAGATGTGTACCACTTCACATTTATGGCCTTGAGAAGTCTGAGAGAGAGGCTATTGTTCACATTTAGGTGGTATGAGAGCAGTCCTTTTCCACTAGTAAGCTCTTAAAAATACTACTTGGAACAGGTTCACAAGTGCTGTTGTCATCTTTTGGAATCCTGAAGTCTCCAGCTTCCAGCCTTAAAAATGTATGAACTCCAAGACATCAGTAAATACCCAGTAATGTTTGGTTGTTTTGTTTAAAAAGCATCAGCTAAAACAAAAGTAAATGGAGGTCACTTCTCCCCAAGCAAATAAAACTCTCCAGGACAGCATATTTTACTTGAAAATTATATGGCAATTTTTTTTTCTTCTTTAGGTTCCAGAAACATATCCATATATGGTCTACTTGTCAGGGACAATAAATAATGATGTAATAGAAAGGTCAGCTTTGTGTCATTTAGCTCCAGGATGTTGATGAAGTGAAGTTCTTCAGATAATGCAACAAAGAAGAACTTCAGGATTGGTACAAGTTTCTGCTGTGCATCTTCAAACAGGAAATCTGAGATTGGGAACAACTTATATTTTGGCTTGTATTCACTGATCATGGGGTGATCCAGAAATAAACTCCAGGCTTCAAAGTGAGCATGTTTCAAAGCTGTCCTGCAGTTGATCGAAACATCCAGGCAAAGCAGGGAGACAAATACCAGCGAGGATTTTCTGAATTAAGACTTAACCAAGGAGATAACCCATTTCAACACTATTCTATATCCTTTTATTTCAGAACAAAAAGGTAATGCAAATCTGCATGTTTTGAACTTATTAAGTACTTTCAATCTCTCAGTTCATTATGTCTATGCAAATATTTATTCCTACAGCAGTTTGTAACCTAACACCCTAACAGTCTTGGGAGCTTTGTGATTTGCTTTTGTTTGTTTTGGGCTTTGGTATTTTTTTCAAATATGCCATAAAACACTGTCTGTTAAACAGAACAGTAGCTCTGTCATTTCCTTATTTTCCTTTTACTCGCAGGTGGTGCCTGTATCTTTGTCCCTAGAATATCTTGCTCAGAAATCAATGCTGTAGCTACAAGATACTGAGGTAGAATGTAGCATGCAAGGCACAGTGTGAAAGAGGAAAGATTACATCAGCAAATAATTTCTTTAATTTTTAAATTTCTAGTTGGCTTGACATGAAGCTAATATTGCACTAATTTCTGTTTGAATTAATATGTTCTGAGGAGAAATAAGAGCTTGCAGGTGTATGATTTCCAGTAAAGAATTTGCACAGAATCATGATTTGGTGGCATCAGGGCATATGCCATGCTGATAGGTGACCTGTTTTGACAGCTGGGGCTGAACATGGGGATTTGTTTACTCAGAGGATTCCTTTGGGAAGCCTGGCTTTGCTCCTTCAGCACTGGGCTAGAACTTGAGTGGTTTGCATAAACTGTCACTACTAAGAATCCTTGCCTGTTGCCTCAGCAGGACAGCTGAGGTGTCATCCTTCTGATGTCTCAGCTCTGGCAGATCTGATGGGCACTGAAATCTTTCTGTTTTTAAAAAAATCATCTGCTTCCTTGTAACAACTATCCAATATAATACCCTTGGAAAACTGCAAAGGTTTATCAGGAAACTGATCTAAAATGCAGCAAAAATGCAAGCACTTTAAGTGGTGAAAGTCAGTCTGGTTTCTGTTGCCCACGGAGGATCTGAGCTGAAAGGTGCCACAGTAAAAGCTGAAGTAAGGCTCAGTTTGCTGGGAAAACGTCCAGCCTCTGTGCCTTCCCCCATGTGTGTTCCTGCTGCTTTCAGAAGTAAAGACAAACATGTGGAAAGGCAAACACGGATCTGCAGAAGCAGGAGCTCAACCATTCCTCGCAAAAGGCAAAATGTGAAGCTGCTCCTCTTCTCTCTGTTTTGCAGCCCCCAAAGACTTGGTTATGTTTTCACAAATGTGGTTTATTGCACCCTGAGCCATAAATAACAAGGTTCTGTATTCAGTTACAAGCTGACTGGAATAAACTCAGCGCAAAGGCAGGCAAAGTCTGGCTCTGTTCCCTTAATGACCTTGTCACTTACCTGCCATCCTTCTCTGACAGAAATAAGTAATTCTGCTAATTCTGCTGCCTGGGATCTATTGGGGGGGGGGGGGGGGCTAAGCTTTTCTTTAAAGAAGTGGTATCAACGGGGACCAGTTGTTTCAAATGCTAATGGTATTGAATTGCACGGTTCTGCATGTTCAAAGCCAGCTGTAATCCTTATTTACGTTGCATCAGGGATCAGAGGCCCATTCTCCTAAGCAGTGTGTTGACAGAGCTTGTAGTCTGAACATAGTAGCAACCTAATTGTGTTTGTCTCTGGCTTTTGCCATCGTGTAGGTGATTACTAGTAGTCCCCCTTGTGAGTAGTACTTTTGGTTTCAGAGATCTGCCAGGTACAGCTGCTCATCAACACAGGTTAGAAGGTCACAGCATGGTCCTTGCACAAGTATTTTATTTCCAACCTTACCTTCTGGTCACTGGATGCATCTAAGTTGCCTCTGTATGGCACAGGCCTGAGTACACATCTGAATTAACTCTCACTTAAATCAGGATGGCAAAATTAAAATCAAGATCAGACACTATGTGGAAATGGTGGTAAGTTTAGATTCCAGAAGATCTTGTCAGACTGAGTTACTAAATGGCAGCACAGACAGCAGAATCCCAAAACATGTCTCTGCCAAGACAGAGCACTAGTGAAGCCATCAGACCTGAAAGGAAAGCGCTCTCTAATAAGTAATATGGGCCCTATACCCAGAGCTTTAAAAATCAGGTTCTGCAGTCCCAGTAGATGCTGTGTGCTACCTGTGTGTGAGGATGGGCTCTTGGGCTGCCAGAGAAATGCAGAGTATAGCCAAATGTTAAAATATTCCCCCAAGATCTGAAGTTAGGATGAAGAATAAACACAGCATTTAACTTTTAAATCTAATTCAAATACTTTAAACCTACAGTAAGCTTGTTTAGAGCAAGGAAATAGATTCAAGATGCATTTAGAAAGACCACTTTGGCCAGATCTTACTAATCCAGACCTGTTCAAATATTTCTAGCAACAAATATCGATTTTTTTTTCATACCTTCATTACAGAAGGTGGAAAATATTTAGCTTATAGCACATTAGCCTAGTGAGTTTTTATAAGTCCGTGGTTGGCAGTTCACTGATGGCCTCAGATGGGGTAAACTTAGCCCTGCTGTGTCAGCTGAGCCAGGCCACTGCCAGGTGATGCCACTGAGTTTGGCTCAGGGAAAGAAGGGTAAACTGAATTAGGCTGTTGTGCATTAGCCTCCAGCCAAGGGCATGTGCTCAGCCTGTTATTGCAGCTCAGCTGTCTCACTGCAGCTTCTCACAGACATAACTCAGACCTGTGCCCCTGCCCTGTAGTCCTGCAGCTTCACACAGAAGCATCCTGAGGTGGAAGGGGACGGTGGTGGCTCTGCTGTGCTCTTCTCTGCAGGGAGCTGTAGGGAAGAGGGCATGTGCCCTGCCTCCTGCCAAACTCAGTCACAGCACACAGGCAAACTGCACACACACACTTGTCTGAGCAAGTGGAGGCAGCAGGGGGATGCAGGGACAGCTTCAAGCCCAACTAGAACACTCTCTGCAGGGGCTCAGGGCAGCCAAGGCTGTCCCTGGCTCTCAGTAAGGATCCAAAATCTCCTGCAGCCCAGGATGTGACCCGTACACCTTCACAGTGTCTGTGCAGTGCCATGGGCAGAATGGAAAGCTTTCTCTATTTTGAGCCCTATGAAGTTTCTCCCTGCAGGATGAGTCAGTGATGGGAGCTGCAGCCAACACTGTTGTTTCTGCACTCTATGGAACTCCTGTCAAAATATTTAGATTAGCGAGGCTCACCAACACGCAGGAGAGGTTCTCCCTTTTCTCTGCAAGTGGGTTGGACCCAGTTAACCCCTACAAAGGATAAGAGGATGAAATAGGAGTGATCCCCACAAATCTAAAATCTTCCCTTTTGCTCCCTTTGCCTTAAGAACGTGTGAAACAAAAGGAGGGAGGGGAAGAAGGTCCAGAATGGGCCTTTATACCTAGATCCATTTGGGATGTGGTGCACAGCTGTATCAGTTAGCTCCTCTGTGCCAGGCTGTGGAGCTGTGTTGGCAGAGGTGTTCTGTACAGTACTTAAAGCCCAGGCTCCCACAGAAGGCACTGCAACACCCAGCTCAGATCACAGCAGCAATGGATTCACTGCCATGAGAATGATGGCAATGGGACTGGGGGGACACAGAGGAGGGATCTGTCCCCACCTGCACTGGTTCACATTGTCCTCAGAGGGGAGCAGCTTCATCTCCATTCTTGCCTTCTCCAAGGATTCACTGTGCATCACCTCCATTAGGAGCTTAAGATCAGATCCTGCCCTCCCTGCTGACGGCTTTGTTTAAGTTTCTGAGTCACCACTGGGGCCAGGTCCCTACATTCAGGCACTGTAGTGCTGGATGCTGCAGACGACTGCTGGATGTTCCTGCCAGCTCCAGCCTGTGATTCCACACATCTGCAGCTCACCAGGCACCACGTGAGTTCCTAGGCTGAGACTGTGGGAGTACTGCCCAGCATGCCAGGGGCTCAGCAAGCCCAACAGCAGCAGAACTTCTGGACAAGCAAAGCTGTGTCATGGTTCCTAGCCAGCTGCTGGCTGGAGAGCAGCCAAAGGCAGGTACTGGAGCAGCGGGGGCACAGGGAGGCTGTCAGCAGGGTGATGCCTGGGCTTGGATCTTTGGGACAGCAAGGGTCATAGCAGAACTGAGGCACCAACTGGAAAAAGGAAGCAACAGCAGTCATGACAGATCTGGCTGAAAATAAAGGGGAAAAAAAAAACCCGATAAACAAAAAAACCCCACCAAAACTGGTTTGCATTATTTACAGCAATTGAAGGTTTTATTTTGGCATTTTTCATGGCTGTAAAATACATCCTCTGTTGTTAAAAGTCATAATGTCAGTCTGAAATCTGCTGGGCTTCCCTTTAACCTGAAGTCTTCCCACTTTTTCTGGAGTGGGCTTAGACCCTGAAGTGGCTGTTGATGTGGCAAATATCACCATGTCTGAAGCAAAAAGCCTAAATCCAAGATTTTAAGTTACTTGAGTGATTCAAGCTCTTGCAATTTCTTCAAACTGTATTTGGGGAGCTGCCATTTCCTCCAGGTCAGGACGTGGCTGTGCACACAGCAGCAGGGGCTGCTGCAGCAGGGCACTTTCCTGCTGGTGTGAGCCTTGTGGCCTGCTGGACCCCTCTGGTTTCACTGTGAGTGCCCAGGAAACCAGGCTGAGCTGGGTACTGGGTGGGGAGAGCAGCTGTGCAGGGCAAGGGAGCTGACAGCTCCCCTGAGGCAGCTCCTGAGCAGTGGGGAGCTGGGTGGTTCTGCTGGCCCCACGCTCATGGCTCTGCTGGCTGGCCCACATCAGCAGGAGCTGATCCTGGGCAGAGCAGGGCTGTGAGGAGCTGAAGGCCAGCCCTGCTGTGGCACTGATGGGACAGGGACTGGCAGCCCCAGGGTGGGGACAGGAAGCTTTGCTGGCAGCTGCCCTGGTACGCTCAGCCAGCCCCTCACCTCTCTGCTCCTCATGTCCCCACAGTCCTCTCCTGCTGGGCCCCTGTCCTCCCCTGTCATGTCCCTGTCCTCCTGAGCAGCTTGTTCCCATTTCCCCTCACCCCAGTGGCCCCTGTTATTTTACACAGTTCTTGCTCAGTGCTTATAAAATCAAACCTATTCTGCACTGGCTGTTATCTTCTTAAAGAGGCAAGCTTTTCCACCTCCTCCCATAAAATAAACCCTTAGCCCTTGAACACTGATGGCCAGAGTGCTCTCTGGCATCGAAATGAGATCCTGCTAGAGCATTGTACCATTCATGGTATCGGTACTTCCCTATCACTGCTGGAAATTCTGCAACATTTTGATTGTCTTTGCCTTTTAGAGTCCTGCAGTGGTGGTTCACTGTCATTCTGTGATTGCAGAGTGTGCCCAATGTTTCCCACTTCGCTCATTCGCATCTCACTCATGACCTTGAACTTTGTTCTGTGAAAAAGCAAAAAAATCAGAAGTGAAACAGACCAGTGTGGTGTTGCTCTCCTCGCTAAGTGAAACAAAGCCACTTCAAAGCATAGCTTTGTATGTTGCTTGAAGATCTCCAGATAAGGTGGAAAAAATTGCAAAGCCTCTTTGCACTTCATGGTGGAGAACCTGTACTTACAGAAAACCAGCAAAGAGAAAACCTCTTCCCTTAATTTCCTTCAATTACAGCAAAAAATAAAACAAACAAAAAGAGATTTCCATTGGTCTTCTCCTAAATAAAATTCAAAAACTTGTCTCTTTAATCTTAAGGGGATTTCCTTTACCTATTTTTGTCTTGAGATGTGGTAACTAGAATAAGCAGATAAAAACTTGCCTTGCTTGCAACAACTCCCCCTTTTTAAACACCAGCTAAACCAGTTATTTCTGTGTAATTCAAGGGAGATAGTTCACTAACTTTACATGCAGATTTTAGCTGATAATATGAAGGATTTTTGGTGAAGGATTTCTGAAGGGTTTTCTGGTCAGCCTAATTAAGTGGCAGACCCAAATGACAGTACAAGACAATTGAGTTTTTTTTTTTCATTTTCCAGATTTTGATGATTACAATTTTCCTTTTACAGGAAAGCAAAGAATTATAAAAATGGCCACGACGGCAGCAAATACTCAAAGGCAAACGATAGGCTGCGAGGAGTACAGTCTGTACAGCAGCCTGAGCGAAGATGAGCTGATAAAGATGGCCATCCAGCAGAGCTTGGAGGAGGACACAGCAGCTCAGCCAGTGGCCCAGAGCCCCCAGAAGTCGCTGGTGGCCCGTGCTGGTGAAGCGGCCGCGCCAAGCCGTGCCAGCCCACACAACCCTCCCTACCGCATCTACCCCTGGCAAAGGTGAGCGAGTGCCCCCCGAGCTCTGCCCAGAGAGCCCTGCCCGGCAGGGGAAAGCAGGATCCCTGTCCCTGCCCTGTGGGGAAAGCAGGCTCCCTGTCCCTGCCCTGCAGGGGAAAGCAGGCTCCCTGTCCCTGCCCTGCAGGGGAAAGCAGGCTCCCTGTCCGTGCCCTGTGGGGAAAGCAGGATCTCTGTCCGTGCCCTGCAGGGGAAAGCAGGATCCCTGTCCGTGCCCTGTGGGGAAAGCAGGATCTCTGTCCGTGCCCTGCAGGGGAAAGCAGGATCTCTGTCCGTGCCCTGTGGGGAAAGCAGGATCCCTGTCCGTGCCCTGCAGGGGAAAGCAGGATCCCTGTCCGTGCCCTGTGGGGAAAGCAGGATCTCTGTCCCTGCCCGGCAGGGGAAAGCAGGATCCCTGTCCGTGCCCTGTGGGGAAAGCAGGATCTCTGTCCCTGCCCGGCAGGGTAAAGCAGGATCCCTGTCCCTGCCCTGTGGGGAAAGCAGGCTCCCTGTCCCTGCCCTGTGGGGAAAGCAGGATCCCTGTCCCTGCCCTGTGGGGAAAGCAGGCTCCCTGTCCCTGCCCTGTGGGGAAAGCAGGATCCCTGTCCCTGCCCTGCAGGGGAAAGCAGGATCCCTGTCCCTGCCCTGCAGGGGAAAGCAGGATCCCTGTCCGTGCCCTGTGGGGAAAGCAGGCTCCCTGTCCCTGCCCTGTGGGGAAAGCAGGCTCCCTGTCCCTGCCCAGGAGGGGAAAGCAGGTTCCCTGTCCCTGCCCTGTGGGGAAAGCAGGTTCCCTGTCCCTGCCCAGGAGGGGAAAGCAGGCTCCCTGTCCGTGCCCTGTGGGGAAAGCAGGCTCCCTGTCCGTGCCCTGTGGGGAAAGCAGGCTCCCTGGGTCTGCCCTGCAGAGGAAAGCAGTCTCCCTGTCCCTGCCCAGGAGGGGAAAGCAGGCTCCCTGTCCCTGCCCTGTGGGGAAAGCAGGCTCCCTGTCCCTGCCCTGCAGAGGAAAGCAGGCTCCCTGGCCGGCAGGGCAAAGCAGGTTCCCTGTCCCTGCCCATGCTCTCTAATTAGCTCTGCCAGGCGGCTCCTCTGCGAGTCTGTCATTAGTGTCAAAGCCAGAGCCTGCTATAAATCCAATGAGGTCAACAATCTACGTGCTCGCAGCGAGAGGAGGATTTGCTTGATGTTGTCTGTTTTAAGCAATAAAAAAAGGGGCACAGCCACAAGCTTTCATGAACAACAGAAGCCCTCCCAAAGCCAGCTGCTCCTTTCCCCCGCTGTATGCCAAGCTTAGGTTTTGTCAGAGAGGGAGCAAAGCATTTGTTATGAGAAAACATAAAAGAGGCACAAAACCCAGGTATATAAAACAGTGAGACCTGACTACCTGTTAAATACTTCAGTTTTTAAAGGATGTGATTATTTCAAATCAGTCTGACTTCAAGCACACCACTCTTAACCAAGAGCAACTCCAGACACCAAATCGTGGCAGCATTCCCCTCCCCTGCAACACTGAGCTGTGGTCACAGAGACCTGCTGACAGTTTCAAACCCAGACATTGTTCCCCTTTCATTTTATAAAAGGTAGATTTCTCAAGGGGGATGGGAATAGATTCCAAAGTCACCTCCAAAGCAAGGAAAAATATCCTTTTAATCTTTTAAGTTACTTTAGTTTTCCCCTTCTTAATAAACTGAGAGTTACTGAAGATCTGTTCCTCCTCCCTTTTCATAACTCGACCACCCTCTGATGCCTTGCTCATTACCACCTGTGGTTGTTTGGTTTCCAAGGCTGGGAAATTGGGGACAATTTGATGAGCAGCAAGCATGTACATAGGTGTGGAATCAGGATGCTGTGTGGCCAGCAGTCCTGCTGCCAGCAAAGGCTGTGGTTTCTCAGTGTGGTTACTGTGCACCTCTCCAGCCAGCTCTCCTGTAGAGACCTGATGCACAGGAGAATAAGGACTTCCCTGGCCATTTGGTCCTGTCCTCGTTGAAGGTCCTTTGACACCTGCTATTTTGGCAAAAAGCAGCATTAGCAGTTCTGTGCATCATCTGTCCTGTCTCAGCCCAGCAGTGTCCGACCTCTCCCCAGAGGGAAAACATTTGGGCTTGAAGCACCAAATCTGTAGCATTGCTGAACTCTTCTGCCACCTGGGAGAGCAGAGATGGAAACTGAGCTGACATCCAGCGGCTCTGGATCCTCCTCTGCCCCCACCTCTGACTTGTCTGCATGGCACTTTGGAGGTGACGAATGTCACCTCCCCTCACTTTGTGCCTGCTTCCTGTGTGGTGGTGGTAGGGTTAACCACACTGTTGTCTTATATGGTCATTTGAATCCCCTGACGCTTCCTCAGAGGGCCAAAAATAAACTCGAGCCGAGTGAGCAGCTGAATCCAGCGCAGAGCAAGCCGTGGCCATCTGCTTTTATTCAAAGCCCTGACCGGCAGGCTCGCTCTGTCTCTGTGCATGTGTGTCTCTGCTTCTGCCTCAGCATGACCTGTTTCTCCTACTCGGAGTATTTCTCCTTGTTTCATTCATGTCATCGCCACTCCAGATTGGCCCAGCAGACAGGCCGTGCTCAGCCGTCCAGCTCGGGGGCAGCCTGGGGGGTCAGGCGAAGGTGCGACAGCAGCCAGCTCAGCACATCCCAGGCCGTGTAAGTGTCTCCCTCTCCCTCTCCTGCTTTTCCCTGCAGCCACAACAAGCCTTGCTACATCTCTCTCCCCGAGACATGTCTTCTGGGTGGTGATGGTGCCTGCTGGGGGGAAATGTGGTGTTCATCTGGAGGAGGTCTCACTGACACCTGCACCTCCCCCTCGCTGCACTCCCGTTCTTCCTTCCAACCTCCCCGCTGCCCCAGGCCATGCCTGTGCCCTTGCAAGTGACCCACCTCAAATATCCCTTGTTCTCTTCTCCCTCTTCATCTCTCTCCATCCCCCCAGTGCTCATGTCCTGGGGACTCTGGGTCAGTCAGAAGCTCTGAGGTGACAAGGACAACAGGGAAGGGATGTTTGCACTGTGGTTAATTTACATAGGCTGGCTCACTTATCAACAGGATAGACGAGGCAGGCAGATGCTGATAGTAACTGCACTGGTATTAAGTTCAGGGCTCAGCAATGGGCAAAAGTATTTTATAAATGCTCCCAAGATGCCATACCTGTTCCCAGCCATACCTGTGCTGTCCAGTCATACAGAGGAGGGCTTACTTGTCCAAGGAGGAAACTGTCTTGGCTGACTGATCCTCCTGGCCATGTTTTGCTGTTGGCAGGGGCTGCAAATAAGCTTAGTTGAACACAGTCATGGATGAGAAAAGCAGACAGTGGCCCAAGCTCTGTCCCAGTGCCTGTGTGTAGTGGAAATGTGTGGACCATGACAGGTTTATTACAGCTCTCTGCCGTGCAGAATAGATACATGCCCTTAGCTATCAGATGACAAGAGTAACGTGTTACAGGCAGCACTTCCCTGTGTCCTGCAGAAAAGCAACTCCCCACCTTTTCTATCTATCCAATAAAAATTTTGTTTAATCCATCTTACAAGTCCCTCCCTGGATGCAGGGACTACCCTTCTTCCTTTCTCCTCTCACCCAGCTCTACAATCTCCCCCACCTTCCCCTGCATACTGGCTGATTCAGACTCTGTTCCTGGCCCTTCACTGGCATTGCACTCCCTGACCTTGTGAAAACCTCTTCCTGCTACAACATGAAGCCTGCCTTATCCTTGTCACCTGCCAGCTTCCCTTGGCCACACTGAAATCACATCCTCTCACTAGGTGCTCTGCACTCCTTGCATGCCTTTTTTATGCAGTAGAAGACTTGAGGGCAGGCTGTTCTTCTCCACCAGGTAGCTGCATAGAGTTCAACGTACAAGAAACTAGCCCTCCTCTGCTGCCAGGTAGAGCAAAAATATAGCTGGGAAGTCCTAGGAGAGCATGATGGCATGACTGGCATTTTTACAGCCTTAGTCTCAGATCTAGGCAGGGATGCTATTTGGCTTCACCTGTGGAAGTGGTGTTCCTTCATCCTGCCTGCATCTCTCCAGACTGTCAGGAAAAGAAAGAGCTTCTTGAACCTTTCCATGCTCCACTGAACCTCTTCTTCAACTCTCAGAATTGACCTCACCATACATCTCATCTGCAAGGGGTATTTATTATCTTGCCTACTGGTCTTCGAAATGCAGTAATTCTTTTGAGTTGCCTATAAGGTTAAGATTTGCTCATATCTTCAAACTTCCTCCATAGTTTTAATGCTAGTATTTTCTATAGCTGATGAAATCCGGGCAGCAGAACGTGGTGGGTTTTTGTAACAGCCAACTATAAGTCAGGCAGAAAACAAGGATTTCACATGGAGATTCATTAAATCTTCTGTTCTGATCTGGAATTTTCTTGGCTAAAGCATCCACAGCCTGGTCCAGCAAACCCCCTCATCTTACTCAGGAATCATTTAAGGTCAAGGAACCCGACAGAAGTTTGCTTCATTCAATATCTGAGGGCTTAAGCAGAATAGTAACTGATTCTTCACACATTTTTAACTCCAGCACAGATCCAAGGTACCCTCCTGCTTTCCCTGAGGTCTCAGATAATGTGATTTACCTTGCATTTGCTGCCAGCCGGCCCATGCGCAGACCCCTGCCATGGCCCACCTGGCATGCAGTAATTCATTAAGCACCAGTAATTATATCATGTGCCCAAATCCTGAGGTCACAGCCCTACATGTGTAACTTGAGCTTTTGTACAGAACAACAGATGGTTTCAGCAGCCTTGTGCAAGAGGTGTTGAAAGATGAAGATACCCCACCTCCGCCTCCTCTCCCAGCCAAAAATGCCAATAGTTGCTGTCAGCAGACTTCAACGAAATGCTCAAACACCTGTATAAAATTCCATTGTATGTACACAATTAGGAATTTTGGGTTTAGTCCCCAGGGTACCCTAAGCAGTATGGAGATACAGCTATGTCCCTGGGACATGCAGCCAGCAGATATCAGAAGGTCAGTCGATTCCTCCCGGGGGAGCTCTGGCCAGGACAGCAGCTGCCTGTTCTAGCTGTTATCTTCTCAGGCAAAATGCCTGGCCTTGTGTCCCATATCTCTTCTCATTCCAGTGTTGCTATTTTTGTGACCCTACTGTCTTGAAATCACTGCTTCCAGCTATAGAGAAGGAGCAGGTGGCACCAAGTACTATTTCACCTGGGAAATGGTGTCTTTTCCCATTCTCTGGCACAAGTGTTGAGATCACCTGTTCCACTCCTGGCCCTGAATTTATCCTCAGAAAACCAGCTTGGTGACTTCTTTCAATGCTAATATCAGTGTTCATAGCATAGATTGTGTGCCTTTGGGCAAACTGAAATTAGTGAGACCTGTGTGAGTTTCAGACTGTTGGTCTGTCCAGCCCCTCCAAGCAACGGAGTTCAGTGCTGGTCCTGTAACTCCCACGAGGTGCAGAGCTTGCACCAGTATACTGCTTTGTGAGGACTCCTGTGCTGACCTGCCCATATTTTTCTGTCTCTGATCCCACTCTGTTGTGGTATTTTAGACTTTTCTCTTGTCATAACTGGAGTTTCTGGTTGTTCCCATCATCACTAGCCTGCGTGACCTCCATCACATGCTGTATTCCTGCCCTGGCAATGGTAATAGACATGCACTTCTCTCCTGCATCTCTCTGTCTTCAGGACTGCAAGATTTTCTCTGTAGAGTTAGTTCAAACCACAAATGCTCCAGTGCTTTCTGCAACTTCTTGTTTTCTGTCTCTGAAACTACAGCCCACGTTCATTTTTTGCAAGTCCCCATTAGAACTGGTAAAGTGTTTCCTTCCTTCGTGCTGAATCTTAGTCATTTAGTGCCTCACAGTAGCAAAGCTGTGGCTGCCTTGTCCCAGCACAGCTCAGCTGGAGCCCAAGCAGATGTCCACACTGGAAGGCACAGCTCACCAGCATGCACAGAGCTGCTGCCCAGCACGGGCGAGGGTCCTGCCTGCCTTGGCTGCAGGTACGAGCTCCCCAGCTCCCTCCCTCTGCCATGCTACCAGCAGCATCAGAAGGGGCGGAAGGAGGGTGGCAGGTCCTGTTCAGGTGCTGCTGACTTGGGGAAAAGTGGCTGTCAGGCAGTGTTGGGACTCCTGCTGTGTGGGGAGACTCACAGGAGCTGTCAGTGTTGCTCTGCAGTGGGATTGGTGTGCCCAGGTCAGCCATGCTCTGCAAACCCTCAGAGAGCTCAGAGAAATGGGTTGCTGCCCGGAGTGTGCAGAATGCATGCTTGGCAGAGGGAGCTGGGTAGGTGGAATTTTTTCAATTTTTCAATCCTCCCTGGATGGAGAAAGGAGAGCCAAGGCCAACACCCCAGTGTTCACATGCTCTAACCAAAGCTCTCCCTACTCCATAAGTGGACTGGCTAAATTCTGAAAACAGGACTGTGTGAGGAAATAAGAAGTATCTTAAAAATACGAGAGTAAGATTTATTGATAATTTCTGTTAAAGCTACCCACAAATCAAATCTAAAAATTTCTTCAAGGATGAGCAGGGGTAATTATCTTCAAAGCTGATCTTATTTGAAAGATCTCACATGGAAGCACCATGCCACATGGGACAGTGTGGTGATGCAACTATCACAGTCATGGACACTCCACAGTGTATAGAGCAATGTGAGAGCCAGCCTTCCATAACTCCTGACACCTAAAATATAAGTGTTTGTGTCAGACATTTGTTACACCTACCTAGTTCCCTTACATTCTGAGGAGAGTGATCAGCACCTCCACACAGTGATTCTTCTGATCTGCTGACAGTAACAAAATTAGAGAAGACAAATTTTACCTTTACAGGCCTTATGGTGTCTCACTGTATAAATACATGCTATATAGACTGCAGGGGTTCACTCTTTTGGGCAAATAGTGATGTTGCTGCAGAAAGCTTCTCAGTAATGAAGGAAGGAATAACCAAGTTTTAATCTTGTTTTAAAGAGAAATTGACCCTGTAGTGGCAGCAATCAGGGATGGAGATGAAAAAGCAGTATTCAACATGATGAAATCAGGAAAAAACCTTTCTGTACCTAATAAGGATGGCTGGATACCCCTCCATGAAGCTGCATACTATGGCCAAGTGGGCTGCCTGAGCCTGTTGCAAAAAGGTCAGTGAAGTTAAAACTAACTAATTACAATAGGGAAAAGAAGAACATGAATAAACTAAAAGGCCAAATTATCAGTATTTCAATCCTAGCCTGGGGCTGTATATGAAGCTTCTTTCCAATCTCCCTGCCTAGATACTAATTTCATCTTCTCTTGGAAAGTAGGTTTCCAGACTGAAGCCTCTAAAAGTTAGGATAGTTGGGAGAAAGTGATATCAGATAGATTCTGCCAAGCCCTACATTTCTCATGCATCCTTGAAGCTGAGCTCTCTCCTGCTATGAGCTGCTTGGCTGCTGCAAGCTGTCAGAAGTAACCCCCTTTTCCCCTGGGGGGAGATCCAACCCGGCATCTCTTTGCTGGTGCTTGAAGTTAATTGCTGTAGTTTGTTTTCAAACTTCAGGTGAAGAACAGTTGCTCAACAACTTTTTGCATGACTAGTGGCCAAAGCTGGACATTTTAATTTAAACTGAAGACAGGTTTCGATACTCAACCTGAGTTATAGTAACATTATATTAGTATACATTATATATATACATTAGTGTGTATATTGTACTATATCCATTAGTATATTCCTAAATTACACTGCTTATGGAAATGAATAAACTAAAAATATGTAAAGTAAAGTAAAAACTGAAACCCTCAAGGACTTAGAAGGGTGGTGGTGCTGCAGATCCTTTGCACTACATGCCACAGTGACTCTGGGCTCCCCGTTCCTCCCCAGCGTACCCAGGCACCATCGACCAGCGCACCCTCAATGAGGAGACAGCTCTGTACCTGGCCACCAGCCGGGGCAACCTGGACTGCCTGCTCACCCTGCTGCAGGCTGGGGCTGAGCCTGACATCTCCAACAAGGCCAGAGAAACGCCGCTCTACAAAGGTGAGGAGCTGCTCTCACAGAGGTGCCGAGCTCTGCTGGCACCACCAAGGCAGAACTGCAGGATCTCTTGTGATGAGGTGCTGAAAGTCAGTGATGAGCTCTTGTTTTCTGCTTCCCTGTGGTAGTCCTCTATCTCCTGTGCCTGACCTGCCATGCCATGGCCCTTTATCTCATCCTGTCTCTGTAGACAGAAATAGCAGCTGTCCTGCAGGCTGTGATGGGGTGCTGAGAGTGAGGGACATTCTCAGTGGGGCCCTAAGCACAGCAATGTCCCAAACTTTCAGCAAGCTGTCCAGTGAAGGGCTATGTATGCTCTGCTGAACAGTAGGACCTAAATAGCTGTTAGATGTACAAGAGATGGGCAATGTGGGGAGGATTACACACACAGTAACTGTAGACATGCCAGTGATTCATATACCGTGGGGGTCAGGCCAGGCTGCGTGATATAGGAGAGTCATAAAGTTATAAACAATTCAGTGAGGTAGATAAAGTGTTTAACACAGACATATTACTTTGCTGCTGGTTGGAAAGAACACTTTCTTCTTTTAGCAGACTAGCAATATATCCATGATATCACAAACACTCAGAGGAGACCTCTCACACCTTCATGTCTCCTTTGCTCACTCTAAAACATTAAAACATATATTACAGGTTAAAACAGCAATCTTGCCTCCCGCTTTGGATGCCTAGCATTACATCTGCTTTTAAAATGCTTTTGTTTTAAAATACTGGCTTTTAGTTGACATGGGAAAGGCTGTTCAGCTGTGCATTAAAGACACAGTAATGACTGTAGTAGTAGTAGTAGCAGTAGTAGTAGTGCTCATAGTAATAATAATCACAACAACAATGATATGAAAACACCCTTTAGCCAGAGAACTGTTACTAAGAATGGGCTAGCCTTGATGCAGTATCTTCTACACTATCCTCCAAGAACAACAAAAAAAGAGTTAAAAAGACTGCCATAACAAAATAGTCATTATATAATATGTAAGCAAATGAAATCATATGTAAGCAAATTAAACTCTGCAGAGCTATGGATAGATAATTAGAGAAATGTCTAATTACATAGTTGCTTTCAGTATATGAGTGACACCTGTTTATGGGGGAGAACACTATGGAGCTATTGCTAAGATGAATCAGAACTAAAAGGCGGGACCTCTGTGAGAAAAAGACACTATTATTTCAAGGAAAAAACTGATTGCTATGAAATATGCTTCTCTTCTGTACACTTTACAACAGATGCTAACTGGGGTTTTTCCATGTAGCTACCCCTATGTACCTTTAGGTTGGAGTCCTGCCATTAAGGTGCAAGGGAGGCCCCAAGATTTGGGATTCAAAAAGCTATGGGCAATTGGTAGAATAAAAATCAACAAAATTATATTAATTATTAAGAAACTATATTTAGTTCAGGACGGTCCTGAGCTATAAATTGAGAAAGTGCTACTGACTCACACAACTGTTGATTTGAGCTTTCTGTATTTTCTTGTCTACATGGAGCTTTATCTGCAGTCCATGGCAGTAAGAGAAAGAGTCCGTTTGCACAGAATTTGGAAAGAAAGTGTTCAGGTCATGTGATTTCTCTAACATATTTGTTCTTCATAAATTACTTCCTGCACCTTATCACCCCACTGTGTCCCTGGGGTTTCCTGTTGGTACAAAGGGGCTGGGCTGGATTCCCCCAGTACCAGACTTGACACAAGCCCTGCACAGGACACTTAGCCAGGTCCAGTTGAAGACTGGCTTCACTGTCACATCCTTTCTGAGCCTCAGACAATATCACTTGGCAGCAGCCTTTGCTCTCGTGTAGACCTAAATGGATCATTGGTCTTACTGTGGCCCACTTGTATGATGCTGCCTGGGGCTGCATGAAACAGATACGCAACACGCAGAGTATTTTCAAAAGCCTGTCCTACTGTCTTTCCTTTTGTTCTAAAACAGCTTGTGAGCGCAAGAATGCAGAGGCTGCAAGACTGCTGGTGCAGTTCAATGCAGATACCAACCATCGCTGCAATCGGGGATGGACCGCGCTCCATGAGGCTGTCTCCCGAAACGACCTGGAGATCATGGATATCCTGGTGAAAGGGGGTGCCAAGATTGAGTCAGCAAATGCCTATGGGATCACTTCCTTATTTGTGGCAGCTGAGAGTGGGCAGTTGGAGGCTTTGAGATACCTTGCAAGATGTGGTGAGTGCAGCTTACACACATCTATTCATTTAATTCTTAATAATTCAGAGTTTCCCGGTAATTCTCCTTGGCTCAGTTTTTCTGTCTCTGGAGGCCAGGCCTAGCCTGCAGAGGCACTAAGACCCTGCTGCTCCTGCTGGTGGAACTGGGTAGGGTCTTTCACAGAGCATGATCTAGACACATGTGCCTCTTCAGCATTCATTCATGGTCACCTACTTTGAGAAGTCATGTGGTGCTGTCTGACTGCATTTCCTAACAGCTTTCTAAACCCACACTGCTGCAGACATGTAGCCCAAAATCCAGTCCGTCATAAAAGGCAGCTGCAGGTGGTAATAGAGGGCAGAAGCCAACCCCATCTGCTCACGAACATGTGCAGTGATGGGCAAGGTTAGCTGTCCTCATAATGTATTGATAAAATACTACTGTCGAGTTTATGGGTTTATATCAAATAGAAGCAGACTCACTCTCCCTATGTGTAAATGTTCAAACATATAAACAGAGTGAATTTTAATCTAATTTACTAAACCAGTCATGTAAAACAGCTTTACAATAAGCACAATAACTTCACTACTATTCTGAAGCATATTTTATTTTCACAATGGACTATTATCTTCAATGAAGGTAAGACTTGGGTCTTGCACTTGCAAAACAAGAGTTTACCAGTAATGAAGATAAGAAAAACTTTTGAAAAAATTAGTATGATTAAGAAAGATATGAGAATTGGGAACCAAAAATTGTGCTCTGCTGCCCAGCTAGTCTTGTCAGAGAGTTTTGTATGACCAGTTAGTCCATCATGATGCCTATGACTTAAGAAACTAAGCCAGAATGTGATTTGTGTTTCAAATTAGATAGATAGTACAATTTCCTTAAAGTTCAATTTTGAGAAAAATACACAAAAAAAAATCCAATAAAACTGTCCAATTTTTTCAAGCTCTTCAAGCCCTGAATAGCTCTTCTGAGCATCCCAAAAATTATATCATTCATTGTTTATGATGAACAATTTTTCATCATAAAAAGGGTTTCTTTCTCATTAGGAACGTAGTTCCTGTGTTATGTTTTGTCACTGTAATTCTCCTGTTGTTTCCAGCTACAACATCTTCAAAGGGCCAAACACAACACAGATGTTTCAGCTTAGGGTGAGAGCCCAGGGAAATGTTCTCATTGGCAGGGAGTTTTCATGATCAAACAGAAGACTGATCAGTTTCTTTATTGGAGTTTAGAAGCGAAACTCCAGTGAACTGTCATTCCCATTTAGGATACACATAGAGCAGCCTTCCTGAGAACACCATGGTTCTGTACATGACAGCCAAAATTCAGGCTTAAGGGCCTTAAATATCTACAGCAGAAAAAGTTAGATTCCATATTTTTTATGGCAAAAAAGTATTGTCTTAGTTTATACTTGCATGCTATTTATTAAGCAAAGTACACATTAGAGCCCAAGAAAGAAATTACCAAATAGTCTAGTAGTTTGTTGGTAATATTCCTCTTTTTTGTAGTAAAACTTACCATTTGAAGCCTAACTCCAGCCCTCATGAGGTGAAGGGATATGGCCTAGGTGCTGAGTTTTGAAATACAATAATCATTGATTAAGGCTCTCCCAAATAAAACCTTAGAATTGTTGATCAGCACCATGCAGATGTCATTTTATAGAGTATTATTTTAGCCTGGATACATACTAAAATTAAAAAGAAGTATAAATACTATAAATCTGTGTAACACAGTGTGACTATATAGAGTATAAATGATAAATATAAATAAATATGCAGTATAAATAGATATCCATAGAATTTTGGAGAGCACCTATTGAGATAATCTAATCCAAACTCCTGCTCAGGAATAGTATATATACATAGTGTAAGCACATAAATATTAATGGAATTGCTGTGTTTGAAGGAAAGGCCATGCCATATAAAGAACAGCCCAATTTAAATTTTTTTTGACCTTTGAGCTGAATAGAGACTGGATTCATGACTGGGACCTAATAGCTGCCACCATGATAAACTGTCCCTCATAAAATTCCCATCATATTAGAGACCAATGTAAATCTATGATATAAAGGTGTAGAACTGATATGACTGTGCCACCTGTGATATGACTGTTTTCACATCCCCATCCAGCACACTTCATAGCTCCAGTGTCATGGAAATATAAGTGTTCATTCAAAGTATGTTCCTCCCATCTCACTTTAACTTTTTGGTGCTAAAAGGGTTTCTTCCTTCCTAGGTGCTGATATAAACACACAAGCCAGTGATAACGCCTCTGCTCTTTATGAAGCCTGTAAAAATGGACATGTGCCCATTGTGGAGTTTCTTTTGTCCCAAGGAGCAGATGCTAACAAAGCCAATAAGGATGGCCTGTTACCTCTGCACATAGCAGCCAAAAAAGGGATTTGCGAGTAAGTTTTAGTTCATTTCATGGTTTCATCTTTTAGATAAGAATCCAAAGTCCTTACAAAAAGGAAAATGGAATGTCCCAGAACCAATTCTGAGCAATGTGAGCAAGGCAGGTACCAGCTGAGAAGTGGGCTTTCTGCCTGCAGAGCTCAGGCTGGAGAGTGTGTTTGGAGGTTGGGATGGGATGGGGTGAGCAGGAATGTGGGGTGAAAGATTCCTTTAATTTTACCAAGACATCATCTATTACAGCTAAATAATATCATATGTCTTGGAAGTGGATTGAACTGAAGTCCTCAAAATATTCTTAAATATTTATTATTTATTATAATATTTATTATTTATTATAATAGAAAAAGTATTGGTGGGGAGTGTTAGTCCTTAATAGCATTTGCAGCATGGTTTGCAGTAATTTTCCTACATGGGCCCATTGTGATTCTTCTGCACAAGCAGAAGATGCTGGATTCTTCTCTGGTGTGTTCAGGTTTTAATAACAATAATTCAGTTGCTGACAGTAGGAAGTGGTTAAGTGAATCTCTAGGGCATTAGTGAGATTGTCACTAGAATATGGTGTCCAGTTCTGATATCCTTCCTTTCAGAAACCTTTCAGGAAATTGTAAAGGCTTCAGAAAAGAAGGACAAGAATTTCTCATGGTCTAGAAAATATATTTTATTAGTGAATGATCAAATAACTCCTATTTGTAACAGACAAATCCATAAAAAGACCCACTGCTTTCTTTCTGAAATTAAATGTGTTTGGGACAGAGATGAGTGTATTTTTTAAACAGGGAGACAAGTAACTAGTGGAAAAAATAAGTAGAAATCAGGTAGAATTACCAGTCCTCTGAAACAGAGATTTTTTTAGGAAAGTAATAAACTATATCCTATGATAAAGAATATCAATTTAGAAGATGCTATCTGGGGATGGGATGTTGCACTGTCATGTAAGTAGTAACCTGGGACATTGCAGCATGCTTCTGAGCCTGAACTCCATAGCATTTACTTCTGATCCTAGAGCAAGTTTTAGTTCCTGCTTCTAATCCCTCACTGCTGGAAGAGTAAGTGACCCACAGCTAAGTTTTTATTGCAGTAACAGATCCCTGTGGTGACTGTAGAGGACTCTTCTGACTATCACAGTTTCTACCAAAATGTTTCTACAACAGGCAAATGAGAGTGTCTGTCCAACTGCAGTGCCTGTTTCTGGACAGGACAGCTGTATTTGCAGAGAACTGCTCCAGTGGATTCCTACATATTTCACAGTCTCTGAGGAATAAAAGCTTTTAACATCACGACACCTTCCCAAAATGTTTTTCATTCTAGAATTTAGATTTGTTTTGCAATGCAAATTAAGCTTCTTAAACCACTTTGATAGACCTGAGGATATTAATATTGGTTGGAGTAGGCCTGGTTCCTTGTGCAAGCTGTGTATTCTAGAGGGCAGCTCAGTGTCAAGTTATGTAACAGGTTTGTACACTTACATCATGTACATGAACACACTGCACTGACTAACACGTGCACGATTCAAAATTTTCTCCAAGGTTTGAGTTATAAAGTCATTTTCAAGTATGAGAGACAGAACTCAGCTTCAGTTGTTCACTTTCTAAAAAGTTTATCTGAAAGTACAGTAAGTTGATATGAAATATAAAGAGTATGGGTGAGCTCTCTTTTCCTCCCCTCAGTAGTTTCACACTCTGACCTGAAAAGAATTTACATGGAAACTCCACAACTTAAGTTCACCCTGGGTTATGGAAGGAAGGGCCTAAATCAGGGCTCATATCAATTATTCCCAACAACCAGCAGCATAAATGAGACCAGAATTTAGTTCAAACTCTGCCTTCCTTCATTTGTAAAAGACTGAGCACAAATTTTGCGCATAACTGCTGCAAACTAAGTAGAAAAGAAAGTCAAAAGAAAAATATATTGTCTTATAAATATTTATCTAAATGACAAAACTTTAGCCTGTTTGGCTGATCATTCTTAATTCCTCTGGTATTCAGTAAAATAACACCCTTCATGGTGACCTCTGTATTCCTGCAGATTTAGTACGTAATTCTACAGGAATTCCACACTTCAACTTTTTGCCAGAGCACGAAGGCTCCCTACCATCAAAAAGCCAAGAATGTGGTCCCAGGGCTCAACTGTCAACTCTTGTTGCTTGGTGTTTGTTTATTTTAAATGACACCTTGTCAATTTTGACCTGAAATTCATAAGGGTCATCTCATAAGCTGCAAGCAGTCATTTAACTCTTTCCCCCTTAGAACTGAGATGTTGAAAAGGGAAGACTTCATGAAGTGGGGGCAGATTTATTAAGTAAATATAAGTCAGTAAACTCTTGGCATGCTCACACTAAGGATGCTCTGCCTCCTCCTCCATATAACCTCTAACAAATAGAAAACACAGAAGCAGGTGTCAGGGATTAGGGAAATCTTGGCACTATTTCAAAACTGTACATGAAGCTCATCCCTGTGACAGACATGGGATGTGGTCTGACTTGTCTGGCCTTGGCTGCCTTCACTTGAGTTGCATTCTCCCTCTAGAGAAACAGGAAATGCTCCAGAGGCACCATATTACTGAACTGACCCACTTTGGAGGGTGAGAAAGAGAGGTTCAAGCTACACAATTAAACTGGTAACAATTTGATTCTTCCTGCTTTTCACACCAAAATAAATGTGGGCTACAGGGACTGTACTGAGCTCTAGGACACTGCAGCATTTGGATGCAGAGCCTCAGCATGTCACCCGTGCAGTGAGGTCCAGGTTCCCCTTGCAGACAGAAATGATCCAGTGCCTCTTTAAGTCAGATGTGAAGAGCTGGCTGAAGCACATATGCTGGAGGGAAAGAACAAAACAGACCCTTAAATCTTCAAAACATTTGATCATGGGATGAGTAATGCTGGTACTTGGCGCAGTGTCCTCACAGTGCTCTGTGCCCTTTTTGTTATTAGGCTCTTACAGAACATTTGCTGAGGGTGGGAAGTTGCCAGCTCACCAGCACCCAAACCTCCTGCTCCCTGGCAAGTGTCACAGTGCTGGAAAATTAGTGTGACTGCTTGGAGAAAAAAAATAAGTGCTTAATTTCCCAAGATATTTACATAATTTAAAAGCCTTTTTGTTTAAAAATGAGATGTAGAGTAACTTGGAGACATCAACAGTACCTCACGTAAATAGGAACATAATCCTGTAAAATTATATCTTCAACCCTTATTTCAGCTCCTGGGAGCGTTGGAGGCTCAGTGTTTCACAGGATCACAAGATCATCACAGACAAAGGTTTTACTGGCTTAGCTCATTATGCAAATATATGTTTGAGGGCCCAGTATTGGGACCAGCTATTGCAGTCGAGCTGAAGATATGCAGCATTTTAAAGGAGGCACACTACTTGGTAGGAAAGTGAGCTTTGCATGTTTGTCTGTCAGCAGAGCTGATGACTGCTGGGTAGAGTAGTCTGCATGGGAGGAAAGGAGGTGGAGAAGGTGTGCTTGGCTTCCCAGCTCACACAAGTTCCTATTTAAGATATCCCTCTCTACACAGATATTACAACGGGAGTGTGGGCAACTCCTGACACAGCAGGCAGACTCAGGTTGGATGAGCTGTAAGCTCTTTCTAAAAGTAAGTTTCCTTGAGGTGACTTGTCTATTTCTACAGAATCATCCTAGAGCCTTGGCTACATTACCCAACTTCATAAGCAGGAAATGAAGGTTTAACCCATAGGGTTGGTCATGCAGCTCCATTGACACCCGTGCAGACATAAAAGTGATCATGGGTTTGTGACTGCAGGGCTCCTGTGCATCATATATTTGAAATTCATATTAAATATTAGAGCAGCTTGATTTATGTTGGTTTGTTTGAGACCACATCACGCTTTCCAACAGCAATCCCTCATTACTGGGGTTTAGGACTTGGCTACACATGTTCTCTCCCTCAGCTGAAACATGGCAACCAGCCTGGAAAATATTTTTTCTTCTTTTTCTCCCTTTTACTAATTGTCTTTTTGGCTCCCTGTAATCTGGGATGGACATTGATAGCCCCATGAATTTGCCATGGCCAAAAGCTGCACTGTGAAGGCCTACAGGATAAGGACCAATGCAGGCTAATAACTGAATTGTAATAGGGAAGGCCTGGGAACCAAATCTGTTGTTTATCCTAGCTCAGTCCTCTAGACATGGGGTTTCACCTCCTGTCTGGTGTCAAGCCTGTTACTGTGGCTGTGACCCACAAAACCTGCCAGCACTTTGTGTTGGCACCCTTCTCTGCTGAGCAGTAAAGCAAAACCTGAGAAGGGGAGATGCATTCTCTCTGCTGGCACCTCAGGCTGGAGATTGTGCACCTTTTCCTCCAGTCCTACCCACAGCATGATGGTGAAGGTGCAGAATGTCTGGTAGCTCCTGGCTGGTCGTCTGCCATTTGGGCTGTGGAACCTAAGTTACAACAGGGTGGCTGAGTGCCAGCATGTCATGTCTTCCATTGCAACTGTCCCTGTAGCTGCCATTACATCACAGAAACTGGGTAATAATCTCAAAAAATGTGTTCCTTCATGAAAGAGGAAGGTCAAACAACTCATATTTTTTGCAAGGTCAGTGCACAGGGAGTTGCTGACAGGTTTGAGGTTTGCAGTCTGGTTTCTATGAGTTGTTCCCGAGTTAGTGGGCTCTGCCGTGGGGGTACAATCATAAAGCTATGAATAAAGCTTGCTGCAGGTTTGTAGATCCCCTAGAGCTCACTGCTGCTCACTGAGTCTCCTCCTGGCAGGATTGTGTCCATGCTGATCCCTGTGACCAGCCGCACCCGTGTCAAGCGCAGCGGCATCAGCCCCCTGCACTTGGCGGCCGAGCGCAACAACGACGAGATCCTGGAAGAGCTGATTGAAGCTGGCTACGAGGTCAACACCGCCCTCTCTGATGAACGCTCCTGCCTCTACGAGGACAGACGCACCACCCCACTCTATTTTGCTGTTTTTAACAACAATATCTACGCCACAGAGCTGCTGCTGCAAGCTGGAGCCAACCCCAATGTTGACCTCATTAACCCCTTACTCATCTCCATCCGCCACGGCTGCCTGAAGACCATGAAACTGCTTCTTGACCATGGGGCAAACATTGATGCCTATATATCAAGTCATCCCACCACCTTTCCAGCTACCATCATGTTTTCAATGAAGTACCTTTCTGTGCTGAAGTACCTCCTGGATCTGGGCTGTGATGCAGGCTCCTGTTTTGAGTGTCAGTACGGAAATGGCCCACACCCTGCATTAAATTACAGGCGGGAAAGACTGAATGATCCTCAAGTGACCAGGGAGCCAGCTGTAGTACAGGTAAGCACTGCCCAGTCTACCTGCAGGACTTCTAAGGACATCTCCTACCAGTGGGTTCTAACAACATTAGTGTATTTTTTCTTCCAACTTTTTTGCAAGAGAAAATCATAAATAAAGTAGGGATTGCCAGCAAACATTCTAAGTTTGTGTCCAATGACTGCAGGAAGGTAGAGAAAAGCCACTGTGGCCGTAGCTTGAATTTACAGTGAATTGTATCCATCCTGACAGTCTTACTGAGAGTTCTCCAATGCTCTTTTCCTCTGGACCTGAGGTGCCAAAAGTGAGGCATATTTTCTTGAAAAACATATGGATGATAGCATATGGGAGGTAGAAACCTTCTTTTTTAACTTGCCCTGTAGGATTTGTTTAGTCTGATACAGAATGTTAGCCACTGGTTACATGAAAACAGTCTAGTGCTTCACTCTGTGAGGGTAAACCAGTGAATGTGAACAACTGCAATTTCTGAGTCTACTGGAAAAGCAGTCATGGAGAGAGAGCATAAATTATTACATTAGCTATGTGACTGAGTTATATTTGAAGATTTCACAAGAGATTAGGAGATTTAGGTCTATGATTTAATATTTTTGAAGCCATTTACAGGCTTTAGATATCTACATTTTATACAAGTATCTTTGCAGTCCTTTCTAAAATGCAGCTGGTCTTAGCTTCTATTGAGCTGGAATGGGACTCTCAATCCCTTAAAGGACTTTGCAGAATTTCATATTATACTTTTTTTTCTGATTTCTGTATCTCCTCTCCTTCCAATGTATCTCAAAATCTAATGCTCCACTCAAAATTTTCTGTCCTTCAACATGCTACTCAAAAATGAAATCTCAACATGGCAGTTTTTTTATTTTGCAAAAAATTGAGGACAAAATCAATCAGCTTCTATCTAGTGTAAGTGCAGCTTTGAGGGATTCAGCAGAATCCCAAAGGTATGGTTACCAATATATGTTCTTTTATGGTGTAAAGAATAAAGGAAAACATTAAATGATTCTAGGAAATCTTGACCTTTTTATCAGTCCTGTCTTCTAAAAGACTTTACTCTCAGTTAACATATCTGGGGAAAAAAGCCAATTGAAAAGAAAATCTTATAGAGAGAATTTTAGGAGTCCATCACAGTACTCTCTTCTCCTAAAGAGGACTTTACCCTCAAGAGTCTTTTGTCACAACAAAATTCCTCCAGTATACTATATTTTTTATCAAAGAAAATTTATAAAATACATCATCTCTAGTTCTTGATCTGTGATATGGTAGCACACTGAGTGAACAGAGAGATGGAATTCCAAGAAAAGTAGTCAGGGTTTGTCTGTAGCCCTCTATGGTATCCTAGCCACTCAAAACCAGTTCCTTCTGGATCTCACCTGAAATAATTACCTAAGAAAATATTAGGTCACTCACAAAAAGTCATTGCCTCAAAGGTCACATCGTATGAGGCAGAGAAAGAAAAAATTGTATAAAAATTTATGTGTCCAGAGAGAAAGCAGTGAGGAGATATGCACACAGAAAAAAAAAAAAAGTAATCCCTTCCCTCTAATATTGTTTTTTATTTGCTTTGCTTTTACTGCTAGGGCTAGGATTTTGGCTAATAAAAGTGAGGTTCCTGTGGTAGCTTCATAATATGTAGTTATGATATGATTTATATTCTGAAATATGGAGGATCTTATGAAACTACAGCCTTGTCCACACAAAGGATGTTCTTCTATTGTGTAAGATTACGAAAGGATAGTAAATCTTAATTATTAGTCTTTATAAAGGCCACGAAGTACTGTAACTGGGTTTGGAAAATGCACAAATATAAATAATAAGTGATGCTACTAAATGAATGTGTCCTGGAGAAAGTGAACACAGAAGAATGGTTGCTGACCCTCTCCACACCTGGGGAGCTGCTGCTGATGCCGGGCAGTGGGGCGGAGGGCAGCGGCGTCCAGCCACGAGAGGGCATTCGGGTGTCTGCCGAGAACGCAGCCTCAGCGCCGCCGGCCCCGCGCCAACCCCGCTGCCTGCTGCTGCAGCTGGGCAGTGCTCTTCTTTATTTTGCTACGCTTATTGTCCTGCAATGTGTTTTGAAACGTGCTCATTCCAGAAGGTGTTTTTGTAAACCGAGTTTGTGCACAGGGAAGAGAGAAAAAAGGCAGGCAGGGTGTCTGGTGGAGACAAGAAGAGAGCAAGATCCAGTGTTTTATGGCCCTGCATGTGTCTTCATTTCAATTCTCCTAAAGCAGTCACTGCAAGGAGGTGATGTGCAGGTGCCTGGTCCGTGTCTCACACGGGTAACTGCATGGCAGTGACACAAACACTGCAGTGACAGCCAGACAGACAAAACTGCACTCCCTATAAGCAGCCCAGGTAGGAAACTGGGTTGTCTGCTGCCATCCTTCTGACACTACTGTCTCTAATTGTCCTGGGAAACATTACATGGTGATGTTTGGTGAAAAATAAGAGTCAGAAGAGTAGTAAACACCTCTGTAAATGTTCTCACCTTGAACAAAATAACCTTATTTTCCACAGCTCTATTTTACTAGGTGAACTAATAACATTTTACTTCTGAATAAGAGTATCCACACAAGAGTTTAATGATTTTGAGTTAGGACTCATGCATGAATAATCAAATTTGATCTAGTTAAAGGAATTTAAACTGAGAGAGCTTTAAGCTAGTGCATTTCCTTTCCTGTTTGATGTGGGCTTAGAAGGTGTTTGCAGACAGGCTGAGTGACTAAATTGATGGATGGTGCTTCAGCCACCAGCATTCAATAGGGTTCAGCCCTGTGCCTGAATTCTCATCCACACAGCATGATTTAATTGATGTTAAACTTCCTGACTGCTTGCATGCAGATTTTGTCCACAGATATCTTCACCATATGCAGAGCCCTAAGAGAGACAGATGAAACTGACTGGTATAAAATACATATTTAGATTAAAGTGGGCAGATTTTTTTTAAAAATGAGACTGCTGAAAGTCATGTTCTTAAATCTGTTCTTCAGTATCTCCATAAGAAGCCCTCAATGCAATGAATTTTGGTACTCTGCAGCTCACACTGGAGACAATAGAAAATTTGCATGATCCAGAACTGAGCAAGGAAGGCACCCTCTATAAGGCCAAGGATAGTTCTCACACGAGTGAGTAAAATAGCCAGGAATTCATCTGTGCAGAGATTTCTCCACACTTGTTTCTAGTAAGATGTTTGGTCCCCCAAGCTATAGATACAAGCAGGTCCACAGGAAGTAGGAGGTGCTGCATTCTTCTGAATCTCCCTCTTTCCCTAAGATTCCATTTTACCTCCCAGAGCCCCACCCAAGAGGGGAAAGGACCCAGCATGCTATGTCACAGGGCCCTGGACTGCATGGACCTTCCAGTAGCCCCTGACTAGCTTGGGGCAAAGTTCCTCTTTCCTTGTATTTCTGTGGAAGTAGGATCTTGGGACTTGCAAACAATTCAGCATTATTGCATGCTCCAGAGCTCCTGACTTTGCCAGGGATTTGTGTCATCCTATGATTGCAAAGAGGGAGTTCTGCCCTCAGCTGGAAAAGAACAGGCTTTAGTTGAAGTTTTCTGAAGGGAAACTGGTGATTGCACTCACAGCTGGTAGAAGGAGGGTACCATCAAAGCTATCAGGGCTATTGCAATTGCTGTTTCCACAAGTGCATTTATGTCCCACTGATGGTAGTCCATCTGTTTTGCCTTGAAGTTTTGTGAAATGGTGTCTACTCCAGAGATAAGTCGCTGGGCTGGGCCGATCATCGATGTTCTTCTGGATTATGTGGGAAATGTGCAGCTCTGTTCCCGGCTCAAGGAGCATATTGACAGCTATGAGGACTGGGCTGTCATTAAAGAAAAAGCAGGTATGGTCTCCCAGAAGAGAATCCAGCACAAACAGTCCCACTGTTGGATTCAAAACCTCATTCACCATCTCCTCTTAGTATTCATCCCATAAACTTGAAATCCTTGAAAGGATTTCCCTTCTGTGACTGACCAGGTATGAGTGTCAGAAATTTCTGGCATGTCACTGGCCCTGTGGTGAGAAATGCACATCAGCCATCGATCTGACCCACTGGGAATGAGCACAGCAGTGCAGAAAGGCCCATTTGGATGTAGCTGGGGTTCAATCAGATCAGGACAGGTGGGCAGCACAGCCATCTCCACAGCAGCCTAGCAGGCACCAGTGGCCTTTAAAGCCTTTATTAATATTCCACTCTCCTAATATCCTTTCCCTCAGGAAAAAGTCTTTCATAGATATTTTCAGAATCAGTTTTTTGGCACCAAGCTAAATTTGGTACCTATTGCGTTTATTTTCATTGGGAAGGCTAAACACTTTGAAGTAGCTTTTTAAAATCCTCCTAGAAAGCCCATTGCTATGGCTGAGATGGGTACAGCACCCCATCCTCCAGGCCCACATCCTTCCCCATGTCATGCCTCAGTATATATGTTTTGCCACCGGACATATTATCCCTTCATTACAGAAAAAACCCTTTTTTTCATTCTTCCTTCTCCCATTTTCCTCCTGATACTCCCCTGCCCAAGCTGAGCTCAAGTCCCTCAAGTTAAAACCCGTTCTGCTCATGTTTCTGACCCGCCTGTCTTTCAGAACCTCCACGACCTCTTTCCCACCTTTGCCGCATCAAGGTCCGGAGCCTGGTTGGAAGGAACCGCATTAAACTCCTGGACACGCTGCCCCTCCCCGACAGACTGATCCGCTATCTACAGCACGACTACTCACAGTGACCCCCCAGCACACTGGATGTGCAGCAGCTTCCCAGCGTGGCACCCAGCGTCACCACGGTGGCACAGGTGCACAGCAGGGAGGAATTGCTGCTGGCTTGGTCAAGCACCCTCCCGTGACTAATCTGAGAGAAATGCGCTTTTGAAGCAGGAGTGAGCAGAAAACGGAGGAGACAGCTAACATAGGAGACTGCTGTTAGGTTTTTCAAGAGAAAACACATATAATTCACCTCAGACCTTAGTCTGCAAAGAAGAATAAATGAAAGCCAATACTTACAAATGAGTAGTGCTGAAGCAAGTATCAGTGAGGAACTCAAAAGTGTCCTGAAGCTGTGGTGGAGCTTAGCATCCTTGATGTGGTCACAATTCAGAACTTGTCAAGAATCAACATGTTTGGGAAAGCAATCACATTACCTTCACTGACTGAGATTTTTATTGTAGTTTCTGTTCTATTGTTTGGATTTCTGCTAAGTGTGTTGGTTGCTAATTCTCTGATATTTTGATACCACCTTGCTAACACCTTTACTTCTTTTTTTGTACCTTTCTTATTAAGTACTTGATTTATGAACCTTCAAATCTCAGAACTCTTTAATAGACTAAAATCCAGAAATGCTGAATCCTTTAAAAGTCAAGGAAAGGTTTATTTAAGGAGGATGGAAGAATTATATTTGCACATAGTGAGCGGAGTTCATTCTGTATTATATTTGCAATAGGAAGTAAGTGAAATTTTGCTTGAGAGAATTTCCTAGACTAGGGATTTGAAAGCAACCCTTAGCTCTTTCAGGTTTTTTTGGTGTAAATTAGAAGTAGCTGCACTGTAAACAGTACGTTTATGCTTTCACGAAGCTGGTGTCAGAACAGAACAAAGCCCTAGAGGAGCAGGAACAGAGAGAGTGATATGAAGGAGAGAGGCAACACTGCTGAACCAACTTATTCTCTTCCTCCCCCAGAAGATCTTATCTCTATAAAACCCAGCTCTCCAAACTCCTTGGACCTCTGTGGCTGTAACAATACATGACTGAAAGTAAGAGAAATTATTTGAAAATTATGGAATTCAAACTGCAAAACTTATGGAAATGAATACCCAGAATTAGGTTTCCAAATCCTTACTCAGATGCCGAAACAATGGCAAGTTGCTTGCACCAGGTGTTGTTCCACTTAAACCAGGGGAATCATATACAGTGTCAGATATTACTGAGGCAGAATAAAAAATCTCAGAATTTAGCCCTGAATTTTCTGACTTTGGAAGTTTGAAGTATCTTTTAGCTTCCTTTGACACTGATGAAAGTTATTATCTCAGCTTCTTTGAAAATTAGGGCACCTATTTACAGCTCAGATCCACAACTGATTTATGGCAGCTTAACAAGTCACCATCTATCTGCTGAACCACTATAATTGTCCGTGAAATTCTTTTATTGAAGTTTTTAACAAGTCACATTCCCTCACAGCTGGGGAGGCCAAGGAGCCCATGAACAGTTATTGGCAGAGACTACAGATCCCTTGACAGGTGTGACTTGGTGAACTGCTTTGATGAGTGCTTTATTCTTCACTAGGCACCCAAGAAAGAATGGAAGAAACTAAATTTGGAACTACATCTTTGCAGATCTTATGCTAGAAGCACACTCCTTACCTTAGGTGACAGAGGAGCTGTGCACCATGGCCTGCTTGGAGTCCCCACCAGAGACCTTACAGATCTGGTTTTGTTTGTTGGTCTGCATACCATCCACGGGATATGACAGAACTCTAAGTAGGGAAAATACATTGCACTGAGTTTTATTTGTGTGGAGTTTTATACCTTATCACAGGACTAAAGTGTGTTGCACAAATACAAGTAATACAATCTGTCTGGGCACACAGACTGTGATGACTTTGCATGAAATGTCATCACTTGTGGGACAGGATGTGAGCAGAAGAAGCACAGGATTACAGGATTGCTTACTCTGTCCATTGCTATCCCCTCTAAAAATGCAAAAATTGAAAAACCAACAGAGTTTCAATTCACACTGAACACTGCTCTTGTAAAGCTTTGAAAGAAAGTCAGGTGAGATTCCTCCACTGGTGAAATTTCATCCAGTAACTTCCTTTACTGCCAGTTTAAGATCTACTCCCTTGTCTCCTGCAGGGTGAACAGGGAATTGGTTTAGGTTAGAAAAACATTGGGTGGAGAGAAAAGGAACAAGAAATCACTATATCAGTTCTGCCAGTGAAGGCCCTGTATTGGTAAGCAGTACCTGGAGAAATAGGAAATCACTGTGGAGTTCATGCATCTCTTACTTTTGGGGGCTGTGCAACAAAGGTCTGGGTCTTACATTGATATAAATCAGAAGTCCTTGAAATAAAGTGTAAAAAAGCAGAGTTGTAGAGGGGGATGGATACAGACAGAGCTTGGTGGAGGCCACTTCAGAGTCTGGTGAGCAGTGACAGCCCCGGAGACCCTGGCAGGTAGAAGGGCTCACAATCACCAAGTACATAACTCCAGAAGTGGGATTTCATAAGCATCCCAAACTGGGAATTTCCCCATAGCCAACATTTTTGTGTCCACAAAAGTCTGGCAAGTAGCAATTTCTTTTTATGTCCTTGGAGAAGCTGAAACTGGGTTTGAACAGGATAAATATGGAAAGCCCATTTCTTCTTTCAACCAAGAGACCTTTATTTCTATTGGGAGACCCATGTCCTAGCTGCTGTCAAAGATCTGTCCTGAGCAGGAGTCACTGAGCCAGAGAGCACTGGTCTGATGGGAACATAACACAACTGTGGGAAGGATACGTGCATGCTGTGCACAGAAACTGAGGTGAGAAGAGTCCATCTGTTAGAGGGGGAGTCTGGTAATTACAATGTTATTAAGTTCTTTCTGCTTGATCTTTAAAGCAAACCTTCACACACTCAGTTTACATTTATTTGCACTGAAATGGAGCCCACTACCTCTCCACTCCAGTCACTGACATACTATTTTGTGCACAATACTGAATCTGCACAAATTCAATGTGCCTTTAATGCATCTATTTACATTTACTGTGAAAAGAAAAATACTCCAAAACCCAGGCAAGCCAGGCTTTGTAAGCAGATCAGTAATTCTAGTGCAAGGTAAAGTGGCTTGTTTCACTGAGTGTGATAGTTAGACTCCTTCAGAGATGATGACTTTATGTGAAATGCTCTAGGAATATTTCATGACCAGGTTACTGTACTTTTTTTTACTGCAACATGTGCAATTCACTTGATGTTCTTGTGCACTTTTTTGATTTTTTTGTTTCATTTTGTATGAAAGTTTTTTCATTTACTTCCCCCTTCCCATTATTTATAAAAGCTGTTGTGTTTTTAAAAGTTTAAATCTGCACTGTTCTAGTAAATAGCAGCTCTCAAATGTTATGTTTCCATCTTTCAAACAATGTATGAATAAACAAGTAGATTCTTAAGGACTATCAGCTGTCCTGAATAGCAACATCAACCATCAACCAGCCAAACACAAAAATATCCAGAAAAATTCTGAATCAATCCAAGCTTGAATAATTAATAATTCCATTGTTAATCTCAGGGATGAGAGAACAGTAAGTATTGCTAGAGAGGAGACAGAGTTGCTATAATTTGTAAACCTTTTTCAAAGTCTCACACATCCCCATTCAGGGATTTTGAATATACTTAACAATTGTCCTCTGTTCGTTTGTGTTTTACTTCACTGCTGCTCCAGTTCAAAGCCCCAGCAAGGGCCATTGCCTGCCTTGGGCTGGGGGGGGCATCTTCCATGTCACAAAGGATTTTGAAAAATTAACATTAGTTTAAATCTGAGTGTATGAGCATAAATATTTGAGTCAGAGGTCATTTAGAATGGTCTGTTTCAATCCTTTATCACAACTTTAAAACACATTATTCTACTACATGGAGAATGTGGAGCAATATACATTCAAATAAAAAGGAGTTTTAAAAAAGTAAAAAAAAAAGAAAACTAGGAATTTAATATTCAAAATATAGAAACTTGGTTTTAACTCTCTTCTTCCTCTGGATTTCTCCAGAAATAAAATTTATATAGAGGCTATCCACTTTGCCAAGTATTTTAATTTTTACTGAAGTCCTTATTCTGGTGTGATCCACAGCACTTAGAAATTTCCCTAATGAACTCAAGGAGGAACACTTAAGCACAGCAACTACTGCAATATCACAGTTCATCCCATGACCTGGTCTGGCCACCCAGATGGAAATCCAGACCAAGACCAAGGAGGCTGCTCTGTATTGATAGTACTGAAACAGAGTTCAGCATCTGGCTGCATCTGGATTATGGCAGCAACACAGAGCTATTGATGTGAGAAAAGCCCCCCCCCATTTCCATGTAACAAAATTCCTTACCTACAGGACTGTAAATGAAAAGCTGTTGTTCTCCTACCTTTAACTTCAATGGCTCTGGCTTTTGTTACACCCCTTTTGGAGAGGGACAGCTTCCTCATGGATTTTTTCCAAAAAAGGGAAAGGCATCTAAATATGTTTCTATCTTTACTTCTGGATCAAGAGTTAACCTGAAGTCTTTGGCCCCTAGATTGGCTCTTTAGCTCCTCACATCTTGTATTTAGTTGCAGGTATGTGCTACCAAAGGCATTTCCTGCTCTCTCTCCTACAGTCTATACTGGCTTGATACAGAAATCAAGTGCCATAGTGGGGAGAAAGCAATGAAAGCCATCTCTATTTCTACTGTTTGCCTGCACTACAAACACATTGTTTCCATAAAAGTGAACATTGGTGGGATATGTGAGGTTTAAGGAAAGAGTAAACCACTTTTAGCCTGGGAGTAGAATCATAGAATATTTTAAGTTGGAAGGGACTCACAAGGATCATCAAGTCCAACTCTTTAATGAATGGCTAATAGAGGGATCAAATCCACAACCTTGGCATTATTAGTACCAGGCTCTAACCAATTGAGCTAATCCCAGTGGTAGTTCATATCCTAATAAAAGTTGCAACCTGGTTATATAATACCAAGGCCATTAGAAGATACAAAATGATACTCTTCAATTGCTTCAAATGATATTTTTTTAAATTACTGCAATGCATTCAAATGAAGCATTTTCTGGTTTTCCCCTTGTAGAGGTATCAGGAGTCATGGAGAACTATGCTAGTCACAGACCAACCAACCAAGGCCACTTTTTTATTGAGTCCTGGGGGAAGTTCCCATTAGCTTCAGCAACAGCAGATTCAGGCCCTGGAAATCATGGGTGTCCATTCTTTGGCCCTTTTTTGTCCCAAAATATACTTTTCTTGACTTCAGTGATTTACTCCAGTATAGCCAAATAGACACATATACCTGCAGTATTAAACCTCTCATATCTCATTTCTGTGTCTTAGTACCACTTTCTCCATGGGCTAAGAGAAACCTAACTTAAAAACACTTCCTAATAAATTCTCCAATGCCAATTTGCTAAAAAAAATTAGGAAAATGCTAAGCAAAACATTTACAGCCAGGTCTTGTGAAAACATCTTAAAATCAGGCAAAATAAAATATATCTCTCAGCCAAAAATCAAGGCAGTCTATTCTTTACTTTTTTCTTCCATCACACCCAATGGTTTTGTGTTAAACTAATAAGATTCCTTATTTATTCTGTTGATGCAGAGCAATTCCTGATGTGGAAATTCATCCCTATTTCATTTGCACCAGCTTAGCTCTGGCTAATTACTTAATAATTAGCTAAGATTTACTTACAGGAAAATTACTTCTGATTTGTATAAATCTGAACAGGCAGAGATTTCAGCCGTCATATCTCCCCAACAGTTGCAAATCAAACCCATGCCTACCCAGTGGGGCAAAACTAAGACTGCATTTGCAGAATCACCAAAATAAAATTACCTTTTTTCTTCCCTTATTTTTTTTCCTTTAATTCTGTCAGTATTTACATACAACAAGAGCTTGAATCAATCACAAGTGGGTTTTATATCAAATACCACCCTTCCAGTCTCTTGCATGCAAAACGAAATGACCTGAATATCTTGACTTCTCTGGAATTACTTTAAAATACAAAAACTCTTTGAATGCGTTTAATTCATTCCATTTCACTGCTGCTGCCGCAGGGCAGCCCCAGAAAAGATGCTCCCACGTGGAGGAGGTCTCCTAGGTGTTACAAGTGCAGCTAGGAACGGCTCGCAGCCCCGCTCGCCGCGGCTCAGACTAAGGCCCTTCGATGAAAGAGACCAGGTCATGCTCCGTGCCACCGGCTTGGCAAGGTTTATTCCCGATTCACCCCCGTGCACAGAGAGGAGAGTGTGCCCAAGTACCTTCCCAGCAGTTCCTAATTCCCTGCCGCCCGCCCACGAGGCACAGGGTGCGACCGCCGGCCTCCTTCCGCTGCCGCTCGGCGCTGCCAGCAGCTCATGCCCGGAGGCTGGCCGGGCGTTTCAAACCCCCCTCGGGAGCTGTCGTGTTCGGCATGACTCCGACTCCCGCCCCGCTAAAGATAGCCAAAAACATTGAAGATGGGAGGGGGGATGGCGGGCTTGGTGGGGATGGGTTTCAGAACCATGGGCCTGTAGAGTTTCTGCCCCGGGCCATCGGCCTCCTTGCAGAAGGGCGGCACCTCCGCCGGCAGCGTGGCCGCACTCTTCCTCCACAGCCCCAGCCCCGGGAAGGGCGACGGGGGCAGCGCGCCCGGGGGCTGGTACACGCCTGGCCCGGGGCAGGGGAAGGGGCAGCAGGTCCAAGCACCCACTCGGCCCGAGAGGGCCCCGGCGGGGTCCTTGTCCCCGGCATGTGGCGCAGTGTCAGGGTGGCTCTCCGGCCCAGCAGCGTCTGGACTCCGTTTGCTTTTCTTCCCCTCATAGGGAGGAGGGTCTCTGGGTGCTTGCAGCCCCTCAGGGCTGGCAGCAAAGGCTCTGGCCGTCAGGCTCTGGGCCGGCCGTGGCTCTTCCCAGAAGGAGGCGGGGAGCTGTCGCTTCCTCATAGGCACCTGGTCGGGTCGGGCAGCCTCGGGTTTTTGTTCCTGCAAAACCCGTTCCCCGGTGAGGCTCTCCTCTGCCTCGGCTGCCTGCATCACTTTGTCGGCGGCAGCCCCGCCGTGCGGGCTGGGCTCAGGTGCCTCGGGCAGGGGGCCGCGGGCCCGGTCCTCTGCCCCCCTGCGCCAGCCACACTCAGGGGCTTTGCTGGGGTGACACCGTGGGATCCGTGAGTACTTCTGAGAAAACCGCTTGAGCTGCTTCTGCAAATATTTTCTGTGGTCAACTGACCGGCGACAAGGAGCTGATTTATCCAAAGCCGCTTTGATGTCGCTCGAAGCCAGGTTAACGAAGTTCAGTAGAGTTTTTACCTCGCTGTCCGATGCCATCTCACTGGATGCACCGCGCAGAGTTTCCCATGAAAAGTTTATAATCCTTCTTCAGACAAACCTCGGCAAACCTGCGAAACATGACAGGCAGACTTTTGAGCGAGAAGCTTTGGTTCAACCAGCACTAAGCAAACGGAGGGAGGACATGTCAAACTTCTCAGCCACACAAACAAGTTGTCGGTCAGCTCGCTGCCATGCAGGGAAGCTGCCGTGGGACCGGACGCGTCCCCGCAGCCCACGGCCCCGCACGGCTGTCCCGGCACAGACCGCACGGGGAGCGGCTCACAGGGACAGCACGGCTGCCCCGGCACACACAGACCGTACCGGGAGCGGCTCACAGGGACAGCACGGCTGCCCCGGCACACACCGCACGGGGAGCGGCTCACAGGGACAGCAGATCAGCGCCTAATCTCGTTAGGGAGCGCTGAGCTGGACAGAGCCGCGGTGGCCGCCCTGTAAGCGAGCACGGACACTCACCCGGCGAGCGGCAGATGCTTTTCTCACCGGTGCTGGCGGCAGCGTCGCTGCAGAGGAGAGAGAGGGAGAGAGAGAGAGAGAGAGCCCCTTCCCCGCTAATCTCGTTAGGCAGGTTACACACCGCCAACCTCGGCGGAGGCAGCCGGGGCCCGCCAGTGTTTGGATGTAGTTTAGCAAGCACTTGAGCAAGCTGAATGAATATCGACTCCAGCGAGTTCGGGGCTCTCCCAGGCCAATCAGAAGCCACTTTGCCAAATACAAAGCATCCCAATCAGGCATCAGCCTCCCCTCCTTGCATTCTTTGCCATCACAAATTGTCTCCATGGGGACAGCCGCAGAAAGACAGCTAATAAATACAATCATTTCCCCATGATTTCTACCATTCTCCCTATCCCCTTCACCCCGATGGAAACCTTTCATTTTAAAATTACACAATTCAAAGCGAAATTGCTGAAGAACAGTTAGGAAAGTTTAGACACCCTTTTCTCTGCATTCTCGAAAGCTGTCTGGGGGCTGATACTAAACATGCTTCATTGGCACAGGACAATATAATACGGGGGACTGGACTAGCCTACATTTAACTGTTCCCCATCGGAGCATTTTTTTTTTTAAGGGTAGGATGATGTCAGAAAAAGGTAGGAAAGGAACAAATCTCTAAAGAGATGTGCAGATATCCATGGAAAGGGAGCTTGAGCGCTCAAGAATCTTGTCTTTATGTTTGCCCCCTCAATTGAGTTACACAAAAGCTGAATTACCCATTCAAACTACCCGAACAAAAGGATGGAGTTGGATAGTACTCTTGCATCTGTAGTCAAACAGTTAGAGACTTAAATCGAGTCGTCATGATGGAGAAAGAGTTAGACAAAGCCCATAGAATTGCCATCAGCAAACATTTTCCTGTGTCATATTAGTGGGTCTCCATGACTCCCCCTGGCCTGGGGACAATAGCACAAGTTTGCACACTCGACTACTGTCACCCTGCCAACGCTGGCAAGGAGCAGAAACAGGACAATCCTTTAAGGGGAAAGCATGCCCGCTGCAGGGAAGGTAAGAAGAGAGGGAAGAAAAGGCGTGTGAAATGCTAATTGAACTGCTTCCTTTACTGATCCAGAGTTATGCGAGCCCTCTGCCTTCTCGAAGGCTTGTCCCTAAGGGGTGACAATTACTTAAAAGCACAGTAAAACCTAGAGCTAGAGGAAAAGGAGAGCAGAAGAGCTGCCCTTGGTGTGCAGTGATGACACAGAGCTGGCAGCAGCGTATATGCCAGCCAGCACCCGCTGCCTCCCACAGCTGAAGAAGCTTTGCTCCTGCTCTCTAGTCCCCAGTACCCTGGAGATGGGAAGACTGGATAGGGGCACAGCACCTGTGCACCCATCATCAGGGAGTTACTGCCAGCTCTGAACCAGATACAGATGTGTATTGAGGAAAGCAGGGACTGAAGTCCAAGACATTTTGCAAGTAAAATCTGTTTTACTATTATGAAGCATCAAAGGCCTGAGCACTGAGGGATGAAAACAGCCACATTTTACATGTATTTTACTGACTGTTATTTTATTTTATTTCTGTTTATTCGATTTTCATCACAGGAAGGCAAGATCCAGACTATGCCATTATATAGAAGTCTGGGCAGTGGCCTCAGGGATGACTCTTCATGATCCTTGTATTGGTGCACTCATCCCTACTCACACCTTTTCTCTCAGTCTGGCCTGAGCCCTATGTGGTGGTGCCCAGGCTGAGGTGTTTCTGGTCTAGGGAGACCCTGGGTCAGGAACAGAATGTGCTGCAGAGCTGTTGGCAGCACGGTGGGCTGTAGCACAGTGGCTGATTTGCTACTTGCAGGTGTGCCTCTCTCCTCCTAGTGTCTGTGTGGCCTGCACAGACACTTCTGTGCAGCTAAGGCTGCAGGGAGAGGTTTTGTTTAGCTTATTCAAAGAGATGCACACCAAGGGGTCATGTTTCTCTTTGCAGGAATAAACTGACTCCTGTGCTTGAGGTTTCAAACCCAGCCTGGGACACCATATTTCATGGTGCAGTCTCCCACTAGAGGTAGTTGGTTTCCCAAGGTGGAAAAAGGGAGAGATAGATAAGTGGCAGGTGCCTGGGTGACAAAGATTATGTCAGGATATTAATGAACTATGTCCTCAGAGGCCTGGGAAACTCGTGCCATGTATTATGAGACCTACATCCAATCATGGTGGCTCCAGAACCCTGGGCTGTGCTCTGGGCCTGAGGGCTAGTGGGTTGCTTGGATTGAGGAGGGTGGATGTGACTTGCCTGCTTACTGGGGGATAACAGACCTGCACACCTCCAACACACTCACTGCAGGAGCCCTTTCTAAGCTCCTGTGCTACAGCCATGCCCATCTTTTCCCAGAAGGATGCTCGTGCAGGATGTGGCTCCTTGGGCACTACATAGCAGGGGTGGAGGGGCTCCCCACGCCTAGCTATGCTCTCTGCTCTGCCATCCCATTCCCCTGCAGCTGGAAACAGTGGGGTGCCAGAGGGGAATGAACCAGCAAGCAGGATTTAAAAACCAGAGCAACCCACCCTTTCAAGGTCAGACTCAGGTTGAGCTGCACAGGGTTTTCTCTAAGAGGCCACCGGAGCCCTTTTGTTCCTCGCTGCTCTCGCCATGTTCATCCCAATGTACATGTGAAAGGAACAATTAACAATAGGGCACTCCTCTATGAGGATCCAATGCACTTTGAAGTGTCCACCAAGCAAAGGCTCAAGAATGATACATCATTTTCCACTGTGAACATGTCAAACTAGTACAGCAATTGAAAAAATGTCTCCACATGCCTTCCCAGCATGCAGACAGGGACCAGCTGGAGAGCTACTTCATATCCGACATGTCACCTCCTGACAGCTGTCTTCTTGGGAATTGTTGGTATGTAAAGTTTTCTAACTCCTTTTTTTAAGTAAAGCACAAGAATAAATTCATTCACTTGAAATTGCAGCCAGGCCTTTTCTAAAATGAAGCATTTCCTTTGAGACTAAATGAAGAAGAGAGGAAAGAAGATCTTCTTGCACAAATATATCCGCAATTTTTTTTTTAATTGGGTCACTAATCATAAGCGTTGTCAACTTTTAGTCACTTCTATACCAAAATCTCACAAAGTTTTTTTCCAGAGTGAGGGGCCCATTTAGCAAAGGTATTCCAGCATTAGGTTATCCTGAGCCATGTGAGCACACCCACTAACCAAAATGCACACCATTAGCTGGGGCAGGGATCCCTCCCCATTAGTGCTACAAGCATTTCAAATAGCAGGAACACCTAAATCATGCTGGTAAAGCAAAAGGCAGCTCAGTGAACGACTGAGCAGTACAGAGGTGATACAGAGGAAGAGAGGAGAAAAATAAATTCCCATTGTTTTATAAATTTTTTAAACTATTTTTCCCCAATTGGGTGACAGTACTGTTACTCCTTGTTGAGCCTAATGGATGTGGACTTTGAAGCAAAGAGAAAATGGGGCTCCAACTGTTTTGAAATGTTAGAAAGTTAGCTGGAACATCTCAGATGTGCCACATGTGAATTGTTCCTTTTCTTTGTCCAGTCAACTATGGGCAGTTAAAAGCAAAGATAATTCAGTTGCATGATCTGTTTTCACTCACCTGCTGCCTCCTAAGTCTCTGCTTTGTCTTCACACTTGAAAAGGAGAGCCAAGAACCTGAGGGGAGGTGATGGTGATTCATGGTGAAACCAGAAGTACTGGCCTGGAGAGTAGTAATATTGGGATGGAGGAAGGCCACTAAACCTCTTCCTGTGGAATCCTGATTTTAGATTGCATGTTGACAGTGACTGAAGTGGAAAGACATTAATGATGCACTGATGGCATAAAAATGGAAGATGTTATTTAACATCACACTGCAAGAACTGGGTGACTGGGTGAATGCAATGGGAGAGGAAAGGATTGCAGTGTTCCTGAGCCACATACCTCAGGAACTGATAGCAGGAATTTCTGTCATGAGGAAAAATGTTATTGTCTGTAAATGAGAAGGGAAATCAGGTCATAGGATAAAAATGAATTTCCCTTCATCTAGTCTGAGCTTCAAAGTGTGGGCAGGGGAGAGGGATGAGGGAGAAAGGTGGTGTGGTACTGATGGCACTCAGGATCTCAAACTGGCTAAGAGCCTGGCCCCTGCCTGGGATGGAAGCTTGTCCATTCCAGGACCTGCAGGTTCATTTGAAAGTGATGTCTGACAGTGTGTGACTGCAAAGGGGTGCAGCCAAAGGCCTTACCATTCCTTCCTGCACCCAGCACACAGGCGCTGCAGACAGCAGCAGGGACATCTCTCCCTGGCACTGACACTCACACAGCCTGGTGCTGCCCCAGAGCTGAGTCCTCTAAGCTCAGGGAAAAAGAATATGGGATTTCTCCCCATTCTCGTGCTATCCAGTTGTCCCCTTTCCTCACCCTCCACACCTTGTTGAAACTAACACCTCTGCTCCCAAGAGAACAGCAGCCTGGCACTCCAGCAGATGAAGCTTTGACTCTTTCCCCACCCTCCTTTTTTTTTCCCCTCTTGACAGTCTGCTTTGACCTGAGTGACATCCTCTCTTTGCTTTCAGTCCCTGATTTTCTGCACTTGGGGACAGACTTTGAGCAGGCAGTAAGTGTTGAGGCCGTGCAGACAGCACGGGGGGGCTGCTCTGCCCCAGAGCCTGCCATTCAGGCAGATGGTGGAGGGGGCCGATGTGAATAGCTCCTGTCAGTCTCATAGAGAGAACTTTACAATTGTGCTACGTGTTGGACTGCACGTGACTAATGCCATTCTTCTGCAGGCTGCAGGCAGGACACAGCTGTTTCTTTAAGGAGAATTTTGTTTTTCTGGGCAGAAAAAAAGCACCCATGACAATATTGTAACCATGTATCCAATATTATGCTCCATAATTAGGTATGATCAAAGCCCATCCTGCCTTTCTCTGTCTTTCTTTCTGGTAAATAAGATAATGCTTTTTAAAAAAGCATGGCCTTGGTTTGGTCCTTCTGAAGGTTTAAATTCTATCTCCCCACATGGCAGGTATGCACTGAAAAAAAGCAACAGGACCAAATATAGGTTTCTTTACATAATTCTGAAGTAAATAAGTATTTCAAGAGCAGGGTGAACTCCATGACAAATGGTACAGGGTGTGTCTGTTGAGGAGAAACAGAAATGCAAAAAGAATTAAAAAAATACAGACATTAATATAAACATATGAAAGGGTGGCAACCTTCTGTTAAAAGCTGCAAAATAAGAAACACGCAATGGGCTTTGGACAGGGAAAGAGAGTGCATGGTACAGAAGAGCCATGCCAGACCAGAAGGGTAGTGTGTTCCTCCTGCCCACATTACAACCAGGCTCACAGCCCCGCTCCCTGCTCCCCTCTCTTTGGCAAGGCTTCTCCCCATGGGTATTTCTGCACTGAAATCCATGCTGGGCTCCTCAGCCCAGCAGCACACTCCTGACACTCCTGCACCTGCATTCTCTTACCACGGGGCATGGCCCTGTACCACAGCCCAGCTGGGGCTGCACTCACACTTGGCAGCCTCAGCACTTGGACAAGGTGCAGGCAGCCCCAGGCAGTGCTGCCCTGAGCCGGCCCCCATGCCAGGATGACCATGAGGCTTCAGGCAGGCACAGTGTGTGCTTCTATCCCTAACAATTCCTTCTGGCTGCCTCCCTTGCTGTATTTCCAGACACGGTATCTGCCCCTAGCGCTGGTGAATCACCCCATGGACTGTGGAGCAGGGCAAGAGCCTTGGTTTGGCTGGTGTCTGAGCATCACCCACAGATGTGTGCAGGAACTGGCTCAGCACAGGGGGAGTTCAGAGAGGGTGAGCTTTGCTTAAAGCACTTGGACCATCCCCTCTAAAGGGCGAGCCAGGAGATGTCTGAGCAAAAGGGTGTCTTTGATCTCTTTCTTCTCCTTCCATTAAAGAGCCACTGAGGCTGTAACAAGCTGCATTTCTGTGGCATAGCAGTCCCAGCTCAGAGATTGACCTTGGACCGACACTTGTTTGAGGTATTTCATACATAAGATTGATAGAGACAATAAAAGCTAATACTAGCTACTATTTTAGTTTCTCTTCGTTGAGAAACAGTTAGAAATAACAATGGTCATTATTGACAAACCAAAAAAAAATGCCTTCCTTACCTATAATGACAGAAATAGCTGATGAACTACAACTCTCTTCTTGGACCAGATCTTCAAATTCTCTTGGTGGTTTGCAGTACAAAAGCTATGGGGGAGCTCTTGCAGTCCCAAATGTCCTACTGGAGGGATGCTAAGATGAAAACTCAGTATCCACCCTAGCTGGGCTGAACTATCCATGCAGAAGGCTTAGACAAAACTCTAAAGATCTCTAAATCTTCTCTACACCTGTTGTCTTGATTGGTAACTTTAGCACTATTCATGGTTGGGGAATTCAGCCTCCTTTGCAGTAGGCAGCTGTTGCACAAGGAAGTAGAACCAGAATGTACCAAGTTCGATGTCATCCCTCCATCCCAGTTTTGGAAGTGTCCTTCTCTAAAACTGACCTTATGCTTCAAAGGAATATGTGAAGGTGACAAGGGCTGCAGCAGTTTTTGAGGGTCCCTGTGGGAGCCCCTAGAACGGTCCATAGGAGATGAGTGCCAGGAAATGAGAAGAGCCAAGTGCACACTGCACTTGATGAGCAACCTGGGCACAAGGAGCTTTTCAGGGCCTGCCATTCTGCAGGTTGAGTATACGGAGAAAGTTCCACAGAAAAGGCAATAATCATCATAGAGACTGAAGAACCAGGCACTTCTCTGCAGTGCCAGCTGTGGCCACCCTCACTTGCCTTAATGGTCTCCAAGTGCGCACCCTTGAGCTGAGCACCGAGGCTAACTGGCTATGTCGGGTCTGCCTCTCAGAGTGATGCATTTGATTCCTAGGCTCTGTTGCCCCAGGTAGGTGGCCATCGCCTGTAGGAAACGCCGGGATCAGCCAGGCCGCCCGTGCGCCCTTCCCGGGGGTGGCTGGGAGAGCCCGAGGGGGCCGTGCGGCGGCGGGGCCGCGAGGGGGCGCTGCGGGAGCCCGGCTGGGCCCGGCCGCGCTGCCACGAGCGAGACCGGCGCTCCTGCTGCGCGCCCGGCGCCGGCGGCCTGCGCTCCTGCCGCCGGCCGGCCTCCTGCCCTGTCTGCCTCCTTCCCTGCCTGCCTCCTGCCCTGCCTCCGTGCCTGCTGGTCTGCCTGCCTGCCTCCTTCCCTGCCTGCCTTCTTCCCTGCCTGCCTGCCTCCGTGCCTGCCTGCCTGCCTCCGTGCCTGCCTGCCTGCCTCCTTGCCTGCCTCCTTCCCTGCCTGCCTCCTTCCCTGCCTGCCTGCCTCCGGGCTGTGCTGCTCTCTGGCCGGGCAGCCGCAGTCTTTACTCCGGCCAGAAAAGCCAGCATCAGGCGTTAATTGTTATTTATAACAAATCCCCTCCCCTCTTCTCCTCCTTCACTCGGCGTTGCGGAGTGCGGTCGGGAGGTGCTCTCCTCTCCCCGCACGGTGCTGCTGTAAAATGCCCCAGGGGAGTAGGAGAAACCATCGCGGGCGAGCAAACAAGCTTTTGTGTCCACGGGTCCCTTGCTGGGCAGAAGGTTCAGAGACGCCTGAGCAATCCAGCCTTAGAGCTCCCTCAGTTCAGTGGTGCCTGAGCAATCCAGCCTCAGAGCTCCCTCAGTTCAGTGGTGCCTGAGCATGCTCAGCACTTCCCAGGTGCTTGAATCCAGTTCCTCGGGACCAATCCTGCATAAAGCATCAGGAACATTGACAGAGGAAATTTGGGTCTGCAGAACGTACTGCACTGAAGAAATTGAGCAAATCACAAAGCCAATATTAAAGTATTGATGATCAGAATCAGTGTCTGCTGGAGTCAGTATTTGCTCTAGTTGTTCTGGGCTCATACTGAAGCCAAATTTTAAATGAGCATGGATTTTTACAGTTACCAAATTAGGTTCCATCATGAGCTTTCATTAAAAATACAAGAGCTGGGTACTTGGAGCAGATTAGCACTCTGCTTTCCTGGGATATAGGAGTGTTTATATCCACTGGGATCCTATAGTGGGTGTTGATGGGAGGCAGCAAGGTTTGGTATGTGCTTCTGCAGAATGTAATGGACTTAGAACTCTAATATGGTGCATTAAAAAAAACCAAAACCACCAAAACAAAACAAAACAGAATCATGTTTATTTGCCTTAACAAAGTCTTTTTAACCATCTTTTGCAGAGAGAATTCAAATAAAGAAAAAAAAATACTCAATTGTTTATGACAAATAACAAGAATACATTGTCTAAAACCTAATTTTTTCAAGTCTGATGTTAGGTCTGTTATTTTTCTTTTTTCTTTCTGCCCTCAATGAACCTGGTACATCTGTCAGTGTTGCGCAAGCTAGATCTGTGCACGCAATTGCCAGGCATGAGCAGAGCTTCATATGAGAGACAGTGATACTGGGAGTCCTGGTCTGATCCATCATGAAAACCAGGGAAATTAATCCAGGTAGATGGTGCTTTTAAGCAGTGCTTCACTCACAAAATTCTATAATAAGTAGCTCATGGTGAATGAGAAGATTTGTAGCTATTTCTGAGAGTAGCTTAAATGTCTGTTACTTGCAGTGTGATTTGCACCTTGGCAATGTAATGTAACAGGCTTTATATCTGATGAGACTTTTATATCTGAGGAGGCTTTTATACTTAAAACACTTACCAGAATTTGTATTGTTTTCTTCATGAAAGCATATTGTGAAGCTCACTCAAGGACAGCAGACAGTGATACAAGCATTACTTTGGCACAACTTTGGCAATCCTCAGCCTAGTGACTGCTGTTTGTTCTAGCACAGAGGGATGACACAAAGTAAACTAGAAGAGACTCACCAGTTTGCCAGCCTGACTGAAGCCAAGCTCTGCACCTGCTTGTTAGAGAAAGACCTGTAGACTATAGAGCTGCCTGTGCTGAGAATAAATGGGGAAAAAAGGATGAAAATGCAACTTGCTGTCCTGCTAGAAGTCTCCTCACTTATAAGAAGAGGTATAAGCATATTATGTGCATTGCTCCAGATCCCACTTCAGGGAAACACATGAGCACAGATTTTGTGCACTTTACTGATGTTAGCACAGACTTATTCACATGGACTCTACTAAATGAACTTTTGATTAGCAGCAGTCAGTTCTCCCTAACCCACTTCTTTGGTACAATACAAAAGGCTACTCCACTGCACTCCCATGCTCGACAGAATGCTAATTCTTGGATACTGAAGGAGTCCCCATACCTGAGTTCAGTCTAGGTGTACAGGACCCTTAGGATTAATTTTGTTGGAAAATGCAAAAGGATGACATTTCTGATAAACAGGTAATTATTCCTGCATTGTTGCCAGAGCTGAAGCTTTGATGGTGAGGTGGAACAACTGTGGGCAAAGAGAATCACAGACAATGTCTGTAAAGCAGACCCTTGTGGATAAATGGACCCAAGCCAAACAATGAGGACAAAATACCATCCAACTAAGTGTGCTAAAAGAGCTCAAATATGAAATTGCTGAGCTACCAAAGCAGAGCTTAAACCAACCACCATCTCAAGGAGCAAAAGTGAGTAATGTGGTAGGTAGTTGTATGAGTGACAGAATAAATAAAGCAACATTTTCTCTGGACTGGTGGTAAATTTACAAAAGGCGTTTCCAAGGACTTATGTTGGGCTTGGTGCTGTTCACCGCCTCTGTATGTGGCATGTCAAAACGTGTGAATATTGGCAAAGTTTGCAGATGATACAAAATTATTCACAATAATCAAAGCTAAAGCTGACTGTTGCAGAAGGAGCTTGTAATACCAACTGACAGTGAAGTGCCAGATGAAATTTAATATTGACAAGTACAAAGTAAGGCACTTAGGGAAAAAATAACTCTACTTATACATGTGCAGTGACAGTCTCTAGATAGAAACACTTAAGAATGATCTTAGGTAACTAAAATTAAGATATGAGGCTTTTGAAAACATCGCTTACTGCCCTGCAACAGTCAAAAGGCAAATTGGATTGTAGGAGTTGCTGAATGAGGGAACACAATAAAGTAGAACAGAAAATAATATTATAGTGCTGATCTGATAAGTTTCAAAAAGATATAGAACAGGTAGCAAGGATGGTCATAGTTTTCTAACAGTGTATTTTTCAGGAAAGACTAAATTAGAGCTTTTCAGCTTGGGAAGAAGACTACCTGAGGGGATTGATATAAGTGTATAAAATCACTAATGACATGGAAAAGGTAAACAGGACAAGGTTTATTTGTGTTTCTCCAATGCAAGAATTAGGGGTAACAAATTGAATTATCCTACAGTAGATCTAAACCATAAGGAAGGAATTTTCCACATTATGCATTAAACGATGGAACTTGTTGCCAAAACAGCAACTTGTTCTTGCACAAATATGTTTAAAAAACTTAGACAAAATCATGTCATATAGGACTAGTATTAAGATGAAATATCCACCTTTAACCTGTAGCTCAGAGGTTCCTGAAATTATCAATCATCAAAAGCACAGACCATTGTGTACTGACTGGCCCTGTCCTTGTGCACGTCTTTAAATATCCACATGGGCTGACATCTGAGGTCAGGTCCTGGACTGTAGAGACCTTTAATCACAATCAGTAGAGCATTTTCTTTTGAAGGAATGGGAAAATGCATCCTGGATATATTATAAAGTAAGAGGAAAGGGTATACTGGAACCATACAAAAAACAAGGTCCATTTCTCTCTACCTACTATTTAAAAGTTTGTTTGGGACAATTTTGCATTGATAGCAATTTTGTTTTGATCCTCATAAAAAGACATCTGCAACTCAGAAAGGTTTAGTTATGATTTCTTTAGAAGATTAAGCTGTTCTAAGGGGAGCTAACATAATTCAAAGAGTCATCTGTCATGAAAAAAATATTTTTTGAGAAGATTTTGTTGTTGCTGTTGTGTTATGGTCTCAGTCACAGCATCTTTCTTTACACCAGAATATCCAGTACTAAGCCCATCAAAACAAAATTCCCAGTCCAGTTCTGAAAGCAGCAACATCCTGCTTACCTCTGAAGCCTCTCTCCAGCATGGCTGAAAGTCAGGGTGGCCATTCATTTCCATACACTTGAGAGTGTGTGTGTGTCTGTGTGTGTGTGTGTGCGCTTGCAGATTTGTGGCACAGGACAAAATCCAGGCAGAGAGAGAGAAAATTACATTCTTATTTGTTTGTTAGCAGGCCCTGTCAGGGGTTCAGATGCAGTATCTCAGTAGCACAGTATCTGCATCCAGACAGAATGTGGGGTCTAAGACAAAAAGTAGGCAATTGTTGAGGGCACCACACAGTTGCCAGCAGCCAGATGTGGGCTTTGCAGTAGGAGCAGACAAGCTCCTGGGGCAGCACAAATTCAATTTTGTTCAACTTGCTGAGTCTCACGTTGCACTGCCTGGTCTGCAAACACAGGAGGCACATTCCCAATGGAGATAAAACCACTGAGATGGAGCTGTTCCTGCTGTCCCACTTTAACACACAGATTTCATGACCGTATTTGAAGACATATTTGACACCTAGACAAAAGCCAAAGACTTTAAGATTTCCTAGAATGAGACAAATACCCATCCTCAGCCCCACGAGCTTTCAGATACTGCAATGAAGTGTTTGGTAGAAAAACTTTGGTTGCTTTCTGTTCCAAACAGCTCAGCTTTGATAAATGCAGCAGGATTGATCTGTGCTGTGCATCCCTTAACTGAGTTACATGTATAATCCTCCCTGGAACAGAACATTTACATTTCACTGACCTAGTTGAAAAAATGCATTAATTTTAATTTATGCAAAATTCTCCCAATAGAAGAGTGAGAGGAGAGAGGCTATGTCTTATTTGCAGTCCTTGCCTGCTTGGAGCTAGAAGTGAAGCCAACTTTTTAATCAGGATTTTTTGAAAATGCTGAAGCATTTCAATGGATGTCTTGTTCATATAAATCCAGACAGAGCTTTTTTACCTCCCATGTATCTCATACGGTCACAAATACAAAATGTGCCATTAACCCATTTCCTCTCCACTGAATGGTGCCTCTCTGCCTCTGGAGACCCTGGGGCAGTGGTGCACCAGGGACAGTTTAACACAGACTTCAGCCAGACACCTCATTTCAACTCCCCCTGTTGCACACCTCTCTGGAAACTGAACCCATATGAAGATGATAGAGAACTTTATTGTTGAAGAAGGAAGTTAATGGTGCATGTTCCTATGTCATCTGATCTGAAAAGCCCCAAGAGCATAGTTAGCCCACAGCCCAGCCCCAGTGCTGCAGCTCTGTCAAAGGATAAATGGCCAGTAGTGCTTGTGAGAACTGGTTGTGTAGCTCAAAATTTGACTGTAGGGTCACTTCATCTCTCTCAGTAAGTCAAACACAACAAGTACATGTACAAAAGGGACTGAGTGGAGGGCGGTTTAATGTTGCCTTAGCATGAAAAATCAGAGGGATAGATGTCCTCATGGTAGAATTCCCTTTACTAAGGATTACTTTGGGGTCTTGACTCAGAAATGTTGCTGCTACTGCAGCCAGCCAGCCCTGTTTCCACATGGGAGGTTGTCAGAGCAAGGAAAAGCTAGGAACCATCATTTTTTGCTCAGCGGGCTTTTTGGCACCTACCAGCATTGCTGTAGTCAGTGTGAAGTAAAGCAATTAAGTAGCTTTTCATGCCAAAATGGCCCAGGAAAAGGAGAGCACCACAACAGCTAAGTCATCTTCTTTCCTCCTGCTTAAAGGGTAGATGTGGAGCAGGTGAGCACGAGGTCCTTTCTCTGTCCCTGGAGGCTCAAACCCAGCCTGCCTTATTCATGCTGACAGCCCAGCTGTGGCTGAGGGGCTTTTCTCTCTGTGCCCAAAGCAGGAGCTCTGAGAGCCTGAACAGTCCCAGAGCTGTCCACCGGAGCCTGTATGTGACCCAGGGGAGCAGCTCAGAAAGCCACTGATCGGGGGAGATGTTAGATCCAGACTCTGCCATGAGCCCCCCCGGAAACATCAAAGGCAGCCCGTGCTCAGGCAGTTTTGCTGCACAGCGTGTGGTCTCGTGTAGTCCTTGACAGCTACCGTGTAAACACAGGAACCACAACCTGAGCAAGGGAGAGGAAAAAAGTAAACGTAGAGGTATCTGCAACTGTGTAATTCTTCCATCTCCTTATCATGTAGTACCCCTACTGTTTGTAGTCTTGCATCTTTCTTTGTTTCAAATTCACCTTTGTTGTAACTCTAAGAATGAGAAAAACGTCCCTTGTAGATGCAAGTAAGCATCTGTGTTTATTGGAATATCACAGGGATGAATTTTATTACCAATGTGTAAGTGCAAGAGCCACCATGCTTTCAGGAGATTGCTGCCCACCTGACGTGGTATTTTTTCGTGGTTGGTGGTATCTTTAGCTTACAGTAAAGCTCATTTCAGATGGAAAGTACTGTAGATGCTTCGCTCATTACCAATGGAAATGCGATGGTGTGTTCTCAGTAAGGCTCTGAATGTGCTTATCTCCAGCTGTTTAACACAGGTATTGCTGAAGAAGGGCAATCCCTGCACTAGACTGCAGCTGCTCTGAGATATAGTATCATAAAATGCAGACAGCAATTTGTGGCAATAGAGAATTTTTTCTTCTTTTCCCCAGCGAAAAAGCAGTCATTTTGCACTCTCCTTTATGCAGAATGAAAAAGCTTTTATGAAAAGTAACTTCCTATTTTCTAATAAATGAATACTGATAACATTAGGGGTACAGTATCAGGCAGGTATAAAGAAAGAAAGGCAAGGAAAGCAGGAGGAATAGTGCCCAAAGAAAGTACCCCATCAGCTCCCAGAACATTTCCAAAGATTTATTTGGTAATTAAACCAGCAATATTAATTTCAGATATTAGAACCCAGTTGTCAGCTTCTCAAGCTTAGATAATTCACAAGCTGTCAGATGTCCTTTGGAATGCACATCCTCTCTCACAAACTTACATTTTCTGCAGCTGGACCTTGGAACAGTCTTAGAACAATTGCTTCAAGACAGAAATATGGCTCTGCAATGATACAACTTTCGCTAAAAAGAAAGTAAATAGAAATAAGTAATATCATCTCTCTGTACAATTTGGAGAACTCTGTCAGGACAAAGAGAATTTTATTAACCATTCTTCCAGGCAGGGAAGTGTTGAGAAGAGACCAGAATGGTTCACTAGCATGAGTAGCTATGGCTTGGTAAAAGCAGTCTGCAGGTGGAAATATTCTTTCAGAAGAATCTTTATTTTCCATGGAATTGCTCATGATCTTCAGGAATTTGATTAACTCCTAGTTTATATGGATTTGCTATTATTAATCTGGTTTAAGAATCAACATGTTATTCTGTAATGTCACTCTAGAGGCAAAGCTGACCAAAGACTTGCTTGAGAGAGAAGATTGTTCCGAGGTTTTGAACACACCTGGTGCATCTCATCCAGACACTAGCTGAGAAAGCTGCACAGAATCACGGCTGTTCTCTGTCACCAGGTAGGATTGCTTCAAATAGGTGTAGTGCCCTGTGCCATAGCCTGGACCAGACCCTGTTCTCTGCACAGAGTCTCTACCAGTACAAGCACTTGGCAGACCAAACTGGAGGTGCTGGGAAATGTGTTTTGAAGGAAGAAGTGATCTATCAAGAGACTGGCAAAGTTTTTTACATGAACTGAACTGACCCAGTGTGATCTCACAACATCTAGGAACAAAACTATCCCTAAATGTGTGTTTTGTTTGACTTTTGTTTACCACTTCTAGGACAGGCTTGGTTGAATACTGCAAGGGTTTCTGGCATGGTAGCTTCATTGGCTTGATGCACATGCATTAGTTCTTCTTCAGGCATTCCTTTCTTCTCTGCTTGCTATTACTTTAGTTCATATTTATGTGAGCACACTGGACAGAAACTCCTTCAGACTAAAAAAAAAAAGCTTTTTTTTCTTTTTAATAAGAATTAATCAATAATTATCCATTCATTATTTCCTGGACCATTTGGGTTACCCATGTTTAATCTAATGGGTTAATTGATTTTATGTCAGTTCAGCTGTGTCACATTGTGTCATGTTTCTTGATTGGGTGACTGAAACCTTTGAAATGGGATGTAACAAGTAAGGAATACCTTGTTCATGCAGTAGAGTCATTCTCGGGTTTGTGACTGACTGTTCAAATGATTACATCCAGGATAATGCAGCCAGCCACCAGCAGGGTGAATGCAGCATGTCAGCTGCACAGAGAGTAAGTGGAGTTTGAAAATGTCATGGCAGACCTGGTCCCACTGCTTTGAATGAAATATCTCCTTTTTACAAACCTTTTGTAAGAAAAAAAGTTAACTGGCCCTACAAAATGATCAGCAATATCATCTCCTTGTTTGTTTTTATGTAACGGTGACTTTCTAAAACCTTTTAAATGCCTGTTTTCACTACTGGACTGAGTCTGATTTTGTTATCTGAATGCACTTCTCAGGAAAGCAGTTACCAAAAAAAAGGGAGCAAAAATGAAGAAAATCACCGTAAAAAAAATTCAATTGAACAAAGTTAAAAATTGAAAATTGATTCAGAAGGAGGTTTTTCTAAATTTGTTTTTGTATTTTAATGCACAAGCATGCCCATCAACTATTCATCCTTATTTCAGCAATTATAGTACACAGAAACCTTAACGGGCCAGGACTTCATTGTCCTTTCCTTTAGTCTTCTGTCCAGGCTGAGCTTTAGCTTCTCCTCTTTGTATTTTCCTTCATCATAGATTCGTTTTATTTCTATCATCATCTTGCTAACAGCTCTTACTTAGATGTAGAGAAAAGTAGGATCTCACCCATATGTTTATCTTGCTGGGAATTATCTGAATAGAAAATGAGCACAAGCAACACTCATTTAGCATGAAAAAGCAAGCTGGAAAGTGTCAGAGAGCTGCAATGAATGAACTCCTCTTGCTAATGACTAGCTGGCCTTGTTATTAATATGGTTATAATAATGTTAAGCTTCTCTACTAAGCCAACAGACAGGGGCTATTGCTTACACTTCATTTCTAAGAAACAGGCCCATCTTTCAATTATGCTGTAATTCATGGTGCCTTTAAATGCCTGGAAAATGCAAGTTCAAGAACATCTCATTGAAGATGCTGCAAAGTTTAACTAAAAGAAAAATCTCTGTTTAGAAAGACCACATTTGCTGGCTTGTGATTCACTTCTTCCCTATTCCCAGATGAAGGGAAGAAATTGATTACCCCTGTGCAGATTTGGAACAAAAACTCATAACAAATAAAACTGAAAGTAAGTGAAGATCATTCTGAGGATGTGACTGAAGTTGTGTTCTTAAAAGCCTCTGCCAGAGCCCTCAAAATGCTGAGTTACCTGGTTATGCTCAGCAGTCACATACTGGTGTGCAGCTGAAATTCTGGGCAGCATCAGGGGACAGGTGTTAGAGCACCTTTATCTTCCTCATGCCTCTGGTCCAAGGGTCCATTTTCAGTCCCTACCGATTTCTGGGGCCTAGATATGGTGCAGTCCATTCTGGGGCTGTGGGCCTCCCAGGGGAGCAGGGCAGCAGGATACTCATGTCTCTCAGGTTTCCCAGGAGTGTAGGGAAATACTGTTACCTCAAGGCTGCTCCTGGACAGTGATGAAAGCAAAACTCAGCCCATGCTGTTTGCATCACTGTACACACACACACACCGTACATATCTGAGCTCCCAGCCTTGCCCAGGTCCCAGCAGCCCTACTGCCCCTTCCTGCAGTGCACACGCTGTGGGGCTGGCTCCAGGTACAGCCTGTGTCACCCTGCCTGCTCGGGAGGGCAGCAGAGTCTTCTTCCCTCTTGGTGTTCTTGGCAGGCGCTCTCTGTCTCTTTCTCATGTTCTTTCTGTTCGTCTAATGAGATAGCTCAGCTCCTGCCAGCATGGCAGCAGTGATTTACTGTTCACATTGTGGGTAGGGACAGGGCCTGAAGTATGTCCCTTATTCCCCCATCTCTTGATCCTTCAGCTCCAGTGACTTGCACTGCACTGTGGACATGAGAACACCTTTGTTTAAGGTCCAGCTCTGCAGGACTTACAGGAAGAGCCCTGGTCCCAATGGGGGCTGTTGTTCAGTAACTGTAGGGGTCTCTGTATTAACAGTGAGCATTTCTGACACTCTCAGGACAAAGCACTGGCTGCAGTGACATTTTCAGCCTGTGACATTTCACCTCCCTGTTCAGAATGAAGCAGTCTTTTGAATTTGATAGTGACTGATATTCATGACCTTTTCATCTCAGAAGTAAAGGACTGTCTTTAAAATATGCTCTGCCTGCATCTTGGGATGTGCAGTGAATTGACCTGCCCTTGAAAACAGGACTTCAAAGGACTTCACTTCCTAGGGTCTTGGTCCTGTGAAGGGAAGTGAGTTGGGGTTTGATCATTCCAGGTAAGAAGTTTCAGTTTCACGAGGGATCAGGGATAGGCAGTTTCACTTTCCATCTTGCTCAGCTGTGACCAATGCCAGGGCATCCTGCATCTCAGGCTGCTGATGGCAGTAGGGCTGGCTGCTGGAGGGGACATGCCAGAGCCTGTGTGCAGGTCCCACCACAGGAAACAGGACAGAACTTGCCCTAGTGCCAGCCAGGTTACAGTGACGTGTAGCTTGTTGTCCTCTCAGTGTGTCTTGTACAGAATTCCCACCATTTTGTGGTGGGAATTGCCTCACCCTCTGACAGGGTTTGAGAGCTCATGCTGCCAACAGTTTGTCCCACTAATGGATTTGAAACCACCTGAGTGGTCATGAGGGTTGGAAAACTGAAACCATGTTTTGTAGAGCCACCAAACTTTTGCAGTTGCCACAGCAAGAGGAGCAACCCCTCTGTAAGGTGCAGGGAAATGCTTCCTTAACAGGGATGAAAAATTAATTTATGTGCTATCTCCCTGCACAGACTTATAAAGGCAGCATGTACAAATGAAAAAGAGGTTTGAGGTGTTTTAATCACAGCTACAGGGCTCTTAATTTCCTACATACCTAAATACAGAATCTGACAGGTTTAACTGTGGGTCTGATTCCAGTTCCTTGCAAGTAATAAGGCCAGGATTGCTGCTTGCAGGCTTATGAAAATTACAGCAAGACACAATTCTCTATTAAATGATTGAAAAAATTAAAAAATAAATAGAATGAAGGAGTTGGAGAAGATGATCATAGCAATCTTATGATCATAGTGAACCTTTTAAGTTTTAAAATTATGATACTGTAGATATTATTTTCTATGCTATACAAAAATGTCTGCTAAGCTTTATTATTTTCATTATATCACTAGTAATGCCTAAACCAAGGCAGAGTTTGTTTCCTCTCTACATAGTGGAAGTGAAGTCCGGAGAACTGCAGAGGTGCAACTGAGAAGTAAATTAGGTTGATGATATTTTTGCAGCTTTTGCCTTCATTTAGTGTACCTCCTTTTGCATGAATGCTCTTTTGAAGCTGGAGCTCTGCAGCTGTATGTAGGCACAGGAAAAAAAAACCAAGAAAACTATATCTCAAGTATATATATTATCAACTAGTCTTGAGGCTCATCTGAAGCTGTTGTACCTACTTAGGCAGTGTTTGAAGAGCTTTCAGATCATAATGAATTCATGCACCCTACTTCATTTAAATACACGGAGACGCCTTTTTTAAGTGCATAATCCTGAGCTCTTCTGTTTTGTTTTACACATCAAACAGGAAGGTAGTTGGGATCAGTCCCTGTTCACACTGCCATTATGAGGGAATAAAAACTATTTCAGTGAACTCACTGCAGGGGTGACACCTCAGGATGCAATGTTAGGGGCAGTGAGAAATTTCCAGGGGATTAATCCAGGGACCCTGATGCCCAGACAGGCTGGGGTTTAAAAGGGGAAAAGCCCACTGCAGACTGTGCCAGAGGTACCTGAGCAGGTCCAGCTCACTGCAGATAAAGCAGTTGTGGGTGATGGAGAGCTGACAGAACCGCCCTCTCCTGTGCAGGGGATTGTGGATGGTGAACTGTGTGGAAGGGGAGGCTCTGGAGCAGCGTCAGCAGAGCCCATGCTTGTGGCTGTCAGTGACCACTTCTGATCGTGTACCACCTGTGGCTGATTTGTGAAAGTGAGTGCAGCGCGCCGCCCGTGCGTGAATCACAGAGTGTGCCTTCCCCTGGAATCTCACCAGCCGTAAATGACGAGTCACAACCAGGCCTGCCCAGCATTGAGTTCTGTGAGAGCCCTTAGACAGGGTCCACACCTGACAGACCCAGGCTTTGGAGCATTTTGAACACACTCTTTAAGCTTTGCTGTCCACAGCTTGGTGTTTTGCCCTTGGCAACCTGCTTGAAGAGGTTGTCTAAAGCACAGCAGGTCTTCTTCCCTACATGTGCCCCAGTACTCTCTTTTTGAGCTAGTGATATCCAAGCCTTCCCAATGTTTTTCAACAGACTTTTTCTCATCATAAAAATGAAGGATAGGAAGTGCTATTTGTCTGTACATTAAATTAAAAAATCAAATAAAAATTAAGTAAAAGTTAAATTTAAAGGTGCAAAAAGTAAAAGTGCACCTCAGATCTAGACAGACTAAAGTCATTGCGCTTGTCAGGGGACAGATCGAGATGAAATCTCATCCATGCAGATGAGGCTGACACCTTCCCTGTGATCTGAAGGGAGAACAAGGCTAGAAGATCTCCTGTGACAATGACACTAGGAGCTGGCAAAGCAGCAGCAAGTCTGGCTTGCACAGGGGTGTGCATGGTGGCAAGCTTGCCCCAGCAGGCCAGTTAAAGCCACCTCAGGTACCCCTACACAACAGGGCTGGCATGCCAGGAAGCTTCACTCTTTTGAAACAGTACTGACTTCAGCTTGCCCCTCAATCCACACTTCAATGCCCTCCTTCTAATGGAGAAAATCCTTTCACAACCTCCTGGATCCCCTCCCTGACACTGCCCCTTGCTGGTAATTAAATAAGGGACTAATGGAACATGTCATGATGGTAAGTGCTTAAAAGATTTATCTTTCTGTCTTCATCGGAGACATTTTAGTATCAGCTAGCAGTTTCCAGCCATCATGATAATTTATTTAAATGATTTATGTGGAAAAACAAGACATTCCACAAAACCTCTAAGACACATCCTGGAGCGTGGCTGTTGCTGGCTAACATGGCCTCTGGGAGCAGAGGTACTCATTTACACCTTGTACTTCTCATCTCTGCAGGGAGGTGATTACCCCTGACAACACCACCCCTTGCCAGGGATTTTAAGCATTTCTGCTTGAACAAATATGAAGCTACGTGGAATTTAAAAAGCACAGTGCACAGGAACAACATGGGAAAGAATTATTTCAACAGTGCTCAATGCTACAAAATGAAACAAAAAGAAACAAAACAATGCAAACAAACAAACTTCAGGAACAGATTTCCCCAAAGTAAAACCAAAATGTATTTAAAGACTTCAGAACAAAAAATGGAGGAGATGGGGACTGATTAATCTGTGGCAATAGTCAGTAGACTCTGCCCTGTTAAAGCTTTCAGGAGCATTGACTGAGAGCTGCTGCAGAAAGTACATTTTTGACCATAAAGCACTAGCAAGCCATTCTGCAAAAACATGTGAGTAATTTATGGGCTCACCATTGCCTCTAGAACTGCCTGGTTTATCCATTTGCAAAGAAATATTGCCAGTTTAACATGACTGCGGTGTACTAAAAGTTGACTTATCCTATTCTGAAGCTCTTCAGTGAGCATGCCATCTGTTCTTCTCTGGACTCAGTGATGTCCCTGCAAGTTACATTAATTTGCAGTCTGGGAGTCCCATCCCAGTCACCTCCAGCTTTACTACAAATGCCTTCCCAATACCAAGGATGTGATATATGCAGACATATTATGACATCCTTGTCTGCATGCACAGAGCTAAGGAAATTTTGAGACTCATTCTCCTGGCCAGCTGGAGTCAAAACAATGTTTAGCAATTTCTGCCTTGCAGACACTGGGAGCAGGAACAGAGTGCAAGAGGCTGGCTTTCCTGGACCTGGGCAGGGAGGTAGGCTGAGTGGAACAAGGGGCAGAGGCCAGGGTCAGGATGCTCAGCTCACACCAGGGCCCAGGGGAGCTCTCCCATGTACCCACAGATATGTGTGTTCAAGCTTGCTTCCAGTATGGCTGTAAGGTGACAGTTCAAACACCACATCAGAGGGCTCTGGATGCACCTTACCCAGCTGCTCTCTGTGTATACGTGTTTTCCAAAAGTCAGTGAGTAAATTAGGACCTTCAGCAGGTGGCTGTGACTTTATTAAGGCCTTGAGCCTGTGCTGCTACAGTAGGAAGGAGACAGGCAAGAGACCCTCCTACATGCACCCACTGACCCCTTTCCCAGAGCACTGGTTGCCTGGCCACTGGCACACAACTCATTGGTCCAGGAGGCAGAAGGGAGCATTCCACCTTGCTCTCTGTTTGCAGTCAGGCCTATCAGGACTGAGGGGAACATAATAAGTAGGAGTATTCTTATATCTAAAAAGCAAGTTATTTTCTCCCAGGGACCAGGAGGTCTGTTAAGTGTTACAGAGGGCACAGTCTGTCAAGTCAATCAGCAGATGCAATGCCTTGCCACAAACTCTGCCCAAGAAAGGGATCTCCACACCAAGCACAGAGAGCACAAGCCTGAAGGGAGCGTGTCCTTGTTCTCCCACTCCTTGCTGGTGTAATGGAACTATCAAAGCTTTACTGCTACAACCTGAGCCAGCCCAGCTGGTGCTGCCTAGGTGGTAACATGCCCTGCAGCTTGGGTAAATGTTTGCCCTGTGTCTCTCCCCATGTTCCCCCCACCCCCAACCCTATTTCTCTAAGAAATTTCCACAAAACCACCAGCAATAAGCTTGCTAGGTAATACCTGTTTCCCAAGGCCACTGCCAGTGTGAAAAAAGTTAAACAGCCTTCCATCCAACTGGAGACCTTGTCTCTGAAACACTCAAGGTTCAGGCATTTGTTCTCATTACACTTTGTAAGGCACAGGCTTTCTCAAAAGCAAAAGGTTTTTAATAGACTCCTTAGCCTTGATGAAGTGATGTTTTTTGATAAATAATAAAATACCCAACTCAGAAATAGCTATTAATTATTCACTGAAATAGCAACTACAGCCTCGATTGCCTCATTGCCAATTCTCCGTTGCAGTCTACAACCTCCTTGTGAGGGGAAGAGAAGTGGCAGATGGATCTCTTCTCTTTGGTGACAGTGACAGGACCCAAGGGAATGGCCTGAAGTTGTGTCTGGGGAGGTTTAGGTTGAATATTAGAAAAAGACTCTTTACCCTGAGGGGGTCTGGACACTGGAACAGGTTCCCCAGGGCCGTGGTGACAGCACCAAGCCTGACAGAGTTCAGGAAGAGTTTGGACAATGCTCTCAGGCACATGGTGTGACTCAGGGATTTTTCTGTTCAGAGACAGGAGCTGGACTCTATGAGCATTGTAGGTCCCTTCCAACACAACATATTCTTTGATTCTGTGAAGAACTGGTCTCTCTGTAAACAGATACTCCCCAGGTGACCAGATCATGATCCTGTTGATTTAGTGGGGTTTTTTCCCATTTAATTCAACAAGAGCAGGAGGAACCACTTTGTTCATTTAAGTTACACTTTCAGACAGATCTACTGACTCCATGGAAGTTACATCAGTCTCTGATGTCAGAACATTTGATTTCGTGCATGCTGGCGTAACTCAGCAATAATCTGAGTAAGTAGGTGAAGTCCAACTTATGTCCATTATTTGCAATGATAAATACCTGCATTATTTGTCATCAGAACAAAACCAGCTGAGTTTATAGGCTCAAATGGGCAAATCACTAGCAATAAAACATCATTATGCCTCTAGCTGAAAGTTTGATAGCTGATAGGCAGTTTGGAATTTTAACAGTGCAAATAAAAAGTAAAGAATACTCTGAAGAGACATCCTAAGGACAACTCTGGACAGACACCAAAACGAAATCAAGAAATAGGTACTAAGCAGGAAAAGAAGTAGGCCTGCTTTTACTATTAGCAGAGTGTTTTGATTCAGATGCAGTAATAAAATGACATTAAGAGGATGGATAAAAACCTGAAGTTCTGGAAAAGGGTATCCTAGGTGTCAGAAAGGCTTGTTGATTCCCATAAGAGTCATATTCACCTGTAAAATCTTATCATCCTAATGTTGTTTTCTTTAATAAACACAAATGGGTTTTTTTACATTTTTAAACAGAATTCATCTTTTATCTGTAAAGACTAATAGCTGGTGGAAAACTGAGTGATCTCAAGGAATACAGGCTGTAGGGAAGGTCCAGAAGGTAAACCAAAACCACAATTTACTGAGCTCAGAGTGCTTAGTATTATTCTTCTGTTTGCATACATGGCCATAACTGGCTTTATCTTCCTTTAACACACTACAGCCTATGAGATACAGCACTTTCCTCTCACCATGCTGTCTCCTGAGCACAGACAATACTGGAGATGATGACTTCTAAAAACTACTGACATGGCCTAAATACCGTGGAATGTTGTATTTTCTTTGTCCAAACCAGGCAGAAAGTCAGGATTGAAGCAAGCTGACATGTCTGGCTGAGATGGGGTGGTCCTGCTCATGGAGTCTGGACTGACAAAAGCACTGAAGGGAACCCCAAGTAGAAAGCATGTGATAAATTCATGCCCACAAAATTGTTATCAAATAACAGCAGCACTGCTGTGTTCTCCAGTTTGGAAGGAAATCATATAACCACAGATTTGATTGAGCTTCTGCTGGGAAGTCAGTGTAATCATCACCTTCAAAACAGGTCTGTTGTCTGTCGCATGGAGACAAATTGCTTATGACACTTTGCACTGTTCAATTATTCTTACTATAACAAGATTGAAAAGTTTCTCAGGGTGCTTTTTATCCCTTTCCTTCCCTTTGCAGCACTGGCGAGGGTGCTTGGCTTTTTTTTTTTTTTTTTTTTACTCTTTGTGTTGAGGAAGTTATCCTTTCCAAGCAACTGGGCCTGAGGCTTTTTGCATCACATGTTGCTGCACAGGGACCTTTGGGAGCTGGCCACAGGCAGGTCAACATGAAAAAAGGTGGCAGAAATCTGCAAGATGTCATTGGCTTTAGCTCTTCTATCAGCACACATTACACAAAGCAGAATTTGCCCTTAATATTCTTTTGTTGTTCTTACATCAAAGGGCTAACTTATGCCCACTAATACGTGTAAGAGGCTTTTCAGTTATCTTTCTGATGCAAATTATATCATTCTGCATCATCCACTGATTATCTGTGGTTTGAAAAGTACCACAGATGTTGAGCAAAGCCTGTACATCAGTTCTCTCCTCCTCTGAGAACAGCATTCAAGTAAGCAAAATCGAAACATTCCTGTGGGAATTCTAGTTTAGCTGTAGCTCAAGAGGGAAACCACTCTGGGCTTCAGAAAGTTTGTCAGGTATTTGATGAAATTGTGATTAAAGGACTGGGTGTGCCCAGCTCAGCACCTGAATTTATACCAGGTCATCTCCAGCACATACATCCTCTCCCCTTGCTAGATGCCCATATTGAGCACAGTGCACTGTTACATTTAGCAGGTGCTTGAGGTCCATTAGATGACAGCCCAGTGTGAGATCTGCCCTCAGCTCTCATTGCACAACATGGAATAAATTGTATTTGATTGTGGCAACATGCTGACAATGCCAAGGTTAATGAACTAACAAAGAATACTTAATGCAGTCAAATTATGATTGTTTTACTAGGTGGCATTTAGGATTTAGAATAATCATTACAAAGTAAAATCTCTACCCACCTCTGACTGGGCTCTTGCAGAGGTGCATAACATTTCAAAATGCAATTGAGCTGAGAAAAAGCAAGCACCCAAAAGGTCTGCAAAGCAACATCAGCCAAACATGATATTACTTACTGTTTTTAAGGAGCAGTGACAGGAAAGTATGGGGGCAAAGAAGGAACTATATAATGAGTCTGCCTGGTGTTATTATCATAATGTAAGTAGACCACCTCTGGTTGTGCCTGTGTTAATTCTCAGTAATCTGACTTATTTGCAAGTTCAAGTTTTTGTTATTCTGTAACATAGCCTGGGACTGTAGTCTACAGTTATTAATTTAATGGTGGTTTCTGGACCATATCTTATTACCCAGTCAGATATATTAAATTATGACAGAAGACTTCTCCAGAAGTCCACTGAGGTCACTCACAGAACACTGCCAGATGGTCAGACATCCAAGACAGGAAAGAGTAAGAGGAGCCTTTTCACCCAATCCCATTTATCCCTTTGAAAGTGTGAAGTTCTTTCAAACTCACCCATTCCTTAGCTTGTGAAAGATAGGGAAGATGTGGCTTTGTAGGACTCTCCTTCCTCCTCTGCTGAAAACCCTACAAGGTTGCAATGGGGCCATAGGCAGGCCTTGATCACACATCAAAGGGCACAGTATGAAAGGCACCTGCAAGAGTTAGAAGAATCAATGTCAGCTCTTTTTCTTTGCCAAAAAGACAAAGTATTGATTCTCTATACTTACTCCTGTAACTTGGCTGACAGGTTCATAGGACAGCAAGAATCTCAGCTAACAACAGTGCTGCTTCAGCCAGTTGTTCTTAATAACCCTGCCAAGGAAAGAAGATTTATAGACAGGATCTGAACAAGGCAAGAGAATACTTTTTTTTAATGTAAGAACATATTTCAGGACATTTTGCTTGGGTACCAGTTGTCTCATTCTTTTCCACAAAGCTGCAAGAGCAAGTCTTTGTGGAGTGTTTGATGGGTAAGAAGTGATGTATGAAGTAGGGTAAGAGGATATACATAAAGCTGGTTGGTCTGTGTGTTCCTTCATATAGCAGCAGCTGTACAATAGCAAAGGTTCTTAAATCATCACCTTCTAGACTCACAACTAACACATTTCCCCTTGAAGTTAATGAGAACACTCTTGCTGATCTGTATGCAGGTTATATGCTTAACACAGTCAAGGTTTGTCCCTCCATACATCCTCTTTACCTAGGGCCACCCTCTTGTTTGGCTATTATTGACATGAGCACACTTTCTTCTTCAAAATTAATAACCAGCTCTTTCCACATGACCTCTCTTCTTTGTCAGACATCTGTATCCTGACCTGCTGCTTCAGAGACACTACCAAATCTGGCACAATGCCCTGGCAAATAAAGGCAATACAACAAAAAGGGGAATGAAGGTGATTGGTTGGATGTTACTGCTGTGGTAGAATGTATATCACAAGAAGGAATGTGCCATGCTGACTGTGGGATAGCTCTGATTTACTGTACTTTCAAACCATACCTTAAATGCACTGTGGTTTTTAGGATGTCTGCAATTTTTTTCCTCTCACCTAAAGCAGCCCCTTCTATCCATTATCTTTATGTACCTTCTGTCCTCCAGAGAATATCTGGTGGAAATACCAACCAGCCCAAAGCACCATGCAGGCTGGCACCTTGGGCTTTACAATGCTTTTATGGGAGCTATAAAGAAGACACCCAAAAAATAGACTGATAAATGAGATAGTCTGCACATGCTTGTTATGTGACTGTGACAATGCCAGATGATGGAAATAGATATTTGTCAAGCTTTACTCATCAAAAAGTAGCAGAGAAGGCCAAGCTTTTTTCATTTTTTTCTTTTATTTTTGTAAATCATGCTTCAGTAAACCACATGAGTAAAAATCTTGTTTATAATAAACTTTCAGTCTTATCTATTTGTTGAACAGCATCAAGCAGGCAATGTTTGGAGGACTTCTGAGGACTTAGAGCTTCTCAGTTTGGTCTTCCATCATATACTCCATACTGGAACAAAAAGCCAGCACCCTTGGCAAGAAAAAAATCACAGTCTTTTAAAAACATTACACTTCTTGAATTCTGGCAATGCACTGACTAGGAGTGGGCTTTGAACTCTGAGATGACAAGGTGTGCTTTAGTGCCAGGGGGAGGGAGTCCCCTGGAGACATGTACTGCAGAGAGAGAATTTAATCACTAAGGTGTTTTTAGGCTGAAACACCTAAATGGTGGATTAGACTGAAATACAGTCATAGAATGTGCTGACAGGTGTTCTCCAAGTAGGAACCAATTAAAGAAAAAAAGGACATTTCTTTCTGTAAGTACAAATTTAATTTTTTGTTATTCTTCTGAATATACAATATAGAAATTATTCCACCTTAATAGATAGGGATGAATTCTAAATTGTACCTGAGTCTCTCTCAGTACTAACCAATTATTTCTCCCTTTTCCTCACCCAAAAGCCTTAGGCTAGTTTATAAAAAATAACAATATTCTAAAAGATTTGGCTGTCACTTTGCTGAACAGTGGTTTCTAGATAATAGGACAGAATTCACAATCAACCTTAATAGACCTGTGGTAGAAACTATTAAATGTCCCAGTTAGGACTGAGATGGAGCAGTCCCCAAGGGACCTTTGTGCTCTGATCTCACTCCCACTGGAAGAATAAATAAGTGCATAGCCTGTCACCCTGGCTAATAACTCCCAGAGACAGAGGTTACCATTACGCAATGGGAGTTAGCCTATGTTTCACTGATGTCTTGCTACTAAATTTGCCTTACTGAAAGGCTTTTAATGACTACAAGAAAAAAAGAGATGTCAGACTTGAGGCTTGCGACCCAGCAGTCTGGGTCTTACGACAGCCAGCACTAATCAAGCATAGAAAAATACTTTTTTTAAAATAATGTACCAATAGCTTTTCTTTGGAGGGGAACACAAATTGTAATTGTCCCATCTGCAGTGAGTACAAATATTTCTTGACCAGGAAATATCCTGCACCACACAGGACACTGCAGGGGGTCACCAGGTCCCCAGGAACCATAACAAGGAGGAACCAGAGGAAGGACAAAGATTCAGCATGCAGTGTTCTATGTCATGTTGTAAGGCCCCAAAAAACTCATTCAATGAGACTTTAGAAGGGCTTACAGTTGTTCACATACTCTAAGTTAGATGCATGGGAGAAATACTGATAAGATATTCTCAAGAGTTCAAAACAGAAAAAAAACCCCAAAACTTTACTGGCAACCTCAGTCAGAGAAGTTTGGCAAAAGGTTTAGAGCAGTATTCAATAAACATAAAACACTTCTCAAAGCATTACCTTCACAAGCTCTTTAAAACCAAACTTCACAGCCAGTTTGGTTTTAAATTGCTCAAAAACTCCAAGAAGATGGAAGTAGAAACAGAAGGAGACAGAAAAGAACAAATATAGCTAAAAACTCCTACCAAATCTGAGGTTCTGACCCCTACTTGAAAAAAAAATTAGAAATAATTGAAGTTACAACATTTCTCTAACACCTTTTGCATTTACAACCCTCAAGTGTTTTACAAACATTAACTTATTGCAGACTCCAGAAGAGCTTCATTACTTTTCCCCTGCTCTGTATTTTACAGATGAAAAAACAATGCAGAAGTGAAATGTCTTTCCCAAGATCACATATGTTCTTCCTTGCAACCACCAATTTTGATGCTCCTGCTCATACCACTATATCACACTGACAAGTTAGTGATACTCCCCAGTGTGAAATGGTCTGCTGGGAATAAAATGTGTAACCCATCAAATACACAGCTTGTTTACTCTTTGCTTACATTTAAAATACCTCTTTAAATAATATGTTTTCAGTGAGCAATTTGAACATCTCATTATTTACACCATTAAATCATGCTAAGGTATTTTTTGAAGTCAAATCTAATTAAATCACTGTTAACTTCAAGCAAGAAGTTGAGCCAGTGATTCATTGAAGGATTTATCTCTGTCAGATTTGCAATTAAACATATTGATCCATTTATATATATTTTGCTCTAGTTAAAACTATCAAGGTTATAAATTCTGAACAGTCACCATACTTGAGGTGAGGAATACCAGTTTCAGGAGGTCAACATTCAGAATAACCTTTCTTTTTGCACTAAAAAGCATTTTTCTCCATGACCTGCGTGTTTAACCTCTGAGGTTTCTCCTTCACAAAGCACAAAGAATTCTGTTTTGCTTGTGTTTTAAAGACTATCAAGAGGCAGTGTACCTTCTTTTTCTTTTCTTCAGTGAGTGACTGCCTTTGAAATCACTGTAAGTGTAAGGCATGAAATATTTCTTTGTGAGTTCACATACCTCTTCTAAAAGCAGCAGAAATGCCAAACTAATGCCTTTAAAACAGGTTGGTTTTGAGGCTGTTTCCATATTTAGGTGTCTGATTTGGGGTGTCTGGAAAGAGCCTGCTTCAAAGGGTGGATTTTCAGCTTGATATGTTTCCCAAAAGATCGTGTATATTTATGTATGTAGCATGTGTGTGCCTGTGCACTGAGCTCTCTGAGTCGGGGACTGGTTTCTGCTGTGAATGTTCCCAGTCCCCTTGAACGGAATCAAACTTCCAGATTCCAAATTTTGTATTTTGATGGGAAGTGAGCTCAGATGTCCTGGGCTCTCATGGTGTTTAGCCCCACTGTGTCACCTCTTGGGCCACAGCTGCTTCCATTCAGACTAAAGACCATTATCCACTTGAGCATCCTCCTTGGGAACTAGGATTTTTCTCTTACAGAAAATTCCTCCCAGTCTCGTTTCTCCTAACAGTTCATCTCAAGCCTTCAGATTTTTCTCACTCTTGAATCTATTTTTAAAACCATTTTTTTCTATAATATATAATCAGTACTCACCTGACAGGAGAGTGTACTCAAGACTTCAAAAAAGCTGCTTTAGGACCACATGATAATAATTCTCCCTAATCCCAAATATAGACGAGATACAGAGCAGGGCCTACAACAAGTTTTATAGAGAGCATTAGTGTCAGCAGTTTAGAGAGAATTAAAAAGAAAAATAACATTCCATCCCTGAGGAAAAATCCAAGTAGTGCATAAGACTAAAAGGAATATTTCTATTGGGAATTGCTTATGAAAGAGATTTTTAGTTCAAAATAAGGAAATCAGTCAGCACTGCAAAAAGATTGTATTGATCAAAAATAGTCTTCTGAAATATTAGGATTCAAAGAAGAGGCCAAGTAAAAGACACGAATGAAAGTAAGCAACCCAAATGCAGGAGAAACTAAATCTTGCACTTGCAGCAAAGATTGTTTGTGTTCAGACTCCAAATAAGACAGATGCTTCTTGCAGTTGGGAAAATTTGAAACCTGACTTATAGCTATGATCCATAACAGTGCTAGATTTATTGACCAGCTGCTGTGAAAACAGAGCCTTTTTTTTCAGCAAAACCTCAGCTCACCATTTGTGAAGTGTCTCCTGTGTCATTTTCACAATTTCCTAGAAGATGCGATTAACCCAGATGCCAGTGCTGCTCCATTCCCGCATGCTCACCAATCAGTGCAGGATTAATAAGATGCCAGGTGAGACCACTGAACCTCCTGGTGAGCTATTCAAAGAAAAGTGAGTGTGCTAAAAATATTTAGAGATTTATTTGATTTCTCCACATGAAGTCCTCTATAATTTATCACTTCAGTTCACACTTGGTTTGTTTTCTGCTTTGTTTAATTTTAGAAGGGGGTCTTTCTCTCCTGTTTTTTCTGTGGCCACATCACAGGTTTGGGTGTGTGACAGCCATTAGTGCACTCCAGTCCCTGTGTTTAGCTATTTTTCAATCTGCTACACTAGCAAGCTCCTCCAGTTGTTCTGCTGAGCACAGAGATGCTTAAGCTACACAGATCTCAAATGCATGTGTACTGAGCAATAAGGTTAGGATATTCTCTGATTTGTGAGTAATGCTTTTCATAAGTATCCAGAGATATGAATGGGCACAGAGCTGGAACAAGCAGGGGATTGATTCTTATTCTTCTGAGCTGCAGAAAAAGTCTGCTCTGCTTTACTAAATCACAGTAAAACAACCCCCTCATCTAATGTTTATTTTAATTTTATCCAGATTTCCTTAGAACAGGCAGATTTTTCTGTGAGAATCTGAAATCAAAATCAAACATGACATTTTGGGATGTTCACCAAAAGCAGTTGAATGGATGAATGAAAACACCAGTTTTTCTCCAGTAGTTCAATATCCAGGGGTTGGAGACATGACAAGTTTTATAAATAAAAAAAATTGGATTTTTTTAATTTATAAAAAAATGTAAATTGCTGACAAATAGAAGTGATCTATTAAATTTATTTGAAAACTTCTGTTTACTTAGCATTATAAGCATAGGAACAGCACCATGGAGCTGTTGGATGCCATGTAGGCAATAACAGCAACTATTCCAACTATCCTCTGTATGAAAGTCTTCCAAAATCAGCATGGACTGCAAAGTGCAAAAGCTGTATAGGTACATGAACATAAAGGTAGTGGATGTCATTGCCACTCTGGATGACCCTCAACTGGGTCTCTCACTACATATAAGCAAGATAACAAGGCATATTTGTTTCTGATTTTTCTAAATAGACACCAAAACTGACTGCAGCACAAGGATGAGCAATAGACTGGTTGGTTGTACAGAATAAAATCAAGTTTTTACTACAAATCTATCTCAAAATGGGCAGTTTCAGCCAGATTGAGAAGTCAATATATACCAAGCTACCTTGCAGGTGATGTTGAGGTAGAAAAATAGATAGGTTCATATATACCTGGGAGGAAAATTATCTGGAAAGGTAAGCAGTCAGACCAGTACTGATCTGGTGTAAAATGGATGTCATGAATGATACTCAGAAAAATGTTTTGGTGAATGGGCATATTCACCTGCTTGATCGTTTATATGGAGAGCCATTTGCAGGTGAGTAGGTTTTTTTAAATAAACACATTGCTGTATCACATAAAAAATACATTACATTATATTACATAAAAATACACTGCAGCACCAGTGTAATTGCTATGTAAATAAATACATAAATTAATTTATTCCATTATTCCATTATTCCATTCAAGAGAGAGCTGTGGGTATGTTATATTTATCTCCACTGAGCATTGAATAAAAGCTTAAGGGCCTGTGGAAAGAAGTAAGGGTTGAGTACTTCTGAAAGGTGGAAGCAGGCATTTCCTGTCCTGCATACTGCTTACTACTGTTGTACTGCTCAGTCACAGTTTCACAGGACTTAACCCCAGACAGAGATTAAATGGCAACCTTTTATGAGTTTAGACAAACTTACTGAGCTGACTGCATGCAAGAGGACATTTTCTTTCTAAGGTGATTTATCTCCTTTATGTGGCTGGAGCGATAAATACTCTGAAAATTAATGCCGTGCTCGCCTGTAAAATAAAAATCCACATTAATCTCGGCTATCAGAGACAACTATAAATCAAATGAAAGCAAAACAGGGCAAGGAGGGGTTGGAAACAAAGTCCCATCCCTGGCAACACAGCCCTAGGCAGACATTATAGCAATGTTGGCTGAGACTAGCTGTCAAGAGGCCCCAGAGAACTGGCTCTTGGGGCACCTGCTGCAGTGTTGAACATGAATCCTCAGGTCTCCATGAGCCATATGCAGGTCCTGGATTCCACCGTGGGGAATAATTACCTCTGCTCCAGGAAGGAGACCAGTAGGAAAGCTGAATCTTTTGTCAACAGGAGGAGTAATGAGTAACTGGAGAGCAGAAATACAGAATGCAAAACGTAGCAGAGTCTTTAAATTTTAACGCAAGGTACCATTGGTCCTCATGGGTCAGCAGAACTGAGCAACACACCTGATGTACGTGAGTCACAGGTGTGTGTACCCAATGTGAGAGTTATCCTGGCTGTCTTTCTGCAGCCTCTCTTCTGGAAGAATTACTGAACTCTTCTATAAAAATTGTTTCTAAGTTATCTCTCTTGGGTTAAAAGCCAATGCTGTTCTTTTTGAGCTAGCTCTGAAGAACCTCCCCCATAACTAAACATACAGGATTCCCTACAAGCAGTACCTCTCGCTGATGCCAATTGAGGGAGCAAGAGTTGTTCCATATTTGAAAGCTAAAGGTAAGGAGATGAAGGAAAAAAGTGTACATAGCTATTTCAGAATGTGTGGACAGTTATTTCTACTGGATTCTGAAATATAGTGGAATTCCTATAATTTTCTTAGCTTGAATAAACATATTCATCAGGGCACCCTTTCATCAAAGAATGCTGCATGCAGATATCTGTGGGTGCATGGATGATACATCCTACAGATGATATACAGATTCATTCTTAGATATATACTTATAAAGCCCCCTGATCTGCAATCTAAACAAGCATCATTTGCTATCAGATTTGCAGCACTCTGATATTCTGTGCTCCAAATTAGTCCTGGGTGAATTCCATCCATGCAGCTCACCCATTTTTCTATTACAGCTAATCCAATTACTTCAGACTCTTATCTTCCTTCCAGTGTGCACATATGCCATCTTCCTCATGGAAGTCATCCTGCAGAAAAGTTAATAAGCATATTTATGTTAGAGAAGTTATGGACCAGAGTGTTTATGGGCACAGGAATTTATTATCTTTGTGCTAAGCGAAGAAACATATTGATGGAGAAGATGGATGAGCGATTTAAACAAATGAAAAGTAACCATGAATGGATAACTGAGAAGGGCTACGCTTCACCCCCAGTTCATAGAAATAGCACAAAGAGAAATATTCTTGAAAGCAGATGGTTGGCACTGGAGAGAGCTTTTGAACACAAACTTTCTCCCTTTCCAAAATTAAAATATGCAGTGCACCCATTGCTGATGGAGTTTCCCACCCTGTAGATGTAGGGTCTGACAGTGCTCACCAGAACTCTCTGCTTCAAGCAAGTCAGAGCTAAAATTTTACTTTGCTCTAACTAAAACTTGTTGTAAAGAGAGAATCAGTGTCTTCTTGTGCTTGAGCTAGTTGCAGAAATGAGTTGGAGCTGTAAGAGACAGATGTTACCAGAGCTGAAAATGCCTGGAGTCCTCTTCACCCCACTGAAGCCTGAGCGTGAAAATGCACCCACAGAGTTTGTCAGCTTACCCCAAGTAATTCCAGCAAAATCCTTCTGCTGCAATTATTCTCTTTCTGCATCTGTATGGTGACTTATTTTCCAAACTTCCAGTGGCGAGGTCAGGTACCAGATTCAAACACCAAAATGGGGTCCAATAACTGCTTATCTGCAATGTCTCAGAAGACACCTGATGACTCAGGCACATTTTGAAAGAGGAAGGGGCAAGACCTCTGCTAGCTGAGAGCTAATCCTGCTCCAGCACCACAGATTTGGACAGAAAAGGACTAATGCACACCCTGAACAGTGCTGCTGTCCCCACCATGGGGGCCAGGAGTAAATGCCCTGAGACTCTGGAGTTGCACCTCAGAGAGTGCTTCTGCCCTGTCCACCCCTCCCCAGCCAACAGGGCTGGGAAGAAGGGGAGATCAGCACCAGGCTAACCCGTAGAAGGAAAAAGGAGGGGAAAAGGGGGAAAGAGAACCAGCGTGTTTGCTCTGGGACTCAAATCAGCCCTTAGCTGTTCTAAATAGCTCTGTGCAAGACTGTGAGCATAGCAGATGCTGGATTATTACAGCAAAAATAAGCGTTATGAAAATATATTCAAGTGCAGGAGAAGGATGGGGCAAACCAGTATCTGGTAAAACAGCTTTGTTGTGAGGCAATTCTTTATCTCAAGAGTAAACATTTAGTCCTCCAGGCAAGAAATAATCACTGTTAAAATCCTTCATAATTAAAGGAGGATTATATTATATATTATATATATATATTTAGGATCCTGTATTATATATAGGATATATGATCTTCAGGACCTATTTCCTCTCCTGGTGGGAGGAGACATTGCAAAAACATTCAAAAGGACAGTGGGGTATTGTTATTAAAAGCATCATAGCAGGCCCAGGGAGTTCCTAACTCTGGTTCTTCCTGAAGACAACAAAGACAATGGGCTTCTGCCTTCAATATCCAGTACACAATGGCAGAATTACATTTCTAGATGTCTAGGACAAGTGTGTGGAGCTGGATTGTACATTTCCAGTTCACTGGACACTGGGTTCATATAGGTGCTGCAGGCATGTCAGCTTCTCTCCTACAGCTGGGACTTAGCAGGACTGCTGCTGTCACCTGGCCAATTTTTGTAGAGAAAACCAGAAAAAGGCAGCTAAGGAGGTGATTGGAAACAGCAGGGTGTTCCCAAGAAATATTAAGCTACCCTTTGCAAATAAACTTATTTCAAAGACAGAGAATTGCTTCTCAGTTTCCTTTAATGCTTGCATTTTATGCCTTCTCACTGTTCTTCTCTTTAAGACTGTAAATTTGCTGGGGCATCCCTGCCTATTCCTCAGCATTTGACCAGGGCCTTATTAAGTGAAGGCCTAATATTATCTTATCCCTTGGCACTGCAGCAATAAGCAAAAGAAAATAACATTCACATTAGACAGCCACTATAGCTTTGGACACAATGAGAGTAAAATGGATGCGCTTGTTCATAAATAGAGAAATGTTTCCTTTGATTATGGGTTTCCTCCTTGCTCATTATAAAAAATTGTCAATTATTCCTGCCTATAGGTACAGCAAGATTACTCATCACCAAGTTAACAGCAATGCACTCCAAAATTGCTTCTGTAATTCAGGTTTAAAGTCACTACAGCAGCACAAGTCAGAAGGACTAAATGAGAAGGAGGGTATGCTGAATATAGGAAAATACTGTATGCAAATTGTGGTAATTCATGACTGAGTCACAAAAAATATGTATTCAAAATCTGTCATGATTTAAACATTTAAGAATAGATTGCTATGCATTTATGTAATAACTTTCATTAGAGGATCTCAAAATGCTTAGGAGGCACTGAGATGAAAGCATGATGATGTCAGTCTTTCAGGACAGCTCTAGGTGCATTTCTTTTCAAATCAGCAGCTAGTGGCTCCCAGGGATTTCCAACACACCAGACTAATACTTGATGGTCTGGGGGAAGAGAAAGGGCTGACAAAGATAAATCTGATAACTCTTCTAGTCCTTAAATGGGTTCAGGCTCTGTTGATCCTTACAGATGCTTTTCTAATATCCTTTAAAATATCCAGTGATAGAGCAATTACAAATATATCTAGCCTCTTTCTTTTCTCTGATTATACCTCAGTGCCTTCATGTAAGCAGCAAGCAAATATGTTGCAAATAAGCAGCAGGAAAATACATTGCAAATACAGTAATACCCCCAAAATTTTCTCACTAGACAAGAATTCTTAGTACTAGCAAAGCCATGATGTAGCTCATCATTCATCACAACAAAGAAAGCACTGGAATTTTTTAGCACATTCCTTCACTGGTTTGCAGTAGGCTGAGCTGAATGGAAATTTGAAGCAAGAGAGAGCACACCTCAGGCTGTGTGGAACAGAGTGTGGGCACTGATGTTAGGAGTCATAAAGATAGAAACCTAAATCAATGTCTTCCTGGGACCTCCTGACAGCTGTCTCACTGTTTGGTGAGACAAAGACTGCAAGATAGTACTGCAAGGTGTAAGCACCTCAGCTGGAGGAACTATGGACTGCCAGACCCTACAGAGAGATTTCTTCCTCTTCCTAGTGCATGTATTTGTTAAGATGAAAAAGGAAAAGGAACAGATCAAGGATTTGAATGTTAACAAAAAGACAGAAGACTAATCTTAGAAACATAAAGATAATAACTGAGATTTTATTAATAGGAGATAATTTTTTTTTTAGAATGCAATAAGATCTAAATCCACTGGCTGATTCAGAGGTGTGTTGAAACTGCTGATACAAGCCTGCTGATGTCAGTAGCCTTAGTAAGAGACATCCCCACATTTTGCATAAGATTCTGCCGGGGAAGCAATTTGGCATTACAGTGCCAACATGTCACATAAAAGAAGTTACAAGCAGTGTAATCTCTGTTTGATTTCATCAAAACATCCGTAGCATAGGCCCAAGGTAAAGTATTTCAGAACTTATACCTTTTTTCTTAGGATTGTTGCCTAAACATATTGTTGCCTTTCCCTTATGTCTAGCTGAGAAAATTCTTTGCACTGTGTTTGTCTCCAGGTCTACCCCTGCAGAGAGCGCTGCTGCCAGAAAAATGCCTCTGACCCTAGAAAATACTTAGAGGGGACAACAGAAACCCACAGGCACAGCCTGGTAGGACTGCTTTAGGAATACATGGTTGCTGCCAAGAGATGTGAAATGCTTTGCTGTACCTCAATGTTTGAAATATTTTAAGATGTAGATTTATGAACTTTCATAGCACCATTTATCTATGTCCTTCAAAGGCCAAGCCAGGATTAGTGCAGTTGTCAGTGCTGTAAGACCCATGTGTTTGGCTGTCTTGTGTACAGGGAAGGTAGCATGGTCTGTCAGGCAGTCCCCCTGAGAGCCAGTCTGAGCCACAAGGAGCCATGCTCCCAGCTACTGCGCTAATCTAACAAAATTCTAGCAATACCTCACAGAACACTAACCTACCACCTACTGTCAGCAGGCAGATCCCAGGATATATTCTGCATACCAGAAAGCATAGGCACCACTTTAGGTATCTTTCTTCTCTTTCTTCAGATATTAAAGACCACACAGGATCTAAGAAATTACAGCAGTGGCTAATTGGATTGGTGTACCTCAAGAAGACTTCAGACACAGGAAATGCAAAAGATTTGGAAAGATTTAACAAGCTGTAAAAGTCTACAAACCACTGACAAATCACTGGATTTTCCTTTCCATCTGCAAATAAAACCAGAATTTACTGGCAGGAGACTACAAATATGTTGGACAGTTCTGAATTCATATATAAAACAAAATCCTGTATTACATACAAAAAAGGCTTGCTAGAAGAACTGGGACCTGCTACCAGTAACGCCACTGGGACCTGCCAGTGATTGTCCCAGAACAGTGTTTGGTGCTCAGCATGCAGATTTCTGAAAGAAACTCTCCCCATGAAACCCAGTGCTCTATGACTGCAGTGGAGGTCACTGGCGAGCTGGTGCTGTCTTTGTGATAGTCCTGCACTAGCTGGGGCTTATAACCAATCAATAGCTCTTGTTATGAGACAGATGGATCCATTATGATCTGACCTGCTCAGACTATGGCTCTTAACCCTTAACCTTAGCTGATGTAAAATACTCACCAAAATTCGCTGTTAGACATTGGAACAGCCTCATATTTCTTTCCCTGCCATTAACAAATGTCACATATTTGTCAACAGATTATCTCATCCACCTCATCACAGTGTATGCCATATTGTTGAATGTGTTGTTAAAGAAACAGCAGAAGGGATTTTAAAAAAATGCACTCTTGTGGAATTTACAAGTAGATGAAGACAAAAAAAAAAAGTTCAGGCGTGTTTCCACCAGGATTTTCTGACAACAATTAACACATTTATTGTTTCGCCGGGGCTTAGGGTTTTGAAATGCACAAAGACCAGAGCATGAGGCACACTTCAGCCACAAAAAGAACCCCAAGGGGAATGCAAAACTGCCACAACATGGCTGCCCCCACAGATTTTTCCTTGGAGCAAGCCCTAGACCAAGGCTGCCTTTCCTGCCTAGGGTTAAGGTGAAGGTCGAAGCTAGGGTTAGGGTTTTGAAAACCACAAAGCCCAGAGCTCCCTGCAGCCACAAAAAGCATCCCAAGGGAAGCGCAAAATTGCTACAACATGGCTTCCGCAACAGCATTTTCCTTGGAGCCAACCGTAGCCCAAGGCTCCTTTTCCTGCCTAGGGTTAGGGTTAGGGTTGCGCCTAGGGTTAGGGTTTTGAAAAGCAAAAAGCCCGGAGCTCCAGGCACCTTTCAGCCGAAAAGGCATCCCAATGGGAGCACAAAACTGCCACAACATGGCTGCCTCCACAGATTTTTCCTTGGGACCATCCCTAACTCTAAGCTGATTCACCTGCCTAGGGGTAGGGTTACAGTTCACCTAGGGTTAGGGTTTTTTAAACCAGGAAGCCCTGAGCTCCAGGACACTGCAGCTGCAAAAGGCATCCCAAGGGGAGCACAAAAGTGCCACAGAATGGCTGCCTCCACAGCTTTTTCCTGGGGACCATCCCTAACCCTAGGCTGCTTTTCCTGCCAAGGGTTAGGGTTAGGGTTAGGGTTACGCATATGGGTAGGGTTTTGAAAACCACAAAGCCCACAGCTCCAGGCACACTGCAGCCGCAAAAGGAATCCCAAGGGGAATGCAAAACTGCCACAACATGGCTGCCTCCACTGCTTTTTCCTTGGAGCCAGCCGTAGCCCGAGGCTGCCTTTACTCTGTAGGGCTAGGGTTAGTGTTGTGCCTAGTGTTAGGGTTTTGAAAACCACAAAGTGCAGAGCTCCAGGCACCCTGCAGCTGCAAAAGGCATCCCAAGGGTAATTGAAAACTGCCACAACATGGCATCCTCCACTGCTTTTTCCATGGGAACATCCCTAACCCTAGGCTGGTTTACAGGCCTGGGGTCAGGGTTAATGTTAGGGTTATGCCTAGGGTTAGGATTTTTTAAACCAAGAAGCCCTTAGCTCCAGGCACACTGCGGCTGCGAAAGGCATCCCACGGGGAGCCCAAAACTGCCACAACATGGCTGCCTCCACAGGTTTTGCCTTGGGACCATCCCTAACCCTAGGCTGCTTTACAGACCTGGGGTTAGGGTTAGGGTTATGGTTGTGCCTAAGCTTAGGGATGTTCCCAAGGAAAAAGCTGTGGAGGCAGCCACGTTAAGGCACTTTTGCGTTCCCCTTGGGATGCCTTTTGCAGCCGCAGTGTGCCTGAAGCTCAGGGCTTCCTGGTTTAAAAAACCCTAACCCTAGGCATAACCCTAACCCTTACCCTAGGCAGGTAAGTCAGGCTAGGGTTAGGGATGTTCCCAAGGAAAAAGCTGTGGAGGCAGCCACGTTAAGGCACTTTTGCACTCCCCTTGGGATGCCTTTTGCGGCTGCAAGGTGCCTGGAGCTCTGGGCTTTGTGGTTTTCAAAACCCTAACCCTAGGTACAACCCTAACCCTAGCCCTACATAGTAAAGGCAACCTTGGGCTATGGCTGGCTCCAAGGAAAAAGCAGTGGAGGCAGCCATGTTGTAGCAGTTTTGTGCTCCCCTTGGGATGACTTTTGTGGCTGCAGGGTTCCTGGAGCTCTGGGCTTTGTGTTTTCCAAAACTCTAACCCTAGGCTCTACCCTAACCCTAACCAGTGGCAGAAAAAGCGGCCTTGGGCTATGGCTGGCTACAAGGAAAAACCTGTGGAGGCAGCCATTCTGTGGCACTTTTGCGCTCCCCATGGATGCCTTTCGCAGCTGCAGCGTTCTTGGAGCTCTGGGCTTCCTGGTTTAAAAAACCCTAACCCTAGGCATAACCCTAACCCTAACCCCAGGCAGGTAAATCAGGCTAGGGTTAGGGATGGTTCCTAGGAAAAAGCTGTGGAGTCGGCCATGTTGTAGCAGTTTTGTGCTCCCCTTGGGATCCCAAGGCTTCTTTTCCTGCCTAGGTTTAGTGTTGGGGTTGAGCCTAGGGTTAGGATTTTGAAAAACACAAATCCCAGAGCTCCAGGGATCCTGCAGCCACAAAAGGCATTCCAAGGAGAAGGCAAAACTGCCACAACATGGCTTCCTCCCCAGCTTTTTCCTTGGATCCCTCCATAGCCCAAGACTTCTTTTCCTGCCGAGGGATAAGGTTAGGGTTTCACCTAGGTTTAGGGTTTTTTAAACCAGCAAGCCCTGAGCTCCAGGCACACACTGTGACTACAAAAGGCATCCCAAGGGGAATGCAACACTGCCACGACATGGCTTCCTCCACAGCTTTTTCCTTGGAGTCGTTGATAGCGCAAAGCTGCCTTTCCTGCCTAGGATTAAGGTTAGGGTTAGGGTTAGGGTTAGGGTTTTGAAAACCACAAAGCCCAGAGCTCCAGGCACCCTGCAGCTGCAAAAGTCATCCCAAGGGGAGCGCAAAACTGCCTCATCATGGCTTCCTTCACAGCTTTTTCCTTGGAGCCAGCCATAGCCCAAGGCTTCCTTTACTTGCCTAGGGTAAGGGTTAGGGTTGCGGCCCCCTACAGCTTGGAACCCAGATAAGAATCCAGATGATCTGTGTGCTTGCAGTAACAATGACAGGCTGGACATTCCACACCTGAGATCTGCAGACTGACAGCTTTCTAAAATCTGGTTCCTAATTTTTCAGGCTAGGTTTCATGTCAACTAGAAACAGAGGTAAAAAATAGTAGAGAGTGGAAAGAAAGAGAAATTAGTGTTGTCTGAAACTGATCGTTTTTCATGGATTTTTTAATGAAACATTGTCAAATATACAGACCTGCACACAGTATTTTAGTCACATATTTTCAGTAGTGAAATATGTGACTTGGACTTGTAGTTTTAGGGAGTATTCTGATGCTTGGGATTGATTATTCTGGTAACCAAAATTAGATCAGTCTGACCAAATATGTGCAGGTTTCTCCTTGAAGGATGAGTTAAAAAAAGAAGCTATAGTGATAATTTTTTTTAGAAGCAGTGATTCTCCATCCTTGCCTTTCATCTGGATCTGCTTAGACTCTTGTACATTTACTTAGCCCTGTCCTTGCCATCCCTCCATTTCCATAAGATGTAGGCAAAAAGAGTCCAAGAGAAAATGTGAATGCAATGCTTTCATACCATCTTTTACACATTCAAATAACAAGTATTTGATCTTTGAGACCAGAGCAGGAATGTATAATGAGTGAAAAAGTGACATAGCACTTAAGTGATTTCTGCAACCTGCAGTTCACTCAGCATGCAGAGATTTCATTATAAAGTCACAAGTGAATGAAATTGTAATATATATGTGTTGTGTGAACAATTGATAAAGCTGAAAATAGGACATATTTGGGGCATACAATCTCTTCCTTACATCTAAGATTTTTTCTGGAGAGTTTAATAACTAATCCCACACATTTTACCTGTATATTTATAAACAAAGAGCAAGGATACTGCTGACAAAATCCATTTTTGAAGAGAAAAAAATGTGAGAAACTACTGCAAGTTAATAAGCAGAAGGCCTGTTTATCACTGAAAGTAGCATCTCAGAGTCAGAAAAATACAAGAACAGGCTTGTATGATGTATAGCCACAGCTTTTTTGACCACGAATAAAAATCTACCATGTCCTGTACTTTCAGGTGAGGGAACACAAGCTAAAGGTTACACACAACTTGCCGTGTTGGTGCTATTCAGTCCTCACCTAACCTGACATGGAAACATTGATTTTGATTACAGGGTTCCTGGACTATAGCATGAAAAGGGGGCACCCTGCCACTGTTTTCCAGATGCAGTGCAATAGCCTGAATTTATCTGAGAGACAACTTTAAGAGCACTTATTGAAATTCAGATACTTATGAAACTTAAAACTCATTTCCAAACCTTTAATATGATGAAAATCAAAGAATCATTTGTTATCCAAATGTATTCTAGATATCCTCAAAGTTGGGAATCTTTTCCCAAGTTGGAAATATTGAACAATAGAATAATAGCATCTTCCAAAAATCAAATCTGTTACTTGTATGGTCCTCAGTTTTATTAAATAATTGGGATCATCAAGAAGAATTCTCTCCCCTCCGTGGGCAGAGATTATGGTATTTTAAGAAATACAATTTCCGCCACTGTTTCTGTTGCTGTGATCTTTATTAATTCCTGATCTTCTAAAAATATCGCAATAAATTGTGGATTGCTAGGTAGAAACTTGAAATCCAAAACCAGTAAATTTTCTTTCCATGTGTTGAAAGTACTGCTTTAGATATATGGAGTAATAAAAATATCTTTTAAAAATAGCAACAAAAATATTTTCAGTGCAAGCAAAAGTGATGTTGTACATTTACCTGCTTGCTGATGTTTTTCTAGACTCAAACCCAAAAATTAATCTGGGACAGACCATGCCAGGCTAAAGAAGGCTTTAAAAAGTCAGTGCTAAAATGTTTTCTAGCATGTTTATGTTTTCTAGCATTTCTCCAGGTTGGACACTCTTCTTGAGTTCATTGACTTGCATCCAGAAATGTCATTAGTAAAACACTGCTTAAGTGGATTCTTTCTAGGCCTGACTGACCACAGAGCCTGAGAAGAGGCTGTGTTTGCTTCCTCTGCTACTGGCTTCAGCTAAAACCCCTCTGGTGTCTCTAAAGACATAGGGATAAAATTCGCCTAAAGTCAGACTGGGGAATATCTATTGATTTTAATAAAGTTTAGAAAGTCAACATCAAAGAGAACCTTCTCCTATGCTCTCTGAACATTTGAATTTATGTGGTAAACTCCATCAATACTGACAAAATAAATAGCCTCTTAAAAGCTATTATGGCTATTTAGATTAAAGAAATATTATAATATTTGTAAGTACAGCTAATCAGTGTCACAAGCCTTACTGATGTTTCCGGAGTAGTTGCTCCATTGGTGCGTTAATCACGATTTCTCTGATTATCAGCAATTGTTTAAAAAATAAAAACATGAAGCAAACAAGATAAATATTCTTCCTTGGTAATCAGATCAAAGATGAAAGGGAAAATGAGTAATGGTCATCATTCCATTGACCATTAATATTTGACTTAAATTTTTCAAGAAACAGCTTGAATGATGCTGTTTGTGCAGTCTTTTTCTGAAAACAAAAAAAGAGAACACCCTTTTAAAATAGTTTAAGTTATTATTTTGAGCTGTAACACTTACAAATCACTTTTCATCTCCAGAGCCCTGAACCAGAGCACGGATCTTTGTTGACCACACCAGCAAAGGATCTGCTACTGTTCCTTGTTTCTGTGATGAGCTAAACATTTAGGAGGACAGGACCTTGTTACTGCCTTTCCCACCAAACACAGGAAGAATTTTGGGTAATTGGATCTCATTGTGCTGTTTTGACAGGCAGGGAATCTGGTATAGGTAATTTTTAAAATATACCCAAGGTAGCAGAGCGAGTTGGTAGTAGTGGGACTACACCCCAGGAAATCCTGTTTCTGATTCCAGGATGGCCCTAGCCATTATCCTTTTCCACACTTCAGTAGTGTGACTGCTGCAGACAAATCATCGTGTTCTTCCACAAAGCAGCCCTGGTGCTACAAAATACTTAATGCATTATTAAGCAAAACATATTCCAAGCCTGTCATTGATTCAGGGCCTACAGTCTTGCAAGAATTATATCATTTATCTTCCTTATAATTGGAAAAAATTCCTGGACTCTATTTTCTCTCCATAGAAACTACAGAGAAGACGAAGTAATTAATGAAAAGTACTGGTGTCATATGGACAAGAACAGGGCACACATTCAGCCCTTTCTTCAGCCATTCAGACTAATGGGAAATATGCTTCTGTGTGGACCGTATGACTGGGTCCAGAGTCTGGATTTAATACATTTGCAGCCCAATAATTTTCCCAAGTGAACTGTCAATTACCAGTGTGAGACAGAAAAGATGCTGATTACCTGGGCCAAACTCTGCTCTTGTTTGTGTCAGAACAATATCCCTGATTGCGCTTGCTTCCGTGCGACTGTGGGTTGAGTTTGGCTCTGTCTCCTCGGTTCCCTGGGTTGTCTTTGAACCACAGGAACAGTGCTTTGACACAGCTACTTGGGCAATCGCTAATGGCAGGAAAATCCACAGTTCTTCAGACATTAAGGCATTGTAAATACTGAAAGAAAATAAATCTGTGTTGTATTTTTTTGGCATACAATGCCTAAAGCCTTATCTCTCATTCTGTCAGGAACCAAGAACTATGTATACAGATGGTGCAATTTATTATGTTCTGTACTGTGACCAAGTGCTGAAATACCTTCAGGAAATCACCAGAAAGCCTGAAAAGCTTTGCTGTCTCTTGTGACTCCAGCTCACTAAAACTATAATTGAATGAGCACACTATATTAAGCCCTGCGTATTACACAGTAGGCTTACAGAAAAGGACGCCATCTTTTTCAGCATCATTACAGAAAATATCTTTGCTGTACAATTTCTGCCTATACTCAAGATCATAATGTCTCTGCCTCTCTGAATTCTGATCTTATAAAACCACAAGACAGGGATTTACAAACAGATGCCTGGGTTCAACGACTCCACCTCAACTCAGGTGTAACACCATTAAATTCCAGTGTGCTGTTCTCATTTGTAAAATGCTGCTGGGCCTGATAGTCCTGACATTTAAAACAGTGCCTGTTGGGGCTGAAATGAATGGACATGAAATGAATGTAACAGTGGTATGAAAAAAGAATTTTAGCTGTGTATCAGTTCAGAGGTTAATGTATTTCCATTCCTTCTTCTCTGAGCACATTTTTATGAAACCGATGATTAAACTTGGCTGAGTGAGTGAAAGAAATACAAAGAAAAACTAAAGTCGATATTCTCAAACTCATTCATCTCTCAGTATGAAATGTAAACCTTGGAACTAGTATTTTGTTCATACCCATGTGCTTTACTGCATTTGAAACATTGAAAACAAGATCCCTGTGTCATGGACCCAATAACAAGTGTTATCTTGATACCCACAAGGCCCAACTTTCAGCAATAGCCCAAGTCACAAAACAGCTGTTTTGCTTTTAGTGCTTCATTGGAGGCAAAACCATCTTCATCCTTGATTTCCTACTGTTTCCTTCCTGTGATGCCTCGATATTGGAGGGTGGTCTATCCATCCACTTCCCCTCATGCACTGTTACACATTTCCGCGTGTTTTGTTGGAACATAGAACCACAAATGCCATGAAGCGTCTTCCCTATTTCATCCCAGAGACAGCGGGCCAACCCAGCCCCATGTCCCGCCTGTCAGAGGACAAACCCTTGCGTCACTCAGGAGAGAAGGGAACACCGACAACCATTAACCCCAAAACCTCCCGGCCGCAGTTCGGGGCTCCCCCAGGCCGGGGGTGCCGGTTCATCCCGCGCCTCCCTCGGGTGGCTCCGGCTCTCGGCGGCGGGGAGGGCGCGGGGCGGGTGCGGCGCTCCCCGCTCCCGCAGGTCCCCGAGCCGCCCGGGGCTCAGCGGAGGGCAGCTGCCTGCGGGAGGAGCCCGGGCGGGGAGGGAGAGACGAGGGGAGCCGTGCGCGGAAGGGACTGCCTCGATGGGCTTGAAAAATCACTGCAGCAGCGGCGGCGGGCCGGTGGCAGATGCAATGCCCGGGCTGCGCGGCCGCGCCGCTCTCCCCGCCTCTCCCCTCCGGCTCCGGCTCCGGCCCTGGCCCCGGCCCCGGCCCTGCCTCTTTTTTTCCGCGCCTGGCTCCAAACTTTTCCCGCTCCCCTCCCGTGTGAGCGGGAGCCCCGAGCTCAGCGGTGAGCGCCGGCCGGGAAGCCCCCGGCACGGAGAGGCTGCTGGCGGCGACAGCCGGAGCATCCCAGGGAGGGGAAGCCGGCGGGGCGGGCAGGGAGGGAGGCGGGCAGGGCGGGGGTGGAGGCGCGTCTCCCTGCTGAGGGAGCCGGGACTTGCAGGGTTCTGGGTTTTCCCGACCACTCTTTCCCCTCCCCACCCGCCCATCTCCCTGCCTCCCTCCCCCCCTCCTTCCCTCCCGCCTTCCCTCCCTCCCCTCCAGAATTAAAGTTGGGACAGTCGCGCTCCGGGGATGGGTGCGAGCCAACGCCTCTGCTGCCGGCTCGCTCTGCTCCCTCCCCAGGTCGCCCGGAGCCCGCGCCCCCGCCCGCCCGCCCAGGAGGGATGCTGCTCCGGCAGCTGCTGGGGCTGCTCCGCTGCTGCTGGCCCTCCCTGCTGCTGCACTGTGCCCTCCACCCGCTCTGGGGGTCCCTCCAGGTAGGGCCGCCCGAGCCCGCTCGCAGCTGCGGGGCGCGGGGGCGGCGGGGCCGGGGCGGGGGAAAAGCGGGGCCGCGGGCAGAGCCCCTCCGGCACCCCCGGCGCTGCGGGGAGGAGGCCGTGGCGGGGCGGTGGTCGCACGGGCGGCCCCGAAGCCGGGAGAGCTGCAGCTGTCCCCGGCGAGGGCCCCCCGTGCCGGGCGCTGCGGGATGGCGGGTGTGCGGGACGGGCGGCCGTGCCAGCCCCGGAGCGCTGAACTCGGTCCGAGAGTGCTCGGTCCCAGCAGGATGGAGTTGAGTTTCTTCGGCGCGCCGGCGGTCGGAGGGCTGGGAAGCGCATTTTGCTGTAGGTGGCAAGATGCACGGGAAGAGGCAGCGGCGGAGCGGAGCCCCGGCGGCCGTGCCTTGCCGTGGGGTTTCGGTATTGATTGCGAATTGAATGGAGGGTTTTCTGGGTAAAGGGCTGAATCAGCTTTTGCCAACTCCGACGCCGTGGTGTTGTGTGACCTTGATTGTAATGTGGGTGGCCAGCAAGAGAGACTGGGAGCAATCGGTACACAGTGAGGGAGAGCGCCCATCCAGTTTGGAGAATCAGAACAGCAGCAAAGCTCATCTCAAATGCGTCACTTCGATATTTCAAAGTTTATTTATAATATAAGTCTTCAGAGAAGTGATTGATGAGCCAGCCAAGTGCCGTTCAAGAACAGACCAATTACAGTTTCTTTCTTGGAAAAACAAAGTGGAGACTCCACATCTTTTACTCCCTGATCTAAACTTAGTGACTCCCAAGAGATTAGAGAGATGTTGTTTGTTTTAGCATCTTGTCTCTTGCCATGAATGACAAAGAGGATTTGTGCTCCTTGTGGATTAAAATGAACAGAAATACAACAAAAACAACCTTTAAAGCAATGTCCTGTCATAAAAATTTCTGCCAGCGCTACCTTCCTGCTGTCCTCCTCAAGTATTGAGGTAGCTAATCTTAAGTTAAACTATAGGTGAATTTCTCACGGAAGCACAGTTGGGTGAAAAGAGATGCCTCCTGCAACCTCTCCCCTATCAGTCAATTGAGCAGAGAAAAAAACCCCTCGGATAAACATATTTCTGGGAAACTACTCACATGATCTAAAATTATTTTTCTAAAACAATTACATTTATAAAAATTGAAACAGGCTCTGAGAAATACAAAAGCCAAGGAGCTCACCAGCCTTTCCTTGCAATAATTTGGAATTTGGATGAATGACCCATTCATCAACTGTACTTGTGCTGTTGCTTGCTGTTCTGTGGAAGAACAAACACTAAGCCTGCTTTTTTCCAGTTTTCCCAAAACTAGGCTCCCATCTGCAGATTCCAATGGGAAGGGCAGGTGTGGAATGCTCACTGGCATGCCAGCCTTCCATCCTTCCTGTGACTGAAATTCCTTCATGGTTGAACCCCTCCCAAGATTCCCTTCTCCATGTTGAGTCATAATCCTTGTCTTATCTTCAGTCTCACAAGCCATTCTCTCCTTGACTAATTCTGTGCTGTTGCATCATTGCTCCCCTGCCCTGCTCCATCTCTAGCAGCAGGCGTGTTTGTTTTCTCACATCCCCCAGCCCCTCTGCACGCATTTGTCCCCACAATGACTTAGTGTGGCATAGCCTTCCCTCCCACCTCGGCTTTTCCTCCTTAGGCCCTGCCTTGAGACACTTAAAAGAATCAGTCAGATGCTAATCAAAGGAGAAACATTTGTCTTACTAAAAACAAAACTAAAACAAAACCCACAATCTTTTCTTATTAGCATGGTAGCCAGTTCTGTGACAAGAGGAAAGGGATGATTCTGTCAGAGGCTTTTGACATAATTTTAAAAAGTGCAGAAAGAGTCATGATAAATAACAGGGACACATTTTTTCTGGTTTTGTAAACATGGATCTGGATTAACTGATGTGAATTGCACAGAGCTGTCCTGGGATTTATGCAGCACTGGTGAGATCTCATCTCATCTCTGTAGACTGCTACCAAGAGACAAAGCTCTTGCTACATCAGCAGGCTTTTAGAGGTCTCTGTGCCTTCAGTCAACTGCACTTTTCTGTTAAAGCTTTCCTCCTTTTACCTGATTAAAAAAAGTCACAAGAAGGCCACCCTCCAGGGACTGTATTAATCCTCTTTTCCCATCCCACTCTCTAGAACGTGCTTGTGGACTGCTGCAACCCCATGGGACTCTACTGAAATACTAAACAGTTCTGACCACATGCAGATTTATTCTTCCATGGTATGCAAAACAGGACTAGGAACACTGTTTCTAAAAGATACCATGAATTAAAGAAAAATATTCCACAGGCATAAACTTCAGAGACAGAGACTGCAAAAGGAAACCACCAGTTACCACTTTCTGTTTGTTCTTCCCTGGACATTTGTGGATCAGATTTTCATTTCCATAAATATTTTAAAGCATTTGTTCTTTTTGCAAAACATGTTCACATCAAATGCACAAATCCATAAAGTCAACTCTATTTATTTTCAGAGCAGGGGAAAAATGTATCAGCTTGAAGTCCAGGAAGTATATGTTTAGACTGGCCAACTGCTCAGTGTGCTAAGAAAGCCTTGTGCCCAACAAGCAACCAAGTTTCAGATAGGCCAAGAAAAGGTGCTCATGGCACCTCCAGCAGCAGAGGAATGGCTGGGAGAGCTAGGGAGCAAGGGATCCATCTCCAGAGTGATCCCCTGCCAAGGCAAGCCCTGTGCCACACACTGCCTGGCAGCCTGCTGGGCTTCCAGGTACACCTTACCTGCAAAGCTCTTCCAAAGCCTTCCGGGGCCACGGGAGAGTCTGCCAGAGCAAATAAGCAGTAAAGTTTGAGGCCAGATTCATTTAGTTGACCTGGCCATAGAAAGGTGTGGCTCTTTCAAAACACTTTTCCTGCCACATGCTGTAAAGGCAGTTTACCTTGAATTGCAAGCATTAAGAAAGAAACAATGGAGTATTATTTCATCATCTCCTGCCAGAGCAAGATTGTTCCCTAAAGCATATTTTCTAGTGATTTTTTCTGCTTACCTTTAGAAGACACAAGTAATAGCCTTCATTTCTTTCATAAGAAGACTAATAGACATCAACAGGGGGATTTTTTTTCCTTGAAAAGGAGCCAAATGCCTTCCTTTTTCTCCTGATTCTATCTTGCTACTGTTATCTGCTGCTTTGTATTACTGTTACTATTCTGTCCTCTTGCTGTAGTCCTTGACTATTTCTCTCCTCCCTGAGGCCCTCAATTTGGGTATTTCCTTTTCTTGGCAGATTTCAACAAACTTAAAATATCTTTGTTTTTAAAACAAAGCCTTTAAGACAAACCCATCAAGGTAATATTTATGTTCCTACTTCTATCTTCTAACAACCACACATTTCACCCAGTGACAGGAGAAGGGAAACAAATAGTGATAAAGCCCATGCTTTTAAATGTCAGTTCTTTCCTGACTATTTAAAAATGATCATGGGAAATTGTTATAGAGATTCAGGCTGAAGTATTGAGAAATAAAGCAAATTTTCCTCTTTTTTTCTTTTCTTTTTTTTTTTTTGTTTTTCTCTAAAATAATATTTTTAAAGTAGACAGGAGCAGGAGTAGCAAGTGACTGGCCATGATAGTGTTAATCTTGTCTGAAAAGTAATTGAGAAAATTATCCACTATTTTCTGAGGACACTCTATTACCAGCCTAAGGGAGGAGAACCTCCAGGGATTTAAAAGTAGTCAATAGCTCTAAAAAAAGACAGAGCAAGCCTTTGCTTCTGGTTGATATTAAGTTAGAGCAATAAGTCAATGTAGCTTTGCCATACCAGCACTGTCTTCAAACTTACATGTGCAAAGCTGCTTCTGATCTGGAAAGGAAGCTGGCTCCAAGTCTGCTCAGGGTTATTCTTCTCTGTGCCCATCTTCTCCCATCACACTGTCCCCTGCAAGACTGCACTGAGCTCTCAGGATTCGATAACCCAGGGCCCAGGCTGTAGCTAGGAGTTAATAGCTGCTTCCTAATCAGCTGCCAGCGCCACTGGAGAGGTGTTGCCCCACCTCCTTCTGTGAGCACAGTAAATCTTGTCACACCTGTTGAACAAAGAGGTACCCCAGGTATGCCCCTAACACTGCAGGGAAGGACACTTCTCTCACAGGGCTCTTCTTGGGAGCATGCCTGGAACACCAGCCCCTCACGTGAGCAGTGTTGGAAGAGCTGAAGCAGCATGGAGGATATTCTGCTGCCTGGGATCACTTACTTTAAAAACAAATAAACCTTCTTTGCTGACAGATTTATTACTAGTCATGAGGGATTACACAGCCAAGTCGCTTTGATTCATTAGAGTGTTCAGAGAGTTTGTGTAAGTTCCTGGAAGCTGTCGGGGATGATCTTTAACCATCCTCTTACTGTTACCTGACGGTGAAGGGGAAAGTTGGAAAGCACTTGTGCTGAATTTGTTTTTCCCTATCTTTGGTAATAGATTTAGACAAGCTGTTTAAAGAACTGAGCCTTCTGCCTTATGCTATGCTGAGCTGTCCTTCCAACTTAGCTACACGTAGCCTTTTCTATTCTTTCCTCCCTCCCCATAATATTTAATCAACAAAGCCCTACCTCCATTTCCCTGAGGCCAGAGTAATGCGTCTTTCTGCATTTAGAAACCTCCTACGCATGTGAACATGTCCTTTGTGCAGTGATGTTGTTTTAATTTGCCACATCTCTCTTTTTGGCCAGAAATATATGAAAAAATATGTACAGCTTTCCTGCAGGGCAGTGCAGCCCCCTTGGTGCTCAGCTGTGGGCAGTGGAAGAGGTACGCTGGCCGTGCTGGGGGCCAGGGTTGAAGGGGAGAGGAGACAGACTGTGTGCCCAGAGCTGGCAGGGGCAGGGAAGCAAAACTTGGGCAGCAGAGAGAAGTGGGGAGAAGGCAACCCTGGGTGACCCTGCCAGAGAGGCAGAAGAAGCCTGCCTAAAACAGATCAGAGAGATGGCATGAGACATCTTTGTAATGACCAACGTGTTGTGGAAAAAAGCTAATTAAAGAAGGTGATGTTAGGCCAAAACTATTAGGACAATAACCCGCCTGAGACCAAACTTGACAAGAAAATATGCTAGCATAACTGTCCTTAGCTTCAGCAGGACACCAGTCTGTCCCAGGCGGTCTCCTAATGCTTACATTCAAAGTGCTTGTTAGATAACATGCTTATTAATCTTTTAGGCTTTGCTTTGTCTCTTCGAAATTGTATCCTGTATAAGTCATTCAAAAAGAGCTGGCTTAGAGACCTCTGAAGTTAACACCTCTCAGAAGCTTCTGTGATGCTCAGCAAATTTCCTTTTCATCGGGGACTGACTCCATTTTGTAACATTACATTTTACCGAATTTTGCTGAATATTCCTTGAATCCCTAGTTATGTAAATACTTCTATGATAAGAAAAATATGCTGTTAATAAACAGTCCTTGTCATGACTAGATCAAGCTACTGAATATATCCTATACCAGTGCTGGCTAAATTATTGCTCATGGCCAAGTGATGCTTATGCTTGGGTTCTGCAATGCCTCATCCTCACTTTTGTTATTAACCAACACTGCATCTCACAGGAGGCTACAATGTGGCATTTCCATTTAAACCATGTTATTGCTGTGGTCCACAGATGATTAAAACGTGGGTAGTCTCCCCTCTTGGCAGGAAGTGAAACACCCTGTGAAATGCTCTCTGAACTTCCAAGTGAGGCTGGCAAAGCAGAGGAGGGACGTCCTCTGGCTCTCAGTTCTGCCTTAAGGAAAATGAACATAATCCTGACCCTAACTGTCTTGTAATTTTTACTAGCTCTCTTTGGCTTGCAGCAATGACCCTGTGAATAATGCATGCTGCTAGATGGCTTTCCTAAGGAAGGAAGGCTTATGCAATCGTATTGTCTGCCACTGCCTGCCTTCTCCTTACCCCATAATAACTCAGAAGCCAGCTGGCCAATCTTAACCAAATTTGACAGAGGGAAAGAGTTCTTGAAGATATTGTGTTAAATAAAAGAAATATTAAAAATGGGGACCATGCAGGGAAGGGACCTCTTAGGAACTTTAGCTCAGTTCTTGCTACAGGTCTGAGGTGCCACTCAGGTTCTCAAGCCTAAAAAACACGTTCACCAGTTTTCACTGTTCTGCTGCTCATGCAATGACTTGTTTCTTCACAGATCACTCAGGGTGAACCCCAGAAGTCATGCTCCAAGCCTGTAGCAGAGAAATTTACAGAGAGCTGCCAGGAAATTTGCCAGTGCAGGCCACCTCCTCTGTTACCACCGCCTCCTCCACCTCCGCCACCCCCGAGGTTGCTGGCGGTGCCAAGTAAGTACCTGCTGATACTGCTGGGGTGTGCTGAAGGAGGGCAGAGCACGGGGACACCTGGAGAGACAGCAGAAGGGATGTGGGAAAGGGCACAGCTAGCTCATTTGTCATTTTCCACTTAGCAAATGGAAGAAGAAATGTTCTCAGTAGAGATGGAGATCTGTATTCTGATCAATGAATAATGCTTGGCTTTTGGAGAAAAGCCAGAGAAATTCCCTCCTTTCATTGTGTTAGATATGATTCCCTGGTTTTAAATGGTTTCCTAATCCCCTAGCCCTGAGAAATGCATTTCTACAGAGACACAGTGCTGTGCTGGCCCTTGAGTGTCATGACCCCCTTTTTTGCCAGGTGTGCAGCTTGAAGGTCTGGGTGCTCCAAGGCAAATTAATTTATGAGCAGACAAAAATCCAAACACTCTGTCTAGACCATTCAGTATGTTTGACTGTTGTCAAGACACTGGAGCACTACAGTTTACCATAGCAGTGACTCAGGCTCACTGGTTTTAAATTGCTTACAACTGTTACAAAAATAGGAGGCATGTCAGGAGTCAATGGCAAGTGAGCAGCTTTCTCACTAATGCACATGCAGGCTAAGACTCATCTCTTTCTCTTCATACAAATCAGTGCTCCCAAGCCTTACCCAGTGCATCCAAGCTCCTCCTTATTTCCAGCCATACATCCCCATGCCCAGCACACCTGGTGCCTTCAGTTCCTGCTGGCTAGCTCTGCAGCTGCTTTCCACATCAGTATTCCTGTGCTCCCTGGCATACAGATAATTTCTGGAGAGTGACATCTGTCCCCATGGTCCCTGCACTGTGGGAGAGACCTTCCTGGTTCTACTGCACCCACTGGGTTCAGGGACACAGACTGGGTCCCGGGAGTCTGGTGTTCCAGTAAATCTCCTTAATGCTTTTGCATTTTCATAAATTCATCTCTCCCTATAAGGCTGCCTATTAATTCTTCTCCCTGCTTATATAAACTCTCCTGGGAGCAGTGTTGCAAAGTGTATCCAGTATCCTCAGCCCTTCCCCCAGGGAAAAATAAATCATTAGGTATCATCATCTGGCTGTTTGTCTTTATCAGCGGCATCTCCAGATGTGCAGAAGACATGAAGAAGGCTTCTGCACATCTTGTAGTCAGGCAGAGGACAGGCAGAATTTTTCAGTGTCTTTTCTGCCAGGAGCATGCTTTGTACTTGTGCTACACTGCAGAAAATTAAGGCAAAGGCAGAGAAAAGCCAACAGTGAAACACTTGGGAAAGGAAGTACAAAGACAGCTGGGAAAGTGGAGAGGGAGAGTTTTTATAGCAGGAAAAATCTCTTTCAATGTTCAGGAAAATGTCATGGGCAGTAATATGGAAAATTACCTTGATCTTTGTATCACAGCCAGAAAATAAAGTACTTTGTCACTCTCTTTTCTTGTGCCTGGGGTACCCTGTTACCCTGAGGGGAATGAGAAGTGGCAGTGTTGGCACAGGGACCAGCCCTGCTGACCAGCTGTACTGGGAAGGGAGCACCACTGCCAGGCTGCTTCCCCCCCATCAGGCAGCTGCTCGGAGTGCATGGATTTGTCCCCTGTCAAGTGGAAAGTAAATCATGTCAGAAAAAAAAGAAGTCTGTCACACATTGCAGAAAGAAGAACAAGAAATCTAATGGGCCTGTGACTGGGATAGCCTGGTGCTTTCTCAGGCTGGTTTGCCAGGTGCTAACACAGTTCTAAAAATGAGCTATATAAATCCAGATGACTAATACTTAAGCAAGTGGCTTCATTTCAAATACAATGAAAAAAAGAGATTACACATTTCTTTCACTGGTAAGCTTTAGAGTAGCAATCAAGTGTCTCATCTTGAATGATGCTTTCATTATCATCAGCTGTCTAGGCACTGTGATTTAGTCCATGTGTACAGCAATCCATTTCCTTGGGAGAAACAACAAGCCTTGTGGTTAAATATTGATGTTATAGACACTGCTTTTAAATGGTATTCAGAGGAGAGGAAAGTAAAGAGCCAAAAGCTATTGTGAAGTGGTTGATGCTAGATTTGCACTTTGAACTTGCTAAGTGAATAAAGTTTAGTACTGGAAAGACATCTGCAAAAAAACAGCAGTCCAGGAGCTGCAAGATTTTTACCCTTACAAGGTACAGTGTCTGTGTCATGAGGTACTACATAAAAATGCTTGAATTGCTTTCAGAGCTTTGTGAGCAAGAAAAGGCTGCAGAGGGAAAGAGTTCTTGAAGAACTCTTTAAGGACAGCTAGGTACTGTCCTTAAAAGCTCCCTCTGTAATCAAAGTGAATGTTGCTGGAGATTTAGATCAACTCTAAAGCAGCTACCATGGTTTGGGCTGGGTGGTTAAAGCCAATAGATGCAAAAATCTTGTCTCTCCAGTCACTACAGACACTGACAGTTCAGTTGTCTGCTGTATGAAGCATCTAGTGCTCTTTGACATGGCCTCAAGCTGCTGTTGTGGAAAATCAGGGAACCCTCTGATGTGTCCTCTCTATTAGTCCCACCTGATTGTTTTACAAACCCTACTTGGTTATATGGGATGGCACTGCATAACTGTTTGTGAGCAGCTGAATCACTCCCTGAAAGGCTTTTATTGTGCTGTGAGGACTTTTAGGAACAATTATAGTACATTTAGTGTCTCTTTACACACTTCAGTATTGACAGGTTGATCCAGCAACAAATCTTTAGTTCTGCTTCCTGCAGATAGATTTATACAAAATCTATTAAATCCTAGAATTCACATATAATAGCTGGGAAATGCTGTGTTTACTCTGAGGGGAAATAACTTAATTCCCTCTGGAGAAAATGAGTAGAATCACACAGCTTAGCAGGCAGTCTAAAACCACAAGCAGTGTTAGGAGCACCAGCTTTCCCTGGTTTAGGAGACACCTCCTTGTTAGAGTTGGGTACTTACATTAAGAATGTGTGGGGAGTGTTTCAGCACATCCTGAGGAGGCACTGAATAAATGAATGAAACCATATGAATATGGGAAATTAAAAAGAGTGCTTTTGTCCTCCTTCAGGGATGACCCCAGGTCTCCTTTCCCCACATTTTTAACTCCTTCACATGAACCACTTGTGTTTATGGTGCCTCATCCAACCCCTGATGTTGCCTTCACTGCCTCTGCTCTGCAGCCAATTCCATCGTGGCAGCACAACCCTGTGTCTCCTCCTGGGAATCCATCTGCCTTACAGTATCCAGATGAAAGCTGCCATCAGCCATGCTGCTCCCTGTGCATTCTGGGTCTCTCAGTATTGCTGGTTCACCTGCACCTTTTTCTGCAAAGTGGGACACATGGGCTGTTTGAGCTTTGACTTTCCTGAGCTTCATTGCAGATGCAGGTTTTTGTCATCCCAGTGAGATGCTGCAGTCTGATTTGATACAGATGTGTACCTTACCCAGGGGCTGAGGAGAGGGACTCCAGCCCATGTTAGGAGTACCTAGGATGGTGGGGACTGTGTGATGGTTGGGACTGTCAGGAGACACAGTCCCTGAGCCTGTGGCAGCTCCTGCAGACGGTTTGGCCATTGATGTTTCCGGAGTAACTCCCCTTATGCAAGCAGCAGCCTGCTCTTTAACCCATGCCTAGAAAACTGCTCCTTGATGAAGTGAAGGGAAAGCTCATGAGGCTCTAAGGGGCCTAAGGCCAACTAAACTTAGATGCTGACAGCAAAGGAAGAAGGAACTTTCAACGAAATTGAGTGTGTTCCCTAGATATGGCTGTAATGACCTGAAGGCAATACAGATGCTCAGAACCTGGCCTTTAATTAACTGTGTCTTTTTCTCTCCATCTGCTTTTCTCCTTGTCTCTGGATTTTAGCCAAGACTAAGACAAGGTGGATGGAATACTTGTTTAGGCAGCATTTCCAACCCAGCTTCACAGGCCCATGAGATTAAGCTAGTTCAAATGATGTTGATCCTTAAAAATCTGAAAAACTGATGTTGTCAAGCCCTAAATACTCTGTGAGCATGCAGGTTTCTCCAGGGGCATTGAAAAGAAGAATTTTTTTTACTTTATCTGGAAGTAAAAGCCAGGCTTTCAAAAGAGGAAAGGGGGAAGGGGTTAGAGCTAGATATACACAGTAGTCAGGATCAGTTTTAACCTGTGTAAGGTCTTATAAAAAAAAATATCAGAAGTGACTTCTTTAAAATGATACAAGGAAGAGAAAGGATGTTCTTGCCTGTACTCCTCACTTATTGGTGAGCAACATTTTGCTCTCTGCTTTACCTTTCTCCCATATTGGACAAGGAGTCCATGGTGTTGCCATCTGCTCTCTGGACAAAGGAAGTGTTCATTCAAACATTGCTTCAGTCAAAATTTAGAGGAGGAAACTTAAGCTGAGTCTGGATACATGAACCAGTCTCTGGTGGTTGGATGCTGGCACAAAGGTGCACAGTGAAGTCTTTACAGCTCCTGACCTTAGTGGAAGCTTGCCCTGAGCTGTCAGCTGAGATCAAGCACAATCATGTCAGTGCAGGGCCAAAGTGAATGACATCACTGCAGAGGACTCTAATCTCCATGCAGTAATTGTATCATTTTGTTTTTCAGAGTGAAATCTTTATCTCTGGAGACAGAGCATCTAATTAACTAATTATTTGGACTGGTGAAAATGCCAAAATAAAAATGACCAGCTACAAGAAGGGTGAAACCTTTTGGCAGCTGTGTAAGCTCAGATGTACAGCCTCATTTCAGAAAGCATGTAGGGTCCCTTTAGTGCAAGTAGGAAAGATAAGGGCATTCAGATCTTTTGGGACAGATTGTAGATTAATGAAATGGTTCAGGTTAAAAAGTACCATAAAGATCATCTAGTTTCACCCCCCTGCATGGCAGTGATACCTTCCCCTAGACCAGGTTCCTCAAAGCCCCATCCAAACAGGCCTTGAACACTTCCAGGGATGGGGAAGTGCTCCTTGAACACTTCTGGACAACCTGTTCCAGTACCTCACCACCCACACAGTAAAGAATTTATTCCTAACATCTAATCTAAATTTATGATCTTCCAGTTTAAATCCATTACCCCTTGTCCTTAGCCATACCTTGTAAAATGTCCCTCTCCAGCCTTTTTGTAGGCTCTCTTCAGGTACTGAATGCTGCTGTAAGGTCTCCCTGGAGTTTTCTCCAGCTCTCTCAGCCTCATAGAAGGACCTCTAAGGTCTCATAGAAAAGGTGCTCCTGCCCTCCGATCGTCTTCATGCCCCCCTCTTGGAGTGAGTCCACATCCTCCTGATACTGGGCCCAGAGCTGATCATGGTACTGCAGGTGGGCTCTCATGAGAGTGGAGCAGAGGGGAGAATCCCCTCCTTTGACCTGATGGTCACACTTGTGTTGGTGCACAGGACACGCTTGGCTTTCTGGGCTGTGAGCACTCATTGCCAGCTCATGTCAAACATCTTGTCCACCAGCACCCCTAAGTCTTTCACCTCAGGGCTGCTCTTAATCTATTCTCTTCACAGATTTTGTTTGTACTCATGATGGCCCCAACATGGGTGCAGGACCTTGTTGAACTTCACAAGGTTTGCACAGGCCCACTGTTCAAGCCAGTCAAGGTCCCTCTGGATGTCATCCCTTCCCTCTGGATGACATCTGCTCCCTCTGGGTGGCATCCATCCCCTCCATCATGTTGAGTGAATGACACATCTTGGTGTCATCAGCAAACTTGCTGAGGATGTGCTCAATCCCACTGTCTGTGCTGCTGACACAGATGTTAAACAGCACCAGTTCTAATACCATCCTCTGAGGAATGTCACTCATCTCTGGGCTGTCACAATGTGTGTATATTAGACAGGGATCTGAAGAACAGGAATAGTCTGTAACTTCTTAAACTTTGTGTAGGTTTTCAAGTAAACAAAGTTTTCAGATGTCTTGCTAATTGTTAAAATAGGCTTTCAGAGCAAGAACTTGTTATAGAAATAAACATTACATGGCCCTAGGACATAAAAGAATAAGAAATGGGTTTTCCTTGGGATTTTCTTGGTCCTAAATCCTGATGGTGGAATGCACAGGTGATCCACCGTGGATTCAAAGAATGAGTTAGAACCTTATGCTGAAAACTGTCTCCATGTTGCTATTCCAGCAGGAAAACTGAGCATGGTCCTGATGCTCACCACTACATTTCTTGTACTTGATGTGTTTGCCTACTCAATGCCTAAAGAACTTTTGTCTTTGGCAGAGGTCTGATTATCCCCCAGGAGTGGAGGGGAAGCTGTGATTGCAAAATGAATCAAAGCCTTCCTGGAGGTCACGATGTGTCTTCAAATACGAGATACCTGATGGTCATCTTGGCTCAGTCTGATTTAGGCTGCTGCAACAGGAGTTGAGCACCTCAGCGAGCTCTGAGTTTAAGTTTCCCTTTGGTTGAGCATTTCATCTTGTGAGGGCTCTCTGTCTTTACAAGCACCCACTGCAAAGCTGCTGGCCCTAAGTGCTCAGCTGGCAGGACCACCCTTCACCTACTGCCCTTCTGCCTGAAGGACTTGTTCATCTCTGAGATATTTGGACATATTAGAGGAATCTTGGGTGGATTTCTCCCAAGTGATGCCCAAAGGAATTTTAGCAAACAGACAGGGCTGGGTTTGTTTTAGAATATGGGGAAGACATTTTCCTCCATCCTGCATACAACAAAGTGACTCCCAAATCTAAACAGCAGAGAACTACAGTAGCCCCAAAATGGCAGGGGACACATTGTCTCCTGCATGAAGACATTTACAGTAGTGACTGCTACTGTGAGAGCAAGTCTGGTCTAGACAGTGACTTTTTTAAAATGCAAACAGGATGCTGAAACAGGGAAGCCCTTCCAGTTTTGGTAACACAGCTGTCACACTGTGAATTGCAGTCTTGTGTGAGAGCATTGTTCATAATTTACAAAGCAAAACCAAAATTCAATTCTTCTCATCTCCCACATGCACTTTTGTGTTACTGGAGGAATGTGACTCTCAGAACTGGCTGTAGGATTTGGAGACTTTCAAATGAAATTGAACTCTGAGCCCACAGCCATGGAGGATGGCAGAAGTAGAGTCTAGTCCAAGTCCCCATCATGTTGTTTTCACATCACAGACACTACCTTCACTCTTAGCACAGTGAACCAAATCATTAAGCATCCAAGACTGGATTAAGCAGAATTCACCCATCTACATCAGAAATGCAGTGATTGGATTTTCTGCCTCAAATTGCAGGCACTTGATTTTGTCACCAAAGACATATAGAATTCAAAATCCTGCCTTTTTTTCCCAGGAAGCACATTTATTTCTGGTGTAGGACTAAAAGTTACAAGTCCTCACCTCTTCTCAAAATGAGAAAATTATTTTTGATGAGGAGATTCCTTAAGCAGCAGTCAAATACAAAATTTGAAATAGTTTGAGCATCTGTTATATTAAGTCTGAAGAGCAGGATTAGTGATTAGAAAGCAGGTAACACTGGAAAGGTTCATACTAATACTTTCATTATCGGATTCTGCTGTCATTCTTTCACCTAACATCTCCTCATACTGAGTTGTAAAATCTCTTTCTGTTTGAGACACTGGTAAGACCAGATGGTCAGTCTCAGCTTCCAGTGCTTTCCCATTTCAGAGTTTTTCATCAATAAATTCTGAAATTTTTTGCCCAGTCTGATTGTTATTTAGGCAAGAGATTAATATCTCCCCTGCTCTGGGACCTTGCATATTTGTTCTGAATTTTTCATACAGTAATAAATTGATATAATGGAAAAATCCTCTCTCTTGGAAATGCATTTTGAAGTATTAAAAGTAAGAGCCTCAGGCCAGATTTTGCAGTGCACGAATCAGTAGGAGTTCTGTTGTCTATAGATAAAAAGCATTGTCTAATTTTTAAAAAGAACCATCACATATTAAACTGGTTCTGCAATAGAACAGTCCTTTCTACTCTGAGATGCACACTCCAACATCTTGATTTTTTTTAAGCAGAAGGAGTCAGCTAAGCTGAAGACATTAATTCCTTCTGTGGATGGCAGTCCATTTGTACATGCCTACCATTTCACTGATTAAGAAGATAACAAATCTTCAGTGAAGTTACTGATGAGTCAGAGGCTGCTGATTTACAAGTAATTGTAGGTTCACCTGCTCCTGGCAGAAGGAGTTGTGCCTCATCTTGACAAGTCAAAAGTAAATGCTTAATTGGCACAAGCTGTTCCAGCAGGGAGGGCTAAGCAGCTGACCTTGGCAAAGCAGACCTGAAGAAATATGTTCTTGTAAGGGTTTTGTGCATTGTATTGTTATGAACAGGATATAAAAGTGCTGCCCTGCTTGTGTAATTGCAGCTTAAGGGCAATATTTAAGTCAGTGTAGCAGGTCAAGGAAGCAGTAGGCTGGAAATTCGGGATGTTATCCCAAAGTGAGGACACAGTGTCCATTAATATAGTATGAATATCAGCTAATAACTGATGCTGCTGCCAAAATCTGTTATTAATAATTATGCAAGTTAATTTAACCCTTCCACTAGTAAATTATGTTGCATTATAACTATATAAATATAGCAGCAAATTGTGGCTCCCTAATGGCTGTTTAAATTAATTATTTTATTATTTTGAAATGTCTTTTAAATGGAGCTAGTATTTCATCAGTTCATTGGTTAGAAATAATTTTAGACAAAGATCTGTTCCTTGACAAATGCTGCTATTAAACTGGACTTTTACCAATGGAGCAGGTTCTCTTGAATCATCCCTGGACATTTTCCTTTCCTTCTGAAAGTGATGCATATTTTTATTTCATAGCCATTATCAAAGGAAATGACTGTCAGTGGAGCACAGGGAGGGTTTGGTTTAACTCTTGTTTCAATCTGGCCAAGTGCAGGTGCTCTGCCTCAGCTTTTCAGAGCATCCTGTACAGGAGGGCTGCCCTCTGCTGTGGGCTCAGGAGGGAGTCATGGTCTGTATAAAGCCTGGGGGCAGTGCAGTAGCAACCTGTAACCAATTTGCTTGCCTTTGTGGCTGAAAAGAAACCTGTGCCTTGTCTTTTAGCTTTCCAGGAGTTCCAAATACACTGAGTGGTGATTGAGGACTTCATATGAGGGCATTTGGCAGGGTGAAATGCCTCGATCTGTTAATGTGATGTAATTGCCTCTTCAAGTGTTCTGTATTTTATGGAAACTGCATGAAAAATTATTAGTTGATAAATGTAATTTTACTTATATTAGAATTAAATTTACACCTGGTTTGGAAGGCCTTTCACATTTCAGTTCCATTTTATTCTGGATGGGTCATCAATTTAATTTCCCTTAAGTTGAATCTGAATACAATTTGGAAAAGGAACTTGAGAGCAGTAGGTATGGGAATTATTCACTGATCTTTTAAGGGACATTTTTAAGTGATCATTGTAGCCCTTAATTCCAGCAATAACTGAGTTATTGAAGGGATACAAAGAATAAACCACATAACATCAAATAGGAGGATTATGTTTATATAGATGCCATACATCAACAGAAGTATCAGCTACACAGTCAGCTGGCTGTTCCCTAAAACTTAGACATATGACTTGCAAAATGGCTTTCTTTGTAAAATGAACTCTTTAGAGCCACCTGCACTTACCAATCTAAAGTATATGTCTGTTATAGTCACTCTCTTCATATACTGGGGTGCCCAACAGGCAAACCATTTATTTTTCAGAGATGGACATAAACCAGTACCTTAGAAACTGTCCTATTAACACATTAGGAAAATATGAAGAGTGTTTCCAAGTCTTCCACAATCTGTTTTAGGAAATTCAGTCTGCAGTTGGTGTTGTCTCAGACTTCCCTGAAGGTGCTAATTTTGAGAAAGTGTCAGCATTAAGACGTGAGGTTTGTCTAATCTTTGCTATTACCTAGAGGTTCTCAAGCTCTTGAAAAAGCTGTTAAGGATCTACAAGTAAATGATTTAATACCAGTAGCACTGAATTTATTCACTTTGCACAGGTTGTGACTGATGGCACCACTCATGGGAATACTGTTGAACTCTAAGAAGTTGTGCAAATCTGGACTTTAATTCAATCTGTATATAAAACATTATACCAAGAAAATCTGTCATCTTTCTGTGAGATTGAATCTGCCAGCCCTGAGGTGTCTCATTAATCATTTGCTGGTGAAAGACTGGTCATCACTGTAAGAGTGTAGACTCCTGAAATCACATCTCAGCTGCCTGAATTTCAGCCTCTATCACCCCTCCTTGGAAGGTCTGTTCAGTGTAAGAGCTGAAAGACTGATAAGCTTTCAGAAGGTCTGAGGGTGACACACTGTGACTCCCACAAAGGAGGCATCTTGCCCACCCTCCAGGGAATGGTGAAAAGAGAATCCAGGGCACTGCTTCTGCCTCTGCCACCAACCTGCTGGGAGATCTCAACAGAGTCAGCTACAATATCAGACACCCAGAGTAACCATATCTGAAACAGAGATAATGTTTTCATCCTTGTAAACTTTGTATTTGAAACTAGTAGGTGTCAGGCACTGAAGATTATTAATATTATTATTATTGTTATGCTCAAAAGTAATGGTAATTTTTATAGGATTGATCAGCTGTGTCCTGTCCCAAGGAATAGGAGGCTGTACCATCACACAGTGAGGCTGTGGCAGGGCTGAGATGCAGCACCTGCAGCCACACCATCACCATGCAGTAATGAATGAAAGGAGGCAGCCTAAAAACCAGAACTATGGCTTGTCTTATTACTCCTCTGCCAATGATGATACAGCTTCAGCAAAACCCTGAAAAGGACAATATATCAGATAAGTATATTCAATAAGGGAATGAACAAACTGGGAAGGCTCACTGTATGAGCTTACAGTGTCCATACAACTACCCCTACCACAGAACCTTAACAGGCTCACCAGAACCTGCCTTCATGGCACCTTTTGGGGCATGGATTTCATCCAAGGGTACCTGAGGTAGTGTAGAAGCAAGGGCTAGGTTTTTAAGGGCTTTTATCTCCTAAAAATTCAGATAGATGCTGAATAAGTTCTCCAAGCCACTTAGCTCTCAGCAAGTGTCTCAAGCCATGATTCAATCCACCTTATTTGGACTGGACAGCTCTTTACTGATGTTTACTGTTTACTAATCTGTTTACTGTTTACTAATCACTTCCTCACTGTGATCTGAGGTGAGTGGTGGCCATCAGGTCACAAGGGAGGATGAGGCAAGTTTTCTACTTAGTGTCTTTGCTCTTTGCCAGTTGCTTCCCCATGAGCTGCCCTCTGCAGTTGCACTGCACCACAAAGGAGCCTATTTCTCCCAGAAATTCCCGGTACTGATGATGAGCCCATCTCCTGCCCTAAAACAGCCTCTGAAACAGCCTGAAAACAAGACAGGTTGACTGGGGAAGAAAGAGTCCGGAATACTTATTTCTTTTTATACCTGTTTTACTGCAGTGGACCTTGGAGGTGGTATTGGCTATGGGATTGAGGTGGGAAAATGCATGTCCTGGACCTAGTGAGTTCCAGTTTGGAAGCAACCCTTTATTTCTTTCACTGGTTCCTACTTTTGTTTGATGTTAAATGGCTCAGGGCACAGTGCCATAAGCCTGCAAGCAAAGATAGTCCTTTTCCCTGGCAGCTTGAAGAAGTCTCCTCATATCTGATTCCCAGAAGCAAACTTCTTCCTGCCCATGTTGAAGTTATTCACAGAGTCACAGAATCATTTAGATTGCAAAAGACCTCTGAGATCATAAAGTCCAACCTATGACCAAACACCACCTTGTCAACCAGACCATGGCACTAAGAGCCACATCCAGTCTTTCCTTAAACACCTCCAGGGCTGGTGACTCCAACACCTCCCTGGGCAGGCCATACTGATGCCCAATCACACTTTTTTTAAAGAACTTCTTCCTAATGTGCAACCTAAACCTCCCCTTGTTCAGCTTAAGACTGTCCTCTTGTCCTATGGCTGGTTACCTGCGAGAAGAGACTGACCCTCAGCTGGCTGGAACTCCTCTCAGGCAGTTGTAGAGAGTAGTGAGGTCTCCCCTGAGCCTCCTTTTCTCCAGGCTAAACACCCCCAGATATCTGTGTGCATGTCTGTGTGCATATGTGGATGTGGGCTTGTTAATGGATATAAGCCCAAGTGTGCTGAAATGGCAGATTTAGCATGAAGGTCCAGTGTTTTCAGGCCTCTTTTTTTCTGGATGCTTTTTCACTTTCATCACTGTAACATGATGAAGTCACAGTTTGGCAGGACAAGCAGATTGTGTTCAGCACTGATCTTTCCTCACTGAAGATTTGCAAGTGCTCATGAAATGCCTGTGCACATCAGTTGCCACTGAAGAGCTAGAGTGTGTGTTTGTGCAATGAGGTGGATGGTACTGGCACGTCTCTGTGCCTCTCAGTGGTGCCTCTGTTCAAAAGAACTGAGAACTACTGTCTCCAGGTCAGTGTTGGGCTCTGCTGTTCTGTCACTGACCATGGCCTTGCTGCTGTGTTTCCTTGAACTGGGGGTTCACAGGAAGGTCAGGTAATTACAGCTAGTTCTTGTGGAAATATAGATGAAGTACTTTTAAATCGGTACTTTAAAGTCTGTTCTATTAAAGAACTGGGAAAGAAGTAGCAACAGTGCTGACATGCAGCCTTATGTTGCACATAAGGCAACATAAGATCCCTACACCTTGCAACCATTTAGAAAGCTGGAGCAACTGTTCCCATCCTGGAGAAGGAGAAACAAGGCTGGAGTGGAAATTGTCCCAAAATCACTCAGTGAGAAAGGAGGAGAACTGAGCCTGGAACCCACCTCCTGAGGGGAATTTCTGTCTTCTGCAGTGACATGGTGCCTAAGTACAGAGAGGTTAGAGCCTGTGTCATGAAATGCAGAAAATTGAACTTTAGGTTGTATATCTTCATACCAAATTTAAAGCATCCTGGTTCTCAGAGTGCTAAGAACCTCTGGAAACCAGGTTACCTTCTAAAATAAATGCCAGGGTACTAATTTAACACCAAATGCTTTGGCACTTGTGACCTGTTGGTTAGATACCCACTAATGTGATTGACATCTCCTCCATTTCAGCAAACAGGCCACCAGGTCTGGCAGGGCTCCCTCAGCCATGGCTCCTAAGGAGAGGCAGCACTTAGGATTCCTGGGGGTGCCATGGGGACTTTCTTGGTGCTGCCCAGCCTGGCAGTGACCCAGGCTGTGGAGAGCAGAGGATGTGACCATGCCCATGAGGCTCTCCCAAATGCCTGTGTTGCTGCAGGAGGAGGTTGCCTTGCAAGGCACAGGCTTCAGTTCTCATTTGCTTGGGACAGAGAGGGACAGGGTGTGATTCAATCAGGGTAGAAACAATTCAGTCCTTTATGCTGAAAGAGAATCAGATGAGGAGTGAAAAGCAGTGCCTCATGGGGAGACTGCTGGTTAGAAAAACACCAGACAAAGTCAGATCAGAGGGCACTGGCTGATGTGAGCATGCATTGTAAAGATAAGTGCCAGAGCTGAGTATTAACACAGAAGCTAGCTATGATGTAATCTCCTTAAAAGCCTTTTTACCACAAGGTCTATAAATGCTACTCCTTCTCCAGATCATGCTTTAGAGAACAGATTCTCCCTCTGTGCTCTCTAACCCTGCTCCCCTCCAAAAGACCTCAGCAGCTGAAAGCATGTTTTGCCCCTAAATGAGGGGTACCTCAGTTCTGGTGCATCCCATCAGCTTCACCAACCACCAAATAGGATTAAGGCAGGCAGGTCTGGCCCTCACTCAGCCTGTTAATCATTTGGAACACAGACTTTCCATTCCTACTTTGTTTGACAATCCCTTGACTGCTCTGCTCTATGCATTGCCATATTTCCATGTGTATGTAGAACTCTAAATTGTTCTCTAGTTTCCCTCTGCAATTGTACAAAACCAACACAGGTTATCCCACAAGCTTAGTGTCAGCCATTCCAGGGCCTCCTGTGGGATCCTGCCTTGTGTCTGACCTTAGGGCTTGGCTGCACTGAGCTGCTGGGCATGGTGTCACTGTGCTGGCTTGGGGCAGAGATCTGGCGCCTGCCTGGCAAGTCAGAAAGGGAGTTTGCTGTTTCCACCCCTGTAATGTCATTTTAGCCAAATCAGTTGTTTGTGTTTACTCCCAAAGAAGAGGAAATACAATCCAGAGAGGAGGACTGGCCAGGAGTCAAAAGTCATTTTGTTTTTCTGGCTTTCTCACTGAGGTGCAGTGAGTTTGCACAAGCCACTTTCCCACAATGTGCTTTACTTACATCTGGCCAACCAATATTTTTACTTATTATTATTTTATTTTGGTCCTAACAATATGTTCATTTTCTGTAAGAATCCCAAATCTGCCAAGGAAAAGCAGCTGCCTGTCACCTACCAAGAAAGCACGGTAACATGGAGCTTTAGTGAAATCTATTGCTAAACCCAAACCTAAATGTGTGCAGGTTCAATAACTCCTAAAGCTCAGATTTTGAGCATCACCCTTAACCTCCCCCTCCCAGCTGCTCTCTTCCTTACTGACTATCCATGCTCAGGTTTTTTCACCTGCGGTTCCAGTTCTGTTTCTTGCAATAAGCCACGCACTCCTCTTGTGCCTGTGACCTTCAGAAAATTCCTGCAGAACTACCCCTTTCCTTCACCTCCTGAACACTCCAGTCTCCAAAACTAAGCACAAAACTGGGTGTGTTTCTTGTTTCAGAAGAGAAGTGTTTTTAGAAAGGAGGAGAAAACTAAGAAGATGAGGCAACTGAGAGTGTAGAATAACAGTATCTACAGTGTAAGAGCTGCAGGGGAGGGAATTTCTCCAGCATCATTCCCACACATGTTTTTATTATAGCAGAAGTTCCCGCTGCGTAGTGATTGCAGCATCCCCCTTAGAAGTGTAGTAGGAACATATGCACAGAGCAGCTGCATGATATAAACTTGTCTGCAACAAAGTGTGATAAACAGAAGTATCATCTGCTACAGGAATAGCTGATTCCTACCAGTGTTATTTAACCTAGCTACTCCAGGGAGGCCATAAATCAGTGTGGGCTTTGTGCCGAGCACACCGCTATTGCCTGGCTGTTCACCCATCTGGATCATGGCACGCTGGAAATGGCCCTGGGCTTACAGGGAGGGCAACAGGAAGGGCAGAAATCTGTAAGGGAGTGAAAAAAACCAAACTTGACAGAGGACAAGCCACTTCTCCATCAGTGTGGAAAATGCCAGTCCTTCCTTTGGCAAGCCTGTCTGTCCCTGATCACCAGCCCGAGGGCTGCCTCCAGCAGGGGCTGTGGCTGCCACGTGAAGGTGAGCTCAGGGTTCCCTCTGGCCAAGCACAGCCCCAGGGCATGTGCATTGGGGTGCCCTGAGGATGCAGGTCGTGTCTGCAGTCATGGCTTTCTGCCCCTGGAACACACACCAATGTCACCCATTTCTTGGTCAGCCTCCTCTCCCCCATCCTCCCAGGAAATTTTCCACTTAAATCCAAGAGCATGGAAGGGAACACATACTTTGCCTGTTCTCACAATGTGTTTTAGAATAACAGCTGAAGATCTATATTTGTATCAAGTCTAGCAGCACCACAAACCCCACTAGCAGGCTCTTTTAAAGGATTTGTTTTTCCCTTGCTGGCTGCCTCTGACTGTGAGCAGCCCTGGGTACACGCAGCACGTTCCTAGCGCATGCATTACCCAAACACATCTGTAGCAGTCCCTACGTGATGAAATGCAGCAAACAGAGGGGATGCTTCAGCTGACACTGACTCACTGATCTCTCCCCAAGGCCCTGGGTTAGGTAACCAGTCTTGTTCCCAGAGAGCCCTCAGCCTCCAGGGCTCTGGAGACACTGATCCTGACCTTCAGCTACATTTCTCTGCTGAGCATCATCATGCAGATGCTGGGACAAGGTCCTCAGCTGGCACCAGTCTCACAGCTGGGTGGACTTCTGCTAGTTTACATCACTTGAGCCCTTGGAACTTCTTTATTAGCTGCCTAAGGCTTCATCCTACCATACAATTAAATTAATCAGCATTAAATTAATCAGCACTCACTTTAGGGTGAATCTACACTGCTGGGGGGAGTGAAGGGCCTTATGCAAAAGTAGACAAGAGGCCTCAGGCTCAGGACTGAAATCTGCTTCCTCACAAAAGACATGAGCATGTGATGGAGGCTCTCCTTGTTTCTTGTGCGTTACACAGTGCAATGCCTAGAGTAAATATCTGAGCCTTGGTGTTTGTGTAACTTCCTCTGCTGGGTTTTTCCTCACAGAACCCAAATTATTCATATTAATCAGGGGATTAATTGAGCTCCTCTATTCCACAGGAGCTTGGATGAGATGCCTTGATGTGAAAAGACCCAAACTGTAACACATTCAAAATCCTTCTCCTTATTTAACCGGGAGTTCATATTGGACTCTGGAGTGTCCTGGGGTTTTTTTTCATACACCTTGACATTTGAAATCACATTAAAACTTCTCAATGCTTTCTGGAATTGTCCCTGCATCCCAGTGTGATAATGGCTGCAGGAATTAATGTCTTCTCTGTCTTGTAAATGGGACATCAACATACAATTTATGTGAATACCAAAATAATAAATAAGAGTGAAGATGAGACCAGGACCCCAACCCTGTTTTTGCCAGAAGATTAACAGGTCTCTAAAATATGTGACATACATAGAGATTGCTGAAAACACACTGCCTGCATCTTCCTTTTAATTTCCAACCAAGACTGATAAAACACTTGAGGCCCTTGGAATATGAGCCTGCCTTCAAAATAAAATCCTATCCTGCTTCCTAGCATGCTAATTAAAAGTGCATGGCTGATTCAGGCAGCCTTACAATAGCAAGAGAAATGCTTCAGGCATAGAGAATGGCAGACTTTAGCCTGTTGTGAGTATACAATATTAAAAACAGGCAGATGTCTCATAAGGATGATTACGACAGCACTCTTGACCTTTCTGCAAGAATAGGAATAAGAGCAAAAGAAAAACAATAATCAGTTTTATCTTGAAAGCACTCTTCCTTTCTTAAGGCACGGAGTTGCTGTTGTAGGGAGGTGATGGGGGTCTCTGTCACCCTTCCCCATCACATCAGTGGACACTCAGCTGCTTGGGTCTCAGTCTGTGAGTGAACTGACAGACTGCACTGGAGACACCTCCCCTGGATTACGTGTGGGAGCACGGGTCACTGCCTCCCTTAGCTATTTTCCAGCTCAGCCCCGTGTTTGGTTTTGTTTTGTTTCAGGTTTTTTTGCTTTGTTTTACTTTATTCAGTCCTGTTTTTCCTTGCTTTGCAGAGCTGGCTGCTGTGGGATTGGCAGTGGGAAGGGGTGCCCTGGTGCAGGCTCCCTGCCTCAGCATCACTGCCAAGAGCTGCTCAGGGGCACCAGCTCAGCGTGGCCCCCCTCAGAGAGCCCTTTCTGTCTCCTGACAGACTTGGTTGTGTTACTTGTTAATGTCCCAGCATGCCCATGCAAAGAGCAATTAGCCTAAAACCCATATGGTAATGGAAAGTAATAACACTAATCAAAATAAATTATGGGAGCACTAGATTTTGAAATTATAAGCTTTATAAACTACAGCCATGACCACTAAAGATAACCTGATGGTGTATCCGAGGATTCCAAGTCCTGTTTCTAGATTCTGTCTCAGGCAGTACATGTATCACTTTTACAACACACACAAAACTATTTAATGCTTAACCCAGAAGATTAAAACAGCTTCATCACAGTTTTTTGTTGGAAGCTCAGAGCAATTTTGAGAATGACCACTGAGATCTGACCAAAAAATATCAGAGAACTTCTTGGGAATTTTATGGAAACATTCTTTCCAGTGATAGAACCTTTATTTTTGTGCCTAGACATTGAGGGAAACCCTCAATAGCTGAGCTAATCTTTTCTGGTATGCACATTTCTGGCTAGAGCCAGCTGTGTACAGATACCTTCTAACATTAGAGTCAGAGCTGTGTCTTTATGCTGAGTCTTCAAAACAAATTTAGTCAAAAAAAGCAGGTGTAAGTTTTTTGTGATGCTGAACAGTTTGATCTGAAAGCACTCTTTTGTTAATTTGCTTTGAATAAGTTGGATCCGTCTACCCACCACAGGGCTGAAATGGGTTTATTTGCTCATTGTATTTATTTAGGCCTGGTGCCTTTGGGAGTAGGAGAAGGTGATAGCCCTCTAAAAGTAAACCTAACCAACATTTGTACTTCATAAATTTTAAGGCCAAGAGATAAAAGGCACTGTACTCATGTGGACTTTCCAGAGCCAAAGCATTTTCTTTACTTATTCAAGTCTTATACTGAGTCCAATCTCCTTAGCTGAATTTAGACCTCTTAAAGTAAAAATGAAAAGACTACCTTAAACTAAGTTTTTTGTTTAAATATTCAACCAGAAATTGTAGACTATGGTAATGACTAATTATCCTTAATGATTATAATTACCCTATTTCTAATCTAAATATGTTTGTCTCCATTTGTAGTTGAATGCATTCCCAAGTCATTTGCAAACTGTATCAGTTTCATCACCCTATTTTGGGGGCTGAAGAGGGAGGTCACTGTTAAAAACCACATTCTTCCTGCAGTGACTTTCCATTTATAGTTAGGTTTTGAGACATATCGGTTCTCTGGCTTTTAACTCAATTTATGTGTGCCACACTGTACTGTGTGTAGCTTTATAGTGCCATAACCCCAGCATCACAGAGCACCCTCTGTGGCCAGGCTGGCCAGCCCTCAGCTCTCAGTAGCCCAGAGGGATGACAAAGGGACTTCTGGCACCCAGGGGTGTCCTCCACTCCCCAGGTACACCTCTGTGAGGGACAGCAGTCTGTGGCTTCTTTCTTTACTCAAGGGAAAGGGCACAATTTGGCTCTGAAAAATGCCATTTTTGGGGTTTTATAATGTGTTTGAAAGGGGTGGTACAAACAAGGAGGCAAGCAGGAGAATTGGTGCAATCTGCAGAATCTCCTGCACTTCATCAAAGGTGAGGACGATGAAACAAGTGGACACTGATATTGTTAGAGGTAGTGTGGGACATCCTCTGCTCAGTGTGTTTTGTGGTGATGCCAGTATCCCCCTGAGGAGTGTTTGGGACCCACATGTGTGCTCATCCTCTGCTCAGTGTGTTTTGTGGTGATGCCAGTATCCCCCTGAGGAGTGTTTGGGACCCACATGTGTGCTCATCCTCTGCTCAGTGTGTTTTGTGGTGATGCCAGTATCCCCCTGAGGAGTGTTTGGGACCCACATGTGTGCTCTTTCAGGGAGTGCCAGTGAAATGCGCTGCTACTCCATGCAAGGTGCACGGGGTGCTGCAGGTGCCCTCACACAGGGTAATTTCTCATCACTGGGAGCCCATTGGCACCTGTGGACTCAGCCCTTCTCCCCAGGTGCAGGTGATAAGCTGAGATCTGGGGGTCAAGCAGGAGATGGAGAGCCACCCCAGCCCCAGGGAAAGCTGTGAGCCCCAGCCCCAGGGAGCTGGGACATCAATGCCTCCCCAGCATCCAGAGCTCAGTGTGGGACTCACTAGGAGTGTCTCTCTGAAGATGTGGTTCTTCCCAGGCATCTTGCTGGTTCTTTTGGGAGTTTCCCTCTCAGCTGACATTTCTTGCTGCACACAGAGGAGTCATCCAGGCTCAGCCTTCCCACCATCATAAGGGGATTAAATGCAGTTCTTCCTCAGATGATAATTGTGAGGAGAAATGCATTAAGGACATAGAAATGCCAGGGTATGAGGGCTATGTGAACACATACTGAGAAAGACAGAAAAGCACATGTAACTGTGAGCTTATTGAAAAAGGAGTGGACATTTCAAAGGAAGACAAGATTAGCACTGCATTAATAAGAAGTAGAAAGATAAAGTAATTTTTTAATTTGAATGAAACCACGAGTCACTAGGAAACAGCTTGGTAGCTTCCAGCAGGATTTCTTGTGCTTCTTTTTGAGTGCCCAGTCTGGACCAGTGGGGGAATGAACTGAGCCAGGTGGTGGATTAGGCATCACTTCCACATTAGCAATTCTTATTTTTCTGTCATTAATGACTGCATCTAGGAGTAATGTTTACTATTCAATTCCACATATATCTGTTTATTCTCCGTGGAAAAATACTGTGACAGACCATCAAGGACTACATGGTGTACAGACATGTGACAAGCCTGGCTTTATATCCTGCCTCTGCCATTTGTCAGTGTCATTTATTGTGCTGAGAGCAGCCCAGGCTCACCACTGTTCTGCTTTCTGACTAGTTTGGTTGATCCTGTCTTTGAAGAAGAACAAGGGCTGCAGAAGGATAGCCCCACTTCTCCCATCTTCTGTGCTCTCATCAAATTTTACATGGCACCTGCTGATCAATGTTTTTCCTTTCACTTCACTGCTCCCTTTTGTGTTTTTCAGGACAGCACCAGAAGGGTAGAGTTGACCTTGACACTGCCTGCTCCTTCATGCAAACATTTTGTCATCTTTGAAATGCATTCTGTTCTGGAATGTAACATTGAAAACTCCCAGAGAATATTAAAATCATTAGCTTTATCAAAACACAGTAAATAGTTCCATCACCCACTGAAAGCAGACTTCCTCAACTGACAGTAATAAAGCAGAAATTCAGTTGCTGGGGCACTCTAGAAGTGAGCATTGTCAGAGGGGAAGCTGGGAACCACTAGCTGTCCAGCTGTTGGGTTTATTACCTTAATTGCTTCTTATAGTTCTTTACCTAGTCTTTTCCTAAGGTGCTGCTGTAGATTCCTTGGGGTCAATGTTGCCAACTCCTCTATACATCTTGCAATTGGAAAAAAGAAGTTTTCTCAGGAATTGTGTCATTTATTATTTAATCTATTGAGTGATAATCTAAGGGTATGTGTATCTTTTCCTAATCAAGCACAGGAGATAGAGGAGATGTCAGACCACAATAAATGATACTGGAGTGATGACATATTTTAACTTGTGCAGCAATTTGTGATATGTACTGGACATTTAGAATATCAAGTTAAACAATGAGACTCATAAAAGAGCCTTTTGCTATATTTCATTCTCTCACCTACTTACTTGAGAATATAGATAAAGGCAGTCCCATCAACTGATTCATTATTAAATGTCACTTAAGGTGACCAAAATTCTCATGGAATTTATGTGGTTGCAGAGGCTGTACTAAGGCTCTCTCCTCCCTCTGCAATACACTGATACTGCTCTAGGCATTGGCTATGACTCACCATCCTTCAGGAAATGTGTCCCCTGAAAGCATGGGAAAAGGAACATAGCCCTGAAGGAAAATATTTTAACTAAATGTCACCAGATACAAAATATTTCTTGTGTTGAGCGATACTTAAATAGATAATACTAGCCCTAAATGTAATAAGAAAAATATAATAATAATAATAATAATAATAATAATAATAATAATAATAATAATAATAATAATAATAATAATAATAATAATAGCTTATATTTCCACAAGTTAACTTTTCTTAATGTTAACATATCTTGACAACTTGGCTTAGAATTCAAAGGTAGTGTAAAGCAAAATAAGATTGTCAACTATAATACTCTGAAAGCAATTAGTAAATGCAATAGAACTCATATTCTTTTAAAACAAATCCCCCTTCCTCACTCCAAGGTTACAGTAATATTAGCTACAATACAGATTGGTAGGCACTGCTTTGGCTCCCAACTAACCTCCCCTAATGGGGTTTGAAGACATGCTGTTATCAGCATAATATCCCTCTCTAAAATTAAATCTGATGCAGCTGGAGATGGCGAGTGCAGAGGAAGATGTTTCCCTCAGGTAGCAGAGCTGAGCCTTTCTCCTTTGTGCTGAGTACCAGGTTTAGATAACACTGACACAGAGAACTTGGTCATCTGGGGACTGAGACAATAAATATTTAGTACCAATAAGAGAAATTGATTGCTTGGGGAAAAGAAAGAAATGGGTCCTAAATGTGAAATAACATCTTTGCATGTATCTGTGGTCCTGGTGTAGTGCTACTGCTTGAGTGACTGAAGCATATTTGATAATACCCTGTTGATTTGGGAGAATTAATGCATTTTTCCTCTCTCTTTTTACAGCTCCCAAGTCTACCTTTTGTCCCACTGAAGAGACCTGGTGGCCAGGCCTGGTTATTATCATTGCAGTATGCTGCGCCACACTAGTGTTCCTCTTTGTAGTTGTCATCATTTGCTACAAAGCCATAAAAAGGTAAGGCTCCAGAAGCTTTTACTGTGCTTAGGGCAATGCAGCCCCACAGAGGCTGACCCAAGGCTTGTCTCATGATATCTTGTCTAGTTTAAAGGCCCAAGACTTGTCTCATGATATCTTGTTTAGTTTAAAGGCATCCAAAAGGCCAAATGCATCCTGTAGCCAGTGTGTGTTTTCATTGGAAAGTCATTTCATGTACCACATCCTGCATGTGTAAAGGGTGTAGTTCAATGCACTCGTGGGCATAAGGAAGAGAAAAACTAGAAACAGGACAGAGCTACATTGTTCAGATTAATAAGAACTTGCCCAAAGACAAATTGCTGCAGAATGCTGGTGAATGTGGAGAGCTTTGGCTTGGGCAAGAGTAGAGGTAGGAAACACTGTACTACTTGTATTTGAACAGTACTTGTGGTAATGTTCAAAATTTACATGTGGGATGTGAGATTCTTTGCCCAGGCCCATTATTAATTTTAGCATTTCAAATTATTGCAAACTCTTATAGCTCAAAGTCCATGGTAATATGTGTAGTTTTTCATTTGGAGACTGTACTTCTAATATATTCTTACTTCAAAATTATAACCTACAGATGAAATTCAAAATCTCTCTGTCTAATGTAAAAGCCTCTGTGATGCCTATGTACAACACTGTGTAGTGGCCATTTCAGCCCACTGTCTTTGCAATAGCTGCACTTGCCTAGGCCTCAAGTAGGTAGGAAGTATTGACTTCAGTTACACAGAAAAATATGAGTGAAAATAATTTTTTCTTAAATAAAATAAATAAAAATTAAAATAAATAAATAAAATAAAAATTTCTATTTCCTCTTAAATAAATAAAATAAAATAGAAATTTATATTTCTGGTGGAAAAGGTCAAAACTTTAACATTTCCATTTTAAGATTCCAAATGCAAGCCCAAAGGGTTGATTTAGAAGAGAAAGTAATTTGTGGGAATTGTAGGCCAGATGGATGAAGGTTCATTTCTCCTCTATTGTATTTAGTATGGCTCTGACAACACCCCACAGCTGAGTGAGTGTTTGTGGTGTCACTGTTTTATACTGTGAGGGTCTTGGCTGGGAGCTATTGGTACATCCAGGTGACCCAGCCTGCAGTAGAGAATGCAGGATTCCCATCCATAGCTCTCATGAGACACTGCAGTGACATCTGAATCTCAGCTTGGATTAAATGACAGTTTTTTTCAACTTCATGATTTCTGAGTGATAATATTTTGGAGTGAGGCAAAAAGGAAAATAAGTAAAATTACTTTTCATGAAAAATATTATGTGCATGCAACATGATTGCAAGATTTTGTTGAGCCTCGGTGGGGTTATCACAATGGTGGAGCATTGGATGTGTTTTGTGGTTGTTGAAAAATTTATGCAGGATTTGAAAGAGCATCAAAAAGGGAGAATTCCAGCAAGAAGAGAAAGTCTCTATTTTAGATCTTATTAAATTTGCATAAGTATTTTTGCTATTCTAGTTTAGCTAAAATGAATGTTTATTATTTTGGGGGAGCTGGAAAGCTTTCACTCTAGCAACTGCACTTCAAAAAATTAGCTTTGGAGGACTCAGATTGGCATCCAATTGAATTGGTAACACAGTGCAAAGTCTCACACTTGTAGTTTCTGGTTTACCATTGCTACTCATTTGTATTTGTCAATTTACACCCACTGCTAAATTGTGAATGATTTGTGTCAAGCTGCAAAGTATCTGTATGAGAGCAGAAACTCTCCAGGGCAACTTGTGCCTCACGAGGAATTGCTTTTCAAATCTGCTGTGATGCTGGTAGATAGGAGCAATAGATGGGAGGAACAGAAATTAAATTAAAAGAGACAAATTTAGAGCTGCCTTGCAAAGGTTTGGGGAATTCACATGCAGTCTCACGCTTTGTTTCAGTGCAAAATAATACCAATACTTGATGAAGACACCCATTATTTGTCAACAGTATGAATATCAACCTATAAGTCAGCTGCTTGAACAGGCATTAGGCTCAGAGAAGAGTGAAAATTCCTCTTAGATCTTCTTATTTTTGACATTCACACTGCTGACAAATGCTAAGCTGAAAACTGCTCAGATGTGGAATGGACAGCTATGAAAGAAAATCGTATTAATTATAATTTTACAGGGTAACTAGAGCATTTCTTTTCATCAATGAGTCCTTGCTAAGACAGTTCTGCTAAAAGAATGCCCTGAAGGGCCTGGCAGCATTCCCCAGTAGTTCAGATTTCTTGATCCACTGTAACAGATATCTGTCAATAAATGCTGGGATATAAGATCAGACGCTTCACAAGAAAAGCATCTCTGGCTTCAACACAGTATTATTACATATCATTGAGCTGAATTGGCTCTAGCTAATGTGAGAAATACTCCCTCTGTTTTTTGCTGGAAGGTAGAAGTGACTAGAGAAAGAGTAAGGGGATTAATCTGGGTAAGGCAAAAGCCAAGAGTTCCTCCAGTGTGTTCCCAGCTTTGGGCTCCATAACCATGCTCTGCCCTGTCCTTCCTCACCCCCTCATCCCCAGCTCTCCTCTGCCCATCTCCTGCAACTGGGACCTCTGTCACTGCAGCACCTCTGACAGATCTGTCTCCTCCCTCCACTGAAGAGATGCTGAGGAGTGAAGTTACAGCAGTCCTCTGGTTGTAGGGTGTGACAAGGGTTAAAGGCTTTAGTAGCAAAGTGAAGGCAGGGATTTATTTGCATTGAGTCTGGCTTTGTAGTATTAATCCCTCACTTTCGTAAGAATCAAATTTGGAGTAAAAAGAAAAAAGAAAAATCCTATTGTGCTTAAGTTGAAATCTCATTTACTGGTTTCAAAGGGCCAGACCCAGTCAAACTCTCTTATGTCTGCTTTTCTGTAGCAGGAAGAGAGGTAGTGACCTCGAGGTATCATAACTCAACTGTGTTTTTATTCAATCTATATATAAACTGTGTCTGCTGGGGTAGTCTGTTTTCCCTCATAAAAGCTAAAACTTCAGTGTATCACCAACTTTAGGCACTAAAGTGATTTGTAATAAAATGCAGCCTAGTGGATTGGTGCTTCTCTGTATATAATAACTACCAGAAATAAGCAAATACACTTCTACCTCCATTTCTGCATCCACCCTGGAAATACTCAGGTTCTTCCATATGAAATGGCCCTAAGAAATGCTGAAATCCATCCCAGTGAATGGATTTGACCTCTCTGGTCCATGAGGGAACTTTCACCAAGTTGCATCCATCAACTTTAATACTCAGATGGGTTGAACTTTGGGAAGATACATATGAATTGATAGTTCAAAGGTGCTTCAAGCAACTTCTAAATTTCCTCTCTGTGTGGCTGGTGACTGCAGCATTGGACACAACATGACTGGCACACCAGGTACAGATGTGTGCTGCTGCATAGAACTAGCACCAGAGGAGACCACACATGATATTATGTGGGGCTGCAGCATGGTTACATGATGAAAGCACCCTCAGTTTGGCAGTGGAGAAATAGCTATTTTCTATGGTCTTGGTGTTAGAGGGGTATTTCCCCTTTTTAAAAACATTTAGATATTCTTTTAAGAATTTTCTCCATAGCACATCAGAAAAAAAATTAGCAATAGTCAGTTAACACCACCTGTGACGTTTGTAGACTTCTAGGACAGCCTAATCACTGGCTGGGGCTCAGCCTCACTGTAAGCAGTGGGACTTTTCCATACATTTCATGGATTAAAAAAGTGATCTCACAACCAGTGATTTCTGTGACACATAGAAAGAGCAGATGAATAACCGCTTCAAAATCTAGAATGCTTCCAAGTAATTCTTTACTATGTCTTTGTCTGTGAAAACCTGCCATTCTCACTTTTTCCCCAAAAGACTGTAATCAAGAAGTAAAGGCAGGAGGTCTAAAGACAATCCATAAACTAACACAGGGTGGAGAAAACCAGATTATTTCAGTTCTATGAGATTTTGGGGTTCAGGAATGTGCACCATGAATGCCAGCAGCTCTAACAAAACTTCCTCTGGTGTAAATCAATGCAGATTCAAAAACAATCAGTGGAATTCAGTTCATTTTAATCATCTCTGGAGGTGACTGTCTCTTAAGCTTTTTTTAACATCTTCAAGTACCTGAATAATAGTAAGACACTAAGACTGGAGGGAAGAGGGAAGTAAACACAGTAAAGAGGATTAACAAGAGTTGTTTGGTAAATAAGCAAGTGAGATGGGGGAGAGTGGGACATGCAGTGTGTAATCCTATTTCTGCAGCTCACTGGTGTGTCAGTGTCTGTGAGGGGAGTAAGATATTTACATAAAAGGGAAAAATAAATCCCTGGCTCCCTGTATAAAATTAAGATAACAGAGCCATCTGTCAAACCTCGAAGGGAAAAGCAAAGCTGAGCATCCTGGTCTTTATGACAAGTGATGTGGCACCTATTCAACCTGTCAGGGAGTGTTTCAGATGGCTTTCAAACATGTGAAAAATATATTCTCAGTATCTCTGGAACATCCCTGTAGTCTGAGATGACCCATGAGCAGGTCACTGTGCCTGGTGATGTGGCTCCTTGGTTCTGCTGGATTTCAGGTAGGATGGATCCATCTGTTCTCAGATGTACTGCAGGGTTTGCTGCCAAAGAGCCCTCCTGCTAGATCAGCAGGGAAAGTGGGCTGATGATAGCCAAGCTTTACATGATATACCTTTTATTCACTGTTCTAACTTTGTGAAGCCACTTTTATATGTTTCTCATAGTCTGAGAAAAAGGTACCATAAATGCCTACATAGGCACTTCCTTAAGGAGGTGCTGAGTTCACCTTCAAATAATAATTAAATGGAAGAAAACATTGTACTGAAATAAAATTGACAGGTCATATTTAAACTGTCTTAAAATTCATTGCTCAGGTATTTTTAGGGTGCTTATCATTTGTGTATGATTTATGGCCTCTGTATACTGCAGAGTTTCAGAAGCAGGAGCAAGGTTCTGAAATTTGGCTTTGTTTATCAAGATACTTGCAAGAGGAAGACACTGAGACTTTCTAAGGAGGCCAAGAACCGGTAGTGGGGACTGTGGTGAGGGTGCCCCATGATGCAGGGATTTATGTCCCACTAAAAAGGGTCATAGCCCTGCACTTTTTCCCCAGCCAGTTTTGTACCACTCACTCCCCTAAAGAGAAAGAATTGTGTAGTCCTCTACATGGTAATCTCCTATGAGCCACTGAGACTAAGCATGGTCTAGTCCAAAGTCAGTACTAATTGCAACAAAACAGTGCTATTTAGCCTGAGCAAAGAAGACAGAATCCTAAATGTACTTAATTGCTTTGAAGAGCAATTCACAGCATGACTGATGACAGACAGGTCAAGGTGAATTTAAATTGTTAATCTCTCCTATTCTCCCTGACACATTAGAGGAGTTTGTACTGAAATGGTGCCTTAATTCCTTGCAGATGAAGGGAAAGACAGTAATTGCTTAGAAGATAGAGTGAGATAGTTGGTGGAAAGGATAGATTTAGAACTGCTGTTTGAGTGGGAGATGCCCAAAGGGAAGAAGAAGGTTTGTGGGGCAGATCTCTGTGCCTTTGATGCAATTCATTGGTGCCAGACCAGATCAGCTCTGCAAAAGGGATCAATCCTTAAGAAGTCATCCCTAAGAATCATAGAAAGGCCCCAGGAATGTTACTGAGGGCAGCTGAGAAAAAGGCAGACTTTAATATTTTGGAAAAGTAAGGAAAAGATCTTTGCATTGTGGCCTGGGTCCACTGTCTGAATGTTGGTGTTTATCAGCAACAGGATTAGTATCAACCACTGGACACCACTGTCCAGGTCCTCTATCACCTCTAACCAAAGCCCAACATCCCCATGTGTTGCTTTCCCTCTATGTCTAATCATCTCCCCGTGGTGAATTGACTCCCATCCTTGGAATAAGGCTGCAGATAATCTACTAAAGACAATTTAAGTACTCTGAGCAACCAATCTTTCTGCAGGAGACCCCATTTCTCAATCATCAAGAAATGAGTTTGTAAAATCACTGCTTGATGAAAACTGAGTGCTAATACAAGGAAAATCAATTGTTCTTCCAAGCAGTATTGAAGTCTGGATGTTGGTTGTGCAACTTTTGAGGGTAGTATTTATGAGACAAGCTGTTGAAGAGCTTTACAGCTTGACCAAAGCCCAGTGGAGATGCCAGAACTCTGCTGTATTTATTCTGCTGATTCAGTGGCATCAGTGGGGATTTTGGACAGGGGACTGGTAGTGGGTGCTGCCCGATGTTTTTTGGGTATATCAAGATGGAAAAGGATTGGTGTAATTTTTTAATATTTTTTAATAGAATATCAAAAGTATTGCAGCTACTTGTTAAGCTCTTTTGACAGTTCAAGGGCTGATGAGTGAAGTGGATAAAAGAGCCTTTTACAGCAGTGCCCACATGGGCACTGCTGTGCAGAGCAGTTTGTTTTGCTCCTGTCTGTGCAGAATGTGTTGGTCAGAAAAGCAGAAGGATCTGCTCTCCAGTGCTGTCAGTCTAACATTTTTATAAGTACTACATGTTTTTGTAAGTGTTGTAGGGCAGGATTGCTCTGTCTCTTCTAAGGTACACAAACTCACAAATTCTGCTAGGGAGAAAGTTTGTGGTCATAAATGGATAAAATACTCCACTGTTTCTCATAGCCAGGAACACTGAAAGCCTCCAAGAGGCTTACGTCTTTAGCATAAAACAAGTGGTCCAGTTGTTTCACAGAAAAGTCTCTTATGGATCATTTTGCACTTGTTTACTCCTAATTTGTGATATATTGACAAAGCTGCCAACAGAAATCTGTAGAGAATTATGGTCTGTCCTGTGACAAATGAATTTTTCAGTGTGACCAGAAACAAACTTGCCACTTTTTTCTGTTTTCTACTGCAGATGAGGGTGCCACACTGAATGGGCAGAAGTCTACCCTTACAGCCAAGTATTGTTGAGAGTTCTGCCTCAATGCAACTCTGATAGCCACGGGTGGATTTTATACACTTGTGACAAAATATAATGGTCATGCTGGTCTAATTATATTGGTTGCAGCATTCCTGATTTACCCCAACACAAATAGAAGAAACAAGTTAATACTAGAGCTTTGAAACATACAGGAGAGGTGCAAGGCTCACCATGATGTTTTTATTACATTTTTCCTAAAGACAAATAAATATTTTTTTTCTTAGGCATTCATTTAATTTTTTAGCCAGTCATACTTTCTGTAAGCTGATGTGAGGGTGCTTGTGGCTGACCATGAGGGTGAAAAGCCAAAGCTGTGGCTGTGGCATACCCAGCACACTGTGCAGAGACATTTGAATAAACTTTCTGTCTTGATTATCTGGAGTATCCAAGTTTAGGACTCAGCTTAGGACCTGCAAGAACCCAGCAGCAACAGCCTGCAGTCTCAATATTTTTATGATTGAGAGAAAATTGTACCCATGGTAGTAGGGTGGGGGTGTAGATCCATACTCCAGCTCCTTATGACCCAGAAATTCCCTGTGCACAAAAATAATCCCAACAGAAACCTCCTTGCTGGCCTTATTGCCACTTATTTCCACAAAGGTTTTGCAGTGCATTTTGAGTACAAGCAGTAAAGCCTGACTTCTCCACTGGCTCAGCAACTGCAGCTCCTGGTGAGTTGGGTTGGTTTTGGGGGTCCTAGCTGAAGGGAGATCACATCTCACACCCCCTCACCTTGTTCTACTATTTGCTGCCTACAGCTGCATTGTCCAGAGAGCAAAGGCACAGACAGGGTCCCTCTCTGCATATCTGTGACACTCATGGGGTGCACATCACCCACAGCCACACCTGAGCCCCTTGGAGCTGTGCTGCCACTGCTTGAGGGGCTCTACAGTCTGATTTCTGCTGCCTCTGTCCTTCTTTGTCCACAACCCCTGTACTCAGTGCTCAGCATTTCTCGTGCTGTGGGGTTGCTAAGCAGCACTCAGCTCCCTGCTCGAGAGCCTTGCGGTGATGGGAGACACGCACTGGGGCAGCGTGGGCAGAGCTGCTGGGGTGGGAGGAGATGGTATCTGCTGGGGTGGTCCCTGTCCACAGCACCCCTGCCTTGCTCTCACTCCAGAGTCCCCTCATCAGCAGGCACATGGCCATCCCCTCTGGTGTGGCTGGGCTGGAGAACAATGCTGCTGGATTGTCCATCTTGGAGAGCTGTTGGCTAATTAGCCATGTCAGAGAGCATTCGTGGGGATGGGCATCACAACATCCATGCCCCAAGCTAATGCCAGGTGATGGAGTGGACAGAGGGCTCTGATGTGTGTGAACAGGTGTATGCAGAGTCTGATCCCAGCTGTGTGAGAGGTAGGAGTGGGAAAATAGGGTTGTTCCTCATTCCAGCCTTTAAAGAGGCCATGAAAGGAGGACCCACGTGGAGAAATTGTGCTGCCTTTGATGTCTGCTTTTTGAGGCAGTGGCATGAAGCCTTTATGAAAAATATTAATACTCCCAAGCAGCTAGAACTGTAGTTTCTTTCTTTCTTTCACTTGCTCTGAGCCCTGAGAAGCCAGTCTGGAGACTGGCTGAACTCAATTCTTCCTCAGAAATTGTCCCCAGTTACAATAGTCTAAAGCTGCACAAAACCAAACCTTTGCATAGACATCAAAGTGAGCAGGACTTGCTGGTTTCTCTGCCTCTTCATGGACTTGTCCCATTGCACACCTGGAGCATGGGAAGGCTGGGACCATCCTGTGCAGTCCATGGACATTGTGTTTGCATTTATCCTGCAAAGAGCAGGGCCTGGCTGTGAAGACTCTTCATTGTGAGTAGAGAAAGCCAGAAGCAGCTGCATGAAAAAGCAGTGGTCTCAGTCTGGTTGAAGGCAGAGACAGATTGCCTCAAGTGCAAAGTGATCTAGATATCTGCAAAGGTCAGTTAATTTTATGAGTTTTAATTTTCTTCTCAGCTCTTTGCATTTATTTGTGTTGCAGACACTCTTCTTTCTGTAACAGAAGATCTGCAAAGAATTTTTGTTCATTTCGACAGAAATTTATCATACTATTCAAATAGTGTCATGAGATTGTATTTAAATGATTCTGTGAAACAGCAGTAGCTTCATTCTTCATTCTTCCATCATTCAAGTTGCTGCCTATGTTTGACAGTGATTAAATGGCAAGATAGTTATCTGCATTCAGCAAAATATCTGGACACAAAGTGGCATAATTTGGGGGATGGAAAAGCCCATTGCCTGAAATGCCAGTTTCTACAGTCACTTGCCTGATGAGGGGCAGGCATACTGTCCTTGAGAGAGAGCAAGAGAGCAGGGAAGAGCAGCCCTTGTTCATCTCCTCTCTCTGTCCCTTATTTCAACCCCACATTTTTCTAGTACTGATGCCCACCCTGACCCAGAGCACAGGCATCAACAGCCATTCATTTTGCAAACGTGGTAGGGAATTCCTGTTCTTTTTTTCCTCCTCCACTTTCCCTTCCAATATGGACATGTTTTTGTAAGGATACCTTGTAATGTTTTTCCAGTTTTCCTAGTTAATATTTGTTAAGCACTTTGAAGATAGCAAGCATTGAATAGTTGTTCAACCTGCTCCAGAAGGTCTAGAGAATTTTAAAGAATTAAGAGGGAGATCTAGCTTTGGTTTTCCACTGGAGTTGATGTATTACAGAATGACAGATAAGTTTGTTGCCCTCATGCCAGCACCTGTGAGAACATGTATGTCTCGGTTTTGTGGGGGCAGATCGTGCCTAATGCAGTAGAGTTACAAATAATCCCATTTTTCTGGGTGGAGCATACATTTTCCCATCCCAGGCTGGTCCTGCAGTGCTTAGCAGAGCATGGTGCAGTGTGAACTGAGCTCCATGACTGTGCCTCAGCTGCCTGCACTGCTCTGCAACAGGGCAGGCCTTTGAGGAGCAGGAGTGTGCCCAGCTCATTCCCAAAGGGCACTGCCAGTGCATACTCCACTGCCAGTATGGCCATGGCCATGACCATCCTCCAGTCATCTTTTGGCTTTGTTCAAAGTGCCTTCATTTCACACATTTAATGTCTTTTTTTAAATTTATTTTTTAATTTATTTTTTACTTTTTATTTTGTTTAGTAGTTTTTTGCCAGTATGAAAAGCTGGCATTATGAGTTCATTTTTTTACATTAGTCTCATTCATTTTTCTCCTTTTATAATCAAAACATATTGACAGTGTATTCTACACTGAGAACACTCAATGGATAATGTCAGCTGTAATTTCCCTCAGTCAATAAAACCTTTTAAAGATCATTAGAGGGAATGCAAAGAGTGGGTTATTATGTGAGGGGTCACTGAAAGTACTTTTATCAATTATGTCAGTTAATTGTCCAGCATCATAATAATAAAGCTGCTTCTCTTCCTTAAGATTGGTTTCATGTAGGATCATAATTGTGAAGTTAGCTTAATTGAAGACTTGGTAGGAAATGGGATTGCATCCATCACCTTTGTCTCCCAGGGACAGATCTTCTTCCTGTGTAACATCAGAACAAATCCTCTTCAAGTCCAACAAAGTCTGTGGAATTACTCTGACTTTGCACTGCTGAAAATAAATGGAGACTAGATTCCACTTCTTAAATTTCACACGTGGCTCAGCAATCTACTGTAATTACTTGCAATCTGAACAGTCCAGATCCTGCCTTTAGACATACCCTGAGTGACTGCAGCAGGCTGAGAGAGCTGCATTTCTGCAGGAAGAGATCTGCCCCCCATGCTTTGCAGCCCGAGTGCACCAGCTCAGGGAGCCTCTTAAGTGCTGTTGAATGGCTGCCCAGCAGTATGGATTTTTTTTCCATGAGAGAAACACTCAGCAAAGGCTCAATCCATGCACAGAGAGGGGAATTTGAGTGTGAACCATCCCAAAACAGAAATCGCCCACATGCCATCAGGCCTTAAATATACTCCAGAAACTGGTCAGCTAAAACTGGCTGTGAGGCAGAGCCAAGTTAGCTGTAAATTGCAGGCTTCAAAACACTCACGTGAACAGTCAGAAGAGAAGAAGCTCTCCTTGGGAGTTGGTATCTTGGAGCTATGTCAAGCTATCCTGCAACATGATTCCAGAGCTGTGAAAGAGACTTTCTCTTTTTGCATAATCATCCTAGCACTATATAGAGCACTTGCACAGATCTTCTCCCCCTCTCCACACAAAACAGACAGAAAAGGTCTGAAGATGTTAAAAATTGTATGATTACTTGCTCTTGTAAATATTATTTATCATCTGACCACTGGTTCAGTTTGGCTAAGATTGAAGTACTCAAAGGTCTCTAGGGAAAGAATGGCCTTTTCTAATTCATACAAGAGTTTTTATTTGTTTTCATAAGGGGCAAAGCAGCTTGAGGAAGGAGAACTCCATCAAACGTCTAAAACTGAAAATAACCCAATAGACATAGTCCTTTCAAATGCTGCAGGTAATATCATCCAAGATACCTATAACACTTTCTAGTTTGGAAGAGTAAGTAAAAAAAAATCATGTATTGTGATAAAAAGTAATAAACACTGGGACAAGACAGTTCGTAGGTCTTTTAGATGCTGGACTATCTAAGTAACCTGAGTGGAGATGGAAATACGGGCGATACAGGTAAAAGCTTTGGGAGACAAACACTGAGCTGTAGTGAGCGTGTTGCTAAAAGTTGTCCAGATGGAGCTGCTTTTTATTATAACTGTAAAACATTTGCTTTGTATGTGGGAGGCAGTAGAGCCAGTAACCTCTTCCTACGAGTAATGAATAGTGTACTGCCTGTTTTCTGGACAGATAGATGGTCACATATGGCCATTAGCTAATTTAATGGAGAAAAACTAAGGTTCTAGAGAATTTTCATCTTTAGGGTTTCTTCTTTGACTTCCGTCTTCACATTGTCAAATAAAATATATCCAGTCTGATTTTTTTTTCATGTTTCTCTGAGACAGTGAAAGGTAGAAGTCAGAATGTGACTCTTTCCATGATTCTGAAGATTTTCACCAGAGAAGTGTCCTCCTCCAGCATGAGCCCCAAATGTCTAAGCCATAGCACCAGGCTAGCCAGCAAGGCTGACTGTGTGTGGCTGCACACAAATTTAATGGCTGTGTCCCTGAAAACAACTATTGTCAATGCACTGAGCTCCTCTAGCAGGAGTCCTCTTCACAAACCAGTCTTAGGAAGCAACTTCTCCTGTCGCACCACTTGCTCTCATGGAAGGTGATTCCCCTCTGATGACTGAGGCCAGCATGAATCAAACAGTTGTTTGATGAACGCCCCCAGTACTGAGATGTAAACAGCCTCCATTCATGTTCTTTATGTTCTTATAAACATTCAGATTATGCAGAGTGATGGTCTAGTAATTGAATAACATGACAAAATGTATTCTTCCATTCCTGTCTGCTAAATAGGGATGCATTTGAAGTGTGACTGTAGCCCACACATCATCGTGTCTGGGCTTCAAGCAGTGAAGACTAGCCTGGAGCTCTCAGCAGAGCTGCCACAGGTACTGCTAGCATCGTAGCCCTGGAGATGAAGCTGAGTGGAAATAAGCTACACAGATATCTACCCTGATTCTTGGACAACTTATTGTAACCCAGAAAGATGCCACTGCAGCTTGATCTCTACTGGTATATAGGCAGCTTGGATATTTCTGGGTGCTTCTATTTATATGTCCCCTGAAGACAGACCAATCCTATGAAGCAAATGGGTGTATTGTATGAGACCCAATTTTATTGAAAGTTGTTATCTTTTGTGTGTTGATAGCTAATGAACTATGGTTATGGAGAAGAGCTTTGAGATCACTGCACATGCAAGTGAAATAGCTCCCTGATTTGCCTTCTCCCTTCAGCCACTTTGCCCCAGAGATTAGCACTTAACCCAGCACATGCCAGCACCAGAAATGGGGCTGCCAAATGCAGCTGCCCAGAGAACTTTGTTCAGGAATGAAACAGCAATTAGGAGAGAGACAAGCTCTTTACATGCTACTAAAGGCACCTTCCTGAGAGGAACTGAAAACACAAAGGGATTTTTGGCATGGGCACGCACCCCTTACATTGGCACAAATACAATTGTGCACTGACAGTACAGAGATGCCTTGTAGCCTTCACCTTTGGTAAAATCTCTCAGTTGATACTGATACCCATACAGTGCAATCTTTCATGTATATATGTATATATAGAGAGATTTTTCCAGTTGGCTTTTACAATTTACGATTTTGTACCACTGTCAGCAAAGAGTGAAGTTTCACTTTGAACTTCTGAGAACTGGCCATGCCCTCCAACAATGCATACCAAAAAAATCAGTCTTTCATCTTCTAGCTATACCTGAAAAGAAGAATGACCCTCTATTGCTGTTTGGGAAGAAATAGTATATGTATTTCCCCAGAGAATAATCCAGGGCAGCAAATCCCCAAGTGGAGACAGGTGTCTCCTGGCAGTGCTGAGTCAGGTATGGGAACCCCAGGAGGAGGTGAATTTGAGATCCTGTCATGTCTCTGCTGCCAGCCCAAGGTCACCCCTTCCTAGCTTAATTGGATTTCCTTGGAACCCAGCCTTCCCAGATGCTGGGCTGGATGCTCTGGCACTCAACAGAGTCATTGCTATGGAGGTAATGGGCAGAAACAGTTTTGCAATGCTCAGGCTGTCTTATGAAATCAGGTTTTATTCTAAACTCTCATCCCTTTCAAGCATGAAGCACCTGGAAGTGTATGAAATGTGGATTGCACTGGGAGTTTTAAACTCTCTTGCAGCTTACAGTTCTGGAGAAAAGTTCTGTTCCGATGTCAAAGTGATCTTATTCTTCCCAAAGCTTTATTAAGCCTATAATGAGGTGTGATAAAGTCATGATTAAATGAGTAGTCTGCTCTGGTTTTTCTTGATTTTGTCTGTGTAGCCATACATGTGAAGTGTGTACAAATGGGACGAGAGGTGAAGCCCTTTCCTACTACTTGATCACATAATTGCCTGATAAACAGTAGGTCAATGCCAAATTGATGCAGTAGCCAAAGCTGGCAAGGAAGGTTTTGTCAAATATACAAACTAAGTTTTGTGACTAGACATGATAAAGGGCCAAAAACTATGTTTCCTCTAAAAAATTTTCTAAACGTAGAACATAAAAATTGTGTTTGAATGTGCATTATTGACCTTTATCCAGGACTCTGCAGAGGATTGGTACAAGCCAATGTGACAAGCTAGTATGAAATTCTTTGATAAATAAGATATATAATGTGATCAGAACCTCATCTGAAATTTTAGCTTGATGTGTGAAATACACTGTTAAACAGCTGTTTGATGCTTTCTTGATTTTAGGACTCGCACAAGTTAATGCATGCATGGTGGAGAGGTCATTATGGACTCTGAGGCACCATTTCAGGCGTGTGCTAAGCTGTACAGAGTTGCATGGCCAGAGTTTCATTGACAGATGTTTGGCATGAAGACCCAATTTGTTTGCTAAACAATGTATAGCAAATTATACTGTAAAACAGTGCAAACCACTTATTAGTGAAAAGCCTGTTTCGCCTGCCACCAAGTGAGTATGTCACAGCTATGAATAGTTCCCTACTCATTTCCTCACTAATTTGAAACATCCCTTTAACCAATCAAGAGCAACCCTGGAATTGAAATGCATAAATGTGTGTCCATAGCTTATCATCTGAAAGGGGGCTTGGAGTATTACACTTTGGAAGATCATGCACAATTTGGCGTATTAGGCAGAAAATAGGATAAAAGGGTTCTCTTTGGTGTGCAAGAAACTTTGCATGCTTGGATCTCAACAGTGAACAAAAATTGGAGTAAAAAGAGTTAGTGGCACAGAACTAGTGGAACACAGAGAGCCAATGCCCTAATGCAAGAGTGTCGCAGACATCTTTTTTCACTAAAAATCCTTTCTTTAGGATTTTCCCTTCTGAGAAGCTGAAGCCTCAGAAAAAGAATGTAAACAATGGTTATCTGCTGCTGTAGAATGCAACAAGTAGATTTTTGATTGGGCCATCTTGAATGTTTATAATTAATGGCCAATCAAGACGAAGGTATCTCGGACAGAGTCTGAGAGAGCTACCTTTGTTATCATTCTTTTCTATTCTATTCTTAGTTTAGTTAGCTTCTAGGAAAACCTTTTCTTCTATTTCTTTTTAGTATAGTTATAATGTAATATATATGTATCATAAAATAATAAATCAAGCCTTCTGAACATAGAGTCAACATTCTCGTCTCTTGCCTCATCCAAGACCCCCTGTGAACACTGTCACACAAGAGGGCACTTGAAAAATCACAACAAGCCAAAATTACCTTTTTATCTAAATACATGGGCAAATTTCATCATGGTGACAAGTCCATACCAGCCTGCCAAGCCAGTGATTTAAATGATGTACCTGGGGCAAGTCTGACCCCAAATGCCTGCCTGTTGTGCATTTGAAAACAAATGGAGAGAAGGAGTTAAAGAGAGCAGTCTCCAAGCCTGAACTTTTGCATCTAACAATAGTCTTTTCATTGAGACTCAGGAAAATAAGTGCTCTGTTTTGCTAGCACTAACTCTGAGCAATTGATAAGGCAGAAGCAGAACCTTGATAAAATCTCCCTTCCCCTATTTGCAGGCTCTGAAAAAATACTCTTCCACTGCATGCACGTGCCAGTGGTGTGATATCCCTGGCAACCTGTCTAGCAGGGTCTGCAGAGAGATCTCACCATCAGAGGAGAGCCTCCAATCCACCCAGGTCTGTGCTGGGACACAGAGACCTGAGGAGGGGAAAGTCCAAATTTCAAGACAAATGAAGCAGTACATCTTAAAATCACTACTAGAAAATGCAAAAATGTAGATAAAAATGAGAGGAAGACATTTTTTAACATCAAGAAAGAAGAAGTCTAGTTAGGGAAAGAAAATGGAACTGGAGAGGGGCAGAAACATAGGAGACCAAAGAAAGAAGGAGTAAATAGCACAAAAACAGCAAGTAAAAGTGGCCAAAATGTCATCAATTTTTTAAATTATTGATAGGTTTGGAACTGGGAGAAAAGAAAAACGAAATAATTTTTGAAAGCAGCAGAGATGTTTAGACAGCCACTCCATTTTTCCTGCCCTGACAAAAGTAAGCACTGCCATCAGATTCTCCATTCTTCCTGTCAGGGATGTGGCATGGTGGATGTGTGCTTTCAGTGTCACAGAAGAAAGACCCACATGACCTTGTTTCAGATTCAGACAGGCACTGCATGTTGAGCACTGAAAAACAGTTATTCAAACCCCTCAGTCTCCTTAACTCTTGTCTCCCCTTCCATTTCCATTCTCTAATAGCTGCAATCATGACTAATATTAACAAGCTTTAACTTTTACCAGGTAGAGAGGCACAAAATATCACAATTAAAAGTATTTTCTTTGAGATTACAAGCAAACAAATTTACCTACCTGTAATCACTGTCCATAAAGCTTCCATTAATACTTTGCTGAAATTAAATATCATTAACCATTTTGTAATAATTGCTGTTTGTTTTGTTAAACATTGATGAGAACAATAGCACAGAATGACTGTTGTAATACATGTATCTGGTCCTCTTTTTGCCCTCAGCAACACTTTAAACTCAAGACACGCATGTCTGAAATATCTGTGTGGAAAGCACAAAGCTTTTTTCCTCCTACTATGTTTAAAGCTTCAAGTTAAGCTACTTTTGAGAAGGGAAGTTGTGGGGGGAAGTTACAAGATGGAACATGGTCTGTTATAGGACCTAAGCTCAGGTGTCCCTTTTCAGAGTAACTATAAAATCCTAAATAAATGATTTTACTCTGTGATGTACAGATGATTGATAGCTTTCTGCACTTGTTAAGAATTTCCTGAATTTTCTCACAATTAACAGTGACCCTGGACTGTGTTAGCAAATTGTAGGAGTGGCCACTAAACAAAACAAGAAGGCAATGCTGCTGGAAGTGTGGTAGGTCACAGCAGGCACCATGTTTCAGTCTCTAGCTCAGACGCCTAGAACACAGACACCTCTGTCTGGGCTAGCAGACTAGCCTGCCTTTACTGACAGTGCAGGGAAACACAAATGCCTTGGGCACAAAGCATCTGGCATATTTTGGGTATCCACTTTAAGCTGTTCTGAATCATGTTTGAAAGCACCTGTTTTTCTCCACTGGCTGTGGAGATTGTTGGTGGTGGTCACCACAGGTGTGTACATATCTGCACTGGTCAGATGAGTCCACTCCTAGTGACTGAACACGGTGGTTTCTCATGACCAGTGAGGCACTTGGGTCCTTGGTGGACATGACTGGTCATCATCCCAGTTTGACTAATATGACACTTTGAGGAGAAAGGTCATGACTGCCCCAAGGCAGCATCCCAGCCTGTGTTCCAGAGATGAAGGTGGCCGTGGAGGACATTCCTTCTAGGAACCTTCATCTCATGCAACAGGGACACCTGTATCCATTAACAGACTAGCATGGGGACACCAAGAGCACATCATGACACCTTAGGATCAGACATGTCACCTTGCAGGTGGACTATGATGCTTGGCAAAATTAGCTGCTGCTTTGGCCTGTGTTCAGAAAGGGAAAAATAGACAGAAGTTTGGTATTATTATGTACCTTACATGTCCTGGCTTTCGATCTGTACTGACAAAGAAGATGTTGATCTCTGTTTTTCTTCTCTCCCTTCCCTGTCTGTACATCACCAAACGTGGGCTCACCCAAGGAAACCAATGAGAAAAGAAGAGAACGGAACCAGTCGGTCGGAATATGCAATGACCTCCTCCCAGAACAACAAAACAGTTGATAACAATGCGGTCGTATAATCCCCGGGAGCCCGCCAAGCGCAGGAGGTGGCAAACTTTCAAAGCACACACACAGAGTATGCAAGGTGGGTGAAATGAGGCAACCAAGGGAGCTCTGTGGCCAAGGACTTAATTTCAGAAACAGCGCACGCATCAGTGATCCAGAAGAGAAAAACAGGCTGCTCTCCAGGCTTGCTGCTGCTCCAGGGGAGGATCAGCTCACCCACCTGGGCTGCCCACAGGAAAGGCCTCACAAAGGCATAAGCACTGCATGCTGCATCCCATGAAAGCCATGTTGCCATACCTCCCACTCCTTCTTCTTTTTCTTCTTCCTCTCTTCCCCTACTTTTGTGTTTGAACTGAGTGTCACAAAAAGGTTCTGGAGTAGAATCTTTTGAGGAGAGGATGATCTGTCAGAGTGGCAGTAGTTTATCACAGATGGGTCAGAGGGAGGTGTCTCCCTCTAAATGGGAGGTGTCTCCCTCTAAATGGTGAGAGGTGTCACCTGTGTGCTTCTCCAGCCTATGCAGTTTCATACGCTGATGCTTCATTCTTTTCATTCTTACTATTTCGTTATTACAAAGGGAACAAAGGTTTCTGTTAAGCAATCAAGCAAAATTGGCCCGAACTTGTGACTTATCCCAAGAAATTTATCTGTGGTCTGGTGACTATGCAGTTTTCATGGCTGAAGTTTTCAGGCAGAAGAAATTAAAATGTAAGATTTTAGCAATTACCATTGCTATTGAAAGAGATGTTATTAAGATGTGCTTTAAACATTATGACTTCATAATCAGCCTCTTTTTTTGCACCACATTTTATTTTATTCATCTGTACATGTGGTACACAGTACAGATGTGTTCCTTTGTGAAACTCCATGTTTCTCTGTGTTCGCATCACACTGATTCCCCAGGGAAACTCCTACAGGAAAGATACTGTTTACATCTTGGTGTGAGTGTTGGGGCAGGATTGTGTTGAAAGGACTAGCAGCCCTTCAAAATTCTCTTCATTCACTGGTTAGTGTTGTTCCCTCAAAGTGTTGAGTCTCCTGAACTGATGCGCTGAGGACATTGCAGGTCTGGCTTGTAGGACCACTTTTGAGGGTCTGGTAGCTGGTTGTGTCCACACTACCTCGGTCTCTGCCTCTCCTGAGCTGAGGCTGACAGTGGTGCCAAGTTCAGCAACAGTTCAGTATACTTTCCATGACATGGATTGCAGACTATTTAAAGCAAAGCTGAATCTACCCAAATTCATTTCACATAGGATCTCAGGTCAGACTCAGTAAGCAGCCCTTAGGATAAAGGTGATGAGACTAGTTGAGATGCTGGTCTTTCCCTACCTCCTGAAAACTTTCCTTTGTGTCATATCTCCACCTGTATGTCTCCATTTACCTCTGTGCTGAAAGTAGTGATGCAGTCAAAGACAAATTTATACCCTGGCGTCTTGTCTGGACATAAAACTTTGGTACCGCTCGGTCTCTGTGTCTGTGGGTAACTCCCAGGCACCAATGCAGTCTCGCTCTGGGACCTGGCTGCCCCAGCTGTGTTGTCCCTCAGCACTGCAGCACACCAATACTTTTGGGTTTATATAAGGATGTGCCTGAACTGCAGAAATCAGACCTGGATTTTGAGTGCATTCCGGCCTGTGGTTAATCTGTTCCTGGGATGCAGAATTTGGTGTGATGGTAGAGGAAGACTGTGTTCTGCAGATCTTCCCAAGAAAAGCTCTGGAATGTTCAAATCAGCAGTCTCAGCTCAGGCCCATCTGCAGTTTTCTATGACCTATCAAACAATAGGGTGTATGTAAATACAAGTACCTTTTCAATTATAAAATGAAATGCTGCTATATATTGCTCTTGAGAAATTTATGTAGTTATTAATTTAGCTTTTTAGTCTGTCATCACTATGTAGAAGTTTAACTGCATAAAATTATTTTTTAAAGTTAGACTTTCTTGGGAAGTGAATGCAATTGCAAAAGTGAAAGGAGGCAAGTAACCACAAGTATGATCATTCCCAGCCACATTAATGTTGTGTGCTTGTGCAAGACACAGTGATATATTCTTAGATCCAAAGTGGGATTAAAATTACACAATTTACAATTTGAGTCTAGTATCCCAAATGTTGATTGCCTAAAGCACTTAGCCCCTAAATACTATAATAAAAATATTGCAAGTATATTTCTAGAATATTTTTAAGCTATAACATTTATTTTGGTGTAGTTACCTATGTTTGCCTTTCTTTTTTTACTCCAGTTGTTTCAGCCTAAATGTGGAAATGTGGCATAGCTTGAGACTGGTTGCATGTTTATCTGAGAGTATAAAGTATGAATGCAGATAAGTTTAGCATAATATGGGCTCAGGATTAGCACTTTTTCCTAAAGGTTGTCAATTTTATTTGTTTCCTAATACAGCTTTAAAGGCATGTTCTGTAAGGTCAAAATCACAAAAAGGATTTGTAGGTCATTATGTCCATCAAAATATGTCTGTTTTTGCAAAAAAAAAGAGTAAAAAGAGATGGTCACTAAACTGTCTGATTTTCACTGGTATCAGTGGTAAAATGTCCTCACTAGAGAAGATCCTGATGATGACACAACCCACAAGCAAACCCAGCCTAGGGCCCATGAAAACTCTTCAGGAGAACATAAACTTTAAAAACTTCCTGGAGAGTGGAGAGGCAGGGCATTGCAAGGCACAGCACATGCTGGCTGGCTAGGATCTATTTCCAACTCTGCCACTGATCTGCTGTTTACTAGCAAGTAATTTTGCCTCTCTGTGCCTCAGTTTACCCATCTGTATAATCACAATAAAAGTAGGTACCAGCTCTGCAGCAGCATCTTGAGAGAAATACACACGGCTTATTCGCTAGGCGGACAGATATACGGTATCAATATATGCAACATGCTGATAAATGTATTGGGCACATAATTGCCATCATAGTTCTTGAGCAAGCTTTCCTCATGTGCTTTTATAATGCACAAAAGAAAAGCAGCAGCAGACAGGCTGCGAGCTGCTCTTCTGCCTGCCCAGACCCTTTGCTCTCAGCCCTCACATGGCATCATGGCAGGAGAGGTGGGAGATCTTGCATGGGGTAGCTTTGCCCTTAGATTCCTGCCCAGGTGCAGTTGGGTACATTGCACCAAAGGGATCTTGAGAAAGGCACTAGGAAAAGGGTACTGGAATCAGACACAACTCTTCAGAAAAGGGAGGCTAGACAGGGGATGTCACTGAGGAGTGATTTCTGAGGCTTGCTGATGGGGTTTAACGTTGTGTTTAATACTCTACAGACTACTTGCAAAGCTTATATAAGAGAGGCTTCTGTGTTTCCTTACTGTACTATAATTAAATGCAAAGGGAAAGGAATACATAAGCACTTCACTAGATACATAAGCACTTCACTAAGCAGTGATCCTGGATCTGGGGAACTGGCAACCCAAAATGCAGCTTTACAAGCATTTTGAGTTCCTTTTTAGCCACTAAAATATCAGGGGTAGAAAGGACCTGCCTAGCTTCATTGACAAAATAGTCAAATTCCCAGCAGATGTGAAGGTGGCCAGTTTCTACACAGAAGGTACTTGCTGTGCTCTGACCACCACCAGACAAACTCAGCAAACTGCTGCCCTCAGTCTGAGGGAGAGCAGAAGCTCCAAATCTCTTCTCATGGGTCACCACTAGCAGGGAATGCACCTTAAGGGCCTGAGCTGCCAAGTGTTGAGTTTCCTCGTTCCTCACAAGACAGGAAAGTGGAGCTGAGGCCCCAGCCCTGCTGCCCATCCTGTCCCACACCTGACACAGTGGTGTGCCCAGGGAAGCATTTCTGCCTTGGACAGATGCTGCAAAAACAGACATGGAAAGAAAGGGGAAAGTTCTACGAAGTATAAAATATAAATATATTGATATATATCTATACAGAGACCTGTTTGTCCAGTCTTGCATGCTACATGGTCACAGCACGTGGAGAAAGTGGGGGCACCCTGCTCCAACCAGGTCATGACCATTGATGCTGCCAACCAATGGAGAATCAGGCCTATGGTAGATATGTATTTACTATACTCCCTGCACCTGTACAAACAAAAATATATTATTTTAAACTGCAAAATAGTGTGTTTAAATCAATGCATGAATGTAAATATTCTAAGATCTGCCTTCTTGACTGTGTACCACATGTACAGATGAAAACGAATATTGTTTATAGGAAATCTGTATCAGTGGTTAAATGACTAAAGAGAAAAAAAATATCAGACTTAATGTTGTCATGTTTCTCAAACAAGCCATTAATGTATATTTAGTATTTAAGGATATTGCTCAATAAGTATGTTCTGTACCAAAAACTGTGTTGCATATACAGATTGTGCAGTACCCTATTTTAAAAAGGCACCATAATTAATTTTTATTTTAAATAAAAATGTACTTGTAAAAACTTAGCTGTGTCCTGTTGGTTATGTAGCTGAGAGCATTGAATGAGGGAATGGCTGCAGTGCCTCTTCAGGCACTTCTCTTGTTACCCAAATTTACCAGACATGCTTGAGCACTTTCTGTTGTGGTTTTGGAGAAGCTCATGGCTGCTGCTTGTGCCTGGACGGGTCCTGGTTCTGCCCCAGCTAACCCTGCAGTTCTTGTCCCAGATATCTGCACTGCTGGTGGTGCAGAAACAAAGAGATTGCAATCATGCATTCCTGCAGCCCACCAAAGCTCATTAAACCCTTTCTCTTATGCTGAGGGGCTGGAATAGTCTAGTTTTAGAGTGATTTCTTCATCTTTCACATAATACTACATATCTGTATTTATTTTGGTACAAGAGATGATGTTCACAACATTCAAGAGATAATGTTAATTTATGCTCTAACTCTCTGGATGAGTTTCACCCTCCTTTTCCAGTCAAGAGCAAAAGCAGTTCATGGATTAGTTCTTCAGCAGATGGACACTGACATTCTGTAGCTGAACCTGGGTGCCTTGGCTGGGATTCTCCCTCCCAGTTCTGTGCCTTTACAGGTGAAGGGCACAGCCTGTGTGAGGCCCTGCCACAGCCTGCACTCCTCCTTCCCAGCAGGGCTCCTCCTTCCCCACCACAGGAGGAGGCTGAAGTAATTCCTCAGGGACTGCCAGGTACCTGTGTGAGCTCAGCTAGCACCTGCCATGGGAGGGGAGGATTCTATTTAAATAGGGAAGCATTCTGGTTGTCTTTAGTTCCAAGGCATTATTCCCTAACAGTTTTTGCTGGTACCTTAGAAATTGTTTCATGTCCCAATTTGGAAAAAAATCTTAAATAAGACAGAGTAATAATAATCATCTAGCATGGTGGGGACATGAAGGGTCTAAAGCACAAATCTTATGAGGAGCAGCTGAAGGAGTTGGGAGTGTTATAGTTTGGAGAAAGAGGGGCTCGGGGATCTCTTGTATCTCTCTGCAATTATATGAAAGGAGGTTCTAACAAAATGGAGGTCAGTTTCAACTGATAACAAGTGATATGACAAAAGGAGACAGCCTCAAGTTGCCCTAGAAAGAGTTTTAGAATAGATATTAGGAAAAACTTCTACCTTTAAAGGGTTGTCAAGCATTGGAAGAGTCTGGCCAGGGAAGTGGTAGAGTCAGTAAACCTGGACCTATTTAAAAGATACATAGGTGTGGCACCTGGGGACATGGTTTAGTGGTGAATGTGGTGGTGCTGCATAAGTGGTTGGACTTGATGATCCTAGAGGTCTTTTCCAACCTAAACAATTCTATGATTCTATGATGCAAAGTGGTTGGGGGTCAGTTTATGAATTATAGCAACAGCCATATGCCACACACTATGGTATCTGTCAGGTTTAAATATTAGACAGGTTTTGCAGAAGAAAACTTCAACATTAAAATCTCTATGTGACCACTAAGAAAGAAAATGCTTCTGGAAGGCATTGACCCTTGCTTCAGGCATCAAATCTGTTGGATCAACATCCTTACCCCCAGTCTGCAGAGGCAGAAAAATGTCATTTTGCAGAGCAGGGCACATCCTGGTGTGGTTCCTCAAGTCCTACTAACCCTATCAGCCCCAAATTCACTGCTGTTTGGCTGAGCTCTTGTCTTACTTTTGTCATGATGAGATGGTCACAACAAGCAATGAGAGGATTGGGTACAAATCTGACCAAACTAGAGTACAGTAAAAGAGCTCCAAACCTGAAACCAGAGTTATTGAGTACAGCTTGAAACCTTGAGTCTTGAGTACAGCTGAAAACCTGGCTAAGCAATATGAGGTGCAGCAACTTCGCTGTGCTGAAGAGCCTGATGTTGCCTGATGCGCTCTTCCTTCACTATCCCTTCACTGGGAACCAGTGTTATGATGGCCAGAGAGAAATTGGATTACTGGGGTTTAATATCATTTGGAGAGGGAGCAAGAAATTGTAATGAGAGAGATGTGGATTCTGTGATTCTGCTAATATAAAATCATGAAGTGCTTTTCACTGGTTTCATCTGGGCACGTGTTGCCAAGTTCTGCATCTTTTTAAAAGATGCCCAGTACAATTAGTTCCAAATCAGAACTGTCTCCATTTCTGAAAGATGCTTTTATTTGGGCGTGCTTGATTCATGCAGGTATAATCCTTGAGCACAAAGCAATCAAATGTTTTAAAAAAAAAGAAAACAACAAAAAACAATTGACAACTGATGTTATAGTATGTGCTAGTTTTTAATTACTGGAGTGTTAACATTTTTATTATTAATATAAGTCTCTTTCTTATCAAAAATATCCCTTCAGAGCTGATCTTCCATTAATAAAGATTTTACCTAAGCCATTTTCTTAAGGTTCTTTCATAATTGCAGTGTCTTCAACCATATTTATAGCACAGAAACAGTTTTCTAATTATGAGTTTACAGAGAAGTTGCTCTAAAAAGTGGCCTGAAACTAAGTTTTTTAGTATTCAGAAAAAAATACTAAGAATATTAATATCAAGATGGCTGGCATTTTCTGAACTTGTCTTACTTTTGGCTTTAGTTAAAACAAAGGCACTCACTGCAACATTTAAACTCTTGTCCTGCTGCTTCTGTCTTGCCCTATGGCACAGTTTGATATATCCATGGGGACTGGCATTTCTCCTGGTTAGGCTGAGTGTCCTGCCAGCCCAGCCCAGCCCGTGTGGGTGTGAGATCCAGGCAGGGCTGTGAGCCCTGGCACGGGCTCCTCACCTGAGCAGCCAACACAGAGCACAGGGCATGTCCTGGGAGCCACAGGGGGAGGCAGCAGTGCCTTCATGAAGTGTGCAGTCCCTCAAGGGGTATTTTCTGGGGAGAGGAGGGAGGATGCAAGTGCTGGACACAGTGTGCAGCACCAGCACCCACTCTGAGCCCTTGTTTCAGGCAGTCATTGAGCAAGTTAAGGTTCAGCCACAAAATGATTGAGGCTGGGTGTAGGTACTTAAACCCCCTGTATCATCTATTATAAAATTCTATAAAAAGTGTTACATCCATGAAAGAAGCATCATTGCACTGAGAAGAGTCCTGATCAGCCTCCAGGGGTGCTGGGGAGGGTGCAGGACAGGGCAGACCCAGCTCTGCCTCCCCTAAGAACTCAGAGAAGAAAATCCTATGGGTTTAAATTCCTCCCTTGCTGTATTATGGCAAGGCTTTAGGAAGCTGATTTTATCATGTGTGCTGGCTAGATATATCAAATCTTTTCTATGGCAGTTGGTTTCCTTAATCTGTGAGCTGTCATAAAAAAAATAGTTAAATGGTATTTATATATATCTGCCTGAAAGTATTTTATATGATATATTACTGTGGCTGAAGGAGAAAGGAAGTTTCTTTGCAAATAGCAGCTGGCTGTTTTCCTTTCCTATGCCTTGATAGAAATTTCATGAATTCATTTCTGTGCAGCACAAAGAGAACTCAGAGGCGGAACGTGAATAAATTTCCCTTTAGGTTGGGCATCACTTCCCCCTGCACACGCAAACAGAAATGCTCTCAGGATTTAAGTTTCATTTAACACAGGCCTAGTCGGAAGCAGAAAAGAAAATATAAAGAAAAGCAGCAGCATGGCAGACACATCCCAGTGAATGAGCCTGTGAGCCAGAGACAGCCTCCCCTATTTTGATTTGTAATTTGAGGATAATTCAATTAGACATTTCAGGCAATTTAAACATTCATGCATTGTCCAGCACCAAAGCATGAACTGTTCAGCAGCAAACAAGACCTGACAGCCTTAGCAGGCCGAGTGAAAATCCCAATGTTTAAAAGGAAAAGCTCTCATCTAATTGATATGCCTACCAGAAAATTAAAAAAATAAAGGGGGGAGAGGAGGAGGCTGTGCAGGAGGTACCACGAGGGTGAGAGAAGTGCAAAGGGCAGAGTGAGGGGCATATCCTGGCTGTGGGCTTCACACCTTATTTGCAGCCATTTGCTTAAAACAGAACATTTCAAAGCCTGTGTGTTCCTTTTAACAAGGGATTAAAACATAAATGCACCTGGTCACCCATCTGCTCACCACTCCAGAGGTAGCTGAAAGGCAGGCAGGCATTCAGGAGCAAAATGGGAGCATTTTCATATGCAGCTGCCTATGAAAGCCAGGTGCCCCTGCCTGCTCTCAGCCACACTGAGGTAGCTGAAACCTTCACCCCATGCCAAGGTCCTGGCACTGACCCCACACAGCAGAAGAAAGTCCTGTCTGGACCCGTGGCCCACTCAGGTGACAGGGAGCAGCTGGAGAGCAGGAAGCCCCTCATTGTGCCTGTTTCATGCACAGCAAGGCACTGCACAGTCCCTTGCCCAGCATCCCCTGCTTGCCCTGCCCTCTCTGGCCACCAGCAGCCAGATCCCTGCAGGGTAACACAAGGTGCATGGCTCTGTGCCCTCAAATGGAGATAGATATTGGCTGCCAGGCTGCTTGGCTGATAGCTTAGTGATGTTAAACACTGGGTACAATAATAACAATAACACAAGAATTTCAGGTGGAATTTCAAACGAGGATGTCTCAGAGCCTTGCTTACTTTAAATGCATTGTCTCTGGTGACCTCTGGATCCAGGGGAAGAAATGCTATTTGTCTTGTCCCCAAGAAATTGCCCTGGAAGCAGCAGGTCACCCTCACCTATCGACCATCTGGCTGGCAGACAAAACAGCTTTGACAGACACAGGTCTGGATTGCTCAAAGTCATTCCTTTGGTAACTTTTAGAAGCAGATGATGAAAGCATCAGGAATCATCAAGTGAAAGTCTTCTGGCAAGCTACATGCCTCTGGTGCTCCTGCAACGGCCACACAGAAAATCTCTGGAGCTGAAAACTCACCTGTAAACCTTCCCAGGAATGCATCACACCTACCCCATCTTCATTTTAGATATTATGCAGGACCAAGTTTGGATGGTAAAATCCCAAAAAGTGCATACAGTACATGTGGATGCCGGATTCCTTGAGTCATTCTCTTTGAAGACCCAGCATTTAGTGTGCCTATAACCTACAAAGGTGTGAACAGTTTGTGCTGAAATTTTCCATGCTAACACTCTGCTTTAAGCTGACCTTTGCATTTGTCCAGGAGTTGCAGAACAGTCCTGTTGCTTCCAAGAATGATAGTGGGGGAAGAAAATATTAAAACAAAACCTAGAAGTAACTTTTGACTGTTTTATTGAGACTCTCTAATTCCTTGGGTATTTGGAGTTGGGATTAAATTTGACAAGAAGATCAAGGCTTTCATCACCAGTTACAAGCTTCTGGAAACTCATGGTTTCCCTTCTTCAGAGACCATTTATCCTGGTTAAAAAGTCCACTGAAAAGCCTCTCTGAGGTGAGATTGCTCCATTTCTACCATTCCAACTAAAATTAAGATACTGAATATCAGTCAATTCTTGTTCAAGAACCATTCAATATATGTGAATAAAGTCAGGGGTAGAGCTAAATAAAAGCAATTCAGCCCATTTATTTTTTAAAACTATAATTTTGGAAAATCAAAACCATTGTAAATTTAGTTTAAAATTAGTGGTGCTCAGCAAGGAAGTTTGTTGCTCTCATCTTTGGGTATCTTGGTAGAAACAGACCTTAGTAGAAACCACTTAGCAGAAATAAAACAGAGACACTTTCCACTCATGGTTCTATTTTAGCTTGAAACAGGTGATGTTGGTCATACATGCAGGTAGAGCCCCTCAATATGAGAAATCCCTCTGATGAATGACCACATGAATCTGCTGTGCTCTCCTTTTTCCTGATATCTTGGGCACTGCATGGACAAAGGTAAAGTCCTACAGCTCCCTGCTTCCTGCACAGAGGCACACACAGAAATGAGCAGCCTGTCTAGAAATGAGCAGCAGAAAATCTGCAATTTTCCATGACAATGCAGCACAAACTGTACAGGACAGCTTTTGAAGAAACCTTTTCTCCCTGCCCCAATCACTGAAGCAAAATTGTTATCATTTGATTCTTCTTTGGAAAATTATGGAGTGAGGGCAGGAAGGGAGTGGGAAATATCTCTGGGTTTATAATTTTCCCCATTTTTGTTTTTTAATATACTGAAAGGGCATATCTGAAGTTACTGAGGCTGTATGAGAATGTAGGAATTGGACCAAACTGAGCAATTACTGATTTGGAAGTTACATTGTTTGGTTTGGGGATTTTTTTTTTTTTCCTCATGGCTCATCACCTGAAATATGAATTCAGGTCTCCTAACTCAGTTTGCAGGTGCATTTAAGAGACTTGCTGGTTTCAGGTTATGATTTTCTTGGAGCCAAAGCTGTATTCAAGGAAGAAAAAAAAAAAAAGGAAAATTTAACTTAACAAGCAGTTCATTAACTCGAGCATCAGACTGTGTGGTGTCCACAAGGTCACATGCTGCCTTTAATGGCCCTGCTAAAACCAGTGGAACTACTCCATAGTAATGGGCATGGGGAAAAGCATAGAAGTTTATTTTTGTAACTGTAATGTTGTGTTGGAATTGTGTTGATAAGATACCAGATGGAGTCAAGCAATTTTAGAATTAAAATTTATCATTTCTGAAGGGGGAAAAAAAGTCTTCTCTGAAATGCTATTTAGTGTACAAACAGGAAACTAATCAATCATAAATTTGAATGATGCTCTATATCCAACACTCCCTTAGAGAGTCTAAAGAGTTTTGACTTACCAAGGTGAGTCTTGTGATGAATTCCCATTTGGTATTTCTACTGTGCTGGCTGATGTCTAAACATGGGGACAGATTCTCTGTGCAGCCCCATGTGATCTGAATTGGTTCCACTTCTGCTGTCAGTACCTTGAGGAGTATCAATAGTAGTGCACTGTCAGTTGTTATAGGGGAGAAGAGGTTTATTTTCAACACCTGTGACTTATGAAGGCTAAGCACCTGAGGCAGGATTCCTCTCATCTAACTTTAACTAAACTGAAAAATGCACTGTTTAATATATCTAAGCTCTCCAGAACCTTGTTTTCAATGGAGAAAGATAGCAACTCCAGATGGCAACCCATCTTACCCTGAAATAAGTACCTGTGCCTGGGGGAAGCTGAACAGCCCCATTCTCCTTGGTCACACAGGGACAACTGCTGTAGCATAGGACAAGACTCAGAGAGTCTGAATTTACTGATGCAGAGAGGGCAGATGCTGCTGCACTCAGGCAGTTTGGCAGGGCTGGTGGTATCCAGTCCAATGATGTCCATCTTAGTGGAAAATAATGTAAAATCTAAAATCAGGTGATTATAATCAAAAACCAGAGTACAAAAACAGTCCATCCAAAATTTGGCATATTCATACAAATTTGTAAAGAAAAGGCAACTTTATTTTGGAAAACAATTAATTATACAAAACAAATTGTGTTTATACAAATTGAGGAAGTATACAATTTAGGAAATGTGGTGAAAAAACCTTGTGTGTGTGTGTGTGTGTGTGTGTGTGTGTGTGTGTGTGTACATGGATACAATTTAGCTCAGCCTGCCTAGATGAATGTTATTCTGAAAATAAGAGCTCTTGGGCAGACAATCCCTTTGAGGTCACTTGCACAATCTGGTGAGGCATCCACTGCAGGGGACACCCAAAGAGCCCACAGTGCTTCCCCTCACTCCCAGCCTGCAGCACCACACACAGCACAAGCTCTCCCAGCAGCTGGGGGGCCATGGCTGCTCAGAGGCTCAGCTTCTCTCTCTGGAGACAGAAACCCAAACTGGGACCTCAGGGGGCTCTGGAGATCACATGGGAGAGGAGCCCAAGGTCCCAGCCAGCATAATGGCAAGGGCAGTGCTTCATTGTTGAAGTGAACATGGAAATGCAGGTTGCAAATACATAAGAGCATGAAGCCCCTCTCCCTACAATCCTTATTTTTTTCAGGTTACTGCAGCAGCCATAGGACACCCCCTTCAATCAGTTTTTCCTCCTGTTTTGGGCAGTTTCTGGTACGAGGGGAAGGAACTCAAAGCGTAAGCGAGGAAGCGAACGCCCCTCGAGCCGCTCGCCCCAGGGCTGGAGCCGCACGTCTGCCCAACCTGGCTGCTCACACGCTGTCAACAGGAATGAGCAGAGCTGCCCCAAAAGCCAACTCGACCCTTCTGATGGCTGCAGTCTGCCAGTGTCACCTGAATTCAGCACACACTGCACAGACGTGCCCTTTCTCCAAGGGAACCGAGCAGCTGAAAACAACATGACACTCCATCAGCTTGGGAAAGCTCAGAAACAATCAGCACTCAGTTTGGCTTTGTGTTTTCAGGGATTTTCTGCCTTGACTTGCATTTAATCAGCAGAAATAAAAAAGTAAAAATAAAATTTAAAAAAAAAGAAGATCTAAAATACACTAGCTACCAACCCACCTTTTCCCAAACATTTCAAACTCTCAAGCACATTTACACCAGGAAAATACACCTTTATTCCAGGAATGTTCTTCTCAATGCTATTTGTAGCATGAACAGATTTTTTTTTTTTTTAAATAGCTATTTCACAATTGTTTTTCCAGCCTGTTTACTGGTCTCCTGCTTACACAAACAACTTGTCTATACATGGTGAGATCTGCTTCAGGATACTTTGTCAGATTATGCATCAGTCTCCAGAGTGTGTCTGGAAACAATCATTATGTAAAATCTTGCTTTGACCTGTATTAATTTTCAACTGTAACTGAATTAAGCCAATGGACTGCAAATAATGTGTGTGAATGAAATAGATCACCAGCTGAGGCTGCAAACCCTTGATGTTAGATCAGAGAGGGGAATTGTAACTATCAAAGGTGTTGCAGAAAGTGCAGTGCCCAGCAGATGATCATGGCTGCTAATGATTGAGGATCTGCTGAAGAGCTGAGGAGGGGAAGCAGAGTTGTGTGGTTCATGGGTTTTACAGGATGGTACATTAAATGTACTTGTTTGAGTGCCTGGTTTCCCATGGACCTGGCTGGTGTAATACCTTGACTGCTGCTGGGTTCACGTTCAGGCTTTCCAGGCTAAAGAGAGTGAGTTGTTTCACACAGGGTTCTGGGGCTTGTTGTAGGGAACATAATGTTTGTTGAAACCAAAGTATAAAATAGTTGTCTAAAATATCCTCTTGCATAAAGGAACATATTTGAAAACTACATTGGAGATGAAAAGTTAATCCATATTAGAATTTAGTACATTTTATTCCATACTTCATATGCCAGGAAACAGACACAGGTGATACACAAGTGGTGAGATTATTATTTGCAGGATAGAGGGGAAAGCCTTCAATAACAAAGACAGAATTGACCCCCTTATCATATGATCATGGTAACTAAACTAATATACACTAGACATGGCATTTGAATGCTGAACAATAACCTACGTTCTGCATTCGTTGTGATGATTTACAGCAATGAACTTGACCCAAAAAATGCTACATAAGTGCTTAGTGTTATTAATAATAATCATTCAGAGAATTCTCAGATGGATTGCTTCAACTTCCTTTCTGCAACAGTTCTGGTCTCCTTTTTATTCTGCATGTCCATTCCATTCCCTTCTAATTAAATGTGATTTTCTCAGTGGATGCTAATATTTTTTTTATTTGAATATTGACTCAACAGAGCTGAGCACTGAGCATCCCTCAGCACTCTCCACTCACCACTCTGGCTCAGCCTTGTGCTGCATGGAGCCATCCTTAGAGAAAGCCACAGCTCAGGAAAAGCACTGGAGGGAAAAGTTGTCCTGTTTTGATGAAACCATGATGCAGATTATGTCTTCCTCTCTGGATTGGTGTTGAGTGGTAAGCACTAGGGCAGCCTGTGCATTCTTGGTACAACTTTCAGGGCATCAGTTTCACTGATAGAATAAAGGAAACAGGCTACTGGGTCTTTGAAATCTGAAACTAGCCTGCTAAAGGAAGGTGTTCGTTTTTTTCCTGGCTCTTCATCTCTGTCATTCAAAATAACTCAACAGAAAGACAGATTCTTAGCTAAGTGCCACAACTTCAGACCAAACTTAAATATAAGAGCACCCCAATGGACACCACATGCATCCACAAACCCACAGTGCCTCAGGAGACATTGCCAGCTGTGTGGAATCAGGGATTGCGATAGGAGCTTTTCCCCAGGACAGCTGCCAGGCTGTGGGTACCCGTGTGGGGCTGTAGAGATGTGCTCTTCTCTCCTTCCCTAGTGCCACAAGAGGCTGTGGATGATGTCAGGCTCCAATGGACTGCAGGTACCCAGAAATTCATCTCCGGACACAGCACTGCAGCTCATGCCACCATTTTGTTTCTTCTCTGCTCACTGCCTACATGGATATCATATCAGAGAGAACTTCACTTTGTTTGTTTATTTGTTTTAAGCATAAATATCTTCTGGATTTAGCTTGCACTTTAAGGCTTTGGACAAAGGGAGGATCTAGCTGTAGATACCCTGTGAAATCTGTGGAACATCAAAGCCATAGTTTCTCCCCGGACTGTGTGAAAGGGGTAACAGACAAACCATCTCTGCTGACTGTGCATTACCTCTTGTGGGTCACACACTATGACTGCTTGCTCTCTTAGCCAGCATTGGTGAATAGAGTCTCAAAGTTGAGGCAAACTGAGACAACTTAACTTGGAGACATCGATGCAGGGCCCACAAAGAGCATCTGCTGGAGTCAGAAGAAATTTTTTTTTTCCAGTTCCCCAGGGCACTAATTATTTCCATATGCAGCAACCACCTCCCTGAAGGCAAATGTGACTGCTCAGGCAGAGCCCCTTAGCTCCCATTGGAACATGCACCTTAGGTTTACTGCCAGTGGGTGTTGTAGGAAAGGATAAGCTTGGCAAAAAGTCATTTGTCTGATTCCATTTCCAGTCACTAAGTTCAAATGATTGAGGCAACAGAACTGAAACCACACTTCAAAATTTCGTTCTCTTTTCATTTCCTTTTTCTCTTTTGTTCAATATTTTGATTTTTTTTAATTGTTTGATTCTGTTCTCATGAGTGGCTTTTTTCCCACTTTACAAGTTTTATAGATGGTATATAGCAATTTTTTTCTTCACAAAAAAGCCTCGAGGTAATGAAAGAAGGAACTGTCTTATGGGTAACTTATCAATTTCTGATTGTCAGCAAAGAACAAGAATAGTGCACAGTCATGCCCCACTAATATTTCATGCTTCAATCTTCCCTCCCATGGAATTGTGCTACTTCATTCAAAATAGAGCAACTGCCATAAATCTGCTCCATTCATAGAAATGAGCTGCTATCTTCACCTTGTAAAAGGTCACCTCCCACTGGAGCAAAGGATCTTCAGTTTTATTGGAAGCAAAGACACTTTTTTCTCCTTTCACCAAACTGTCAGGAAAGAAGTGGTGCTGTTCTCAGCCTACATCTGCTCTGTTCCCTGTCCACATGGCTGTGGTTGTTCCTGCACAGCCCTGTGGCCTCAGCCTGCCGCCCAAGGATGCTTCCAGCATCCCAGAGCTTTTCATTACCTTATCTCCATTATTTAGGCAAACACAGAACACTTCTCCAGACAGGTTCCAGGGCGCCAGTTTATCTGCATTATTATAGCAATGCTCCTTTATGCACAGTACCCAGCCTTTCCTTAAAAATCAATCACTGCCTGATTAATGTTCTGTAAACAGGGGATCTCCACAGCAGTACTAGATGTACTGCCCTCCTCATGTGCTCTGCTGTGTTTCACTGCTTGAGTCTTGTTTTGCTCTTCTGACATCACCTGACTACTTGCCTATTTCAGTCACTGTCTGTGGTGGAAATTACTGCCTCTTCTTGCTGCTTTTTACCTTGGCATATTTTTCTTTTGGAAGAAACACTTTTTTTTTCAATGGATGCTGTTCAAAGGCTGTGTACCTTTTCTAACTTTCCTAAAGAGAACATATATGCCAGCATTTTCTTGAAACCATTCTAAACATCTGCATCCCTTCTTGATTTGCTTGTCCAAACCAGATAGGACAGGAAGGTTTCTATTTTTCTGTCTAGCTGGAGGAGAAAGTTCATAAAAAAAAAAAAAAAAGAACATGCCTCAGAGAAGCATTTCAATCAGAAAATTATCTACCCTGAAGATGTGAAAATCAATTTTGCTATATTTATCAGTTTCATAAAAAGAAAGGTCAAAATGTGAATATATGCAGCAAAATTGGTAAAGCCTCTTAGGCTTCCACTGCCCAAACTGGCATAAAACTTAAACTGTGTTTTATGGTCCAATGTCAGCAGGACTTGGTTTTTTGTTGTATATGAAAATGTTCTACAGATGTTTTGAGGTATTGGGACAACACAGAATCAGAAAAATCAGATTAAAATTAACACTGCTCAAATGTGGAGTTAAAAGAACCAAACAACAGCAAGACAAACAAGCAAAAAACCACAAGGAAAAATGATGCAGAACCACTCTTCTCTAGAGAGAGCCAAATCCATTAAGCTAATTAGTTGAGCAGCTGATGTTCTGACTTGACATTGTTTCTTCATTTAGGATCGTTAATTCTTCATGCAAGAAGATTTCTCATTATTTCTTATCCAAACAAACCCCAATATCTGGATATCCTTCTGCAAACAGTTTGCTGATAAAATTTTCCTCTAAACAGTCACAATCTGAAATTTGAACAGTGTGACCTATGTGACCTATTGCATAAATTCTATTTTCTCTTCTCTTGTCAACCACTGACCCCCACTTTGTAAACAACTTCCTTTATTCCTCCCTTAACAATTGGTTTCAATCCAAAAGAACTTTCCTTTTGAAATTTTAATTTATTTTTTTTTAAAAGCAGGGAGACCTTTACTGTTGTGTAAATCCCCATTCTGTCATGTTCTTCTCATAAGACATGGACACAAGGAACAAAGGCAGACCCCCAGCAGACATCCCAAAGGAGGTGGCAGCCAGTCAGTCCTGTTTGCAGAAAGTCTCCTCTAGAAACATCAGACACAAGGATTGCTGCAGGTATATACAAGCTTGCTTGTTCTCATCAGCTTTCACAGCTTCCCAAAAAGTATTCCATGGGCTCCCAAGGGTCCTGTGTGTTGAAAAACATTGTTAGAGAGTGAAGACACATCTGTGCTCTGAGTGCAGCAGTGTACAGAGGTACCTTAGCTGGCATTGAGTGAAAAATCACTGAAAGTAATGCCCCCATTTTCATGCCAGAGTACAAATAGGCACACATTTGGAGGAGGACCTGACTCCATTCCCTTGCTATAACTCATTCTTGCATCTGTGTTTTGTATAAATATTCATATATTTGAAGAGCACATCCATCATCCCTCTTCTCCATCCCAGAGCCACCACCAGAGCCAATGGACGCTGACTTTCTCTGACACTGAGGGAACAAGCAGCTGTCCTTCGGGGTGGCTGCTCCACACCACACTCCCAGTGCAGCAAGCAGGCAAGTGAGGTCAGCCCGCAGTGAGCACCAGAGTCACACACCCTCATCCCAGAGAGAGGGAGGGCAAGCTGGGGAGCAGGCAGGCCAGTGGGTGCCACTGTGTCCCCTCCATCACCAGGCCAGGCCTCAAAAGGCTTTGCTGGCTCTTCAGTACATTTCTGCTCCTTTCCTACCCCCAGAAGTTTCTGAGATTAAAGGCTTGGAAGTTCTTCTAGTCATGGCAGTAGAAGTGGGTGCATTGCTCAGGGTCCCTTTGGCCTCTCTGCCAGGATCAGGAGAGGAAAGTGCTTGCACCAGCCCAGAGCTTCCCCTAGGTGAGGGGCGCAGCATCTCCACCCCTGTTTCTGGGATGGGTAATTAAATTGTTCCAACACAGACTCACACACCTGCAAGAGCTGCACACAGGGCACTTAGGAAATCCTGCAGAGCAGGGAGCAGGCCTTCAGAGGCCAGAGAGCTTCTTTTCTCTTGCTTTTCCTACTCCATCATGTTCTGTAGAAGATGAATGACCAAGCTTGTCTTTTAGCAATTTAATTTTCTGAGTGGGTTCTTTCATTGATCAAGAAGTTGCCTATTTTGGGCTTTACCTGATTGTCTCTGAATTGTTACTCTACACACATGCCTGCAAGCAAGGTGCCCTGTGACATCTCTGCTAAGCTAATCACTCCTGCCACTGAAGCTTAATAGGTGTTACTCCTCTGCCATGCAAAGACTGAAGTTGTTCTGCTGAGGAAAATTGAGTAGAAATTGGATCTGAGGAGAAAATATTTTCTGCAGGATAAGAATTTTATATAAGCCTTAACCTTTAACAAAAACACCTGATCAAAATTAAGGAAATTAAAAGTCTACTTTTCTAAGCAGCAACATTTTTTCCAAAAAAACCCCAATTTTCTTACATATCTGGAGAAAAAATGCAGGCTGGATTGCCTCTGTGGGCTGGATTCTGCCATCCCTCATGCTTTGAGCCCACTCCATTGCCCAACCAAAAGCTGTTATCGCTGCTGATGACTGCTGAACAACAGCACTGGATTTTGAGCTGGTATTTGCAAAGTTCCATCTTTTTTGGTCTTTTGGGGTGGTTGGTAACTGCATTTCAAACCTTTGAAGGAGTGAAGAAGTTCGGATTTTTAGCAGAAGTTTCCAATTAGCAAATTGTGCCCCATGAGAGGGACTGCACACACTGCCCCTGAGGAGGAAGATGGGCTACAACTCCCTTGTGCAGAAACAGCAACTTAATGTTCCTCTGCTGCATCACAGGCAGGTGTCCTACATGTACCAGGGAGCTTCTTCAGGCATGTAAATTACCCTGAAGGGATCAGACATGGACCTTGTCATGAATGACCACTGGTAGCTCAGGATCCAGAGCTTCAGTAATAGAAAACACTGAAGGCATCAGGTGTTCAGAACACTGAAAACCATCTCTCTAGAGAAAATGCAAACTATTCCCACAGCCTGTCGTGCTTCCTCCTTCTGCCTTTTTTTTACTAAGGCCTTTCTTTCCCAATTTTCGCCTTCATTTAAATTTAAGAACATCTTTCTTGATAAGAGGAAGAAATATTGCAACGCATGTTTATGGGTCCTTATCACTGACAGTGATGCACAATTTGTATTTTCCTCATTAAGGACTTCCCAGCCAAACTTCAGCTCTTCCCTGACTGATGCTTCAATTAATCTTCTGTTTGGCATTTGGCTGCCTATTAATACTAACAAAATATTGTTACAAAAACATAGCAAACTGCCCTTCTTAGGCTATAATCAGTCTTTTTAGCATAAAGTACAGACAGATTCAATGTAGACTATAAGTTCACTTCTAAACTTCAAAATATGATGCAATCTGTAGAGGCTCAATAAATTAAATACCTTCTTCTCCATGTGATATGTTGTAGGGGGATAGAAACATAAGCAAATAAAGGTAGTATAGAAAGTAATCTTATCCCCTAAAGAGTTGCAGCTGAGTCAATTATTAAGGCTTGGGAGCAGGCCTGTTTTTAACAGGCCACAGCTGTAGCCAGTAAGAAGAGTGATATAAAAGAGGGGATTGGTTGGCTAAGGGAACTAGAGTCAGTTGGCTGCTGTGAGGACAAGGAAGAGTCAGTGCCTGGAGGAGCTGCCTATGAGAAACATTGAGGAGGTACAAAACTCTAGCAATATGGAGCCCTTACAATGTGATGATACTAGAACTCTTGCAGTATAACAACAACAAAATGTAAGCTAATCTACTTTTTTATTTAAGTTAATATGCTCTCAAAGTCAGGTATCAAATCCAGAAAAAGTTTATCTCTTTGTTGAGTGGGTAATATCCTCTCTAGAAGCACTGGAATCTACTAAAACATGCCTAACAGTTGCTTGTTTGGCTTTATTTATTTTGCTTTATTTGCTTTGCTTACTGGTTCATTTGGAATTTCCTCCACTGACCCATTGAGACCCCATAGCTACCTCAGCTCTCCACCTCTTGGGGTCTTCAAATTCCTTTTGAGCCATCTTTTGTGCACAGATCTTTACACAGAGGCAAGGGGGTGGGCAAATTCCTTTGACAGCTCTCAGAGGGCTTTACAAATAAAAATCTAATTTTCATAAAATGGCTCTGAGTGAGGCCAGTCTTGCCTCCTGTGCAGTATGACAAAGAAAATGGAAGTCAGACCTCTCTTCTCCGTGTCCTATCTCAGGGCATTCCCATGAAGGTCATTGGCTGCTGACAATTACTAGAGTCAGTGTAATCACTGTATCTCAATGAACCACAGATGAAACCATTTTGTCCTATTTGCATATTACAGAGTAGATCCATACAAGTCCCTTATTTAGTTTGCCTCACAAAAGCATAAAATGGTTGTTTCAGTACTTCAGTAACAACTTAAAGCTGGGTATGCTGGAATTGAATGTAGTATCAAAGTATGCACATTTTAAAATATGGCTCTCTGTGACAGCAAAGGAGATCAGATAATTTGAGGACAAATAAATTTAATTACATAAGTATTATTTATTTTATTACAAATGTTTTGTTCCTGAGCATTAATTTGGAAGGGATTTTAGCTTGGCTAATCCAATAAAGAGCAGTGACTTGGAATAAAAACAGTAACAATTACTCCAAGTCCTCTGCTTTTTCTTGTAGAAAGAAGTGTGTCTCCTCATTAGCTCCTAAGCTCTCAAACATCCTTTCCATCTCACCCAGTGCTGACATTTCCCAAGCGAGCTGCCTCCATGGACAGCAGTGTTTCAGCAGTCAGTCCCTCCTGTCACAGCAGATCCTGCAGCTGCCTTATCCAGGGTACCTAATCAACCTGCTGGGGAGAGCTGGATTATTACTAATGTAAGAGTGATTGAAATGAGTGATTCCATCCACTTAATCTCAGTGTGAAAAACAGAGTTCGCATAGAAAAATACCAAAATATCACAAGCAAGTATGGAGCAAAACCTCCCTGAAATACCTGGGTTGTTCTGTCAGTACAGCATGAGTTACTGGAATATTCTGTAAACCAGCTGTGAATGGTGATTCCAAGATTGTTTCAGATTGTCATCCTGGCTACAGCTTCGTATATGAATGAGTCATAACTATTACAACTTATTTGATTTCTTAGGGCAGATTCTTAAGGCTCTAGTCCCAGTCATGTGCATTTCATAGGAAGTCTTACAGAAGCCTTTGAAGATCCAGCCAAGAGTTTGTGTATCTTTGTGACAGCAGTTGATGCCGAAAAAAATCCTCCAGCAACAATCATCATAGATTCCCTGCCCTGGACATGGCACCCTGGATCTAGAATAGAGCAGAATGAAATAGAATAGAATCCAATAAAATACATTATTTCTGTTGGAAGGGACCTACAATGATCACCTAGTCCAACTGCTTGAGCAGTTCTGGGCTGATCACAAGTTAGAACCTCATTTTGTCATGTCAAAAGGAAAAGTACTGGAGAAGTCAAAGAAGAGAAATTCTGGCACCACCACATCAGTCAGGGAAGGAAACTGTCCAGTCTGTTCGAACAAACAGCTCAGATGTCTAGGAAATAGAGACTCCACCAAAAGTACATGTAGTCTAAATTAATTTTTGCTTTTTCACCCTGGGCTCATTCTTAGAATACTCCCCTTATGATTCCCAGCCTCCACAGAGCAAATGGTGAAACTCTGCTCTTGGGAGGGTGCCCTGAACCATGAAAGCAGTGGAAGACCATGCTGCAATCCCCCTCTTTGCTCCAAGCAGTGCCTTACATTGCAAGAGACTGTAATGAAGTCATTAGGTCTAATGGAGGAGAAAATAGCTATTTAAAGTAGATCTAGCACCAGAACTGGACTGAAGTGGAATTTTCCATTTTATATATATGAAAGATTAGCTGCTACTGCACCTCACTGCTGTAGAATTAGCCATGGATCCAAGTATGACTCTTCTCCATTGAGCCCTGCAATGCTTTCTGGATTCTCAGTCAGCACTAAAGTAGTCAATGTTTATCTAAAAGGCTTATAGTGCTTCCCTCTCCCTTGTGTTCCTTGTCAGTTTACCTTTAGACTGCAAGAAAATATATTGCTTTTCCACCCTGGAAGCATTTCCCAGATGCCTGGGGAAGCCCTTCGCATACCAGGTGCTGCTTTTAATGAGTAAGGCTTTTAACTTTCAGAATTATGGTGTCACTACCAGAAGTGCCATTTGCTGTGTGCTGTGATTTAAGGGTGTAAAAAAATTTTTAAAAAAATTTTAAAACACCGACCCCCCCCCCAAAAAAAACCTCCAAAAAACGACAAAATTCACTAACAAGACTGTCCACTCAGCCCACAGCCTCTCCCTGTCCTGGGCTATCGCAGAGCATGAGCCCTCTGAAGGTTACTTCTCTGCCAATTTCAAATATTGACCTTGATGTTCTGTCCCTTACAATATTCTTTAAAATCCATCATCTGCAAACTAAATTTAAGTCAGGAAACCTAATTAGTAACAGAGACAATAAATAACAAGCTTAAGGGGAGGGAGGAGAGAACCTCTTGCAGGTGGCCAGATCTTAGCTGAATAATTCTCTGTGCCATGGTCATGCTTCAAAAATTTAATTCTCTGTAATTTCATTTAGGATGGGGAAAACAAAACAAAATGAGCAAAGTGATATAGGATTTCATTTATATTCTGACAAGTACATTCATCTAAAGTTTAACCATAATAGCTGCAGTTACTGTATCTTTCTTACAAGCATTTAATGGTGTGAAGCAAGTGGCAATAAAAATTTAAAAAATAAAATAAAAAGGACCTACTTGGCATTATTATTTGCTATTTTTATACCAAAAAAAGAAGAGGACTCCCTACTGGCAGGCTGATTGTATTAATCTGAGATTCCTATGGTCTTTCAGACTTGATTGCTTTTGATTCTTGCTTAGTAGAAGTGGTGATGAAGGAGCTGAAATCATAATTCCTACTTAGAAGGCAGAGGAGGCCACTTCAGTTCTGTGGTGAGTAGCACATTTTGTTGTTTGAATTAAAAAGTTGTTCTGAGAAGCTTCTGCAGTATTCAGAGCAGAAAAAGATGGTATTTTCAAAGACACTTTGGGGATCACTCCTGCATTTTTTCTGAGCTATGTTGATGAAAGAGAAGGAAGAAAAGCAATCATTGAATTTGAAGTACATTTTCTATCTCAAAAATTGTAAATCAATTCTCTCAATGATAAAAATATATTTTCCATTATGCAGTTTTTAAATTGCTATCCATCTCTATTAAGGCTCTTAGAGAGATTTTTGGCAACAGACCACCTTCTAAAACAAACAAAAAAAAGATCTAAATATCAAGAACTGAAGGTGTTTAGCCCAGAATTGCAATGATTTTCAAGTGCCTGCCCCCTTTGAGATGAATGCCCAGAAAACTCTACAGGTCAAGGCTTGTACCCCTAAGAGTGCCATAAGTGAGGAACGTTCTTCAGCCATGAGCCACCATTCTCTTCTGAGCCAGCAATGGCTGTCAGGCTCCCCAGTGCATTGCACAACCCTCTGAGCTAGCCAGACTCCCTCAAGACTTAATTTTCACTTTTAAAAATCAATACACTTCACTGGTACTTTCAGCTTTTCATATGACAGCAGCATTGAAAATTAATATTTTACTGGGATTACTAAGGGTGGACTTAGGAGGGCATATAAGATTTGGATCTACTTCAGAAGCATGTGACAGCTTAGGTAAGATGCTGTTGGCTTAGAGAAACTAAGATAAATCATATTTAGGGTTTTTATTCAGTGATGCAAGGATCCTTCACATTGTCTGTGACTCAGATCAGCTGTTCCTTTTGCACTGGAATAATGACAAAAGCCTCTTAGATTTAGCTCTAAACTCAACTCAAACTATACAGATGTATTTGAGGTGCCTGCTGTGTTTCCCTCTGCTCAAGGTACCAGCCAAAATAGCTCTCCCATGACAAAAGTAAAACTAGTTGCAAGGGATGTAAAGGTCCCAACATTAAAGGTTCATTTCCTAATCTCTGGAGCTACTCTTTACTACAGCTGCATTCTAAATACCCCAAAATGCTGGCACTCACCTGAAAACTAACTTCTGGCTAAAATTAAAGATCCAGGTTTATCTGCTGGAAAAGTTAGTCAGGGAAGCCTCAGACTTACACAGGTTCACCTACACATCCCAAAGCATCTTAGTGTGACTTTTCCTACTCACACCTGGAACAGGGCAGGAGCAAAACCTCCCTAAGTCTTCATGTCCCTACAGGCCATGCTCTGTGCATTCATGAGGAGCTGATGGAGACCAAAATCCCACCAAACACCTGCTTGTTTTGAACTGTGAGGGAGTATCACTATGTCACACTTGAGGCTGCTCCATGAATGGAGGGCACAAGGGGGCCTGGTTGTTTGTCCTGCTCTCCTTTACACATTCTAAGTAGCCCTGTAACACTCACTGTGAAGCCCAGGACAGATGTCACAGAACACAGGACAACATTTTCAAGCTGGGACCAAGCAGAGCCTTGAAATGCTGCTGTGGTTTCCAAGCCATGTCGTTCTGCACTGCCTTGTGACACTTGAGGCAGCATTAAATTCCCTGCATCTAATCCTCTCATTTGGAGTGAAGCATCTTCAGCTGCCCTAATGTTTGAGCTCAGCCTCACAGCTGGGGAAAACTAGCAGCTGGTTTGTGATTCAAAAGGAACAGAACAATAACCCATTGAGGCTACTCCTCCTGTCTGTGGATGGGTGAGTCACACGAACAATTGGACAACACAGATCAGTTAAGCCTAATTCAGTTAATAGAATTAATTTGCAAATTAGTACACATTAGGTGAATCAGCTGCAATTCATTTTGACAGAAACGTTAAAAATACTAAAGTAGTTATAATGAAACAGATAAATATTACTGCAGAAAAGATTCCAAAGAAGGCAGTCTCTACATGGAAATTTTTATCTGTAAATGCTGTGGATGCATAGATTGAATTTCATATAATCAGTAGGAAGCATATTGTATAGCCTTTATTACCCTCACAACCCTTAATGGATCTTAAATGATCATTAGAGATGGGCTGAGAAAGTTCTGACTGGGATCCAGGCATAGATGTTGGGACTGATAGAGGGCCTGGTGCAAGGGAAAGGAAATAAACTATTTTAAATTTAAATGCTGGCCTAAGGAAATTAGTTGGTAAAATAATTTGGTCCTCTAACATTCTTCCTAGGAAAGCTTGGAAACATGTCTGTGCTAGTGTTATTCAGTGACACACAGAGCAGATAAACATCTGACATTTGAACAACATGGGCGTCTTCAGAGTAGAGATCACAGGGAAGAAAATGCCAATAGCATGATTTTATTCTTGAAAAGCTTGGAAAATGCTTTGGGCAGGTACAGTTAATAGGATTCTTGAGCAAAGTTGAGCTTCAGCTCCTGGAGCACTAAGATGATTTAGGAAAATGCTGAGCTGTGTGTGGTCAGAGTAAACCAAGAGGCAAGAACAGGGGAACAAATGTGCCACATACACACAAGGCTCAGAAGAAAACCTTCATTGTTGGCTTGCTGCACAATGATGGCAACACTTGGTGTTGAATAAATGTATCTGGAGGAATAATATCAAATCATGGCTGCATCAGTTTAGCAGTGTAATGTGACACCTCCCTGGAACCCACAAGCACCTGAAATACACATTGCTGGGGTCACTTCACCATATCAATCCTTGCTCCTTCTGAGCTATACATAGGTTTTGATCCCTAACAGGAACCAATTGTGCCTCTCTGTAGACTTCAGTAAAACTGCACTTTGTACATGCTTTGGATATCATGAATCAACACTGTGTACACAGGATTTTGCTAGCAGTGGAAATTAGGTAACAGTTTTAATAAACAGTTTCTTTCAGTGATGGTCCTCTATATTCTGTTTTACTGACACATTCCTGCATGACTGTGAATTCACAGGTGTAGCAAACCTCTTGTAAAGTACTTCACTGCAATCAATTTTTCTTCATTCAAAAATAGTGGAGCTGCCACAAAAGCTAATCTATCTAAAAAGTCTATTACCTGTAAAATTTTTATTCTGTGTGTCAAACTTCACAGGCATGCTATTGTGCCTTTCTGAAAGGATTTAAAATTGCAGAACAGCCATAACAGTTATGTTGTCCAGACAATTAATTATACCTTGAAAAAAACTGACCTAGCATTACAAGTGTCTGTCAAACTTAGAGCCTCCCAGCTCACAGTCATGGCTTGTCAGGTTTGATGGGGAGCTGGTTAAATGCAGTGTCAGAGCAGTTACTTGGGGCAGTGCACTGAAGGCTGCTTGCCAGTTGGCTGAAGGGCCTCTGGTATCTATCAGATCCAGCAAAATACTGTAAAATAATACACAATGTAGACTTCTAGTGACTGAGTCATGGATTCCACTTTTCCATGTTAATGCTCTGTAAGCATGGATGAGAAATGAGCCACTCTCCCAGGCTCTGCCAGCTCTTCACAATCTCCTGCTCCTTGTACACAGTATGATTCACAAACCACACACAGTGATAGCTGGAATCCCCAGCCCACAGCTGCAGGACTAAGGCACAAGGGGCAGCAGGCAGGCCAGGACTCTTTGTCATGTGGCCTTCTGTTCTTTGGCCTGAGGCACTTCCATTGGTGCCAACTGACTCCCCATCAGCAAACCCTGGGAAGGCCAGTGCCAAGGGTGGATCCAGGTTCTCTTCCTGATCTCTTTGCAGCTGGGAGCATCAGGACATCTTCTTCAATGGCTATTCTCACTGCTGTCCCTTAATTCTCAGACTCCAGCTGTAATTGTGCTCAGCAGGGAGAGGCAGAATTGGATAGAATAATTCAGTTAGAAACCAAGTGACAAATGCAAGTGACAACAGCAAACTGTAGTGCTGTTTCCTCTGCCTGACTTCAGGCAGACTGCTCAGCTGAAGACCCACATCATTGGCAAAGCAGCTCTTGTGTAATCAAGATTCAGATCCTGTTGAAAAAAAATAGACTTCAGCTTTGTCCAAGAGTCACATTAAGAGGCAACAAGAAAAACTGTGGCTAGAACTCTCCCAGAGCTGCGTGCAGCTGGGGAGATAGCACAGGATTCTTGGCTGCAGAACTCTTTTCCAGGACATGCTAGCAAAGACAAACAGCCCTGGGCTCTGGTAATCTTCATCCAGATTGAAAGGAGGCTTTGCAGGCCAGAGTTCAGAGACATCTTCTGTCTCAGAACGTTCGTCAGTCCTAGAGCACATCAACTGCTGTCACAGCATGGAAAGCAAAGCCAGAGAACCAAGTGTGCTTTTAGGACCTTTGAACTGCCACGGCTCTAAGGACATGGTGCAGAAACATTACCTATGAGATAAGGCACGTATGTAGGTAGCAACTGATGTGCTGTAAAAGCCTTTGTTTGTGTGACCCTGGGTGTAGCTCAGGCCGTGGCTCTCTCCAGAGGCAGAGGAAAGCCCCTGGAGATGCCCGTGCAGACATTAACCTCGCGCTCAGGACATGGGTTATGTAACCCAGCAGCGGTGGGGGTTTAACCATTGCTTCATCTAAAGTGCCCCTTCTTGTTGGGAATTTCACAGTTCAGCACACACTAAATTAATGCTTTTACTAGGTCAGGCCTGGTAACAAGCGTTGATTTAAGCAGCTTACTGCGACAGAAGACTAAACACTGTTGCTAAATGGCAGCTCTCTGTGATCCTGCAGAGGATGGATTCTGCTCCTGCTGCCACACACCCCGAGACACAGCCCTGCTGGGAGCCTGGCAGAGCAGAGAGATTTGCTGCTGCTCTTCGGGAGCATTTTCAGGGAACACCAAATGTTATTTACTTCCTAATCTTCCTACAGAATATAAAGAATTGCTGCTCTGGGCTATTTCAGAGAGATAATGTGAGTGACTCATTTGAGTTGTATATTGACCTGAGGCACTGTAAAGATACATTTCACAGTGCTTTAAAAAAATACTAATGCAGATTTCTGTACTTCTGAAGATCCCTAGAGTGCACTTCAAAGATTTTCCTGAAGTCTTAAACCACACATATCTGGTCAAACCCTATGTTATTTGTTGTTATTAGTCAAACACCCCTAATCATTGGCCCTATCATCTTCCAGGCTATATCCCCTACACTAAAGCAGCTTCTTAATAACGTGCAGTCCTATTTTGCCTAGGCATAACAGCTCCATAAGAACCATATTAATTATAATCAGTGACAGATACATACTAAATCCTATGTTGAAACATGGGAGTAGTTTCTGTGACCAACTCTTATCTCTAAACCCAGAGCTGAAACCAAATCTCAATTCCCGCAGTGTTAAACTGTTTAAAGACCTGGATTCAGCAGGTCTTTCTTTGGCTTGTGTTTAATTTTAAAAACTCCCCACCACTGTATTTGCATTCTTTTTGAATTTTGCCAGTCTGAACATAGATGCTTTGAAGCAGATTTTGCTAGGCAGGGAAAAAGCTTTCACCATGTTGCTTCCATGCAATATCCACTGAGATGCCTGATCATAGATTCTCCTTTCCAGCAGTGAGTTTTAACAACAAGCTTTCTCAGGCTCTGCTCTTTTTCTACAAATCATCTCTTCATCCTTTAGGTTTCCACAATTCCCACTGCACCCATCTGAGCTCACCCACCTCACAGCCGAGGGCCTCAAATTCTCTCCCTCTCCTTGTCTTTCAGTCTCACTAGATCACAGCATATCAAAATACAAAAATCTCTCTCCTACAGGTCCCACTTTCAGGGGCCCAACAGCACTTCCATTTCACTAGGGTGACCCCACCCCTACACCTGGGCCCCCTATTAATGTGGTTACCTAGCAAAGGTATCACCTGTGTGGCAGGTACAAAATTGAAGCAGACAGAGTTGAGGGGTGGAAGGAGTGAGTCCCACTGAAAACACAGACCACAGCTCCTTTTTGCCCAAAGTTCCAACTGCCTACCACTCAGTATGGTACTGCAGCCCCAAGAGGGAGTGACAGACCTTGGGGTGAAAGGAAGGGATCCCAAAATCAACAAAACATGGCTCAACCACCAGCATTCTGCAGATGAGCAAGGAAGTGCCTACAGGGAATCATTACAGAGAAAATCCCAAAACCCTTCAGGAAATCATGCTGGGCACCCCCATTAAAACATCACTGTTTTATAGTGACAGATTTTATTGCATATTAATGCACACAGTAAGGGGAATAAACATGAGACAGGAGAGATAAGAGTCCCAAGAGGTAAGATCCTGCATGAAAGAAGGATGCAAAAAGACAGTTAATATTTGAGAAAAACCTAGTGCAAGCTCAAGAGCATGCAGTGCTGGTGCATCCCCCTCCCTGCTCCTCCTCAGGCCACACTATGATCTCAGAAAGGCTCCTCAGGCCACCACCCTCTGAGCAGGTGCTGCTGATGGAGTGGGGCTGCTACCCCACTCCTTGAAGCTCACTTTCCCCAGCACCTGCTGGGAAGATGCAGAGGCACCCAAAGTGAGCACTTCACTGAACTCCAGGGGGATTTTTCACAGGGACCTGGTACATACTCCTCAGTATGTCCATGGTGTGTAGTACATTGGTGTGCATGGGATGTGAATGTGCTGCAGTAAGGGTACTGTGAATGCTCTCTCTTGGATTCTTATATATGTTAGGTGTATTAAGATAGGCTTCTAAGAGACTTGGTGTGTTTATAGAATACTTTGTTAAATTGTTTAAATTAGGCTATCAATTAAGTGCTGTTAAAACCTTCAGGCTAAAAACTGTTGGTCACATCTGGGGCTCACTTTGGCAAGGGGGTCCACTCTGAACCTTGACTCAGGGAGAGGATGTCTCTCATTCCTTTTATCCCTACTGTTTTTTCATCCCCAGCCTCCATGTAGTAAATTTTAGGTTGCTTTCAGTTTTAGATTAGCCAAATCAATTTCTTTCCACTGAAAGCACACAGAGGGGCATATTTTAAGCAAGCTAGCACATGCCTGATTTTTCTTTGTTTCCTTGTTTGGTTTTATTTTTGTTGTTTTTGTAAAGCATAACATTACTTAAATGGCATATCTGCAAACATTTCCACTTTTATTTTAGTGACTGTGTTGAGAGAATACTGACCCTTCACAAAACCTGAAACATACTCAGGCAGATTGTGAGAGTGGTAATAAAGACTATGAATGTAATACCATTCCAATATACAACTCAACGTTTGTTATTTATCAGTGCATTACAGAATAAATACAGAAAATACAACTGGGATTGCACAGATTTAAGTATTTATTACAAGAGGTGGTAAATCATTATGCTTTTAAGAGTTTATGTAAAATCCACTGAGTTAATTGATTCTCCTTAGATTCCAATGGGTTTTGGCTGAGTTTCCTAATGATATTAAAATCCATCTGTTATTAAACATCATGTATGCAACAGTATGCAAATGCTGGGATTTGTAAATATCATAATGCAAAAGTTCAAGTCCAATCATGCTCCTCTTGAAGTTTGCAACATAAATTCTGTAGACATCAATAGGAATAGATTTGGGATATCTTTTTAATTGCACTGTATACAAGTATTGACAGAAGAATACAATAGAGTAGTCACAAAATTAAAGAGGCTTCTATGAAACCTACAAAGTAGAGCAGCATAGAATCAATGAAGTAAAAGCAGTATTTCAAAAAATAATAAATCAGACCTGGCAGTTTCGGAAAATGTACTCAAAAAAACCACAAATTAATTGGCACAGTTTAACAACCTAATTTCTAAGTGCACTTCATAACAACTCTCCTTACAAGCTGCTGTTTTCCCAGAAGATGATGACAAAAAGCCTCATTAAGAACATCACTGTTTTATAGTGACAGATTTTATTGCATTGCCAGCTGTGAATCTAAAAAAAAAAAACACCTCCCCCCTAAAAACTTATATAAAGGTTCCTAAAAACCCTATTTTCTTTTGTAATTGTCAAAAAATAGCAACATAGCACTTCCATGTTTGTGAATACCCACAATTCTATTTTTAAAAAAAATAGAAGTCAAAGAAAAGTGATTTTTGTTTAGCTTCAAAAATAATGTAAAGGAACATTTAAGAACATTTCAATGATCAGAGACATATGTACAATATGGTAGATTTGAGTCCAATCCATGTTCATGAAAGCAGACTTAGAACCTGTTGATCCTGAGTAACTGTAATTATAAACTGGCAGGAGCAGGCTCTTAGCTTCACCCATTATAAGCTTTTTCACAATCTGTCCTAGGCTAAAAAGTGTAGATACAGTATATACTCTGTATACGGATTTATACAAAAGGTCTTTTACAGCTCTTACCCTGTTATTGCTAGGCTAAAAAATGACTTATTTTGGAGCAAATTAAATGCATCATAAAGGGTAAAACTGAGATGCAGCTTCTGATGACTGAATTTCTACTTGAGCCATTTTAAACTGGGTGCACTGCAGCCACTTGCGGAGCACAGACGAGCTATTGTTCATCTGTCCTGACCCCTGTAACATCCTCAGGCTGTGATGGTTGACATTGCTCTGGATGGCTTGGAGGCGGAGCTGAAGTCCAGCAGATAAATGCTGTTGAAATGATGCAAAACATTTAGTTTCTTACCTTTAACATGTGCATTAATATAGCAATGTGAAGGGTATTGGTTTGTTGGCCAGGGAGTTTCTTACACTGCCCCATGTCAAATTTCTTTCTTCCACATCCTGCCCTGTAGTGTTGCCATGGAAGGCAAATGTGCTTACAAACACAACTCCTTACTGAGACCAACTCCAAAATTTTTCTTCTCTTTTCTTGACTCACAAACCACACTGATACACCTTCCTCTCCCTTACAAAGAGGACCAGATGGTAGTTTTACCCAAGCAAACAGGCCCACAATATCTTCTTTAGAACCCACATCTATCTCTTGAGTCAAGAGTCCCAACCCTGATTTGTCAGGGAACTCTTAAGCCTAAGGCATTAAGAAAAACCACAGCTCAGGGAACAACAAATCTCAGTAAATAGCAAGGAAAGGCGCCAGGGCAGAACCTGGGGAGAGGAAAATGCTCCAGAAGGGAAATGGATAGAGCAGCACTGACTAGAGGGCATCTCAGCAAATGCTCACACTTCAGAGCTTCATCTCAACTGCATATGCTACAATTATCTATTTTCACACATCTTATTTCCAGAATTTACAGAAATGTAAATTATTTTAGAATTTACAGAAATGTATACTATAAAAGGATAAAGCACTAGAAACAACTGACCTTTAGGTTTGACTGTATCATTGGCAACCACATTGGTATGAGCTGCAAGAAGAGGTGCATTTTGTTATTGTACAAGTGACTGTAAACATGCTACAGTTACTGTGAGACAGAGAAGGATACATCTAATGCATTTAGCCATTTGAATTGGCATCGCCTGAACCAAAAATCTGAAAATGTCATTATTTTAAGTACTTGGAGAAGGTAAATCTCAGCTGTAAAGAAGCCTGTTTCCCTTGTCTGTAGCTTGATGAATCACCAGTAGTAATTATTGATATCCTGTTTAAGGTAATGATGAAAATACAGAATTAAACTTGTTACAGGAAGTCAGTTACTACTTTCCTTGTAAGGGTGTTTCTGTATGTGCAGGTGAGCAATAGTGGAGTAAAGAGACTAAACATTTTGCATGGTGAGGTATACATCAAGAAATGAAAAAAAAAATGCAGCAGTAGTTCTTAATAACAGGACATATATTTAAATGATAACCAACATTTTTTAAGCCACTAGTCACATCACTGTTTCACTGCAGAATGTGAGGTATTCTGTAGGTGGGGGAGCACAGGTAAAATCTATCCAGAATGACAAGGTGAGGAGGTCTGAAAATTTGTCAGCTGTGATTGGACTGGAGTTACATGTATTTCAGACTCCTGCTCTTCAGGGAACTTTTTTTTCTGAGGAAGTGTAACATGAAAACCTTATGAAAGCCAGAGAGGCATTTCTAGCAAAAGTATTCATGTTTTTCAATATTAATTTAACCATTGAGGTTACTGTTCTAAAATGTTCCTCCAAATGGCATTAAAATTTGCAATTTACCAATTATGCTACTGGAGCTGCAAGTTAAACCTAATCACTATTGACAACATTAGATAAAGAGCTGTTTCCCTTGTGCAAGGAATGATAATTGTTTCAATTTCAGTGCTCTTTTGCTGGAGAATCATGCAACTCTGTCAGGACTCATTACTTAGTCTACCACATGAAGAACCATAGCCAAACCTCAGCATTTACAGACAGATGAATGCCAAAACAGCTGGAATGCAGCCAGATGCAGCAGATGTGTGAGCCCTGTACACCCTTCCATGGGCTCTCACACTAATGAAGTGCTCAGTAAGATGCAGTGACCACAATCCCAAGGTGTGTTTTTGGTGAGGAGGGAACAGGTCTGGGAGGCCATGCTCCACACCCCACTGCCATCAACAAAACCTCCCTGACAATTCAGTCTGGCACAGATGGAGTTCCTGTGGAGTTAGCCAGTGGAGGCAGGACTGGTGTCAGAAGTACATCAAGCAAGAAGGGAAGCCAGGAAGAAAACTTAGGGTACCCCTCTGCATCTGAACCAATTCACTGGACAACTTTTTCAGTCAGCTGAGAGAATCAAGCACTTCACATTCAGTTCATCTTGTCCCAAAGCAAGTATCTAAAATAGATCAAGATGAATCATGTCCAAAAATACTGACTGCAAAGGGCACTCATGGAAACTAGCTTTTATCAATATCTCTTCTGGACAAGTCTAAGGTCAGATACAGATCTTTGTCCTCCAGCACCAGTTCTGTCTTGCAGGGTCTGGACACATTTAATGAAATGAACATTCTGCTGCACGCACAAGCAAGCAAACCCTCTAGTGCTACAGCTGCCAGATAGATAAGTCACACAAGAAGACATTTTTATGGAAGCACTTGAGTTTTGTTAACTAATCCTAAGCCAGCCTTTTCTTCACAAAGGAAGAATACAAAAAACACTAGTCAGAAAGAACAGCTGGAAGAACAGAGTGCTGTCAGACACTATCAAATTTTTTGAGTTTATATTTTCAACAGAACTATACTGATTCCAGTTTAATTTTTAAAGGGAAACCAGGCTGTAGAACAGGCTGGTCATGGTGCTGTGTTCTGGCTCTCCAAATCTGCTGTCTGTCCAGCTCCCTAAAAAGCTACACAGCAGCTGCTGGGGCTGCCTAAAAACCTTGGGTCTTGGCAAAAGGCCTTGAGCTGTTCTTGTCTTCACTGTAGGCTCCCAAGTTCCTCAGAGATGCATTTAATGGTCAAAGATGTGACCAGCAAGGTACTGGTCTCCAACACCAATGCCAAAACTGGTATGGCCACTTTCCCAGGTCCTCTGACATAGAAAAGCAGGAGAAAAGTTCAACACTTTCATTTCACAGTCACTGAAGAAGAGACTGTCTCAAATCTGATAATTTTTAACTTGAGAACTCACTCACTGGTTCCTGTGTGAATAAGCTTTGCGCCACTGTGTCTCTGAAGGACTTCAAACATACAGTAAGTCCCTAAATCATGGCACTTATTTTTCACATCTACAATAAATATTTTTGCAATCAGTTCAGAAAAAAAAAATAGTAATCTGGAACAATGAATCCTGTAGCAATGTTATGCGTGTATACTGTTCAGGATATAGATATATATATATATATCTTGTATACTGCAGGATTTCACTTTAGGGCTGAGTAAAGGGGATTTGGCCACCCAAATTCTTCTCTTCCATCTCCCACCCACCAAACATGAAAGCTTAGCACCTCAACTCAAGGTTCCACAGTTTTATGAGCTTGATTTTATAGTAACAACAATGTCCTTTTAACCTGACTTAGCATTATATTGATATATGCTCTCAAACATAACCCCCTGAAAGCATTCATTTGATTTGTGACAGGGATTTGGCCCTAAAGGCCTCTCTTTTCACAGCTTTAAAGCCACTCTTCATCTTTGTCAAATTCTGAACATCCTGGACTGGCTAAAAGAGAAGCCCATATGTCTTTCAGACAGAGCCATAATCACTTTAACAGCCCTTAGTGACAGAATTTCTGTAGTGAATCAAGCCATTACAAATCTGTATTTTCACAATGAGTGTGAATACTTTCATGTTGACATAAAGACCTTCAGTTTTAGCTACTTTATTTTCAATTCTTGCTTGATCATAAAAGACTGGAGTAAAGCTATAGTCAGAAATTTCCTTTATGGCAACAGAAGAACTATATTAACCTTAACTACCTATGTGGAAACTCTCTTGCACTGGGAAAACATAAAAAAGGATAGTAAAATTGATTTATGCTTGTGAGACTACCCCAACCCTTCTGCAAACAGTGTGATGGAAGACTGACTATGGATTTCCAAAGAAACAACTCATTTAATAACAAGAAAATCAATGTGGCAAAAAGTTTCTGTCATCCACCTAAAAGAATGTGAGGCTCAGAACACAGAGGAGATCTTCAAAGGACCTATGATGATTAAAAGATACAGAATGGCTGAAAATTCAGGCAGTAGCTGGAGGTTCTCAAAGTCACTGACATTAGTTGTGTCTATTAGAGGAATAAGATCATTACTGACATTAGTGGCAATGGAAAGAGGAAGTAGATTACATGTTCATTTAAAAAAAATCAGGAGAACTTGAATTTGAGATTGTGGTCTGCTCTTGGCACAGATTTTATTTTTCAGCATGCATTGCTAGGGTATATTGTGGCATTAACATTCAACCTCAGTCTCTTCCACTCTCTCTTTTTTGAGTGGGAGGGAAAGCACAGGACAATACATTTAGAAATCAGACAATATATTTTAATAGATATTCATGGTAGGGTATGCCTACCTTTACAAAGATAGTAGAGTTGCATTCTTGTAAGGCCTCCATTAAACTGATCACATGCAGGCACACCATTTCCACCATCTTGGAAAAGAAAAATCAAGCGTAAAACCAAATAAATATCCAGCATAACAATGTAGTAAGATAAGCCAACAGCCTCTAAGAAGGATCTTCCTGTATTTGCTAGGTAGTTTATTAACCACTGACACACAAGACTAAAGATTACATAAGCACATATGGGATGTTTTTCTTTGTTTAGTTTTACCCCAATGTGGTAACAGCTATGTGTTCAGTATTTCAACCTTTGATGTATTTTAATTCTTACCACACATCAAAACAAGCTGTCTTTGGCTTTGCTCTTTACAGACATCAACTGTTTTTTATGTCTTCACTATGCAATTCTCATCAATCTGTGTGTCAGAAATTGTTATTTTTATTGATTTAATCTTTGAAAATTAACATTCTCACAACACCCATCTTTTTATCCCCCATCAAAAGACAATTTATTGTTTTGAACTGACAGCTAGTCCATAATTCTTCCATTTTGTATCACAACGTATGACAGATGCAAATATCAGTTATTTGGTAGCAGACAGCTTTTTATGTTTTATATTGTGTAAATTCACAGGTACAAGACAAACATCCTGAGCCAGCAATGACTATTTACAGTGCCTGTCTAAACTACATGTAAATTCCCCTTGATAATAATAAACTCAGCTTTTATGTTGTGCTTTTCATCTTCAAAGTGCTTCACAAACGCTAACTAACCTTACAACACCCCAGTGAGACAGGCAAGTGTTACTATCTACATTTCACAGAGCAAGAGCTGAGGCAGAGAGCTTAATAACTGTGGCTCTAAAGCTACATAATTATATACTTTCAGAGAAAAGATTGGAACTTGGGACTTCCCAGTCATACTCTCATCCTAGGGCTTGACAAGAGGCTTTTGTGTCTGACTAGACTGGCTGGCTGGAAACACAATGCAGACTTCCTGTTCCTTCAAATGGAGCTTCCTGAACTGCTGTTCCCAGCAATGGCTTGTGACCCACAGAGACCCCACCATGTCACAGGCTAAAATATCATCTAGGGACAGCTTTAGGTGGTTCTTGCCTGATATGGAAAAGACACAGGAAATAATAACTGGCTAAGACTTTCAACTGCAGCCCATGCAATTACAATTAAAAGGGCAAGGTCCACACCTCTCTGGGATGGAAAATGTTTCACATGGGGAAAGGGGAATTATATAAAACAATTTCCATACACATAGCAGATCTACATTTAAAAAGAAAAAAGAAAACCCAAACAAACCAGGAATGAAAACCTTAGTAGCAGCAAACCTTAAGACCTAACTTGAGAGGAATGGGCCATGTATAAAAATGTTTCCCAAAGCTAACCTCAAGCTCTCCAGAGCCAGAGCTACTAATCAACGTCCCAGTTAAAAAGTTTTGACCTGTCATGACTGTCTGGGATGTAGGAAACACAATAGGCCTTGCCCATCAGAAACAAGCTCTTAACCCTAAGCCTGCAGGCACAGAGAATCATTAGTCAAGAGTAAGCAAAGGAGCAGCTATGAGAGGGCTGCTGGAAGCCCTCTGGGTTCTTCTTGTACAAAGTTGCTCCAACGGAAGAGAGTATTTGGCATAAACAAACATTTAAAGGTTATGTCCAAGCAAATGGTATGGATGATTTCTGGACACCATGAACATTTCCCTTTAGATCTTATCTCTAGAGATGCCTCCTTCCAGTCATTCATTACTCAAAAATGTTTCAGGAGATATTTATGTCGTTTCTTTTTGATGAATAACCCATGAATTATGGGTGGCCAATTGTCAGCAGTTGAGTGTTTTTTCACCATCACATGGTAAAAAATAACCAAATGGATAATCACAGAATTATCCTAGAACAGTTCATTTGTGCTATAAGGCAGAGTCAGATAAAACAACAGACCACAGTTAAGAGCAGGAATATATACAAAATGAGATGTGATGCAAGGAGTTCATAATCCAACAAGCAGCAGCTCAGACTCCTGATGCTGTTTCAGGTAGATTCTGGCTGGATCCTGTTTCAGGCCCACTGTGAGGTTAAATCACTACTAATTAGCTATCCTTTAATGTCTCAAAAGCATCAAAGTCACTTTATGATGCTATTCATAGCGTGTTGTATTCCACTGAAACAGAGCCAAGCCTCCTCTGAGTTTAATCTGTGCTAAATCTGTCTGCAGCACCTGACTTACCACTTTGTTATGTGCCATTAGCTGCAGGATGCTGGGTGTCACTCGGCTCCAGAACTCCAGGGCTGTGAGGATTGCTGTAAAGCTAAATTCGTTCTGATTCTGGACTGTCGGAGCTACTGCTGTTTGTTCACAATACACTGTCCAGAGCTGAGCAAATATAAATGCGTGGAACAGGGAACACATGTGCAGAACAGATGTCTGTAAAAACAGAAAATAGAAGAAAATGTTTATTTAAATAACTCCATTGGGATACAGTGCAGAGGCTTTTACTCCCTGTCACGTGTCCCACTGTGCAGTTTTGCCCCTCACTTTGCCCCATGTTTCCCTCCCATTAGGAACTAGTAAGTCATGTACACTTGATAACATCTTTTCCATGTTTATAAAATATTTTTAATATTTTTTATATTTATATAAACTGCATTTGCAAATATGCTCCCATGCCACCTAAGTGCCTGGCATGAAGGTCAGTCCCTTTGAAAGAAGGTTAGTTTTGCAAAACAGGTATTTAGGACTATTTCTGAAACTTTCTTAATGGAAATCTCCACTGCAATCTCTGGAAGGCCTGAAGGATCTGGCACATATGACTCCACTTCAGAACCTGAAAGGACAGTTATCATATAAAATAGATGATTTTACATCTGTTCTGTTAATCTGCCATCCACTTCTGCTTTGCTGGGACTGCTCATAATCACAAGGAAACAGTCAAGGAAAGAGAATTCATTTTGCATACTCAGGCATGGCTCCTTGCTAATCCTTGTTATATATCACAGTGTCTGAGCCTCCAGGACTGCTGGACATTCACCACTTCATTACAAGAAAGATGCTTCTGGTCAGAAATGTTTTCTCAGTTTGCAAGAGCAAGAGGGATTCATGCTCTGTGGCAGTATGACTGCACCAAACATTGCAATGGTTGCTTGGTAACTGGAAAGAGGTATTTGAAAGAGCAAAAAAAAGGCCAAGGAAATGGATGGGAAGCACTAGTGTCTTGGGTGAGTGGAGGGAAAGAAAGGAGTATTTTAGGTATAAGATAAATGTATGATCATTCTGCTTCTGTCACTAATAAAAACCTGGTTGGTGCCAAAGACTGCTGCTATATTTGTATTTAACTACTGTCACAAATGTCTTATAATCTGTAATAGCTCTTCTTGTCCTGAAAACTTGAAGAAAAAAGTTGTGCTTGAATCATCACTGCTTGTAATTATTTTGATCATAAAATTATTACATGCTATCCAATGCAAATATACAACAAGAATAAATAACTATCTGAGAGATTTGCTACAGAGATGGTCACTGCTAAAGCTTCAATTTGGAATTCAGTTTTTCATTCCTCACTCCTGTGTTCAGATATTTTTAAATAGCCAAACCTCAAACTTAAGTGTACTAATTTCATCAGTCTTCTAGGCATGTAAGAAAAACTGTACAGAGATTTCTTTCCCTGGGTCCTGGGTTTTATTAAGCTTTTACCCCTCCTTTTATCTTTCTAAAAAGAAATGTTTGCAAAAAAGGCCAATACAAAACACATCTCTACTTAAAACACATAATCCCTTACCTTTGATTGCTCTGGAAACCCAATCAGAATAACAATAAGGTGGTCAGCAATTTGTGAACCTGCATCCAGTGGAATAGGCATGCAAGATGATGGAGAATTTGGACAGACAACATTGTGTGTCAGAGACCCCAGAAGTAGCCAGGACAGCAAACGAATGTGTGAGACACATTCTATGAACTCTTTGGGCCTGTCAAAAAAGAGCAGATTTTACAATGATACTAAGTTTTCTGGCTTTCCCCAAAATATGGAGTCTCCTTATGCACATTTGGCAGATGCAGTCTCAGTGTGCTGGAGACACAAATCATTGGGAAGATTCCAACCACACAGATCTTGGTGGCCTTGACATACCACATAAAAGTCCAATAGAACCTATTTGGTGGGTCTAAAAAACAGTCTCTACAAAAGATTAAAGCATTCACAGATTCACTGCTCCCACACAGAATGAGTTTTTTTACACAGATATCATCAGATGGGAAGGATTGCCCAAGTGGAAATGCTCCTCTCAGCTTCCCTGGACACCATGCAGCTGCCTTACCTCCACTGTGTTCCACCTCTCCTCTGGTAAAGTGGAGTTAATTTCTGTGTTCTTGGGCATCTCCTTGCACATGTGGATTGTGTTTTGGAGGGCACGGACTATACTTTTTTGTGACACTTAAGTATTTGTCCACTGTCTAGTACAGTGTCTAACTGCAAAGCAGTGTGCCTAGATAATCTAAAAAGGAAGAGCCCTTTACTGGTGACATCTTGTCTGTCCCTTTGCTGTTTGTCTGTCCCTCTGCTGACTAAATACTCATTTGAATTCATAGGCACAGGAAGAAAATAATTGTTTTTCCATCAAGAAATCACTATTTACTAGGCCACTCTCCCTGCTGGTTTTAGTTTCTAATTTGCTGTCATTGTCAAAGACTCATATTACCCAAGAGGCATTCCATTAATTTTTGGTTTTTAATAAAATCTGATACAATGCTCTTCCTCAAGTCCCTGTACAATCTTAAAGTAACTTATTACTTTCAATTCAAAACATGTGTTCCTTTTTTTTGTAACATGTAAGAAACTAAAATGCAAGGATTTAAGCACTCCTAAAGCAGATATTCTCCACATATTCACATGCAGATGTATCTAAATGGACTGGAGCCTAAACACCTTAGTCCCCAGAATCCTGGACTGTTAGTCTGGGACAAAGCTGGGACAAGAACACAGGTTTGTTTAAACACAGTCCAGTTGACTACACTCAAAACAAGTCACTTGTTGTCACTGTAACACAAGGGACAGTACTCCCCTTTTTTTAGAAAATAAAACACTGTACATCAGGATTTCTCTCAGTGAAAAGGGACAGAAAACATGTCTTGAGCAGGATTTCTCTCGTTTAACTTTAGCCAGGTGAACTTAGTAGTTTATCATACATCAGTAGGCCTACACTTTAGTTCTCACTCATTTGTACTCCATAATTTCAATGGCCATTTCCTGTTGTTTTGTCTATAATTCAGAGAATATTTTCTGTAATTCTAGGACTGATCAAGTGCCTGTGTGCTTTTCACTGTCTGCACCTAGACCAAGAATCAAATTAATTTCCAGTGTTACTCCAGTCAAGCCCCTGGAGTTACCTCCACTATCCCTCTGGCATGTACTTGAAATATTTTATTGACAGACTCCTCAGTTAAGGATCAGGGAGCTGCTGAGCAGCTGTTTGAATGTCCCACTGCCACCATTTCCTAGTGTGGGTCTTATCTATGGAATCTGGCAATAGAAACATAATTTTGTGAAGATTTCCAACTCATTTTAGTATTCCATTTTGTGTAGAAGTGTTCTCACCCTTGTTGCATTGCCGAAGGAGGATGGTAGAGCCAAGGCAAATACCGGATCACAGCTTTGTTGTCCCTGTGGTTCCCCCGGGTGATTTCCATAGCAGCAATCTGAGCTAAACCAACTTTCAGATGTCCACCAAACGTGTCCTCATGCAGTGGCTGAGAACAAGTCTTCATGTGACTCTGCAAGGCAAAGATCTGATTTCCTACCCAAAACCAGTATTTTCCTTGAACTAAATTCTTCCAAAACCCAGCATATTCTATTTCACTCCCTTTCTATTCCTTCCCAGGATCTGTGTGTCTACAAAACGAAGCTCAGAAACAGATTTTTTAAAATTCACCAATCCCTATATTAGTAACATCAGTATGATGCAGATCTTTCCACAGAGGGCCACAATTCAAAGAGGCCATAATAAAATAATAAAAAGACATAATATAAATTGGGCAAAATGTATAGGCAGCTTTTGTGTCAGCAAACTCAACAGCTGATAAATACAAACTAATCCTTGCATATCCAGAGAGGTTAGGTAAAAACAAAATAATCTAACCATTTAAGAAGATAGCATCTGGGCAGGAAATGCCTTCCATGTGCAATATCCCATTTACATGCTCAGAAAGAAGCTCACTTATTCTCCAGCAATATGCCTATATTGCACTTGTCAGCTATACTGCACTATTCAGTTACAAATGCCTTTAAGCTCTGGCAATAAAATAGCCAAACCTCTCACCAAGAAACACTCAAATATTTATGCTTGTAAAGATAATTTATTCTGCTATGCCAGCTTTAAGGGATGTTTCCTTGCTGCTTCTCGAGATACTTCTGAATTTCTGTTCAGCTAACTTTGCATTACCTTCTGGTTAGACTATAACAGAACACATGCTGACTGCAGTTGCTTGCTTTAAAGGAGAGCCATATGCTTTTCACAAGAAAATCAGGTCATCAGTTATCCAATTATGATAACAGGATAAAAATCAGTGAACCAATAATATTTTCGTACCAGATAAGTATCCAGCCACAGAAACTTACACTCTCAAATTGCACTTACTTAAATCTCTTTGAAGAGAAAAACCCCCAGGTACCAGCATGACTATTTAATGACTGTTATACAGACAGGTAAAAAGGATAGACAGTTACGAAGGCAGATACATTATAAATCTTCAAAAATGGTGGAATTTTCTAAATAAAATCATGCCAAGCTTTACCAATTAAGATGTTATCTCAAAGGGAAAAAGAAACCATAATAAACTGAATAGAAATGGTACACTGAAATCAGATTATCTTGAGAATTAACATTTATACCTTTTTTATAGTGCAGTAGTTCCTAATATACAGGACTGAAAATAATTAGCCTCTTTCAAAAAATTATTCTTGGATATGCAAAAGAAGACATTGGATATAAATAAACACCTCCAATCAGGTCTGAATTCCTACAGAGAGTAGAAATTCAGGAATTCAGGTTCTCTGAATTCCTACAGAGAGTAGAAATTTCCAAATTTGAAAACCAACATTTGAAAATCACCTTCTGCTATTGGTATTGTTACTGGTCCTATAAATCATATAGGATTCTTTGTTAACTAACCCCAAATGCTGCTGATAATACACACTTGCAAGAAATTGTACAACCAGATGATCACAGGACTCATTTTCTAGGGAGTAACACTTCTGTTATAAAACCCAAGCGATGTAAGTAAATATATTAAACGAGCTTGCAAGAATTTGAATCTAGATGCTGTGAATTTCTTTGAAGTTCTGACTATTTGTAAACTTAGAAATGCTTAAAAATATTTTCTCAAACATGTTGAAACCACGAAGTTTTATCTCTTTAAATAAAAACTGCCTTTTAATTTTATAAGACAGAAAAGCTTATTCTTTGCAATACATAAAATTATGGTCATATTTGACTTTCCTATTAAGCTAACTTGTCCTCAGATTCCTGTATTACATGGCTAAATCAAAACAACATGGAATTTCTGACTTCGTTTTAAATGGCCAGATGACTGATTTGGGAAGCTTCTTGTCCCATTTCAAAAAATGAAAGGGAAAAAACAGGTAAAGTTCTAGTTCATGTTCTACCTATATCCATATATGAAATTTTTAAAAACAAATAGTCCCACTGAGGATAAGAAATAATCACCAGATCAGCACTGTAAGAACAATTCTAAAAATCAGACTACAGCTCAAGGGAGGTGAGCAGAAGGAGAAAGTCCAAATGACAAAGTTTTCTACAGAAACATTACACAGGAGAGAGGATACCTGCAAGTATTTATAAACAAATTTTCCCCATTCCTGGTTTCAGGTAAGCTGATTTTTTTCCTGTGGAACTAGCAAACCAGATGTATCTCTCGCCTCACTTATGATTCATTTGCTACCTATTGTGAAAGCAGTTCTGAACTTTAACAGAAATGGGTGAATAACTTAAGAGGATAGAGTGGGAAGGCAATCCAATTCAACTTCAAATGATTAATTATTTTGTGCTTTGAAGTAAATTTTTACTCCAGCCTAACAGGCTACTTCCCTTAGACTAATTTCTTTAATTCAAAGGAATTCATGGCCAACAGGGTAAGAATTTAAGAAAGGGAATATTTTGTCCAGTAATATACAGTTACAGAGAGTTTCAAGACAGAAGTTTCAGTTTAGCTGGGATTCTTCTTCCTTTGTGATAAGTATTATTAACACACAATATGGTTTTCCCTCTGGGGCACAAGGTGGATTTGAGGGGCCAGAGGGACAGTGAACAAGTGAGTGTGTGAGAAACTAGCAGAGTAAAAATTCTCATCTCATTGCTTCATAAATGAGCTTCAGAGCAGCAATGTTACTTAGGCTACTAATTTTTCAAAACATCTTAGAGAATTTCCATTCTGTAGGAAATATAATAGGGATATGAAGTTCCTCCATGAAACAGGAATTTTAGGTTTTGATTAGCTAATGATTACTAGGATCTTTTTATGAAATGCATTCCTAAATAAAATATTTTATGCTAACAGAAGTACTTTCCTATCACTCCTCTTAAAAATTTGTCATCCAACTAATATAAAGAAACCAAAATACAGTTTGGACTACAGCCATAAGAGCTATTTCTTTTTCAAAAGAATATAACCTGACAATGAAAACAACAGCATCCATTAGAAAAAGGACACCCCCTTTTTTTAGGTCAATTATTGCATTTTAATGAGCTCTGAACTTCCAATAAATTTAAGTGTCTGTTTGTATCTATAAGAGACACAGGATTCCTCCACAGGAGTGTACTTTGTTGTACAGGCAGGGAGTTTTATGCTTCCCTGGGTTATATTAAACACAACTACTTCTCACAGTGACTTTGGTATGACATTTGATCATCATCAACATTTCAGAAAAATCATGCCTGCATTTTTATTATGTGCTCATGATATTAGAATCAGCCTCCATTTCAACATCACATAAGCTACTTTTTACCAATGCCACAGAAGTCTGTAATCTATAACAGCACTAATATTTTTTTACAAGAGAAAGAGAAAAACCGTGTCAGTCACCGTCAAATACCTCCTACTGTGTCTCCCAGGCAGGTTCCTTACAGAAAAGATATTTTTGTAAAAAAACCTCATACACTTTAGATCAATATATGCCAGAACCAACCTTCAATTTGGTTAAGGTATGCATATCTGCAATGAAATCCAGCACTTCCCCAACATACTGCCTCATGCATTCCATTGCTGCTGTTCCACACTAAAACATAAAAGAAATAAGTTTAAGTACTGGGTTTTGCTTCACCAGAATACAGTTAGTCTGTCTCAAATTCTTTATTTTCCTTTTTAGTTGGAATAATTAGGAATAGGTATTCTTTGATGTTCTTCTTCTCACTGTATGATCTCCTCTTATCTGATTATAGTATGAGAAGATAGCCCAGCTGCTGTAATTTCTTCATGCATCATAAAATACTCTTATCTATGACAGCACTAAAAGATCAACTGATGAAACTTTCAAGAATATTCTGGTCTTGTCATCCTGAAATTTACAGTGATCCAGAATTAGTCTTAAAAACTCATGAGAATTGAACAGCTCAGTTTTTCAAGCAGCTGAGCACTTCTGCAATTGGAATCAATCAGTTACAATCAAAGAAAACAAAATTCAGTCACAGGCACAGATGCCCTTATTTCACATTAATCACAATGGAAAACAGTTTAAATAACTTCAGGTCTTTTATGTGTAAACATCACTAAAATGAACATCACTGAAATGTGTTATGTTTTTTCCTTTACAAAAAAAACTAATTAATATTTCCTGTATATTCCTGAAGAAAAAATCATTCAAAATACAGCATCTTAATGGCACTAAAGCTATACAGTGTTCCAGTAAGATCATAAAGGTATAAGCTTACTAGAAGCCACCTGTGCCAGAGCAAAAACAACCTCAAAGGGAAAACAAAGGGACTCAATGTGGTGCTTGCTGTATTTGTGCACTACAGATTTTCATAATCCTTTTCCTAGAACAGTGAGAAATGTGAATCTGGCCCTCAGCAAGCACAAGATGAGCCCGAGGTGCATAAAGCAGTCAACAGAACAAAGCTGTCAGATTAAATAAGGGCTTTGAATAGATCAGAGAGCCCTGCAGGGAAGCTTTCCAAAGGTGATGCTACCGACCCACTAGGTATCACATAAACCTCTGTTTACATGTTAATAGTCTGAGGTGAAGATAATGCTGCCTGAATTCAACAGGAACTATGGATGCCTCATTCTAAGGGGTCAAGTAAAAGAAATGCTTAACTTTTGAGGCTAAATGATCACATTATTAAATTAGATATCTTTTTGAAGTCACCAAAATCTACTTCACCCCAAGTCATAGGCTCAGGGCAGAGCACTGCAGTAAAGTTTACAGAAGAAAACTACTGTTCTTTGGCCTCTTTTTGATTACCTGCACTTTGAAGCATAGAAGCTGATTATCCTATCTGAGCATACAAATGAACTAGATTTAGTTTTAGTCACAGAATTATTAAGCCACAGTTGAGTTTTAGTGGCTGAAATCTGAAAAACTGCAAGAATTCTATATTTAAAACAACTGACCTGGGCACTCCTCATTTTTGTATGCTCCCTTACTATGCCACCTCCTGGCTTTTCAAATGTTGTTCAGTTTCCATGACAGAATAAAAACCAGTGGGTTTTTATGGTCATTGGGAACTCTGTCAGTATATCCTTCATCCAGTTTATGTGCACAAAGGATTCAACCTGGGTTCTAGAATATTGAATAACAGAATTATGAAAGAGACTACACTCCAATCTCTGAAAATAAATGCTCAGTTGCACAAGACTTCTCTCCAACAACCTATTCTGTTTCATGCAAGCAGTAGGCAGCCTAATTTTCTATGGTTACTTCTGAAATGATCATGTTCCTATCACACCTTGTAACACCAGTATTAGTCTATTCAAAGCAAGTATAAATTAAAATATCCCGTTGGGAGGAAAGGTATTATTAAAGATTGGCATTTAAAAAATCACGCACTTCAGAAGATACATGGGAAAGATCTTATTAAGTCATCTCTAAATCTGACAAACACAGGGAAACAAGTTTTCCTCACTCAGCTTGTAAAGCAAACTTGGCTAACCCTCTTCCATCTGCCTGGGTACTCAGTCACATGTGCCATGGAACAAGTCAAGACCTCCCATTGTGCTACTTCCTCCATATTCACCAGGTGCACATTCAGTGCCCGGGCAAGGAGTACTTGTCATTTAGCTACACTCATCAGCAGGGTATAGATGAATGACTTACCAGAAAAATACCATTAACTCCCTTCTTTAATCAGGTAATCTTTTGTGAGAATGGAGGCAATGGCTTGTAGCTTTCCATCCTACTACCATTTTTTGATGCATTCAGCTGGTCTGCTCCCCATTGAGAATTGCAGATCTTTGATTTGTCTTTTTGAGCACAGGCTCCACTGAAGTCAGTTACTTTAGTCATGTAGCTCAGTAAGCTACATGACTAAAGGTTATCAGCGAAAGCAAGGAAGCAACATCAAATTCAGAACTTTTCCACTGTTAATAAAAAGAATGAAGCATCTCAACCTTGCCTGTAATCCATCTTGCCAATCAGGAGAGATGAAAAAGAAAGAGCATTAAAATGAAGCAAAGCAAGCTGAATAAGATGTATTTAAAAAAAAAATCAGAACAGAACTAAGAAATGGACTTTGGTTCAGTACTTACTCCAGGCATTGAGGCAATCATTTGTTTATGGAGGATTGTTGACTCAGCTAGTTTTGTTCCAGCATCTGCACAAACAAACTAAGAAGAGATTAAAGATAAGTTATTTTAAATTATTTTTGAGGAACCTAAAGACACTAATAATTTATTCATTACTTCATTTAAAATTAAAAAAGTTCAGATCTCTTCTTGCTTTTATTCATAGTAATTTGCCTTTAGAGATCTCTTTCTTTATAAACAACCTACTTAACTCACCATTATAAATGAGGTAATTTTCTTGAAAAAAAATCTGACTTTAATGTGCTTAATTAACACATATGCTGTGCAGAAGCAATTTGAAGAATATTATGTAACAAATCAGACTTTCCTTATGAAAAAAATATATATTTGCTATTTCTTCCATTTATCAAACGTTCCTCTCATTATAGAGTGAACCATGATAGAGAGGAATAAGGCACGGTGCCATATTCTTCACTGTGATATTATAACATGTCACTGAAGTTCTACAATGATGAATTATATGAAGAGGTTTGAAGTTGACAACATACTAGTATGGTGTGATATAACTTCTGCACCAGAAAACATAAACAGGCTGTTTCTGAGACATGGTCAGTGTCATGCTACTACAGTAGAATATCTCTCATTGCTTTTCTGATGCTTTTATTTTACCTTTTTTTCTTGTTTCTTTGTGTTTCCAAATCCCTTGACCTAAAATCTCCAATGTCCACATCATTCATACATTAAACTTGCTATTGCTGTTATTTAATCATTATAAGCTTCAATAATGCATTGGACACCCTGCAAATTATTTGCTTATTCCTATAACTTCTTGTCCTAACATTATATCTGCACTTGAACAATTTTTGTCCACAGTGATGCAATGTAACTTTCTTAGAAAGAGCAGACAAAAAAAAAAACCTGTCAACTAAGGTCTAAGGCTTAATCTTCCTTCTGATTAAAAAATAGTACTTTCACAAACTGAGACAGATATTGACTACCATGTTTTATGGTTGTCTAATGCATGCATGTTAGCAGAACTCTCAATGACTGACTACTCTTCATGAAAGTATTTCAAAATATCCTTTACAGCCCTAGAATTTACTCTTACACTTCCACAAGATTTACAACAAAACAGATCAGGTACACTGAATCTTAGAGACTAACTGAACAAGCAAATTCTAAAGAGACACCAGTACAGTTTGAAGTCAATGGAAATCCTGAAGATGTGTGCTGATGAAATGTGAGCAGGAGAAAAGTACTAGGAAATGAAATGCTGTGTGAAGAAGCAGTTCCTATGGAAACCCATGGAACAGCAGCATGTACATGATGCCTTTCATTTGGTAGGATAAATCAAGGAGACAGTCTTAATGTACCCTTTATCACCCATGACACCTATGCAAAGATTGGAGTGATCTGGTTAAAAATTCTCATTCTTTGTAAAGTGGGACAAAGTTAACTCTCATCTTAGCCTTAATGTCACCAGTGACACTGATGGCACTATGTAATCTGGATAAACGTGGGTGTCAAATGTACCTTTCTAGGAACTCCTTTGTTAGTCAGCCCACGACTGATCTATCATTAAATTAAAGTTATCACAGCTCCTTTGTTATCTGGAACAGTTTGACAGAATCTCTGTATTCTGTGTGCACTGTCTGTATAGAATCTTGCATACAGGCTAACATGTCCATGGAGACATGACTGCTGGAAATTAAAACCATTTCCGTTTGGTGCTGTGTTAACTCTGCTATGTCTTTATTCATTCAAAAGCATACAATTTGAATTAATATCCTGGTGGCTTTGTGTGGTAAAGAAGTGAACCAATCCTTTAATTCTATTAATGGCAGCAGAGAATATTTAAAAAATAAGAGACATATGCATTTTTACTGGTAGATTTCTTAAATTACAGTGGTGCTTAAGATGGGCTTAGTGGTTACTATGGTGTTGCAATTCCAGAGGCTGTTGAGTGATTCAGACCACATACTACTGAGAGCTGCCAATTTACAGTCAATGGGAGAAGCAGTCATCATGCCTTCACTAGGCATCTATGGCAGATGGTCTGAATATAACCCCTATTCTTCACCACTGACTGCATAAAAACAGAAGCTGGCTGCTTTGGATGGCAGGAAATATGAATCACTTCATCAGCCTCTGAAAGAGAGACATCATAAAAGACATTTATATCCATATTAGATGCTGTTGTGTAAGGTATGAATACATCCCAAAGTGAATACAGCATATGGGAACAGTGCTAGGAGGAAAACCCAGGCAAATACCATTTAATCTTTATGAGATAAGGTGATGTAAGAGAGTTTTGCTTACTGGGTCTCTCAGGCAATTGACTCAATGTGAAGCCCAAGCGTAAATCAGTTAAACCCCACTGCCAAAATTGACATGGCCTGTTTGCATTCTCAAATGACAAATTCAGGAAGGACTAGACTAGGGGATTGTTATGCTTTGGTGTAGCCACAAGACTGAACTATAGGAGTAATGCAGAATAATTGCTTCATTCTGCAATACAGGAAAAATCAGTTCAAGTCAACAAAAACCAATGTACATGGTATAAAGGTGCATCCCTGCAGCTGTAAGACAGAAAGAGATTGGTGGTTGTTATTTGATGGTATTGACTGGGACTGAAAAATGTAAGTTTGAGTTAAATAATAATTAACAAAAAAAAAGACAATCTTCTGCTTTTTAACTTAAATGGATTTTAAAAAACAACCCCTAAGCATCAAAAAAACCCCCCATATTATTCTTCCCTTCCCAACTTCTTCCCCTAACACTGATGGCATAATAATTGTTTTCAGAGTTATCCTAACTGCTATATTATTTGTAAGTGTTATTTCTCTGTCAACTGGAAATAATTTACTTACTATGAGTAATGTACCAGTACTCAAAAGAAAATGAGTCCATAGTAAGCTACATAAAGCTTTGACCCATAATGGGAAGGGAAGGAGTGAATGGAGCTGTGATGCTGGGAGCATTATGGGATATCTATGTAATAAACATCTCACCTAGACCTTATGAAGTGCTGTTATGCTGGTCCCCTATAATTTTAAGTTTCCAAATTTAAGTTCCTAACATATCATTGTTATCTCATTGGAACAATGAGCCCAGTGCTTGTGATTACATTTTATGGACTTCAGCAAATTGTTTTGGTGACAGGCTTGTGATGCCAAACCATGCCGCACTTGCCTTCTTGGAGGCAGAAGTTTTCATAAGCCTCTATCTTTTTTCCTCATATTTTCCAAAGGTAGCTTGACTCCACAGAATGAAAGCAGCAGAAATATTGTCAATGTATTCGTAGCTGGAAAACTACAGGTCAAAAGAAAACGGCCTTCAAGAAGTGGAGACAAGCTTACTGCCAGAAACTGAGTTGTGACCCATGATCCACTGGCAGCCCTTCCCACACAAGCTGGTGACAGAGTTTGAGGCTAGGATATAAAGAAAAGGCAGCACCAGGGGCAGCTGCCCCAGCAGGACATGATATAAAACTCAATGGACTCAACCCTTATGGGTCCCTTCCAACTCAAGATATATTCTGTGATCTTCAGTACTTGAGCAGTGATGCACAGGTCATTATCATTATGAGAAATTTGGATTCCAAATTTAGTTTCTTAAATTTTAATGTAGCAGCCTAAATGTATGCACCAATGCATACAAATGCAACTGGATTTGGATTAAAAAAGTTCTTGCTTCCCCAGACATTGCTGGTACTTTCTGTAACCATGTTGGACTCAGTTCTTCAGCCTCTGCCCCACTCCCAAACCTGGGCCAAGCCAGGATCAGTATGAGAATTACATCAGAATTTGCTGTACCTGCACCAACAGCAGCAGATTCATGTCTGGTAAGGGTGACTTCAACTTGAGTGCTTGCAGTAACTCCAATATAACACAGCGTGTCAAGTAGAACTTGTCCCTTTCCTGCAATAAAAAACCACAGAATTATGAATGCCCTGAAATTCACTGACAGCCACTAGTAAACCATAAAGATACTTTTTATCTAAGTTTGAGAATAACAAAATTACAAAAATGTACTTCTTTCTGCTGTGCCAACATCACTCATAATTTATATTATTCTACAGGCTTAATAAAGAGACATCAATGAAGGTGATTTTTCTTTGCTGTTTTGTCAGACATTATATGCAAGATTTAGTATTTCACACATGAAATACAGATAGATTTTATAAAATAGTTATAAAACCCAGGTATGCAAACACAGCTTTCATTAAGGAGTCCCATGAAAAGAGAAAAGAGGAAAGCAGTAAGAAATTACACAGAAGAACAAAACTGGCATAGTATTTAGCATTATTCTTTCACTGAAGCTGCCAAAACCTGTCTATATTTCACCATACTCTCTTTCTGCTGTTATTCCCCTTTAACAAGAGTGCTTCCACTACAGCTGCTTGGACCATCTATTTCCACTCATTAGACTGGCAGTACTTTTCCACTTCCACAATAAAAACAGTCTTGGCTACAGCTGCTACCACAGAAACACTTTAAAACATAGGGGAAATCAGCCAGTAGAGATCAGAACACAGAAGTCTAAGAATAGAGTTGTAGGGCTGAGTCAGCAAGGAGGTACAAGAGATAAGATGGCCTTGTTATACATCTTACTTTGACATTCTCCAACTTTAGAGAGTAAGATAAAAACATTAAACAAATCCGTAATTTGCTATTGACCACAACAACTCAAGAATTTTGATAAGCAGGAGCACCATGCTCTATTTCTCTATTTCAGACAACCATTAGAGATGAAATAAATGGTCTAATAATGAGAGCATATCCAAAGTGTGCTTAAAATCTAAAACCTGGTATCCTCCATCTTGTAAATCCCATGCACTTGCCTGCTCACTTAAATTAAATGTGTGAAAATTTCTACTCAGTCAGGGCCTCAGTTCTCCACAAAATCTGTAAAACAGGATTGTTTGTCTCTTCCTCAGAGAAGTTTAGTGAGGTTCATTAGTGAGAGACAGTTTGAAGGCCACCTCCATCTGCACACACGAGAAGCTGAAAGTGTGAGTGAGCTTTTGTTGCAGCAGACCAATCAGTCACCAGTGCTCCTCTTCAGAGCACTGCTGTCCCCACACTAGCTGTGTGGCACACTGTCTAACAAAGCTTGCAGCAGCAGTGCATGCCTCCCACAGCACCCACATATCTCTGAATGAAAACAGATTTTAAATATCAGGCCTTGATCTGAGAGAAGGTGCCAAAACAACAGAATGGTGTGTATTCCATGGAAGTTATGATGCCAGTCTGTGAATCAAGAGACCATACTTCAAGCTCCTAGTTTCCTCTTCAATTACATGGAGTGGGCAGACAGATAACACATTTAGATGACAGAATGGGTCCCAAACTGCAGTCCTTGTCCTTGTCTGACTATACTGATGCAGTTTAGGCAGCTAAACTTGCAGGAAGCTAACACTCCAGAATCAGATGTATTATGAAACCATTTCTTGAGGGGACAAATATTCAAAAGTCCCACATTCACATGCATGAGTGCTGCTCTGAGAAAAAGTATACAATATAGGAATATCCAGGAGAGGTCAGATGGGAACAAATGTCTTCAGTAAGTTATCTCCAACAAAGCCATAAGCAGAAGCAAAAGAAGAATAAGAACAAGGCAAGCATGTATAATTTTACCAACTTTTTTCAGCTCAAGGAACTTCTGAGATCACTGTGGTTTCTGTATAATTCAAAACTCTCAATGTATTTCTCTTCGACATAACTGTCTATTGACCTCTGGGACTCATGCCAACCTTTAGCACAAATGGTAAGGAGTCACATGCTGTTGAAGAATCACTTCCCTTTACTTGCTTTGACTAGTTCCTATAAACTTAGTATGTTCTTTACACTGGAAAGGAATGAAATTACCTGTCCCTGTCTGGATCACTTGGGACCTTGCAGACCTCTCTCACATTTCCATCAGGTCCTGCTCTTTCAGACCAAAGAGCTCTGACTTTATTGCTCTGTATGTGGAACTCCAACCATTTGATCATTCTTGCTATCATTACCTGAACTTTCTGACACTATGATATTCTGAGTGGGAATGGAGAACCAGAATGGTGCATAATACCCACAGTGTAAACAAATCCTGGTTACTTGTTAGAATTCCCTGGGAAGACTGTCCTTTCCCACCATCAAATGCCTTGCCAGACCTGAGACACAGACATTATGCAGTGCCACATTCAAGTCAGTTGACATTTACATCCCCCCACAAAGAGTGGACAGAAGTTCCTATCAGTAACCCAGTCCAGTAGCCTACACATACTGAAAAAGAAGGAAGACATAATTCTTTCAAAAGCATTCAGCTATTTTACATACTAACATCTATGCTATACAGGATATAACTGGGCCATAATAAATTGCTCTGTCAGAACACTGGAAAAGAAGCATAGGATTCATGAACCCCAGATTTTCTTGGCTTTAGGGATTATACAACTGGTAACTGCTTCTTTCTCTAAGGAGTCTCCTATCTCACAGTCTAAACTCTTAAAGTTTGTTAAGCACATGTGATGAAGAGAGATTAGGCAAAATCAGGCAAAATGATTTTTTGACATCTGGTCTCTTGCTTCCTGCACTGTTCATCAGGAGTGATGACATATAAATCAATGGCCCAAAGTATCCTTCCTACCCAAGTCTGCTTATTCCTATCATCCTGCTGGTGATAAATATGTATAAACTTTATATTCTGCCAGAAAGCCATTGCTCCTTGAGAATAACATCCAGGGGAGCCACATGTATAAATCTGATACCAGAAGTGTCAGGAATACACTACTTCAGCCACTGTTCAGCCAAATTAACTCTCTCACATGTCTATCTATCTGCTGCAGTGTGATGTAATAGCCTGTTTCAGCTATCCCAGTTCCTTCCCCAGGTGTGCCAATACCCTCTCCCTTCCCCTCCCTTGCCCCTTGCTGAGTGCTGTCTGTCAATCTTGGCATTCCAGCAAGGGCGTCGTGTGATTGGCAGAGTTCAAAGATGCCTCTCAGCCCTGGGGACATTGGGCCATCCAGGTGTCATTTGTCCCCTGAGACTTTCCCCCCTTACCTGGTTGGTGGGGTCCCTGTCCCTTCCCTGCCTCTCTCCCTGGGGTTATAAGACACAGCAACCACGCAGTTCACTGGCTCTGTTGGAGCTGTTGCTGCATTCAGAGGCCTGGGTGCCAGGAATAAAGCTCTGCATCGAAACCCTCCTGCAGAACCCGACTCCTTTTTCCTTCACTTTGCCTTGAAGCTTCTCCACCAAAGGTAAACCTGAGCTCCTGCTTGCCTGGACTTGTCCCAAGCGCCAAGCTGCAGCATCCAGCCAGCCAAAGGTGTCTCTGAGGAGAAACCACCACAGCTGCCGCCCTTGGTCAAGCAGCAAGGGCCAGACGAGCCCAGGCACGTTCCATCCGGCTATATTGGTACTTAATGCCAATATGTATCCCTACAGAAAACAGCTTTGCAACCTTCAAATTGTGACTAACCACATGTCAATATGGAGAACATGAAGCTACTGAAGTTCTAGTAGTACCTCAGGGTCCAAACTTAGTAATAAGAGTCAATTTGGATCTTTAATGGAGATTGCTATCCTCCAAGTAGGCCAGTATAAAGCAAAAATCTTTATTTTATCACTGCTGATACTGCAGTAATTAAAAATACTGAAGATCTGCCTCTTAATATTCTTTAAAAGATTCAATAGCAAAATCATGTGGCACTCTGCATTTACTTAGTAAGGGTCAACAGAACACCAGCAAAAGGCTAAGTTTAGGTTCAAGCTTCTGCAGTTCTAAGAGATAAGAAAGCCATAAAGTGTCCATTTAGGACCTTAAGACACTTGAAAGGAAAACTAAAGATAAGATTACAATCCACAGAAGAGATGATACTCTCAACTGAGAGTTCCAAAGGCACTGAAAGAAACAAATTGCTGACCTGGAACAGAAACTCAGACAAGGAAATATCAGATTGACGTGAGTCTTCAGGATCCAATACAAGAGAAACTCAGATACTCCTGCCATAGGCTATTAGGAAAATGTTGGATCTTTTTTCCTAAAAAATAGATTTGGAGTGGTTGTACAGCACTGACCTCTACAAAGTGCATGCTGGAGTAGTTTGCTCTTTGAAAAGATAAGAATCCTCCACAGCTCAGCTGAAAGTTGCTGTTTTGTTCCAGTCAGCACACTCAAATTTGCAAAACAAGCAATTACATTTGAATAGTTTCAATGCTCACAATTATATTCCTTCTGGAATTCACTTCTATGTAGTCCTCTACCACAACACTCTTATTTACATACAGTGACTTCCACTGTAGAGAAACACGGACATCATAACTGATTTGGTGTTTTTTCTAACTGCAGTCATTAATTTGACACTTCTAAGGCAAAACTACAGTAAGCTTTCAGAAATAGCAAAGATAATGTAGTGTGGAGTTCCACTAAATTAACTATTCTGTGGCCATACAATGCAGAACATTCACTAATGCTTCCATTTCTGGGTCATCAGGTTGCATTAAACTAAATCAAGAAGACTTACCAAGCACTGTAATCCAAATTTCCTGTGTGCAATTAAGTACTCACTACATTAATAGAACAATCAACCAGGCAGCATGTAAGACACACATGTGGGTTTTCCAACACCATGGTTTTAACTACACACCTCTGAAACTTCAGAGCCTGAGGAATGTGAAAAATTTCTTGTAGTTCATCATTTGCTTTGGCAGATACATGAAACACTCTGATAAGACCACAAATGCAAGAGGGGTATCTAACACTATTAGAGTTCACGTTAACATTTTACTCATTTTTCCTTGCCCAAAGCCTTGACTATAGATACAACTCAAAATAATTCCAAAAGCTAGGCAATCCCTTCTGTATTCAGGATTATTCCATTGCATAAACTCTTCTCTTTCAAATGAGACAAAAAGCTAGAACTTGCTTGCTATCGTTAAACATACTGTAAATTAATTTCTATTTAATGCTTCAAACCATTACATTTTGTAAAAATGTTTCTTATTTTCTTGTGGTGCAGTTTTTCTGAAAGAGTGTCATTGCTTTCATCATTTCTTCTTCACTGTTTGTACAGTGATATTTTAAGTCGTAACAAGACTGAAAGAATGCATGTTCCAGTTGTACATTATCAAAACAGAAAATCATGTAGCTACTTATGACAGAGTGTTTCCTGAGGATTAATTACTGTTCTGACAAATGTAGCAAGGATGGAAAACTGCACTTAGTGGCTAAAGCAACATTTTTGCTCATTACCTTGACAATCTACATAATGAAGTATACATGACCAGGGGCTCAATTGCTTTTTTATTGTCAAACTTCTCACTGATAGCTACAAAAATGAACCCAAGTAATAACTGCTATTTGTACACCATAGCCTTCATCCAGGAATCTTTAAAACATTTTAAAAGTGTACATATACTGTTCTCTTTTTTACACAGCAACAGCCATGCCTGCCAGAGGAAAATACCCAATACAGAATGAACAGGATCTAAGATGGAAAGCTCCTAACTTGGAGTCTTCCATTTTAGTCAGTTGTCTACTGCTCCCCCCACAGCTGTGCTCTCCAAAGGCACTACCAGGAATATTTAAGTTTTTACTCACAAATGTGAATGGCTAAACTTGTGCACTAGGAAAGATATGACTGATATTCATGTGATGCATGAATACCAGGTATCTCACCAATATGAGAAAAAAATGTGCAAGTCCCAAAATCTCATCAGAAAACTTTTCTGAGCAACATCTGCAGCAGGTTCCCATCATCTGTGTCTTTACTGTGAATGTAAAACTTAGCATTATTAAAAGGCACTAAACCATGATTACTACTTTATTAACCAAACTATGTTAAAACTGTTGACAAGCCTGAAACTTGATACTGATTCCATCTTTACTTCCAAACTATTTTTGGGAAGCACTACTTTGTTCTATTTTCACTTGTCCCTAAAGGAAGATGCAGTGTCACTGTTACCTTGGTGAAGGCTCGGTAGCACAAACCACACAGTTCCACCAGGTAGGCCAGAGTGAAGACAGCATTCTGAATTACAAAACTCAGTAATTTTGAAAAAGGTTCCAGAAGACTCTGCAATGACATGTGTTACAGAAATCAATAACCCGTTGCCCAAAACAGCAAAGAAGCATTCCAACTCTGAAATGCCTGAATGGAACAGCATTATTTTTAGCTCAGAGGCTATCTGCCTGGGATTCACACTGTTTTGGGCAAACAGCTGTATCATATGCCTTCATGCTTCTGTCAGAACTTAGAAACAAAAAGTTAGAAAATAGTTTCACTTGTGACACAGTGTTTATAAGAGATGCTGTATAGTTTATGCAGGAAAACCTCACTGACTTCAGTGGAATTGTACTGAAAAACGTCTGAGGAAGCTCCTTAATTTTTTTTTAAAGAAAAAAAAGAAGAGGGGAAAAAAAAGAGAACATCAAATCTTTAAGAAGATATACATTCACACCCACACAAGAATGCAATTCTACCCCCACTTCACTGTAACCTAGATTCCAAAGCTCTTATCATTCTCCAAACAGTATTGGACTGCACAATTTTATGCTTACATATAATGCTTTCCTAGCCAGGGGAAATGAACACATTCATACAATTGCACAGGCTGGCTGTACCTGAGGCAATAGAATTTTGTCCTCCTGGAACTTACCCTGGTGGCACTAGTAGTAGGTATCTTCAACAAGCAAATCATGATTCTTAAACTAGAGTCTAAAGAACACTGAACATATTTGAAGACAAAAAAGAAAAAGAAAAGAAGTTAGCGCCCTTCTGTGTACATATCTTGCTTATAGTGGTAGCAGCTATGAATAACTTACAAGCGAAGTCTGAAAAATGGTCCCTGATGATTGATTTTTAATTACCTTCTCTAAACTGGCTTATCCTTGAACACAATGCCCCTTCAGTGGTAACATACACAGCACACCATCACTCTTATTTTATATGTCTGTGCTTGTTTTGGACTATGATATGTTCCCTCACATATTAAGACATCTCACAACCTGTAACACTGGAATATGCCCTGGCAGCAGCTGTTTCAGATTCCTTAAGTTGTTCCTTATGATGTACTCTTCATTTTAAGTAAATCACACAGGTTACAGCACAGAATGGACTTTTCAGGATCAATCCATTATCTTGCCTCACCCCTGCTGTAAACATCTAGAATATCAAAGTGTCCCCTACGACCCTAAAGAAAAGAACAGGAGATGGAAAGTGCAGGAGCAAGCAATTGCTTTACTTGTATTTACTAATAATACCTCCCATGAATAGAAGGGAAATCAGAGTAAACCCTTCACCTAAAGGTTCTGTGAGTGGTGGATGTGCAGTTGGAACCACTAAGATCCACTTAATTTGTTTTTATTTATTTCAGTTACATAAGATGCAGCAGATTGAGGTGATGCACAGAGGGAATGGTTATTGCCTGTTTGGTTTAGTAAGTGCTGAAGGATAATGCCACAATTTACTAAAATCTAAAGATGTTTCAAGATCTGACTACTGATAATAATGCCAAGGAATTTCATTCCTGTAGCCAGGTGGTGACAACCAATTTAAAAGACAATGTTATCAGTCACAGATTTAGATTTTGGATCCCTCAGCCCATATAGAAAAACACTGCTTTGTATAGAAAAAATTAGCACTGGGTTCATTCACACCACAGCAAACAGATTAAGTGCATCAGAATTCCATTTAATTTACTGGAGTCCACTGGAAAGACTCAGAAGTTTTTACTGTGTTTGCTAAAATATACACACCAGGAGATAAGATCCTGCTGTATGTCTTCTGAGCTCTGATAAATCAGAGCTTCTGCATTCAGTTCCTGTAACAATATTCTATTACAATCAGAACTACAACCTGGTCAGCCAAACAGGCTAGGTCCAAGTCTCAGTAGTGTCAGTTCCCTCTGCTTGTCTGACTACGGTGTACTTTCAGCAAATTAATTAGGTGGTGCTGCTCTTCTTAAGAGTTTTATTTAGTTTTAACAGTTAAAACCAGATGGATTTTCATTGTCTAAATACTGATTGTCTCAAATGCAGTGTTCTAATCTGACAGAGATAGGGCATAGAAAATGCATAGGAGAAAGAAGTGAAAAGTACCCTGGTCAGAGTTGCTGTTGGTACCCACAGAAAACATAATTAAAGGGATGGATCAGAGATACAATAAATCCAGTCCTCTGGAAATATCAGCTGAATCGTTAGGAAACATTCACAACAACCCACTCTGATTGTTTATGCACAGTTTCAGTACATTCTGACCAATGGCAATACAGCTTGTTTCAGATGCCCACACATCATACCTTAAGGGGCAAAACACATGGGAGTTTAGTAAGGAAGGTCTGAAACTGATTACTAATTGTGGTCCAGAGGTTGCTGGGGGAATCCATCGGCAAGGCTTCCATGAAGGTAGCAATGTTTTCCAAACAGCGGAGCATCGCACCCCCTGCTGGCAAATTCTTTTTGTTGTTTAAACCCTGGGAAAGGAAACGAGAACTGTGAATGATCGATCATACACGTGCAGAAATGGTCCCTGACAGGGCATTTGGAAGTGCTGAGTTTGAGACCAAATACTGCATACTTTTTCTATTATGTTAATGATAGTGTTGTGCTGGGAATTTGAGCTGTGTATGTGAAAGTTAGTCTGGAGTTCCTAAAGTACTGACCAAAAGATTTTGAGCCTAAATGTTATAAGCAGGGTCTTAACTCATAATCTGCTCAGACTGGCATGGCAGTAGAAAAAGCAAAATTTAAAGTATTCAGGAGCAGATTTTTCATGTTTTCTTTTAGACAGTTTCAAAGAAGATATGTTCATTAATGTTCCATAGACCATGTATGCTTTTGTGGCTTGTGTCCTAGGGTGAGGCCTGAAAAGACATGAGCAGTTTTAAAGTGATGCCAACATCTTGTATGAGGCAATTGCCATGTTCTTGGAAGAACAGGACACATGCAAGGGACTAGTTCTAGCAGGAGGAAAAATGGTACAGTAGAAATAAGCCAGCTACATAGAAGGCAGTCAGGGAAAGGCAGGCAATAGATTTTTGGAATACTTAAGAGAAACTGTCATCAGATAAAATGAAGAGGGAGAACTGAGATGTATGAGTAGAAATGTTCCTGAAAACAAAAAGCAGTGCTTGGGGAAGGAATGGGGCACACTACCAATGGTGACAGCCTAATTACTTCCAGGGAGGACAAAACAAAAATTCAGTGGTTTTGATGAAGCAAGTTTGAACTCAAATGACGAGAAATGACCCTGATAATGCTAATAAAATTAGCATCACTAACAGAGCCAATTGTCAACATACCTCTAACAGCTGGCTCAGAGCAGCGATGGAACTCAGCTCACTGAAGTCCATCAGAGACGTAGCCAAGGTCCGTAAGAAGCTTCCATCTGAAATTTGAATGATGACATTTTCACAATGGCTGCTCATACAGAGGAACCTGAGGGTCAGAAAAGCACTCAGGTATTGCACATTACCTTTAATAATGCTCTGGAAAAGCTGAGGGAAGATGCCATTGGGAGCCAGCTGATGGAACACACAACGGAGGAACTGCTTGGCCACACCTGCAGCATTTCCAGGGATCATCATGCTGAAAATGAAGGGAAAAGAAGACCAAAATTGCATTGCAGATTAAACACTTGTTATTGCTGACTACATGGAGGAAATAAAGATGATGCTATTCTTTTTAATTATGGAATTGTTCAGCTATGAGTGAGACACTCAAAAACAGAAGTGTCCTGATCCTGAAAAAAAGTACAGCATGTTGATTTTATGACTTGAGCTCAACTATGAATAGATTAAAAATTACATACACATACTTAAAGTATTTGTCTCAATGAATACCTCTATTTTTCCTGATTCCCCACATAGTTTTATTTGTGAGTCATCTGAATTTGAAATACAACCCTGCTCTCACCTTGTGTATTTCAATGACACATAATAAGGTTTCTGGCTTTTCATAAAACACATGAACAACAGGTAAACAAAAACATTATAATATTCATTTGCCTCTTGCAGTTTCTTTCAAAAGATGAAGTACTCCCTAATCATTCATAAATGAATGGTTTAATTTTAAAAGCCTAAGTATTATCTATTTACTCATAAATTGCACATCTTAACATGCTTTACAGCTTCACAAAATGAATTTATCCTATTCAGCATCTGATTTACATAATGAGGCATCACTACCAGGGATTCTCCATGGCCAAGGAGGATTCACTTGATTGAATTTATGGAGATAGTTTATCAAGACAAATACTGAACACAGAACCAGTTAGAAAAAGCTACACTGAAATTGTGAAGTCCAAACAGCATCTGAATCTAATTTTTTCCAGCTTTAACACATATGAATATGGGCTCCTGTTCATCTCCAGAAAATACAGGATATTTCAAATAAGTATAAAGGACATTTTATTCCTTTTACTCACAAATATTAAATAACATTTTTTAAAAGTTAAATTTTGTTGATTTTAGGGTCAGGGAAGATGATGATTTAGATTGATTGTTTCACTTTAGTCAAGGTATCCTTTGCTACCATACCTTTCTGCTTGATTAGAAAAACTGGTACTTGATGCCAACCTGGAATAAAAACAAAAAAGAAATTGAAACTCATATGCTCTTTTTGTGTGTGTGTTTTATTTTTAAGTAAGACAATAAAGTACCATTTTATATAAAGAACACACACAGATTTTAGAGAACATTTAAAATGTTAACATAAAGATCTTCTGAAGAGCACCTAAATTCAGAAAAATCATATTTGCATGACATAAACTCTATTCAGTCTTGCAGTCTCACTAATGCTCAACTGCTCTAAAGACAAATCTTGCCTCCCTCTAGTAGCACAAAGATAATGAAGTAATGTTTTTGCCCTACATGGCAAACTAATATCATGGATAACTAATTTTTTTAGAGAGAAAAAAAGTTTGCCAGAAGCTGCCTACTGACTGAATAGTTTCTGATTAATGCAGCAACACAGCAAAAAGTCTTTGCTTGGCCCTCTAAATTGAGGCTTCTAGTTTCAGATATTGGCACCTAAATAACTAGCCTAATTTCAAAACCACTAATTACCTACAAACTCTTCCAAAGTCAGATGAGAACTACTGTATTCTCAAAAATCAGGTCATTTATTTTAGTGCCTAAATATAGACTTGAAAGGCAAATATGGGCAGTGAAAATACTGAACACAATCTTAAAGTAAAATCATGCACTTCAATATGCAGGACATGTAAATGAATAGAATCAGGGCTTACAATATCAAAGCAAAGCACCTTTAATACCAAAAGCCACTAAAAAGCTGCACACTGTAAAGCCACTATAAAGATGGACACTGGAAGCATCCCCTATATACAAAACAAAATTCTTATTTTAATCTGCTGCAAATCAATATTTTAGATGGTATAAGTTGATAAGTCTAAGGGAAAAGTTCACAGAGCTACACTATTTTATATCTAAACTTCAATGGGATTTTTTTGATTAATGATCCTTTTATCTTGGACTTAGCTGTTGCTCATTCTTGGTCACCCCCTGTTCTGAAGAGAGCTGCCTCTCTAATCAATTAATAAAATCCAAAAAGGACCCTAATGCAACAGCATGAACCAAAATTATGGTGATTTTCATGAATTATGCATGACAAGCTGGGGACACCAACATACTTCCAACAATGCAATAATCTCAAACTTGATGGTGCCGGGGATTAAAGATTTTATCATCTTCAGTTGTTCTAGCATAAATCAGAAAAACTCATTAGAGCTCCTGACTTCAGTATTGTTAAGAGAAATCCACACTAAAATACAACATATTATTTCTGGTGTGCAAAGCTAATTCTGGGTGAGAAAGGTCTGAAGCCACCATCAAGCAATGATGGCTTTTAATCTGGAATGACTGCAGCATCAGCTGACATTAAGGCACGCGAGGATTTTGCAGAATGCAATGAGACCAATCACATGCCCAATGGACATGACACCTATTCTCCAAAATCTACTGAAGTACAGAAACATAACAATGTAAAACCTTTCTTCTTAAAGAAATCAAAGTATAATGTTTTTCTCTCCTTTTCAATGTGATAATGCAAGCATGGGGTTTGTGACAAACAAAACACTAGGTTTTGAACTTTGGAAAAACTTCACCTGACATGAGCTACAGTAAACACTTGGGAACATCTGAAACTTTCAAAAATGTACTGTCTGTATATATTTATCATTACTACTCTAAATATTTTATTGCACAAATGCCATGAACTCTCATCATTGCCTCCACTTTTCAGACCACAAAGCAGAACAGAAAATGGATGTGTTCAAATCTGTACATGTTAGAAACAGAAGTTAAGCTTTTCACAGCTCCTCATTAACTCAAGCCTAAATTTAACCTTCAAACATAGCTATAATGCTTGGAAAGCTAAATCTCACTGGAAATCAGTTAAATAAGAATAACCAAGTCAAAAATCTTGATTAAGGAACCAGATCATAAATTTAAATGCATGTAAAAGTCTTAGAAACACTTCAACCTTTAATTGTCAGTAACCGGAACCCAGAAATTTTTTCCCTTCTGAAAATCCCAACAGATGCCTATCTGTGCCTGTGGGTTCCCAAATAGGTTCTGAAAAATCTTTCTGTGTATTGTTTAGGTCCTGAAACACCTTGGACTTCCTAACTCCTTATTTCCCCTTCTATGCATGAAAGTAGTTGCTCTATTAGTAAAAAAAAAGTGCAAAAAGTCTAATTCATTTTCACTTCTGCTGTTAAATGGGTATTTGGAGATATATATATATATATATAGCACCACTTGATGAAAGACAGAGCAAGGTACATATACGAGGCACCTGAATGCCTCTCTGCTTATATATACTACTTATTTTGCATATTTTCAAAGTAATCCCTTTGTGGGAAGCCTCTTATTGTATTTAGAATTTTTCAGAAATTTCAACCAGCAGGAACAAGACAGGGCATTTACCAGGAATACCCCATGTTGCACTGTCATCTGCTGCTCTAAAACAATCAGCTGTCTCACTCTAAAGATGCAGCATTTCCCCCTCAAAACACAGAAAAAGGTAGTCCACTTATCCCTCATCCCTTGCTAATTCATCTTCCAAATTATTTCCTCTCTGTGGCTGTTGTATTTACAAGAGTCACACAGAATGGGCAACATCCATCTAGGTCAGAAACTCTGCCTCCATCAGAGTTAATTAGCAGAGACAGCAGGGAACTGCAGCCTTGCAATTAATGGAAATGGAGGACTTGAAAAGCTGCTGTGTTTAAATGGAATTGGGAGGTAGAGCAGAAGCAGGGCTGTGGAGAGCCATGCCCCTGCAGAAGCCACAGTCAAGCAATTTGAACTTCAGCCTCCAAAAAGAACGTGGAGGAGGAGAGCTGGGCAATGTTTCTGCATGTCTAGTGCTGCTCAGAAATTTACTCTGGAGCACCCCATCACATCCATCCCACCTCTGAGGCAAGAAATTGTGGAAGTGGCTGAGAGAGCAACCACACAAAATTCAATGGTGTCAATGGTACACCCTAATTATCCCATGCACACTGGTAAAAGTAACAAGAGAAAACCAGCAAATGTTCAAGAATTTCTCAGAGATAATTTCACACAGTAGCTGGTTTGGAAGCCCAATGCAAATTTTCACCTAGCATACAAAATATGGTTGAAAAGCCTGAGGAGTGTCAGGTATGCTAATGAATGATCATACCTAGGAGTCAACACTCCTCCAGGAGCAAAGTTCAGAAAAGCTGACCACATTCCTGCATAACTTCTAAAGCAGGAGCCACATATAAGTAAAAAATTGTATCAAAGCAGCAACAAGGGGGGAGCCAAGAGAATGCAATTTTTTGTAAGAAGCACAGAAGCTGTTTATGAGCATTACACTGGAAACACAGGACCAAGGTACTCTAGTTGTTAACAAAGACTTCAAGAGAGCAGAAGAGAATAAGGTACGGGAGGTTTTTAGAAAAGAGAAGGCTTCTTTCAAAAAGATAAAGTCCTGTCTCAAATTCTCAAATGAAAGCAGACAAGAGCATAAATTCTGACAACTGGGGTATAAAAAACACTAGGAGGCAGGACAAAAAATTAAAAAAACCAACAAACTATTTTAAGGAGCAGCTAGCAGGAAGAATAAAAACTAACAGTAGAATTTTCTTTTCTTTCAAGGACCAAGCTTAAGAAGCACACCAATTGCTGCACCAGTCGCTGTTCAGGTAACAAACATAGTAAATAAATAAGGGTACTGTAGAAAATCTGAATTTATTCTTTACATCACTGCTTACAGTGGGACAAGCTGAGGAGATTCCTGAGCTGGAATTTCCCTTTGCAGGGTAAAAGGGGAAAATATCAAAAGAGCTGCCAAAAATTGAACTGACAGTGGAAGAAGTTACATAAGAAATTTATAAAATGATGAGTAACAAAGACACAAGACGGAACCAGATGTTATTCACTTAAGAGTTTTAAAATATACACCTTTGTATACTGAAGTTTATGTAAACCCAATTCCAGGCACAAAATCCTTTCAATCTTGTTGGAGAGAGGAAAGTCCTGAATTTACCTTCCTACAGACTGCATGATGTCCAAGAGCAGAGGAGCAGCCAAGTCCGGACTGAGGTGAATGAAGGTTGAGAGCACAACTATGGCCAGGCCTAGTGTTTCCTCATCATATTCTTCAAGAACAGCCCCACAGTCATGGCACCTGCAAGGAAATTTTTAATCCTGATGTTAACAAATTTCAAACAAAGCATTACTATACATAGATCTGTGTATAATTATGTCTTTTAAAAGTATTATTACTTAGTACATTCTATTCCACATTTATTTAGAAAGACAATGAAATTGTGATCTTTCTATAAATAGTGACAGTCCATAGTTTTAAACATTAATAGAACTTCTCACTAGCTACACTGCCTGTTTCTTTAGTGACAAATGAAAGAGGGCCACAGGGCAGGCCTTGTTTTGGGTCCTTCATTGGTAATAGTACTCCAGCTCCCTTCTCTAAGGAACTGCATTAGTTTGCACTGTCCAAGAGGAGTCTGCAGCAGTCTGGCCCTCCACAATGTCAGCACAGCCAATTTGTGCAGCTTGGGCTAAGGCCCAGGCACCATGCACACAAACAATGACACTCACAGATGATGTTAAAGAGATGGAACAATTTCACACTGCCCTTCCTGTCAGTCATAAATTATGAATAACAAATTTTACAATTAGAAAACAATTATCTGATTGGTTCCCACAGCAGTTACAGCTATTAAGAAATAAATGAAAAGACCTCTCAGGGGCACAGAACCTTAGATGTCAGAAAAGTCTCCTTTCCCAGGGCAGATTTGCTGCTGAGTCACTTATCCTTCCTGAAATGCTCAAAGACAACTGAAGAAGGTCTGAAAAGGCTCCAAAATGTCTAATTATAAAAGGGATGTCAGATCTGGGAGAGATGAGACAGGCTTTCACAACCTATGAAAAAGGCAAACCAATGTGGGAAATCGGCTTATCTCAGCCCAGTGAGGAGGCTGCCTCACTCAATCAGTTGCTAATGACTCCAAGAGATTGTGAGATTTTAACTTAATGGAATTGAACAGACAATTTTCTTGCCTTTTTTACTGAACATAAAGAAAATATGGCAACAAAGTCATAGAAGTCAAGCTCAGCTGGCCTGCATGTTAATAGGTAGTGCCTGAGCTTTTGTGAAATGGCCAAGGGAAGTGCCACTGACCAGACTAACTTTGGGATGCTTCACTTTGTCACACAATAAGGTCCACTAGCAGTCACAGCCTGCACAATGGCCCTGTCTTTCTGCAGTGATCATCCTTGCATGTCTGTCTGTCCACTGGACTGAGCACACACAGGAGCTTGTGGTTTCTCTTCCCAAGTTTTGAACAAATCAATGCATGGCTCCCTGCTGACTGCTTTACTTCTCTATTAAATGAGTACACTTCTGTTTAACATTCCCTTTACAGGCATTTTAACCAAACAATAGAGGTTTGCAAAAGCTTTGAGGATCAGTGAGTATCAGCATTAAAAATGCTATGTAGAATACACATGATGACACACCAACAGCTACTGATTTCAACAGAAACCCAAAGGAATTTTTAAATGGAACTTTTTTTTTCCCCTCAGAAAAAAGAGGTTTCTGATGGATCAGAAGGAATTCTTGATTTAAATTAAGATGGAAACTGCTTCCCCTGACCTCTGTGGACACACAATACCCTGAGTCATCATTTTTCCTGTGCATAACCATCCAGGTCCTACTGAATTGAAAACACATCTTGCTAGCAGTGTTTAGAAAATGTTTACCCTGGGTTAAAAAAAAAAAACTTAGCATAGAGATAAATGGATTCTGTATTTGCATCAAGTATATCTACACTTTACTTAACATATTTGAAGTCTTTGAAAGGCGAGAAAAAAACTCACTTACTTGTCAGTCATCAGAATGGGCTGGTCATCAGCAAATTCTTCTGGTGCAGGTACAAACATACTGACTATACTGGGTGCTGACAGCAAACTAGATTTTGTAGCACCTTAAGACAATTAGGAAAAGAATTAAAAAAAGAAAATAATCATCAAACAGGAATCCAAAATGCTTGATGAGTAGACTTTTAAAGAATAGCCATAATGGCTTTACTATGCCTAGAAATAAGAAATAAATTGTGTCTATAAAAAGATATATAAGCACATTCCTTGCTTCTGCCAGATTATTCCTATTACCTAGAACTATCAGTTAAAAATAGATAAATCCATGGGGAAAAAAGATAACATAAACCAAAAATTCCAGGAAATTGGATGCAATTTTATCTACTGGGTAGAGAAGATGATTCTAAAGTTGCTACAAGACTAGACATCAGAAGTTTTGCAGTATTCTCCCAAACATTTTGGGAATTAACTTCCCATAGTTCTCAGTTACATGAAGAAGGAATTAAATTCACTTGTCTCAACACAGATCATCACTCTATTCATACTATCCTAACAGACTGATAGGAGATAAACCAGAAAAGGACAGAGAAAATAAATAATTCATAAGGAATTGAGAACATTGGAGGGTTGATCATTAGAAATGCTTTCCATTGAAAGTCTTCAGAAGTATCTTTATCCTTCAAAGCTGAGTTTTTCAGCTGAGAGCACAGCCACTGTGATCATGCCAACATGTGGGGCTCACTTTGCCCTTAGCACTTTTTGTGAACCTAATTTCTGATAGATGCTTATTTTATTAGGAAAAGTCATGTATTATGGGAGACCCAAACCCTTGACTTCTCCAAGTTCTGCTTTCCCGAATTACAGTTTAAGTAATCCATTGCCAAATTTCTTTCTGGTTGATTCAATCTCTAGATTCAGATTTAATGTCAACATTAGCCTTCTCTGGTAATATTTAACTATGGAAACACAAGGAACCTTTTCTATGTAAGATTTAGATGGAATGTATTATGACAAAATCCTGGTTACTGCAGAAAAAGCAAATTTAACAACAGCTCTCAGGCAAAACAAGCTAAGAAGCTCCCACAATTTCTGAACTCAACATAAGTGGAGTGAAATGAGAATAAGGCAGATTTTAAATAACCATTTTATGAAGCATGAAGGAAACATTTCTTTCACATCCATAGTTCAGAACTTTATAATTGCTCCCTAAGGTTTTATTGGATATGAGCAGATACTTCGAGAAGGCTAAAATACTCCAGTAATGTAGAACAACATCCAGAATGCAGGAGAGAGGTATAGATTTTGTATCCAGGTTTTTCTTCCCCTCTAAGATGGATAAAGATCTGTCTGCCATGACTTTCAAAGTTGCACTATCATATTCTCTAGATATAAGTTCACTGCAGTACACAAATGCTAAAAGCAGTCATAACGCATGTTACCACGTTGGAATAAGACTTAACAACTCAAAAATGTTCTCTCTTGTGAACAGTAGGAAAAAAAACATGATTTAGGCAAAGAAAGTAGGTCACTGCCCCACTGCAGAGGTCTAAGAGAGTCTGGGTGTATTTCAGCTGTGAGGGAGGAGAGTTTATACAGAAATGAGATTCAGACACTCTCTGCATCCTTTCTGCAGGACAGCTGAGGGTTTTAACAGCTGAATAGAACACAAAATTCAGCACCATTTTGTATTAACCATGAAATCTTCCTGGCAGTCTTGGCAGAGGACCAGGTCAAACAGACTCTGAACTAACCTCTGATTCTCAGTGGTGGTCCCTCCAAATCTGGGTTCAGGCAAACAGGGACATTGCACAGCCTCTTTCCATGCTGTATCTGCTCTGTGAATAAAGAAAGAACTTCAGTCTCCAGAACCACAAATCCAGCACCTGTCACCAGTCAGCTGCACCACAAGTCTTAAACAGTTAAAACAAGAGAAAGACAAATACAACTGCTATAGAAAAAGAGAAAGAAAAAAAAAGGAAATAGTTAATTTTTTTTTGCATAGAAAGGAAGGGGCAAGAAAGAAAGAAAGAGTCCATACAGGAAAAAGGACACAGACAACCTAATAAAAAAGGCATTTTACACAAGAGTCATTAAACAGGAAAGGAAGTGCTAGCTATAAAGATTCTACAGGATATGGAATATATGAGCCACAAAAAGAGGAAGAAACAAGTGTTTAGAAATGCCAATACACTAGAAGAGATAGTTTGTACTGACAGAAGCCAGGCACAAACCAATTTTTTTTACAGACAGCAAGCTTGGGAAAAGTGTGATTTGAAATAAGAATGGAAGAGACACATGACACCTACCCAAGGTAATAAAAAATAAATTAATAAAGCATGCATGGACCAAACACACATATTTATGTGGGATGAGACTACTTCCTAGTTGGTATGCATGAGTATAATGAGTCTTAAACTTGTGAGGTGGTACTGAAATGACAGTCACACTGAGCATTTATCCTAAAAAAAAAAAAAAAAAAAAAAAAAAAAAGCCAACCAAAAAAAAGCCTCTCCAAATGTCCAAATAAAAAGTTTACTTTGAAGCTAGTGGTTAACAAGAGACTGAGAGATGCAAAGCTTTCCAGAAAAGAACATTTCATTTTGCCTCTCATGCTTGAAGGCCTTTAGCTGAATTGAATATTGGAGGGAAAAGTCATAGATGTTGTGAAGAAAGCTACCAGATTTGGAACAGGATTAACTAGACAGAGATTCTGAGCAGTTTTGAGTATTGACCTGTTCATTTTGAATACAAGCACTCCCTGCAGAACAAAAGGCAGTAACTTTTAAATCTCTAAAACCCTGCCTGAGAGACTAGGTGATCCAGCTAAGTCTCTTCAATAAATAAACTTACCTGCTTTTAGAACAAAACCCCCATTGTGACCACTGGCAAATTCTGACCTTTATGACTTAAGGGTGTCATGCTGAGCATGCTACTCAGCAGACTGGAATAGAAAGGACAATCCTGAACTATGCCCCATATCTTTAGCCACTCTTCAGCTACACAGCTTAGTTTGATGGAACTTGATGCTGAAGACTAAATTAACCAAAAATTTCAACTCAGCTGTCCAGGGCTGATGGTAACACATTCATTCAGCATGCTAAGTTCCATATATTATTCTAAGCATTCCTTTCTCTAGATGCATCTGCATCTGCTGATAAATTCCTGAGAAGCACAATTTTTTAATGGCACTAACATCAAAATGGGCACTAAAATATCGAGCACTTTTGACAAAACAAAATGAATTTATTGTTTAGTGACATCTGCTATGAATTTGGTACAACTGAAAGTGTTATACAGAAGAAAACAAAAAACAAATGAAATGAGTAGTGAATAAATTACACGCTTAATTCAGTTTTCATTGCTTTGCATTCATCTTAAAAGGAGAAAAAGTAGTGAGTAAACAGAAACATCAGGTGTTCAGCATGAGTTGGTGAAAACTTCTTTAAAGAGAAACAAAACTGGCTGGTAGAAGGCACAACTCTGTGGTGTAACAATACCATTGTAAACAGACATACAAATAAATGATTCCATGCACCAGGGATGAAATTCTAGACCTAATTAATTCAACTGTGATTATTCCATTTCTTCCAATGAGACCAGGAAATAATCTGAGTAATATGCACAATTAAAGGGACAAAACTGTACCAGAGGGTCTACCTCCCAAATATATAACTATTCCAACACTTACTAGATGATAATCTTGTACTGTCTATAAAGATTCACTTTAGATTTGATACTGATCACTTATTTGCAATAGTAGAATAGAAATACTCCCTTTTTTTTTTTTATAAGTGGATTGTTACACAGTAATTGGTTTAGGAAACAGAAATAAAGAACAATAAATGCAGCTCACCAGTATCCCAAGTGCTGATATTGTGGGGAGCACTAGACTGGTGTTCCAGCTGCCTCTTCATTAGCTGGTTCATTGTCAGAGCTCCCAAAGAGCCTCTTTTCATTTGTCTGAACTGAGCTGCAAGTCAGAAATGCAAAAGGATTTCAGGAGCTCAGACAACATTTAGAACTACACTCATTTCCTGATCTTACAAGCCAGCACGATATAAATACTGAAATGACAATGATGGCTGGCTCTAAGGATCTTGCTCAATTCAATATGCACCTCTCAAACAGCTACACAGGGTACAATTCTGGCCCCAATGCCATCAGTCAGAAGAGACTTGGGTTCACTGCGTCAACTGTCAGTGCCTTTTTGCCTCCAAATATTATGAAAGCTAATCAAAAGATTTCATATCTGGGAAGAGCTAAGACTACCCCAAAACTTCCATGCTGAGAGGCAATAAATGTACACTTGTACCTCACTCACATGCACTCGTACCAAGGAAGGAAACTCAGTCTCCTCCCAGCAAAGCATGAGGACAGCTGTGTCCATGCTGACCCTAGGAAAACAAATTGACTGACACTGTGTACCACAGCATCGTTCATGGGAGGCACGAGCTGAACTTGCCTCTTACACCCCACCCCTCAGGCAGAGCACCTGCACGTTCTGCTGATGGGTGAAGCCAGCAGCCTTTGAAGATGAGACCCTGCTATAACTTCACTGCCATTTATCTTATAGAGAGCTATCAAGCAACAAACATTCCATTTTTATTCATCCAACAATTTACTTCATTAAAAAGATTGGTTTATGAGATATGCGTCACTCAAAGTAAAACCATAAGAGAGACTGAAGACTTTTGGTTCATATCAACGTGGTGCTTAGGAACATGACTTATTGATGGACTGGCAGTGTTAGGCTGACTCTAGGATCTTAAAGCCCATTTCCAACTTAAATGATGCTTCATATTTTCTCTAATTACATTGAGGAAGAAAGAGATCATACACAACTTCTGACTTTCTCACTTTTTTCTCAATTCATAAAAAACATTCAAATTGAACAAGCATAATACATTCACTTGGACAATCGAGCCTGAGCAGTATGCTTCCACCACTGAAGCTAAAATCATTGCTCACTGTATGAAGACAGAGTTTTAAGGCCCTGCTTGAGCAAAGCCTGTGAAACTGCTGACACAAGTATCCAGGAATGCTTTTAAAATGTTGCCTTAAGAATAGCTTTAAATTTTTCCTCAACAGGCCCTTAGAGCAAGGGCAACCAAGTAAAATCTTCTCTCAATGATCATTTTCCTCTGTTGAACTACATTCAACATCATAAAAAGACCACTGAGTATGAGGTGGTTCCATTCTAAAATTCTGAACAGTAACCATCTAAGCTGTGAAATTAGACACAGAATTTCACATTATTAACTGTGATAAAGAAGTACAGATAAAGGATAAACTGCAACTTTCAGAAAGTCAAGAAGGGTTGAGTGCCTTCTCCTAAACTTGGCTCTACTAATTTTCTATCAAAGAGTTTAAAATTAAGAATAAGCAGAGTACTCCCTCAAAAACAAAACAAAACAAATACAGGCCTTGAGTAACAACAACCAAAATGAATACTTCAGTGAAAATCTGCACTGAATATATTTTATTAGATGAAATATTTACGTTTTTACTCATTACATCCTTTCCAGTTATATCCTTTTGAAGTGCATTTAAACTCCACTTTTTGGTCCAAGTACAGCATTTCTGCAAAGCTGCCCTGGTATAACTGAACCTGTAGAATTGAACCAGACCAAGCGACGGTTCTATATTTCACTTTTAAAAGTTATATTGCAGCTCCCTTTCACAGCAAATTAAGAGAAAAATAGAATTTACATCATTTCTAGGGCAATGATTTTAAATAGATGCTTTATCACTTTATCAAGCATAGAATTTCCTGATAAAAGAACAGCAATTAATGTTAGAACTGACAAGACTGCTTGGAGTGCAGATGACTGTCAAAATAGAGAAAATTATCTCTTTGAATTTTCTCTAGCAGCTTTTTGCGATTGCAATTAAAAATTTTGCATGAATGTATCACATAATCAGGCTATTGTTGAGCAGGTTTGGATTTCCAGGATTATTTACCTGATTTCTCAATGACAGCAATGACTTCAAAGAATAAGGGGGGGGGAGGGAAACCAAAAAAAACAAAAAAAAAAAAACCAAAAACACCACACCAAAATCCGAACTACTAGAGAGATACCAAAAAAAAAAAAAAAAAAAAAAGTAAAACCCAAAAAATGTCAGAGTTCCCAGCCTTTGAACAGTGCTGGATCCAGGAAGATTGCTGTGGACCAGCATGTGACTTTTCATGCCTGTGACTGACTAATGGCAAAGGGAGCTGTGCTGGTTTTCAGGTGGGGTAGAGTTAACTTTCTGCACTGTGGCTGGTACAGGGCTGTGTTTTGAATTTGTGCTGAAGACAGGGTTGCTAATGAAGAGATGGTTTTGTTACTGCTGAGCAGGGTTTACACAAATACAAGGCCTTTTCTGCTTTCCATGCTGCCACACTGGAGGGTGCATGAAAGGCTGGGAGGAGACACAGCCAGGACAAGTGACCCAAACTGACCAAAGGGATATTCCAGACATTATGGCATCATGTTCAGTATATAAAGTGGATGAAAGAAGGAGGAACGGGGGACACACTTGGAATGACAGATTTCATCTTCCCAAGGCACCATTACTTGTCATGGGCCTCTACTCTTGTGGAGATGGCTGAACACCTGCCTGCCCACGGAAGGCAGTGAATAAATTCCTCTGTTTGCATGCACAGATTCTGCTTTCCCTATTAAAGTGTCTTTATCTCAACCCATGAGTTTTCCAGGTGTTACCCTTCCCATTCTCTCCCCTGTCCTGCTGGTGGGAGCGAGAGCGAGCGGTTGCCTGGGGCTTGGATGCTGGCTGGGATTAGACCATGACAGGGGGGAAGTTTTCCTCTATCAGATTCTCTGCAAGAAACCTAACAAGCACATTAAAAGATGAGTAACCTTCATACAGTGGCTTGCAACATTTTTCATTTGTTATCTACTGATCTGGTCAATCCCGTAGAATTCTCTACTCAGAGACAAGTCCAAATCAGGGCCTACTATGCAAAGCACTGTAAAGATACATAGTAGAAGATTAAAATCATTTCAGTCTAAATGTACAGGAGACACAATGGAAGAATTCATATCCCTTCTTGCAGTTGGAAACTGAGGCAAGTTTCCAGAAAGAGGAAAGAAATATTTACATAAGAATGTAGGCTCAATATCATATAGGTACTATTCCCAGTTTCCTATGCTGGAATTTACAGGAACCAATAGCACTGGGCTAAAACCAAGAGAAATAGGTCTTAACTGGACCCTCTTCAGCTGCTTTAGTAAGTGCCATCTGTATCATTAGGTGGCCAACAAATGTACTCTATGAGATGCACATGACCTGAGATGCTTGTGGGAAAACTGGGGAAATACACAACTAGCATGTCTAAAATAAAATTCTTCCTTTAATAAGCCAGACACCCCTTCCAATCAAATCAGCAGATGATGAATTTCCAAAACTAAAATTTAATACTGCTATAGCAATCTGAAATTCAAGTTCAGCAAGACAGTTGAGCTGACCTAGCAGTTCATTGGTACCACAGGAAGTAATTTTCCCTCCCTTTTTTACCAGCCACAGTTCTGCCCCACAGGCCTTCAGATGTGTCACCTAGATGGACACACCATTTTGAATTTTGTTAAGTGTTCCAAGGTACCTCCACCTTAACATCTTATCTTCATGCGCTCTGTTAACCCATCTGTCATGTCTACTTCAAACAACAGAGCTCACTTTCAATTGAGATGCTTATGGGAATCCCCGACAAAGAGTTATCACATTTCAGCAAGCAGTTGAGGAAGTGGCATTCAAAGCATTTTACAAAAATTGCAAGAGACTTTTTTTTCATAAGGTACAGCAAAAAATGTACCAAAGGCCACAGTAAGAGCCCTGTGGATCCTCATCTTCTGCTTCTGTGCACTGACAATTGACAATGCTTTCTCATGGGGGAAAATAAACATTCAGCTTTAGTGAAATACTGCTTTTAGCTGCTACCTACTTTAATTCAAGAAAACCACATTTGTCAAACTTGCCATGTCCCAAGAGAAAATCTTTAGCTACTACCTGTTAAAATGCTGCTGACCATCAGAGATTTAACAGTTCTAATGACATCCAAAACAGCTGTACTTCAAAGAATCAAGGGAACTCAGAGGAAGGAATTTACCTTACATGCTGTGCATCTCTTGACAATACAGTAACTTTGATTTTAATCCTCAAACCAGAGGCAAACTTACTTGATATGGAAGAGTGACTACTTGTCTCTGGAACACCTGCTTCAAGGGTTGGTGCAGATGATGACTCTCTTGGCATTTCCAGTGTTGAAAGTCCTTTGGCAGCAGGATCTGCATGTGAAAATTGTGCTTAAACTCTCAGCATTTAAAATCAACAAAGTTTTTAATCTTCCTTCTCCCTAGATGTCCTTTTCGCATCATTTCAGTCATCCATTCACCATCTGGCATTCCCAGCAGTTTTAAACTGATTCAGTGTGTGTGTCATAAGAATTTTTATGGGGGCACAGGGATCTATTTCTTAAAATCACTTTTTAAAGGAGACTTCGGCCTATGGTCTTTAGAGCTCATGACTAATAAATGCTCATAGAGTTTGATATTGATCTCACTCAAGGGATTATTGGAACCACCAACATGGAAAGAAGAGAGAGACCACTGAGACAAAGCTAGTTTAAGTGACAGCTTAGCATCTTTTAAAAGCCTTAACTCCAACATGCCTCCAGTTTTCATTCAAGAGGCTGTTGACCTAGCATTTGATCCTGAAGATTCACAGCTTAAACTTCTGCATTAAAAAGGTTCCACGTGGTGTTTCAGAACTGGAACAGCCCTTCCAAGCAGTTTCAAGGATAACAGTGTTCATTACTGCATGAAAACTGGCCCTTTTTAATGGTCAAAAAAAGCACTGAGTCTAATTGCACAATTCTTTCAAGGCCACACTTCTCTACATGAAAGGCTCAAAAGCACTCAGCTCTTTAATTTTTATAAAGCTCCAGTAGTTCTTCAGCTTATTAGAACCATAAATGGGACAACAGGCCTGAAACATAAAGGGAACAGTGTAACTACGATTACACGGAACAATTTCACCTTGTAAAATTGGACTATGCTAAGAAGAATTTATACTGTGATTCCCTCTGAAGCACTTAAGAAAAAAGTGAGGCCAGGAATGCATAAATATTCCCCCTCTCTTCAACAGCCACAAGGAACTGAGGCCTGAAGGACTCTGTCCTTTTTCATTAATATGTTGTTAACATGGTAAAATTCTAGTAACTGAAAAATCCTAGGGAAAAAAATAGCCAAGAAATTAAAAAGGCAGCAGCATACCATTTCTCAAACTGTTTGATAGATCCACTTGGAACCTGAGGAAAAGCTAAAGCTCACTTCCTCTCCACCAGAAAAAACTTAGTAACAGAATTTTGCATTGAAATCACCTGAAAAAACACTTAGGGTACACAGAGGATTGTCTACCTCTGAATTTTAAACCTTTAACAAACACAGACCAAGAAAACTTTGTGGATACCCAGTACAAAGAAGGCTACAAACAAGTCTATAAAAACAAAATGTATGTGTATGTCTATGTCTAATGCTCAGCCTTACACTTTGTGATCCATTCTGCTTTCCACTGCCTTATGCTGGCAAAAGAAATAAGGGCCAAAAATCACTACACCAAAAGAAAATCAGTATAGCATGGACTAGAATAGGAGGATAAAAGGCATGAAAGTATGACCATTTTTCTGACTCCCAGCATAAAGGGGACAGGGAGTTTCATTCCCTTACTTGGAGATCAGAATGAGTATTTTTGTCACAGAACTCCACTTCCTTTTCAAATAGGTCCTTTACACATCCCTCATACCTGAATGATTAGCACATTCCTTGTGAGAAACAAACACCTGAAAGCACTCAGCTAGCACATCAGATGCTATAAATACCCACATCTCACTATAAATATACACATCTCCTTATACAGGTCTGTTACTAAAATCTTCACACAAAAATAAGCCTTTTGACTGGGTGAGTGAGCTCACCTGCCTCCTTCTGCTCTCCCAGCTTGTCAAGGATGTTAAAGGAAATGTCCAGGTATTCTCTCTGAATGGCACTCACAGCAATCTTCCTCTGCTTCCTCTGGCGAGGAACAATCTGAATCTTAAATTCTGACTCCTCAGTCTCCCCTTCTTGTTTCTGCTCTGTGTTTTGTTCAGTGTCAGACTCTATATTGGTATCAAGTTTATCACTTTCTGTTTGCTTTTCAGAATCTTCAGGGACTTTAATAAGGACTGTCTTTACATTTGGGCTTGGAATTGTTCCACTAGGTTTAATTTCCTCCACACTGAGCTCAGAGTTATCATCAAGGGACATTTCTGGAAGGGCAGATGATTTCTGCAGCAGGTCCCTTTTCTGTTTCAGAGTTAGTGAGTTTCCAGAGGACACGTCCTGAAATTCTTCTGGCTTAACTAACTCTGAAGAGTCCTTCTGATCTTTGGTAGAAATGGAAATGACCTCCTCTATTCCTGCAGAAGCATGGTTGCTTGTATCCTTGGAACTAAAGTCTTTGGAGCAATCTTCAATGCTGAACTGCACCAGCGGAGTTGTGCTGAGGCTGAGTGCAGACACGTTGATAGGGGTTGAAGGAGATGAAATAGCAGTTTTGCCAGAGACCTCATCATTGAGCGGGTTTGTTGCTTCTTCTTCTTCATCACTCTCCACTATTCTAAGGGGAGGAAGTGGTTCAAAGACGAGAGAGTCACTGTCTGAAGTGGAGAGCACTGAATGTTTTTCAGGACCCGAAGTTGAATCGGAGGACAAATCTATCAGATCTAAATCTTCCTTGGGATCAGCAGCTTTAACTGGGGAGTCCACTTTCACTTCATAGGTCTCCATGCAATTTAGCCTAACCTCTGGTATGACAGGTCTTTTGGTTTCCTGGAAGCTCTCTGTATGAGGAAGGCTTTCCTGTGTGTCTATATTTTCGGCTTTAGTGGAAGAGTTCTGCCGAGAGCGTCCATAGTCGCTGTGCCTGTGTGTGGCAGGGACAGGAGGCTTGTCTAGCTCACAGCGGTCTATGCAGGACTTCCTGCGGTGTTCGTCTAGCGAGAACAGCAGGGAGTCTGCGTTCCCTATATCAAGAGATTTTTGTTTTAGAGAGCGCAGTTTTTTTTTCTGAATGCTTTCTTCTCTCACACAGCGTAGAATACTGTCTTGTAAGGCCCCCGTCTCTCTATATTCAGCGAGCTCTATTTCACCTGATCAAAACAGAAAAAGCTAATACTACCTCAGTTGGAGACTTTTGGCAGATACCTTCATCTTTATATCACAATTCAACATGACTGACATTTTAAATACAAACCCAGTATTAGTCAAAATTGCCCACATTTTGTTTTAACCTCAGAACCAAAGTACATGGATTTTTACAACAAATAATAACAAAAACCTGCTACTTGGATAGTAGAGTTTACCTAAATGCTGTCCAAAGTCTATTCATCCTGGACAGATGTACATGAAGATAGAGTGTTTAACCTTGTGCATTGAAAGGAGGTGTCACAGGCATGTAATTTCCACAGAAACTTGGGATGGCTGCATGTAGTACCCCTATTATTTACTGCAGCAGAACAGGCTTAAAATGGATGCCTCTGATTCAAGAAGCAAGGGCAGTATTGGCAGTGAGGATATTGCAGCACAAGCCTGAGATCAGAGAATTTTTCCCTGGTGACCCTAGAACCCAGCAGGGTCCATCAGCTATCACAGCACCCAGTCCTCCCTCATCTGCTGGGGAGGAGGGCAGTGAGCACAGCTGCACCTGCTGGCACTGCCACTGCACTGGTACTTTGCTATGTGAACACACTCATTGAGAGCATTTTCAAAAATAATAATTGTTGCTATTATTATGAATTATATATTTTCACATAAAATAGGATATTCCTAATCATTAATATCCCCATATTTCAAAATACTCCACATACAAATCAACATACAAAAAAAAAAACACTGATAGAAGTTTAAGTGTTCACTCTAGTCAGAATCACTTCCTCTCCCTCTGCAAACACCTATAATGAAAAAAAAAAACAGGCAGGTGGGTCGTTGTGAAAATCTTTTCAACTTTTTTTCAGGCCATTGATTCCAGACACCTAAATTTGAAATCAAATTTTTGAAATTTGATTTTAAAAACCTACTTTTTGAAAACCCCATTTTGGCCAAAAGAATTACATTTGAAGCTGCAAAAACAAATTTGCTTACCATAGAGTCCCACCTTATCAACAAAATCAATTTCTCAGAAAAAATAATTTAACTAAAAAGTCTTCAGCCCAATGGCTGAAGAAAATTTAAAAAAATCCTCTTAATTTTTTTTTTAATTCAGAAGTGTTTAATGTTTCGAAAAACAACTGCTGATTTCTCAGTATTTCTACTCTGGAGTGCCTATTTTGAGATTCCTGAAAGATAACTCATTCAGGGAAATGAGTCTTCTTCAGAGTAAGAGTAGTTATATTAAAATTAGGCAGTTGAAAAAACTCTACAAAGAAAGTTGGTAGCTTGAAACTAAGAGTAGGAAATTGTATTTCTGCATGAGTTTATGCCAACAAAACAATTCATACTTCTCTGAGCATTCATCTCAACTGGTTGGTATTTCACCATTTTGCTGCCACCAATTCTTTTCAGTCTTGCAAAGAAAGTTTGAGACTCTTTATTGCAAGGTCCAGTTGGTGTATCATGAATATCAGATTCATCAAAAACACTGTCTTCCTCTGCTGGAGAAAGAAAAAACATTATTACTCTTAAGAGGGAGCAATTTCTTGAACGAAAAGCTGTCTATAGAACAAAACCTCAGCTAGTGTCAATTAAACCTGAATTGAAAAATGAAGTTTGCTAGAAAATTTGTATCCCTGCTTTAACTTTGTCATTCTTATTACATCTTGAGTTAAGGTCTGAGATAAATGAAAAATGGGTTACAGTGCAGCAAAAGCATAACAAAGCTTTTACTATTCTAAGGTGATCTTCTCTACCAATAATAATCTTTAGATGGAAAAAATACACTAGATTGGGACACTGACTTGAGTAAACAACTTCTGTAGTGCTCAGTGAGAAATGGTAAATTGAAGAAGATGGAAATTAATGAAAGAACCATAAGGTAAGGATAAACCAGCAAAATAAGAAAGTGAAAAAGGAAGAAATAGATAATCTTGGGAAGCTGGTAATGGTAACAGTAATAGAATAAGACCTAAGAGTATGAATTATGAAATTACTGATCTAAGTAATAATAGTAAAACATTATGCCCTGATTTGAGACCAGCCAGATGAAAATGGCAAAGAGAAAGAAAGATCCAAATCTATTTATCTGTCAACAAAAAAAGCCCAAATCATCTATATGAAACAGCTATTAAAAAAAAAAGGAAATTAAAAAAATAAAAAATCTATCATGTTGAATCATTCTGTAATTCTACGTCCAGTGATTCATGTCCAAGGAAATAAGAAACACGGGGACAATAAAAACAGAGCACTCAAAAGAAAAACAAAGTTGGCCTTGTTTATTGTAGCAAGCAAATACAGAGAGGAAATGCACTTGGTGTCTGGGAGTGAAGGGGCAAGTAAGCCAGAGAGCTAGAATGGACAAAAACTGAAGACTTAAATGAGACATAAATATCTTCAGTTCTGAAATTGCTGGAAAGATGCTAGTACATATGAAGCTATGAAACTGTCACCTAAAGGCATCAGGGACAAGATACCCAATTGAAATGATGATGCCAGAAAAATTAATCAAGGTTGATAGTAAGAATTTCTACAGCAATTGGCTTTAATAAGTTGGAAGATCACTTTTAATGTCATGTCCTGTGTGTAACTTCTTCTGCCCCTTACCAACAAATGCTTTTTGTCACAAGATTTAGCATCAGTTCCACAGCAGTCTGTACACTTGATCCCCACAATGAAGTTTGGCAGAAAAATTAGGGAAAAAGTTCAATACTGGGGAAATCCATCTTCAACATATGAATTCTTGCTGCCTAACAAAAAAATCCTCATCTGTTCACTATCTAAACACCACCTCTGATGATGACAGCAACACACACACACACACAACCTGACCAGTGATTAAACAAGTCTCTTTAGAAAAGGTGAGAAAGGCTTCAACATTCTAAGTCCCTGGGGAATTGTGTTCACTGCTTTTTGTAGGTGAAAGAAAACTTTTCTACATCCTCCTTTTTCTGCAGCCCTTCCACAAAGGAGGAGAACAAGCCCTGTTGTTTAGTTAGTATTTACAGAGTAAAATTTGCTCATTTATGGTCCTTTACCTCTGGGAATCCAAAGCCCTTCAAAATAGCTTTGGAAAGCAAGTAAATATTATTGTCCTTACTATAAACACAAGAAAACAATGCTGAAGTGAGACACAAGGCCACCCAGGGAACCAGTAACAAGCTGGGTACTTGGGCACTTCAATTTGTCTTTAAAATGTCTCAGAATCAATCCAGAAAGTTAATGTACTTTATAAATGTATTAGTAAGTCATTATGAATTACGTCATTAACTTGTCTCAAAACAAAGACAAATTCAAATTAAGGCCACAGTTGTCTCTTAGCCCTCCCTCCACTAGCAATACAAAATGTCCAACTGAGTGAGGTTATGCAATATGTAGTTTAAATCCACATTAAGACTGATTTAATTTGCTAGAGCAGAGTAATAGGGTGTCCAGGTAAACAAAATATTGTGCACTTGTTTTGCTGTACATCTTTTCACAACCAATGAGAAGCGAAATAGGAAAAGGTACTGACGTGAGAACAAGAGAGTTTCTTGGATATTTCTTCAGAAGAGTTTTCTGCATACTACAAAGACTATTTGAGAAGGGAAAGCTGAAAGAAGCTGAAAGAAGGCTAAAAATGTCAAAAGAACTTGTTAATCATTAACACTTATTATGTAACTAACTTCACAAACCTAAGGAATTACACTCAGTGACACCATGGCATTTGAAGCCCCAGGCTCACACCAGTTCACATCACCACAGTACCTCTGCTACACCTAGCAAGCACATGCAGAGCTCACCATCAGACACAAACTACTGAACCATTCTTTTGCCTTTAGACATTCACCTACACATTTGCATTAACCTTGTCAACTTCAGCTCCTTTAAAGAGAAAAGCAAACTATAGACTGAATTCATAGTCTTTTCAGTATCAATATTTGCTACTATTTCACACTATTACAAAGTCAAACCAGAATGTGGTGTCACACTGGTTTCACACCTTGTGTGATGTAGGATGAGCTAGCACTGCCATAGGAAAGGCCAAGAACTATCCAGGCATGGTGACTGAGTGTGAGATACACTCCCCTGGGAGATGTGAGACCACTGTGCTATGCTCAGCCCACAGAGCAGCTAAAAACCTCTTTTACTATACATGGCTATCCTGGTCAGGTAAGTCCCACTTCAGACTCAATTACAAGTATTATCTTCTAAAGTTCACACCGTATTTACCATTCTACAACATCTGCAAGACTTAGTGAATTAAATCAATGGCTCTCATACAAATCAGAGTGTTAAAAGTACCTTTCTCCTTTTCACTGTATCGGCTTATGTTACTGTTGTCACTATACAAAGGACCAGCAGTTGCATGGGGCTTGCAGCTGTGATACTGAGCGTTGAGGGTATTGACTGTGATGTGGATTAGGTGAAGTACAATCTTGCTGATTTCACAGTCTCTGTAGGGGTACTGTTCAGCAAAAGAGAAAAACTTCAGCTTAAAAACTAACTTTTCTCCTTGGATAAACATTTAGGCAGTAAAACAGAAAAATTACAATAATATTGTTAGCTGGATGCCCTTTGCCTTCCCTTAGATTATACATTTCCAAATATATCATGAGAAGCAGGACTCTTGTCAGCTTTGTACATATAATTATTTTAATAAAATAGTAAAAGTCCATATTAGTAACATTTAGTGTCTGCACTTCCTTGTACACCGTATAGACCTGCTAGAAATTTGTTAAGCATAACAAAAGTATTTGCAGCTCCATTTCAGTGCATTAATGCCTTACATTTTAACAGCATTTAACAGCATTAACTAAAGAATACAAACTGCTAAACTGACACACTCCTCCATCTAAAGTCACTACTTAGTTTTTTTTAAACTAATTTTAAGTTACTCTAAATACTCCTCACTGGAATTTCATACATCATTTCCCTATTTTAATATCAATATTTTCCTTTCTCCAGTAAAGTTTCCTCTCTCAAGCAAACACTTGAAAGACAATAAAGACTGAAGAAGCACAAAGGAAGTCAGAAGCACAGACTAAATCCCAACTATTTCAAACACTGAAATTAAATGCAGTAAGTATATCAAAGAAAATTGTTCTTTACAGTTCCATTCACTTGCCATACATTTAGGTGTTCCCTGTAACAAATTTCAAATTGAAGTGTAAATTTTTCTGTGGACAGTGTCTTGTTAAGACCACTCACCTTGTAGAGAATAACAAGCAAAGCCTTTAACCATATCTGCCGAATGTGAGGCTTGAGGGACCAGAGGGAGCAGCGAGGAGGCTGCTGAAAGTAATGCCTTAGCTGAGGACAAGTGCAATATTTCAACACCTGCACCACCAAGGGAAGAAGGTGCTTTCCCAGGTTGATGTTATAGTCCATCACCTGAAAAGAACACAGGAGTTACCTCACCAAAATCAAATCCACTGATGTTAAAAAACAAAATAATTAATACAGTTGAGGTATTAGGTAAGTGAAAGGAAATCAGTGGTTTTAAGGAAATCTCACTACCATTCAGAAGCTTTTTGCCAGCTTGCCATCTTCTCATTTTAGCCAGATAGGCAGAATGAAACAAAGAAAATGCGTTCTGAAAGCCTTTCATCCAGCACAGTTTAAATTTTAAGATACACTGGCAAGTTCATAAAATATATTATGCTGAAATAGCCTTGTATTATGGCACAAGCTGATCATGCTTCAATACACAAAACCATATCATGTATATCCCATGTTTAACAGGATGTACCTGTGAGTTTTGGGGATTGGGTAGTTTGGTTATTTGGGAGTTTTGTATTAACATTTTAACATTGTACTGGCAGTTTTCTTTTTTTTTTTCCTCAATAAGCTTGCAACATTAGGCCTTAGGATTTTTTAAGCCCTGGGTTCTAGAATCAGGTAATGACTTTAAGTTCCCACTCTCCACCAAAGGTAAGAGTGCCCACTATGTTATGCAGGAGGTTTATGCACATAAATCCTAAAGGATCTGAGAATAAAGCCAATGAAAATTATCTTGCTCTAAATAAAATGCTCATCAATCTTAAGAGGTGGTGTTGCTGTGGACAGGTTGCTGTGATTACTGTTGGTCACATGCCTTGTCTCCATCATGATCTTTGAAGAGCATCATGCTATTTGGGGCCAGTGGTTTGAATCCTAGGAGTGATTCAGAAGTGCAGTGAAGCCATATGTTCCCACTACCCTGGCACAACTGTGTTTCACTTGAAACTGCAATGCCATTTTTCATCATCTTCCTATCAGTCTTCCAACAAGAGCTATTTTTAAAATCACACACGCTGAAATCAGCAGTTAAACTAGACCATAACAAGGCTCCACAAAGCCCTGGTGTCTGATGCTGCCCTATGCTGGTTGACACCTGGGAAGGTGCAGCAACAAGGCAAGGCAGCTCCAGCACAACTCCCAAGATCTAACATGCCCCTGCAGTTTCAGTGGACTTACTGAATTTATCAGCAGCTCTCTACATCTAAACAGACAGTCTATGCTTCTTTTGTTTTGTTTTTATTAGAACAAGCAGAAGAGACTAATTTACAAACACTAAACTCGTGGTCTCAAGTTCTCTCCTGAACAAGCCAACTAGATGTTTTGCCCTGTAAAATTCTCCAGTTTGATGTGCAGCTGTCTCAAATACTCGTGTAGAGCTAAATAGATGAATCCCGTGTCTATCCATGTAGGGTGATCCAGTCGAATATATGATTTATAATCACCAAATTCGGTTCTAACCCGTAATGCCGCGTTCCCCCAGGGAGCGAGAGTTACACAGCATGGGTACGAGAAGCTCATCCATAGAAAGGAGGCAGAGCGCTGCCTTATGGAGCACATTCCGAAACGCAAACATGCCTGCTGCTGAGCAGAGCCATTTTCCAAGCTGCCGTAGTAAAATAAGGAATGAAGGAATAAAGGAACAGAGGAATAAAGGAATAAAAAGAAATAAAAAACGAATAGAGGCCGCGGGAGAGGCGGAGCGGAGCCCGCGCCGGGACAACGCGCTGCGCAACAGCGCCACCGCGCGGGCAAACAGCGCCTCTGCAGAGCAACCCGGGCTTTCGGAGCCCGGAACACTCGGAGTTCACGGTGAAAAATACTGAGACTTTTGGGTTTTCGTTTGTTTTGGTTTTTTTTTAATTGACCTGTCCACTCGAACCAAGCTTGGAATCAAAACCAGCGAAACAGCAAGCAAACTTAATCCTAACCTTCGTGGAGCACACGGGGCAAAGCAAGTTGTTGAAGATTGCAATGCAAAATGTTTTTAATTACCATCTGTATGGCAGATTATCTTTGTCAAGTGGGCAGTTTGTCTTATCTCCCTCTTTGAGTGACCACATTCACACCTCCCTCGGGAGGGGACATCTGCTGATAAAAGACTATTGAATGTCACTGCATGCCTGGTAAGAACTACAGCATCCCATTGTGAGATGCTCCACCCAGAGGCTACCCAGATATAAGCCAGAGGTTTTTGAGAGCAGCATGGATTTCTCCACGGGATTCCCCAGAGAAACAGCAGCAGTCTCTTCTTCCACTGGGTCTTCAGAGAAAGAATACATCCTTCTCTACAGGACCCCCATTTCTCCAACAGAACCAAACCTGATACTTCAGGAGGACAGCAGCCACATTTCCAATTGGACTGCCACCAACACCCTGACCCAGAGGGTGTCAGGTTGGGTTCTGACTCTGTCAGTGTTGTTCTAGTGTACTGCATTGTTTATTTTATCCTTTTATTTTTTTTCCTTTCCCTGTTAAAGAACTGTTATTTCCTGCTCCCATATTTTTGCCTGAGAGCCCCTTAATTTAAAATTTATAGCAATTCGGAGGGGTGGGGAGGGTTTACATTCTCCATTTCAGGGGAGGTTCCTGCCTTCCTTAGCAGGCTCCTGTCTTTCCAAACCAAGACACAAGTATTTATGGCTTGGGAAAGAAGAGCAACTGAAATAGATCTCTTAAGAGCTCAGTACTAAGTTTTCATTCTGTAAACACATCTTCAGATTGCAAACAGCATTTCTCTTGCAGGAAAGGTGATTCCAAACACAAAGCAGCCCTACAGCTAAGAAAAGAATTCTTCCAAAATACAAATTAAAGTTGATGTGGGCTGCAAGGAGAAAAACCCTGGACTACTGAATCTCTCAAATTCCTTTTGACATCAGAGGAACCAGGATTCAGTTATAAAGATTTAAACACAAATGGCAAATTTGGCTCACACAAGACATTTTAAAGGTGGAAGAAAAAGGCAGGGGCGGATATTTACAGTTGCAGTAAGGAGTACTTCTGGAAATCAGTCCAATTACAATCACTGAAATTTGGGCTTCCAAACTTGGAAAACACTTGGAAAACAAATGTGGAAGATGCTGTCCTGATCTGAACTGTCACTTCCAGACTCTCAGTACAAGAGCAACAGGTCTGAATCTGCTTTTACACTCTTTAATTTAAAACTGCACAAACAAAAGATGATTAACACAGAGCTCTGGGACAACGGAACCCAATGCATTTGCAGCTACGCAGTTTTCATTAACATCCTCTATTCTGCTTCCTGAAATATGAGTACCTGACATCTCCCCAGCTGTGAAAGTTTATCCAACTATCAACATCACATTTAACTCTGAAAAATCACTGATTCCAATGCATGAACCAGAAAATCTTGGTAAGATCTGCAGATCCAGAAGAGACAAGGATAGCTTTGAGCAATGTTTGAATGTTACAGGGGACATCTGAAAACACAACCCTCTTTGTCCCCTAAGGTAATCCTTTATGAGAGACTGTGAAAAGGAAAAGGTACTGAAGTGATGATGATGCTCCACTGCAAATAAGAATATTCTGCAAGTGCAAAACATTTTTCAGACCACTACCACCCACTACTCTATCAGTGGGAATTAACTGAGCTTTAGAAAAGCCTTGTGACGTAGAAAATTATGGTCCTCCTTACAAGATGGAGAAAGAAGGCACAAGCAAGGATGTGCTTGGTCATTTATCACAGAAATGTAGCAAAAGTTCATAATGGCAATAGCATTCCCTAGGAAAGGGAGAACAGGAAGTCCTGGTGCACTGTAAGGAAGAAAAATGAGCCTCCTGCAAAGTGAAGAATGTTGAAGAGTTCACAGACCGTGAACTCTTCCGTAGGGAAACTCTTCTTCCGTAGGGAAACAAAACAAGAACAGGTCCTCCTGAAGAATAAAGGAGGAAATATTCATGAGGAAAGTAAGGCATTCAAAGGCTAGTGAAAGAAGGCAGAGGTTAGAAGCAGTCTCTAATTTCTCATACAGTGGTAGTATTTTCATGCCTCCATGCACACAAAACTACAATCTCTTTACCAGTGATGCAGAAACTTTAGACTACCGGTGGAAAGAAATTCCTTCACAAGCTGAAAATATGTTAAAGTTTTAAGTAGGATTGTTGAGATATTGGGACACAAGACAGACGATGGACTTTGGACCTGGTTAGCATAAGAGACTTGATAATAGGATACCTTGGCAAGAGCAAACAGAACTTTGAGGATTAAAAGAAGACTTAATCAGACTGGTTGACCAGAAAAAGAAAATTTCATTAAACTCTGCAACCAAGAGATGTTGTAATAGGCATAAGTTTGTGATTTTAAGCTAATAATTGTAGTAAATGTTAGTAGTCTTCTTAAAACAGTAAATAAGCATTGGTAGTGCACAATAAACTCAGATCCTGATCACCTGTCAGTCTTGCCTGTCTCTCTTCATCGCCGACATAGGATTACCTCATTCAGCCATTATTTTGCTACAAACAAGGCTGTGCTACCATTATTTCAACAATAGGCAATAAAAAACAGCAGCAAAAGCTAGTAAGTGCCTTCACCTACTTGTGCTATTCCAGCAATAAAGGCGTTAAAGCAGGTTGAGACGCGCATTTTTTGGGGTGCAATCATGAAGCATCCTTCCTGCTGATCGTAGCCAAGCAGGACGTACAGATGGCGCTTGACCGTGTTGAAAGCTTTGGCGCTGCTGATGTCCGACTCTGCACTGCTCTCATCCTTTGCCATGAACTTCATCAGCACTGTGATCAGCTGGTGGACAGTCTGGTGGTCAATCCCAGCATCCTCTGGCAGCAGGTCTTTTATTGTATTATCGTTCTCTGGGGAAGGTTGTCCTATGGGCACAAGAGACATTGGTATCAGACAGTGTAGAACACTGTGTAAACTCTGTAAATCCAAGAAACACGGTATAGAGCACACCAGAATTTTTTTCCAGAGTTCACTGTTCCATTTCTGCCCAAATACAGCCAGTGAAATTGCAGGAGACAGGCATGCACTTCTGAGGACATTGCTCCTTTGTAGCCTCAGGTCCAACAGGACAGAAACACCACTGTGTCACTCAACTCCATTTCTCAGCTTTCCCATACTTAGTGGAGCACCTTATTTCCCATCCCAGTGCATTTCTGCCAAATTGAATATTATTATTCTTCCACATCCATCAAATCCCAATGCCACCAAATTCTCATCTGGTATGGTTATCAGTCTTTTCTCAGTTAACATGAACAGACATTAGTCTTTGTAAGTGGAAAATGTACAAAATGGCCAGGCTAGGAAATATGAAAAATTGTACCAAATAATGATTAAACGAAGAATGAAGACTTCCCCTATTAGTACATATCTGTATTTCTCTTAGATAACTTGTAGTACTGCAAATAACTTGTAAATAAAGAGTGTTATTTTAATATTCTAATTTTCCCATATTCTCAACGTGATATGCTGTTCTGACAAAGGACTTCTTTGCTGGTACAACTGCATCTGTCTTAGGTTCTTCACTAGAAAAAATGCAATGTCTGTAATTTTTTAAAATAGTTTTAAAGTGTGTTGCATTTGTATTCATGGGTGAACAGAGATTTGTTTGGCTGTTTTGCAAAGCATGGGAGATGGTTATCATTTCTATGACAGGTGAAAATTAAAACTGTGCAGGGGGCAGGAATTTTCAGATCCACTTCTATTAAGAATCACTTTGCTTTATTGGTCTTATTTGGGTTAGAAGAAATAATGAACTTTATGTTATACAACATTTTTTGTTCCAGTTTTCACTGGGATTTTTAACTTAAAAACCCTCCTTCAAAATGGAAATTCTCTACCCAAGCATTTGCTGGACCGAGATTTGCAGATACAAAAAGAAAACAATGAAGTCTGAGATAATTAGAATCAGAAATAAAGCAAAACCATTTTCAGAAGTACTTCAAAAATGTACACAGAAAGTAATCTTAGCTTCATGGACATAAACTGAGAAATAATATTTGATTCTTATATAATATTACACCCAGGTTAAAATTTTCCATGGAATTATATCATAAAGACACAATTTTCATAAGGATGATATCTGACTGTATTATTCAGCCCTATTTACTTTCATCTCTATAACATGTTGTGAGATTTTCAATAAAATAAAGAAGGAGATAAAATAAAACAAATGAAAAGATCATTGGGCTCTAAATAAATACTGGTTCTCCAAAGAGAATTCAAAGAGTAATTAATCTCCAAAGATTAAACCATTTTATTTTCACTTGAACAATATAATTTAGAAGCTCAGTGATAAAACATTCAATTTCAAAATTGTTTCATAACTCTAACAACGTAACAGACACTTCTCAGGACTTTTCCTGACATTTTACTTTTCCCGAAATATTACTGCACTTTCTGATGCATTAAAGATCTCATTTCTCATACAGTACTCTCAAGGAAAACTATACAGCAGGATAGAGTGAACAGAGCTTCACCCTGGTTTGTTTGTCACAGCTGTACTAAGGATCAAGACTATGGAATGTCACTCACCCTGGTTTTATTTCTGATGTAGGAACCTGTAAAAAAACAGCAATGGAGAACTACTTGTTTAAAACTACAAAAATGGTACAATCCAGTTTAATCAATTGATCTTCAGAGCCTGAAAAACTTCTGCTGTCTGGAATGAGTCTTAGGTTATATCAGGCCTGAACTAAACATTTATTTCATCAACACAAGGTACCGAGTATCCTGTTATCACATGGGGCTGTTTAAATCCAAGCCTGGAATGCAAAACCAAGACAGCTCTGTCTTTACAGTGGCTAGGAATTTTATCTCTTAAAATTCACGTGCATTTGTATGTGCCTGTATAAGGTATACAGATACAGACACCTATCCTCCCCAGCCCTCATCAAAAGCTTCTCACATCACCAAACACACAGCCAGGTAATATACAACCTCCACGCCCTCATTCAATCTAGCCTTACTGCCAAAGATTCATCTCTTTATTCATGTGTCCCTTCACCTTCAAATTACTTTAAGGTATATCACAATGTAACATAAAGCAGCAGATCAGGATTACAGCAGGGTTCATCATCCCAAGTGTGATCCCTATCAGTGAAACTCTCTCACTGACTGTCCAGGATACTGCACAAGACATAGGAACAAACACATGATCCTGGTGTTTAATCCATACAGAATGCACACTGAATTCAGCTTGCATTTGGACTGTGCAAGGATGCCTGTTTTAGATCTAGAAAGAACAGATGAGCATGAAAACTGGTTCATTCAAGGGCTATGAATAAAATACATGTTTTTCTACAACAGATGTACATCCTCCATTTAGGAGTCAGTCAGTTCCCTAGCTGAAACACATAAGCTCAGTACTCCCAACGCAGCATTAAAAACTGAAACAAACCTAAAAAAATTTTTTTTTACAAACATACAAGCTTTTAGGAAGAAATAATAAATATTGGGCAGGAGAAAAGTAATTAGTCTTCTAGTTTCCAAATCATCTGTCATATTCTGAATCATATTATCAGAATTCTCTTGAGACCAGTAGTTACTAGATATCTGAAACATTTTATATACATATTTTAGTGGAAACTTTGTTTTAACCTTAGGTGATGAACTACCTAAGGCTGGAAAGTAAAGTGTAGCAATACCAAAATATATCTGATAAAACCACAATGTGTAACAATGCCTACTGTGACAATGACAGTTCTTATGCAACAAATTCCTTTAAGCCCAGTATTTAGCAGGTGGTTGGCGCTGTTAAATGAAGAACAATCATCCACTGATATACCTGTTTATTGCATCATGATGTCACTTGTTCCCTCTGTGAGCCTGTGACAACCCACACATATGTTCTGTTTATTTCCAGCTCTCACTGGCTAGCACAGCAGGGCTATATCCTGATAATTCAGAAACTCCCCTATTTCATTTCACAGCTTAGTCAGCTCCCACAGTGACAAGGTATCTTTCTTTCAGCTGATCATCAAATAAGTTGATATATTTTGATTAGGAATTTGCATCTGTTGGAAGTATTTCAAGTCTTGAAGACAGAACATGAAAAGATCTGAATCTGACATCTTTTCATTTCCAAATCATCAGCCTACACAGCACTCAGAGCAATAACTGTCAGTAGTCATAATTATTAAGAGATACCTTGGATCCTGCTGTGCTACCTATTCTACAGAAGCCTGACAGAAGGGTGACATCTTCAGAAAATGTCAGTAAATATAAAATAAGGGACTTGAGGTAGCTGTAAGCATGCAGAGTGTAATATACAGTACTGACAGGCAAAAGCATTCTGTCTGCTGTCTTTAAAATCTGAAGGACTCAAAGACCTGACTCAAAACAGGTGACCCATGGGGCCAGTCTAGCAAATATTTACCTGTGGGCAATCAAACACAGGAGGGTGAGGCACTGCTGGCATAGCTGACTGACTCCAAAGTCTAACTTACAACTGGAAGCAGCCTTAAATACAGACTGAGAGCAAAACTTCAATTTACACTTTTTGGAATCATGCTGAGATGTGATTCAGTCTGCCATTTAGACAACTTCCATCTTGTGCAAGTTTATCTCATGATTCAGCAAGAAAGTCAGAGTTAGAGCCTTCCTTTTCCTGTTCCATCAAAACACACCTCCTTTGTCACACCCACCTGGTGTTTGCTCTGGTGTTCCTCCAAGTGCTGGTGCAGACTGCTCATGTCTGGTCAAGCTCACAGCTTCAGGAAAAAAACAAGAGCAACTCTGTTTATTAAGGCAGCACTGACATCTTACACTTAGCATATATTCAGTGCTAGCACATTTATGTTCATTTACTCATGCACTGTTGTCAGGCAGTGAGTGTAACTGCTTGGAACATGTCACTTCTGTGCCCTACAGATTTTGTGCACTATGTTCTATAACTCTAATTTTCTCCATCATTTAATTTTACTGGTACAAGAGTCAGCACACAGGAGTTCCTGTGCAGCATCAGTAATTGGTCATGAAGGATTACCTAAGACTCCCAAAATATTCAGGGGGACTGTGTTGGAAAGAATATATATTGCGGTGTTGGAAAGAAAATTACTGTTTAAGTTAATTGTTCACTAGCACCCAGGTTCAAAAGTTTTGTTAGTTCCTATTATATGGGTAAGAGCAATGTGAGAGGTCCAAATTGAATATAAAGACTAATCTGTGTTTGCAAAATTCTCTAAATGAGAATAGACAAGCTTCATTTCTGCTTGGAAAGGTATCTGCACGGCACTCCAGACAATCCCATGGTTCTCCAGCACTAAGTCCTCCTGTAGAAACCATCAGGAAAGACGTGTTGCATGGACATTGTTTCCTTATCAACAGAATGCTGAATATATTCAAAAACTCATTTGAGCCATTAACAGCTGTTTTTAAGCCATCTAGCATATGCTACATGCACTGATTAATAATTATAATTAATAAATATATAAGTAATTGAGGATTTTTTCCGTAAAATATGTATCTATTTAAGACAAAACTACTGCATATTAGCCACAAGTAAAAATTAAGATCTAGAAAAGACAAACTAGTCTTGGAGCATTTTATTCTGGCCTTTTAAACAGGCACATCTAGACACAATTTTTCTGTGTTCTTTGTCAAACTCACTGACTTGTCATTATCTGAGTAATGCCAAAGCAGCCAGAAACCAATTGGATAAATATTGACAACTTCAATGTGTACCCATCAATGGGATATGATCCATGGGGAGAAGACAGAGGTGTGTCACAAAAACATAAATAGGTACTCAACGAATTTTGGTGGTTAGGGTTTCGGGAAGGGAGAGCGCTCTCTTGGACTCGGCGGGTCCCTTGACGCTGTCCCGCAGGGAGCGCACGCTCTTCTGGCGGTTACGCGCGAAACGAGCCCTCTTGATCTTCCACATTGCCGCATCACTGAGGTTGGCCACGTTTGTCCTGACAGCAGTGATAGCTTTGCAAATGCAATGGACCAAGTTAGGATTCATTCCACACCATGGGGAGGTCCTATTGCTGCCAAGTGCCAAATGCAACTGGGCCCCAGGTCCCACTCGAGCCAAGAAAGTTTCAAATGGGCCCATGGGGTCCATCTGCAAGGTACTCATTTGCATGCTCTCATTCTAAAAACTATACAACCCCAAGAGGCATAACTGTGATTATGCTGGTCAAAAACAGATTCTTGAAGCCAAAAACTGAATTTCAAGCTAAGAGAATACTGAGGCGCCCCCTATTTAAAAGGGCAGAAATCTCACAAGTATGGATCACATTTAGTGTACTCATACCTAACCATGGCCCCTAGTTTTGCCTTACTAACCTCCTGTTCTACCTGCACCTACCATCCTGATTTTGATTTCAAAAAACCTGTGAGTGTTGATTATGGAGTTACAGTGGTGTTATCAGCAGTATCACTGCATGTTTTAATGGGATCACCAATACTTTTCCACACTCATATCTATAGTGCACTGGAACCCTTTGAGTTTAATCATCTGAGTGACTGAAGTCAGTGAGCCCATCCTTTGCATCACCCATCTCTTTGAAATGGCAAAAAAAAGGTTCAAAAGAAATCTGAACATTTTCTTGTGCTTATTTTAAATGACGCAAAAATATTCCTATTTCAAGATATTGCCCTACCTTTGCAGCCAGAAGTGTTAGAAACTAGTGGCAAGACACCCTCCTCAGGCCACAGCAGCAGTTCCCAGCATTGGGTCAAGCTACTCACACATGAAGAAAATATCTTTGCAGTTCCACCCTTCTCCTGTGGAGCAGTCACAGCACCTAGGCTTTTTTAGGCACTGGGCTCCATGCAAATGTAGAAGGAAGCATTAAGCTGCTGAGGGAACATGCACTGTTCAGACAGCTGTTCCCATCTCCTCCAGGAAATGGAAACAGATCTGACTCACAGGCCACCACTTGGGTTAGGAAGTCTTCAATTATTCAGCATTCTAAAAATTTATACATGAATTAATTTTTGGTGCCTGTCTAGTGAAAGGAAGATTTGGTTTCTCATTAAGAAACCAAGTATGAACAGGACAAACATTTTAAAACATTTGTCACTGCAAAGATAGTTAACTGAGCACTGGCTCTAGGATTCCATGTATCTCTTATGCTGTGCTTTTCAGAGGGTCAAACAGCTCCTAGGGCTGACTTTGTACAGATCACCACAGGACAGGGCTGGGCATGATCTGGGACTTGAAGAACAGCAAATGTGACAGCATTAGAACTTCTGCAATAGAACAAGGGGGTTAATGTGGGCTGCAGGTGATCATAGAACCAGACCACAGTTCAACCAAGGCTGGCAATCACATCCTAGTGAGAGCAAAACACAACACCCAAAGGTGCAGCAGAATACAGCCTCATCGGTATTCAGGAAGTAAAAAATGCTTACTTTATTTTATTTTGGCCTGAAAGATTACTTAATTTCAGAGAATTTATGTACATGAGACCTGCAACTCCCTCAGTCTCTTGCAAGCAGCTAAAATTCCAGAAGCTGGTAAAAAGTGATCAGATTGATTTGAAATATGCTTACTTGTTGGGAAAGGAAATTCTTTGTTGCAGTCCAGGTGAAGCTGAGCCTCCAAACTCAGAGTTTCAAAGCGATTCACAAAGAACTCCCAGCTCAAAGCTGGGATATCTGCTTTTAGAAAATGAAGCAGCAAAAGCTTACTAAGAATTGTGGGCCTATCCTTGACAACTGTGTCAAACTGGAAATCAAGGCAGAGGCAGAGACCCTATAGAGGGAAACAAAGAAAACAACACATAACTGAGATATGAGATATCTCTTAAGGATTTTTTAAATAAAGGAAGGTCAGAGCTCATAACTTCTCCTGTCAGTTAATATAGGACCAAGGTTTAGCTCCTTTTTCTACCAAGTTCTTTAAATCAGAACTAATGCTACTGATATCAGACAGAGAGGAAGGTAAGTAAAGAGATAAATAAGCACCATATTTTGAATACAGAATTTTCTAAGATTTTGAGAAATACAAAGGTACAGGCAAAGTTCTATAATACTGCATCTTTTGTACACAATATCAAAGTGGTTTGTTCACACTCCCTATCTGAGAAAAATACTACATTTATGTAACTGAATCAAGCCCTTAATTACAAAAAGAATGAATCACCAAGGTTAAACAGGGGAAGAAAGATTACATTGTGAAGTGTATCAGAGGCACTTTGCCTGAAAATTCTTCTGTACATTTTCTGCACTAGAATTTTGTCTGGACTGTCAAGATTTAAGTTTGATAAGAAAGCCCACATATTGAATATGAAAGTAGAGTACACTGGTCTCATTGAACCCAAGTTCAGTAATAGTGTCATTGAACTCAATTTCCCTGGAAATTATTTTGAAAAGGTACCAAAGGGAATTAAACTAGCAAGCATTAACAGCATTTTGTAGGCAGTAACCCTGAGCTCTTTAAAATACATATTCATTCTATTCTCCACAAAACTAGAACTGAATTGTTCTATGAGATTTATTTTTTTATCTTGCTTTTCTCGCTTAGGTATCTGTTTAGATTTAATCATGTGAATCCTGACTGGCAGGCTCTCTGACATTCATAAAATTACATGTCTAAGTGAGTCTTGAAAAGATCAAGACCATGTTTGGTTTTGCTCAAATATATTTTCTCACTGTGAGCTCAGCAGGGTTTCATAAGACTTAAAAATTTATTTTTTTAATTGAAAAATACCAAATTATCTTCAAATAATAAAAAAAAAATTACAGTTTTCTACAATAGCAGTTCAAACACAATAATCCTCTGCAGCCATCAAAGTATTTATGGTTGGACTTGGATCCTAAAAATTATTTTTTCCATGATTCCAAGTTGGGGTAGGGCAGTATCATTTCCCCTGGTTATTTTGTGCATATGTCAAGTACCAAGACCAATAATGCTTGCCTAAAGAGGCATTAGCAGTGACTGTGATGCTGTACATCTGACCTCCAGGTGAAAAGGCAGCTTCCCACTGGAATATATTTTTTCCCATGTAGCACACCCACCTGTAAAGCTGGCCTCTTTATGGTGTCAAGTAATAGTCCAGCTCTTGTAGCCACTGCTGGGTTGACATCTTCCACAGCAGTCAGGAAACAGCAGAATGCATGAGCCAAAGAGTACTTCAGTAGGTGGTTTTTTGTCACAGAGTGAATGTCCAAAAATCTGCACAACACAGCCACTTTCTCAACTGTAGCAGCGAGACAAGAGGCATATTCATTTAGGCAATGGTTTATGTACTGATTAATAAACAGATTAATACAAAGAAATATGCACAGCTGAGAAAGTAACAATGAAAAATAGCTAGAAAGAGCTATAATTTTGATTCTTATCCAAAATGTCTCATCTTCCCCTTTATTTTACTGCACACTGTTTTGCCATAGTTTAGCACTGAACTATCTCCAAAACTCTCCAAAGCAGCATAAAGTTCATAATCTGTTATATGTCTTCTCAGTTACTGCAGAGAAAGCTCTACTTCTTCAGAGAAGAAACAAAGAGAAAACAGAGTACATTTCTCAGGCCTACCTGCTTCAAATCTCATCTTCCAGTCTTTACTGTTGAAATTGCTGTTTATGATTGTCCAGAAAATGTCAGCTCCATGAGGAAGTGAAAGTGCATGAAGAAGAAGTGGGACTGCCAGGGAAGAAAGCTGAGAAAATTCAGACTTCACAACTCCCCACAAGCTGGGAAGACAAAAAAGAGCAAGGCTGCTTATAAAGACACTCCCTTGATATCCTTTCTTCTAAATGTAAAGAACTTTCCATGAAAATCTCTATGAGCCATGCTGGGCATTTATGTGAATACCACAGAATGGATTGTAGTAAAAACAAAGTAGGAAAACAGAGCTACTTGCAAATCTTCAACTACAGCATTTTTTATTGAAAATCCAGGTTCAAATATTCCTCACTTTGAAATATTTAATTTTGAAAGTTTTGCCTAGTTCAAGACAAGTGCCATGGAACATAGTCTATGCTACGAATTAGGAGTTTCAGCATGACCAGCTTTCAGCATGACCACATAAGCCACATGAACTGTCTTGACACCAAAAATCATGTGCATCCACAAGTAACTAAGAAGTTGGATATTCACAATTTGCTGGTATAGATTCAGGACAGATTCTCTAGGCTGCTAAAACCCTCAGTCTTGGGAGATACTCAGTGAAATTGATACAGAGCAGCTGTTAAGTGCTGACAAACAGTATTTCAGAAGATCCTATGCTGATGTTTACTCAGCTAGTTTTCTTCAGAAGTCCCTTTCTCCAAAGAGAATCTTAAAAGGCACAGATTTCAATCCAATTCACTCTAAGTGAATGAACTTCCTGTCCCTCATAAAAATAATTTGAAATACTATTGTTGTCTCAGCTTTAATGCTAAGGCCCTATAAACTGTGTGCCTGCCTTCATGACATCCTTTATTTTACTTTGTAGATTCCAGGAAGATACATCAGTCTCAGGTAAGGTTATTGAATATAAGAGAGTCTGACTCATTGCAAAAGAGGTGGTTCACAATGGAGTAGCCATGATGGACACTGCAGGGTTACCTTGACTTCATTTACATCTTAATTAGCCCGTGCAATAACTTTTATACAGGTTTCTTAATCTTTCCACACTTCTCTACCACTCTTGTTAATTTCCCATAGTAAACCTGAAAATTCTTTGACACTAAGGAAAATGTATACCTGGAGAACCAATGAAGCATAAAGACAAAATGTGCAATAATAACTCACCTTGCAATCAACATGTGATCTTGAATATAGGCAAGAAATTGTGGATGGTCTTTTCTTGCTATATATAGGCATTCCCCATGAAGACACAGGATCTTCAGACAATTCAGCATGTTAAAAAGAATGTCTGGTTCTTCAAACCTTGACATTTCCTGCGTAAACAGATGTTTCTCTCTCAACACAATGACATCACCAGCAATACAAACTGAACTAACAAGTAATCAATGTTACCTGCAATATAGTGTATATGAGCTTCAAGGTAACTGGAAGTTGCTGATAACAAAACTTCCTTTCTGTGTCATTCTTTATTGCTGTTAAAAATGTAAGTTACAGACAATATCAAAATTCTTTTATCTATGAATTCAAAATGAAACTAAAGAATGTTAAGATGATGAGAGATAAATTAATTCTAGGCACATTAACCCTGCAGTCAGCAAAGTTAGCATAGCATGGAATATGGCATCTAATGTTTTTGCTACTTTATATGTTCAAAAAGCCAAGACTTTTTTTAACACCTTTGGGAGACAGTCACACTTGCTATCAACTTATTTACAGCCTATTCAATTAATATGTTGAAAGAATTAAATGCATGATAAAAAAAGTGATTGTGCACTGTTGAACTTGAAAGACTGCCTGTATTGTATATGAGTATAAGCATTTCTTTTAAAGCCTTACTGCAATAACCTTTTCAGCCTCTACCTACCAGCATTTTCTGTGGTCTCTGTGTGATTTCCTGGGTTTTCTCCATGCTTTGGTGCTGATTTGTCTTCCTCTTCTCCTTCAGTTCCTATAATAAACTCAGGTCTAGTATACAGAAGACTATCCTCGAGGTTATCTGTGGGCTCCTTTAAGAATATAATAAGTTAAATTCATTTCTTGATGTTACCTACATACATGAGGCCATATCCTGCTGACTAAGCTACATTTGGTGTGACAAACTGAGCTCAAATGAGGCATTCTTTGTTTAGTTCCATGTACATTTATGCACTCAAATCACCTGCATATCTAATATTTTGCATCAGCAAACGTATACTGACAAAAAAAGTGTGTTTCTGACATTAATTTAACAGAAACTGTATATGCATATTGGAGCTGAGATGGATTCAATCAAAGGGCCAATACTTCACCAAGTCTGTCATCCTTGCCTGAAAGGAGTAACAGACAGGAGCAGGGTGTTTCCTGCACTAGAGGCTTAGGGGCAGGACCTATCTCAGCCACTTTTACATTGAAAACTGTAAACTCCAGGCTGGAGGTACTTCTGCCTGTGGCAAGGAGCACAGGATTTAAGGTTCCCATTGTGATGTTTATGTTGGAAATTTCAGGGTGAAGTCTGGAAGTGTCCCAGCACCCCAAAGACTGCACTACTCGCTAATTCTCTCTTGAGATGAGAATCTGTACTGGAGGGGCATGAGATCATTTTTCTAGGACAAATACTATACTGAATACTATGTGCAAAATATCTACTTCTAGCATACACATCAAATGAAATTCTGAAAATTTGACACATAAAAAGGCATCACTATTCCCTCCATGGGAGGAAAAAAACGAATAGAAATCTGCTACTAACACACCACAACAAATGAGCATCAGAATAAATGGAATTATGCCTTCTTCTCAACTACCAGATGGAACAGTTACATATAATAGATATCCAGCTTAAAATAAATTCATCAGACCACCACCACAGGAAATTCTCCAACTCTTCTGCAAAGCCACAGAAAATTTTAATGATGACTAGTGACTGGAGAGTACATATCTGGGTCTGATAAAGCTGGGTACTCAACCTGAAGTAGAACAATTTTTCCCACAGTTCTCAGCATTTCAAACAGTCAAGCTCCAATTTGTTTACTTGACAACTGCTTCACTCAAAATCATTTATCATTTCAAAGTATCCACTCCTTGCTTTTATCAAAAGGTAAGTATTAACACTTTACTTTTTTTTTTGAGACACAGTAGGATTGAAGTGATGCATGTCCAAAGTGAAAAAGTACTTCAGTGTTCATGGGGGAAGAGTTCAAGATGGATTAATATTGCCATCTTCCCTGGGTTCTTTGAATCAATTCAAACTTAGGAAATTTTACAGTTCAATGGCATTTTGCTTTAACCTCCCGAATCCTTCATGCCAAAAGCCAGTGCAGCTTTGCTCCCTGAGCACAATGGAATGAGAATAGTGAAGGAGTTTCAGCACACCAATAATACAGACCCTTTCCTGCTCTACTTACCACAAGCCTGATTTCTTCCTTTGGAGCAAGCTGTTCCAGCAGCTCAAAACCCAGCTGGTAACACAGAATGCTGGACTGGCACAGACCACATTCAACTGATTTTTCATCTTTCTGACAGGTGTGAGAACCACCCCAGGGTGCCTGAAACACATTGTTTATGATGGATATTATATCTTTTGAGATGCTGTTCTCTAAGCCCAAAGTGACACCATCATCCTGGAGTTCCATCTGAAAAAAAGTGAAAAGAGTAAGGATTTATTATTAATTTAAAAGGCAGAGTACAAACTGTCTGCCTCTTCCTACATTTCTGCTAGTTTTATATTACAGTACTGGGAAGAATCTGAGAATTCTTAATGTAAGAATTCTGTAACTCACTATTTATAATTGCCACTGGTGTTGAGGCCCAAGCTCAAACAGCTAGAGTAAATAGACAATTTCAAGCACAGAATTAATCCATTAATTTTACCTGGAGACTGTAATCCAAAACAAGTGTCCTTGGATTCATAATGTAGAAACTTAGCTATCCAAAAATTGATAACCTAAGTTTATCAACAAATCTCTGCTTCTAGTCTGTAAAAACAAACAAAGTTCCAAGGAAAAGTTCCTTTCACTAGTGTCAGGTTAGTATCTAACCTGAATGTGGAGCCATCTGACTTCTTTGAACATTAACCTATAATTTCTATAGAGATAAAGACAGATGGCAGCTGTACTGGGATTTAAATGCCTTACACTTCATGCCAGGCCCCAGCAGAAAGAGAATCAATACAGGATCAAAAGAATCAGTGCCAGGCTCTAAAGAGAATCAATAAAGGAGAGCCAAAAGTATATTAAAAAAAATACAGAACTTCAGCATTCCTTCCATGTGGATGTTTTTCTTCTGCAAGTACCTGCTTCAGGATTAGATCAAACATCAGAATGAAGCAATTAAGATTCATTTCCTCATCTTCACACTCAAAATCAATAGTTTTTCCACTAGGATGTCCAAAATTCTTGAAAGGGCTGTGAAAAGGACTACGTATTGGGCTCCGAAATGGGCTCTGGAAGGGGCTTGGGAAAGGACTGAGCATGTTGTGCTGAACTCTGCGCCCAGGGTCAGAAGCAACGCTCACCTGAAAACATAAAAAATCAACATGTCCAAATGACTGTTAGACATGTAAGCAATCTCATTCTATAAGAAAATGCCAAAAATAGCAAGAACTCTTGACAGCCTTGCCACTCCCTTGTGTAGCTTTTTTGCCAAACATACATGTGTCCCTTATTAACACCACTGAATGATAAGATACACTGGAAGTACAGGAACCATATTTTGCCCAGATGATAAATTCTCTCAAGCTAAGTAGCTGACATCCATTATGTAATTCCTACTAAGGAGAATTTCAACATCCAAAACCAAACTGAAAATTGGTGCAGGCAGTAAAGCACCTATCAGGTGACAATGATCTGCTCCATAATCCATGGCCACTGACTTTAATAACAGGAGGCTAATAAAGGAGCCCACCCCAAGAGAACTTTGTTAACTAGGGCTGTACCAAGGATACAAGTAGCTGGAAATGAACTTGACACAATGGCAGTAAGTTGTGTATGTCTGCACTGATTTATGCCCACAACACAGCAGGCCAGCTAAAACACCCTGAGAACTTCTAGGCATTGCAGGGAGATACACACTTAGATGACATGCCAGGTCAATTTTCACACCATGGTCTGAAAGACCAGACAGTCTGCTTAGTTTAGAAGTGCTTTTCTGCTTAGTTTAGAAGTGATCATGGGCTAGGTGTGGCAGTGCTCTCTGCAAAGCTGTATCAGAAGACTGGCAGACCACGTGTAAGGAGTCATCAACTGCCTAGATGCCATAGTTCCTTAAATGTAAAGAATGAGGTCTTTCAAGCAGCCTTGTTCCTGGTGTCCTTGAAGCACTTCATCCCAACTACTGGGAAGTTAAGTCACATCAGACCAAGTATGTGTAGTACCTATGTATTTGTACATGTTTTCTTCCAGACCATAAGCCTTTGACAAACAACTTTACATCACATTCTGAATCTCTTGTTTTTGGGACAAAAAATGCAGGAACCAGAAATAAATTCTGCTCTCTCACCCTTTCAAACCATACCTGGGCCCACCAAATTCATACCAGAATACAGAAAGTCATTCTGGATGACCAGTTGTCCCTAACAGTTTGTTCCTGATGGTTCTTAATAGAAGGTGCAAAGAATAAAACAGCTTGGAAAAGATACTGAGAAACTCCTACCAGTGTTACCTTTACACTTTTATATGATAGAGTAATATTAACAGAAGTCATGCCAATTTTCTTTCATTTGCAAAATGTATACTGTTTCAGTCAAAAGCTGCCATATTGAAAGATGTTTTTTAATTCTTCCTGTGGACTCTATCAGGAAGACCGTTACAAGCAAAAAAAATAAGCAGTTACCCTCCGAGCTGCAAGATTTCCTGCCAGTTCACTGACTCTTGATTTTCTTTGGTTTGCTAATTCTTTTACAGAATTAACTCCATCAGAAAACATGCTGATTAGTAACTGAAGAGGAACAACAATGTCTAGTTCAGACAACACCTAAGGAAAGACAATAAATAAGAAAGCATGAGTTTCAAGTTGGATCACAAACACCAGCTACTTTATATGCATTTTTGTAACATGATCCTCAGTTCAGCAAGTTCTCTGCATTTAATTTTGGGACTCAATGAGGTGAGGTGCAAGCTTAGATTTCCATTAGAATCAGGGCAAAATAAAACAGGCACTTTCAAAATATTTATTGACATCCACTTGGTGCACCTTGAGATCAATTTTATGCCCAAACACAGAGAGATGTGAGGTTATTCTACAAAAATATTTCTGTAAATCAGAAATATTACCAATACTTGAATTAATAACTATTCTTTTTTATTATTCCTTAAAACTGAATTTTTTTTGATTCTAAGAATTTGGCCAGAATGGTAGCCTACAGGTGTCAACATAGTGATAGGATTGTTAACTGCACATCACTTGGAGAATATTCCAAATCTATTATGCCTCTATTACTCATATAAATATAAACTCATTTGCACTTGTCATTGTTATTAATTCAAGAAAAATCTAAAGAAATCATGTTATACTTGAAAACTCTGTATACCTAAAAAATTAAAATTACAGTCAGGTAAATTGGTCTTTGTAAAGGTTTAATTAAAATAACCCTCAGCAGGAAATAAGCGATAATGAAAAGTACAGGTATAATTTTGAAGTGCTGTGGAAAATTTTATATCCTTTTTGAATTCATTGCCCTCATCTGACATGATTATCCCTGTAGCTCCCTGTAACATTGGGTGAATGCCAGTTTTGCAGCAAATATAGCACAAAAAGGGTGAGAGCAGCAGAAAGCTTGGTGGGTACAGAGCTAGTCTAATCCAGCTCTTCATATGCAGAAACAACTACAGCTGTTTCTGGAGTCTGGAATTAATTTTGGAATCTACAGACCAATTTCTGTAGAGACTAAAAAGTAATGCTGTAAAAAAGTCAGCCAGCTGAATGGCTCTAAAGACTCAACTGACAACAAAGGGATTTTTTAAAAAAAAAGGTTAAAGAAATTCCCAGGCTTCCATTTTTAAAGAATCACAAAATCACAGGTTACAAAGGACCCCCAAGATTACTGAGTGCAACCCTTAACTGATCCCCACCTTGTCAGCTAGATTATTGCCCATGATGAGTTAGCAACACTCAGGGTCTGTCTACCAACCATCCTCATATTGGAGCTAAGCAAAGGGCAAAGGGGGGTGCACCAACTTCAGAAAAGCAGATTATTTTTCAAAATTATCAGCTGTTTCAGCATGACTTGTCAAGCAAGGACACTTACATGCAGCCAGAGCAATGCCTGCTCTTGCACAGAAGATGGATACCCTGTGAATCGACAGCTAATAAAGCCAAACATCTCCTCCAAGGAGAAAGGGAGAGGACAGAGCTCAGTGTCAAACATTTTGCTGAAAAATAGAACAAAAATGTAGCATCACTGAGTTAGCATGGCATACACTGTGTGAGACAGAACAGAAAACTGGTAGGAAGCTAATCTTACTTGCAGCCTCACCCTCCACGGGAGCTGAGCTAGGCTGCTGATACCACCTGTCCTGACTATACAAGGCCATCTCTGAATTTGGTGATGCACCTTAAGAATTGATATCACATGTGTTCAAATTCATTTGATAGCAATATCTTTTCCATCATCCAATGCAAAAATTGAAAAATTTCTCATCTCACTAGTCCATTATTCCATGTTTGCACTAAAAAAAGTTTACAGCAATACCTACAAATATGAACTTACAGTCAGTTTCAGAGCCCTGTCATCAATTAAAAGGCAATGTGAAGTTTCATCGTCAAAGTCATAAACCAGGCACAAAATTATGACTCCGCCACCAATCTTATCCTGGTGTTTCCTTTGCTTCATAGGGGAAGATATTATCATAACAAATACAGCTCTACTAATCCCCACCATTTCTCATCAACTGGACAGGAGAAGAAAGCTGGTCCTTCCAACATGCTGCAGGAAGCACACTAAGAATATGCCTTGCTCACACCAAAGAGGCATCGTGTAATTGGCTCTTGACACAAAGACATGGGGGGCAATAAAAGAAAACTTTCCCAAAGCTTAAATCCTTTAAACATAAGATACAAAAACAAATCCAAAGCATTCACTCACTACTGTCTATTGCACATATAGGCATTTTATTAGTTGCCACCATCTTAAAATGCTAAAACCGTCAACAAACATATGCAAAACCAGAATGATTCCAACATATGCCTACATACCTCAGCACTTCCCGAAACTCTTTCAGCTGGTTATCGGGCACTTCTGTCCTTATAGCTTCCAGCCATTCAGGCATGATACACTCCCACACTGACTGGTTTATCACGTTGTATGGAATCAAGCAAAGGATTCGATTCAGCCCTTCTTTTAACTGGGTTACAGCACTACATGATTTGTCCCAGTATCCACCAACCTGTGGGTATTTCAAAAAATCATACTGATGAACTATTGTAAATGCAGGTCCACCCACAAGGGGAGAGAATGATGCATCAGACTCCATCTTATCAGAAGGCTAATTTATTACTTTATTATACTATATTATATTAAAGAATACTACACTATACTATACTAAAGAATACAGAAAAGATACTTACTGAATGCTAAAAAGGTAATAATGAAAACTCGTGACTCTTCCCAGAGTCCTGGCACAGCTTGGCCCTAATTGGCTAATGAGTCAAAACAACTCACACCAGAATCCAATCAAACAATCACCTGTGGGTAAACAATCTCCAAACATATCCCACACGGGCACAACACAGGAGAAGCAAATGAGATAAGAAGTGTTTTCCTTTTCTCTGAGGTCTCTCTTGCTGCCTTTCAGCTTCCCAGGAGAAAAGCCCTGGGCGAAGGAATTTTTTCAGAGAATGTGAATGCAACAATGAACAATATTTCTAGTCCCTGTAACTTACTCAGTATCACAAATTTGCTCAGTGTGTTGCAGCCAGGAAATTTTTGGAGATGATTATTAATAAATTCAAGGCCGAATTTAGAATTCAGACACGGAGCTGCATTGTTTTTTCCTCTTTAATTTGACTGACAGGACACAAAAGCCTTGTCCAAGACTTAAATGAACTTTGCTCACTTTCAGGCCATGATTCAGTGTATTATTATTTATAATTCTCAAAAAGGCACAGATTTATTTGGTCAAACTTGCACCATCAATTTTTTGCTCTGGGAAACTTGTTACAGTGCTGGGTCTTTATTCTGAAAAACTTAAGTCTGTACAAGGTGTTCTTTCATGGGTGTTAGTTCAGGGTTTTTTGAAGAAAGGTTTTCAGTGATGGAAGCAAAAAAATATGCTTCTAAGTATATAAGTAATTGGCATACAGAGATTAATTATTCTAACTGACCTCGGCTCACATCTGCTGTTCCTGACTAATGGCTCTAGAGATGCCTGCTGTTTTGGCAGCAATTACTGGTAATCTCAGCCAGCAAACTATTTTTCCTTCATTCATCACAGCTAATTTCATGGCTATTTGTCTTCATGTTCTAGTGAAGTCTTGCAAATCTGGCAAGTTTTTGGTCTAGTCTTAAGTATTGCAGTAGGGGGTAACAAAACTCAAAAGAAGGGCTGGATCCAAGAAAAAAATCTGCAAGAGATTACAGCATGAGGTTCAGTCCTTCCTTCTCCCCTTAACCTCAAAGCCATGGTCTCTTTTGTTCAGTTTCTAACATTTGAAGCATCCATCCACCTCTCAAACTGCCCCAGCTGACCTACAAGCCCCCCCAGCAGCAATGGTTACTAAGTAAAACATGCCCACGCTGGTCTGCAAATGTACAGCAGCATACATTACATTATAAAAAACCCACAATGCACAGTTCATGTGATGATGTCATACATCACACAAAGTCTTTATGTCTCTTCCAAGTCTAGCCACTTAATTTTAGGAGACAAGCCCAACATGTCCTCTGGACATTTTACATGAGAGTCTCAGAAAAAGAAAGTCTTACAAAAGCATGATTAAGTGGTGAGTTCCGCTCCATAACTAATGGACAGGAAGAATGACTCTTTTTAGAAGAGGCTGCACCAATGGTTACACTTAGGCACCCTGGATAACCTTCCAGGTAAATCTCTGTCTCTCCATCAGCAACAAGGCAAACCATGTCAGACTGGGATCTTAATTGAGTCACTCAAATTAGGTCTCTGAAGTTAGCATCAGAATTCCCAGAGTTCCCTTCAGTTACAACTGTGTGATTTCAAAAACCTTAATTCACAGCTGCAGAGATGAAGTATGCAAAGAGCAAAGAAACATCACTAAAGGACAGGTTTATATCTGGGAGTAGGCAAATGATACCTTTTAGAAAAGACAAGTTCAGGTACTTCATCACCATAAAAATGTGCAGGTATCAAAAATGTAGCTTCCAATACCTATAATATTACAATCCCTATACAATACTATATCTTGCAATACCTATAATATTATTCCAACCTGCCCTCACATCAGTGTAAATAATGCCTACTTTCTAACACAGTAAAACTAAAAATGCTGTGAAAAGGAAAAATTCCCAATTTCCACTGCTCCCTCTACCACTGAGATTTCTTTGTGTTGTCAGAGCTGGAAAAAAAAAGGCAATTTTACTTAAGACCTTAATCTCTGTATCAAATAAGGGAGCCTTCAGATAAATTGTTCTTACCCTGGCAAACTCCATTGGCTTGGGCAGGAGGCACATAACCATGACATCAAACCGGACATCACAAACAGTCTTCAGCCACTTGGTAACAAACTGGGGCTTCAGTTTCTCAACCAGGCTACCAACTTCATCATCCATCATGTAAGCTGTAGAGTGAAACCACTGGAACACCATGCTGACCAGCCTTGCTAAACTCTCTGTGGGTGTATTCTCACTGGGAGTGCAAAGGCTCACCTGGAAGAGAGAAACACAAACCAACTTTCATTTCTAGAATTAAAGGGGGGAAATTTTTGGTCTACTAGGTTTTGCATATTCTCAGAGTTATGAGGATGCAGATTACATATGAGACAAATGAAATGATCAGTTTTAAATAGAGGTTGGTACAGGACAATTGACAAAACATTTCCTAACCAGAAAATAACAACAAAATGGGGAAAAAAATGGCACTGAATTTTTTGTTTACTTTCAACACTGAAAAAAATCAGTGTAGAGTGCTTTGACAAACTTTTTGGTTTGAACTTTAAAATTACTTTTAATTTCAGAAGGTACTGTAAATCTAGTAAAATATATGCTATACATACACACACATATATAAGACATACCAGATAAAAAGACAAGTCAAATCAAGAACTTCAAAAATTCTGAAAGAACATGCCTACCTAATGTAATAAGTGATCTTTACTTTGCAAAAAGACTCCAATCTTGAATTTTTGTCCTCATTTGGGGCATGAATATGAGTTTTAAGTCCTCGGAAATTCCCACATAATGATTAACGTTCTTCACCCCTTCTCCAAACTCTTTAAAATGACACCTGGACTGTAAAGCTGTCACAAATCTGAGACCAAGTTACTACCCCAGTTCACAGGCCAGCACACTGCTAAGCCCTTAATTACCTAATATTTGAGCTCTTGGCACCCTCTGGGTACAGGAGACAAAGTTTCAAATCAGGTTGCTGAACTGAATGCAAAGAATGGATGACAGGAGAAGCTCCTTTAGCCACCAAACAGCTATTCATTGTCATTTCCTAGTGAAAATTGCACCCTAAGCACTTGGCAACCTGAAACTGGTGACCACTGCCTGGCAGTGAGCGAACAACAGAGCAATGATTGTGTCACATCTGGAGAAAAAAATGACAGCCCTCCTTCCCAGAGAAACCAGAACCCATTTAAAAAATGTTTTTCCTCCATGATTTTTCTTGAGATCTTGCCAATTCAAAGTACAGTCTTTTACTTCATTGCAGGTTGAAGTTAAGGTGTTGGCTTCCTTGTGCTTGGCTCAGGTGAGCATTAACTCAAAGGCAGTATCAGCTGGCAGCCTTTTTAAAAGGAACTCTTGACCCCTTATCCAGTTTCTGCATGAAAGATAGTAATTTTATGGAGGAAAACAGCAACCCAAGAGTCTCACAACCTGTATGGTCATCTCTGTCAATACCCACTACAGAAAGCTCAAGAGATTTTACAGGAATAGAATGGAGACAGTGAGTTCTTCCTCCTTACCACAGAAAGGTACACTTTGAATGTCAGGGATGAGGCATGTACAGTGAAACACAACCTGCTCTGTTTGCACTTAATTCTACTTCTGGAAATATAGACCTTCAGTCTTTACAAAACATCCTTTAATACAGAATAGATGCACATGGCACAAAAAAATATATATATAGATGTCTTAATATATAGATGTCTTTCATTCTGAAACAACGTTAAACAACAAAACCCACAAGATGTCAGCAGAATATAAAGTTTATTCATGTAGTTCTTTGAAACTGCAGAGCAGCTCTTTTGGCACCATGGAACTCCACACCTACCACTCTGCCATCCAGAGATCCTATCTCTGTTTACACAATGGATGAAGGGTCCTGATATTTGCCCACATGTCACTGGGTGACTGAAGAGAGAGCTTGAGAGGAAAGGTGACTTGGAAAGAGCCTGAGAAAAAGAATTCTCCTTAAGGAGAACTGCAGAATGCAGTTTCTGAGGATCTATGAGGCTGCAGCCTGGCCTGCTCATGACCTAGCCAGGAGCAGCCCTGCTATTTTGGAATAATCTCTGGTAGCTGCTGTAGGGGTAGAACCCAGGGCTTCATTCTGTCATCCCACACCAGGTGAATGGAGTAGACTGACTGACACAAATTGATCAAGCTGACTGCAGGAAGGAACAACATCCCAGTAAGAATCCTCCTGCCTATTCAGAGGTAAGAGAGAAAGCTCTGCTCCCAGAAAGTGATGTTGAAAACTGGAAGGGGAAAAATAGATTTTTAGAGGACTGCCTTTTAAAATTAAAAAAATGGCACTCACCAGGGGCACTTGTGAACAGAAGCAAACAGAAGTCAATTAAAAACCTGAGAGTTAATAATTCTTTTATATACTTTGTAGCAGACTCAGAGGCAGTCAGCAGCTCCACCCAAACTAGTTATGAAATCTCCAAGTCTGACAGCTTCACAGGACAAATTCTTGCTTACAATTCAGAATGTCTCCAACTAAAGCCAAGAAGTGTGGGAACAAATAGAGGCAAAACAGACTTCAGAAAGTAAAGGGGAGGCAACTACGAAGAGAGAAGAAAGCAAGAATTTCTTACCAAGAACCATATTCCAAACTGGCTCAGGAGGCGTTGGTCATGCTTGTCATCATCTTTATTATCAAAGTCTGTGTTGTCCAGGGAGTGATGGGAAGAGGAGAGGCCCATCTGCCTCCTTCGGTTGAGTTCATGCTCCCTCTGCTCTGCATGAAACTCTGCTTCTTTCAGCAAGCTATAAAACAAGCCTGTGGTCAGTGAATGCACCTTCCCTGCAGTGGATACAAGTGTCTAATCAAGAGTAACTAGACATTTAGCCATATGATGTCATCACTTTCCTGAAACAAAATAACATCAAATCCTAGGATTCCAGGCTGACTTTCTCTTTAGGACAACACTCACAGAATCACAGAATAACAAGGTTGGAAGAGACCTCCAAGATCATCAAGTCCAACCTATGCCCTAACACCTCAACTAGACTATAGCACCAAGTGCCAGTCCAGTCATTTTTTAAACACATCCAGAGATGGTGATTCTACCACCTCCCTGGGAAGAGCATTCCAATACTTTATTATTCTTTCAGTGAAAAATTTTTTTCTAATATCCTATTAGGAATATTTATTATCTTATTTTTCCTAATAACCAATACCTTCCTTGATGTAGCTTGAGACTCTGTCCTCTTGTTCTGTCAGTTGCTGCCTGGTGGAAGATACCAACCCCCACCTGTCTACAACCTCCCTTCAGGAGATTGTAGAGAGCAATAAGGTCACCTCTAAGCCTCCTCTTCTCCAGGCTAAACATCCCCAGTTCCTTCAAACGTTCCTCACAGGGTTTGTGTTCCCAGCCCCTCACCAGCCTCGTTGCCCTCCTCTGGACGCGCTCAAGCATCTTAATGTCCTTCCCAAACTGAGGGGCCCAGAACTGGACACAGCACTCAAGATGTGGTCTCACCAGTGCCAAGTACAGGGGAAGAATGACCTCCCTGCTCCTGCTGGCCATACAATTCCTTGCCATTGTACTTCTCGGCCACCAAGGCACACTGCTGGCTCATGTTCAGCCGGCTGTTGACCAGCACCCCCAGGTCCCTTTCCGCCTGAACACCGTCCAGCCACAGTGTCCCCAGCTGAGCTACTCTCTGCTAAAGCAGCAGGAGTTCAGTGTCTACTCTCCAATTATCCCAGTGAAACTAAAATCCACCTGTGCACAAGATCTGCAGACAATATGGACACAAGGCCTGGTCCTGCTCACGTACCCACAGCTCACATTACCTGATGACAGCCTCCACAGTGAACACGAGCTGCAATATGGGCACCAAGGCCTGGTCCTGCTCACATGTCCATAGCTCACATTACCTGATGACAGCCTCCACGGTGCACATGAGCTGCAATATGGGCACCAAGGCCTGGTCCTGCTCACATGTCCATGGCTCACAGTACCTGATGACAGCCTCCACAGTGCACATGAGCTGCAATATGGACACCAAGGCCTGGTCCTGCCTCGCGTACCCATGGCTCACAGTACCTGATGACAGCCTCCACGGTGCACACGAGCTCCTCGGCGCCGCACTCGCGGGTGTTGATGGGGGGCGGTGAGGTCTGGTACAGGTGGGTCTCTGCGGCCGCCCCCAGCTCGCTGTGGTGGTTGGAGTGGCACCTCTTGCAGTAGCGCACGGGCCGGTTGCCGTGGCGGCCGCAGCAGCCCGCCGAGAAGCACGTGACGACTGCTCTTCGGACGTGGGAGCTGCAGTTCTGGAAATAAAAAAAGGGTTTGTCAGGCCACAGGTTATCGGGAAATGGAACTGAAAACAGGGATGAGAGCCTGCACCAGGGAGCTGGCTCAAGCGTTGGCAATTTCCAAAAATCACTCTGTCTAAGCACAACTGCGTGCAACCTCCTGATGCCAAACATCACTGACCTTCCAGAAAGACAAGCTCAGGACTAAATGCTGAGTGTGGACTTAAATGTCACAGTTGCTCCTCTTCTGAAACACCAAACTGACATTTAAATCATCAACCTCAACGTCCTGACTTAGAGCAATCTCTAAATTTTACAGTAGTTCTCTTAACACCTGCTTATGCTTCAGAAAGTCTTTTTAAGTTACAGGTAGCAACAGGCAGATCCTTAGGAGTGCAAAAAAGTGGTGCCACCATGCCACAGTTTATGCTATGTAAGAACCTGCCTTATCATAGGAAACTGTACAAGCCTTTGAAATAAGCACCTGAAATTTCTGCCACCTAGTAATCCAGCCCAACAGAGAAACTTTCTTTGCCACCTGAGAACTGGAATATGTTATACACTGTATCCTTTGCTATAAAAGTCTTATCAAAACACATTAGCTGATATGTACTGCGAGCAGATTCTTTTTGTCAGCAACCTTTTCAGAGCCAAGCACTAAAGATTTTCAGTCCATGTATTTTTAAAAATACACATTTTACAGTTTGATTTTTGCCCAATTTACGATCAATCCAAGACTTCAAGGACATGAGAAGATACATAAACACTTAAATTTAAAATTCATCTCTTGTTCTATCCTCTTCATAAAGCAGAGTTATAGAATACAAACAGACCTCAACTGCATAATTGGATTGCTTTACTAATTGCCACTTAAACTAAAACCTACAACTCAAATCAAGATTGTCAGTTTTAACAAAAAGAAACCTGCTGCTGCTGAATTATTTCCATTCACCAATAAATGCATTCATGGATAAATTGTGAAATTTTGGAATGGTAGAAAGAAGAATGCACTATACAGCGATGGAATGACATTACACACAACATCAAATCATGCCCCATCACACAAATGGCTGAATCTTACCTTCTTCTGACATATAGCAGAAATTTCAGCTGTAAGGGGAAGGCATACAAAACATGAACACAAAGTGACGACCTTTGTGGTTTACTATGGCAGCCAAGGGAAAATGGACATCCTGCAAGGAAGTCTCTGGGCTAAACTTGTGTTTCCAGGTACTACTGAAACCCCTAAGCCAGCAGAAGCGAGGACACTACACACTTAGGCCTGTGACTATTTCTGCTTTGAAATACAATAACAGCCTTGGTGCATTAAGTGTGGTGGGCTCTGCAACCCCTCCTCCTTCTGCTTATGCTGCTGCCTCACAGGCAGACTTGTAAAAGCACACCTTGCACACACAACTGTGGCATGCTGCAGGAGACATGGCTCAGGTGGGCCTACACTACTTGTGAAAGCTCTTGGCATAAGAGTAGTGAATATGGATGAACAATGCCAAAACAGACACTATGTCTGGCCCATAATTTCAGAGTGAAATGTTTGCAGATTCAACCTGTAAGCAGTAGCTATTTGATCTGTTGCCCTGGCAACGTATGATTCAGTAAGTTTAAGGGGCTGATTAAGAAGATGTGCTTCCCTTAAGTAAATAAAACATTCTTTATCTGGGTAACATTTCAACTAAAAGCAGACAGCAAGAAAATCTCAACTGCTTAAGAATTTTCAGTTTGCAAAGCAAAGAGAGAAGCAGTGTCTTCATTCTATCCCTGGAAGGGTTATTTCAGATAATATGCTGACTAGTCTGTCAACACACTTTGTCTGCATTCTAGTAGATAACAAAATATCAGGTTTTCTCACTGGCCAAAGGACAATAATTGGATCAATGACTGGACCATCAAAAAATATTTTATGTCCTTTTCTGAGATCCTTTGCAGTCTTTGTTACAGATTTTCAGCAGCTTTTAGGGCTTTCAAATCAGACCCAGGTTACTGGAAGAACTAGCCCCATTTTTTGGACAGCACTGTAGGACACAAGTACTTTTTAAAAACTTGGCTCCAATTGTGAATGCGTCAAGATTTGAAAATCTGTTCACTTGTTTCTGTTTCCTCACACATAGAGAGTTGCATAGTATTTCAGATAGAGGATTAGTCAATTCTTCATAGTACTTTAAGGACATTAAGCAGCATTAAGTACAAACTACTTTAAATAAAAAAAAAAAACAACACTTTTGAACAGAATGCAGCAGTTCAAGTAATACAGTATACAGCATAGCTTTGTACAATTATGATCAATTTGTACCTACCCTTAAAATATCTCTTACCTTGTGGCAGAAGAACATCAATCAACCATTCACTGTGATCCCTGTAAAAATGTATATATAATCAGCTTTCTTTTTATACATATATATATATATATATACAGATTTATTTTTGTACAGAGGAAATTTAGATAAATCAATGTGGTTGGAATGCCATTATTCTGAAGCTGCTTTTTTTTAATTGTAATTTTATAAATTGCAGACTGCTTTACATAACATCTCTTGGTTGTGCTGTCTTACCATAAATTACCACTTTGATGATGTTGGTCACCATGTTCAAGGTTTTCAAAATTACTTTTGAGACCTAAATTTATCAAATTAAAAGAGAGTGTCCTCTGAAAGTCTGACAGATAAGAAATGGTAGTGAAGAATAGCAGATGAATGTAGAAAAGAAACCAAAGTACCAGTACTGTTTTCTCTGTGTGTCCTTAGAAGCTATGCTTCTACCAAATTCAATTACTTTTTCCTGCAGTTTTAACTCAATGATGACTTAAAAACCTAAGGTGAGATGTAATTGCTTTTCCCACAGCCAGTGTGATTTAAAGTTGTCTGAAACTGAGGAGAAAAACACTCTTTAGGCTCTGAACTACCTGTAAACTTGTCCATTTGAAGTAAGGACTGGCACTGACTGGAAGTATCAGTAGATTTTGTATATTAATGCAAACCAAAGTAGCAATTTAAAGGTAAAAAAGACAACCAAAAATGGAAACAAAGTGAGGTTATTTTATTTCATGGTACATTCCTTCCAAGTACTGGCCAATCCTGGATCAATTTCTTTGATCTGTGCTGCTTCATGGTATATCTTAGAGACTAATCTGAAATACATGTTACAAAACATTAGTGAAAGCTCTGTAAAAGAACTTTCACTGGAATGTTTGGTTTTAAATGACAACTAATGGATGAGGACAAAAATGTTCCATAAGCATAAGCTGGTTCATTAATGAGGTTTCCCTATAATAGTCAATGCATCCCACAGTATCTATTCTTTCACAGATCTCAAATTAAAAGCTCTGTTTAAAGGTAGGTGCAAATACTGATCATGTAAATATCTGTAATCCTTATTCATATTGAGTGGCAGTGTGCTCCACATATTTCAACAGATGTACCTATATGAATTATATGCAAATCATACTCCAAAAAAGCAAACCTCCAGAGTTATAGAGTCTGACAATATTTATCAATTTCCAGCTTTTGGTTTACCTACCCTGCAATTCTTTGGCTGCATTCTTCACAAAGATATAGGGGAGGTGGCTTATCACCCAAAGCCACAGACAGGGATGGGTCAATGCACATCTGAAACACGGAGAAGGAAAAGGATTAACATCTCTGTTCATTGAAGCTTGCTGAAAAAGTTCAACATGTTAATGCTAGGACATAAAATGTAACACAGCTTTGATATGTGTTAAGAGTATTCAGTAATGAAAGAAAATACTCAGCATGTGGTGTACAAGATCTCAAACTATTTCTAACAAAGATAGGGATGTGAGCCTGCAAAAATATAGGACATATTGCAGTACCAATATTATCACTTTCTGAAAGACAAGTACGTTTTGTTATATACTCACATCACATATTCACTATACACTGCTACTATTTTGTCCTCAAAGAGACAGCACTTAAAGGATCCATTGTTTAGGACAAGGTAATGGACAAGGTAATGGAAAGGTCTAGATTCTTCTATCTCAAAAATGCCTCTTCCAGCAAAATCTAATTTTCAGTCGTCACAGTTTTCAAGTATAGAGCACAACTGCAGTGACAGAACAAAGACTCACAGTTCCCTTGGCAACATAGGTCCAGACTTTGTCTTGCATTAGCTTTTATCTTCCACATAAGTCAATTACAGAAAATAGTTACAGTTAACAGCCAGTTCCATCCTCATTTGTTCAAGTGTTTTGTACTACAGAGGAAACACTGAACAGTAGTATGCGTACACTACATCTTAACCACTCTGATCACTCTTATTCCATTGGAGTGCAAAACTGTAAATAAAGACAAATATCTCTTTGACTGTTTCTCATCTTTGTTAACCAAATCATCTATTTAGGCTGCATTTTTCTGAGTGATGACTGATCAAAACTGGTTCCGTCAAAATTTGGTTAACAGTATCACTCAAAAATATTCATGTGCTTAATCTGCAAAGCTCTAAACTCTACTATTTTAATATTTTGCTCTATTGTATTATTAGCCTGGAACTAGTGACCACTACAACATGAAGCACCTTTCAGTATTTTTCCTGTGAGAAAGGAATCATTGAGAATGATTGGAGTGGGCAGGAAGGTGGTCCCTTGCAGGACTCTTGAGATAAGTGCCATCACGATGTCCTAGCACAGCCTGTGGAAAAGGCTCACTGCAGAACTCTTTGACTAAAGAAATTATACTAGTATACAAATCGATGCCAGGAAAATTGATTGTACCTACATATTTAACTGGATACAAATTAATTAATCAGTACACCTAACTGCAGTATGTTCTGGACTTGGGCTGCCGTTCTTGCCTCGGCTACTAAATTGTTCTGTGAGCCTGGTCAAAGCTTTTTCATTTTTACTATGCCTATAAACAGTAAAGAAACAATTTACCTTCCTCAAAGAGAGCTGCAGAAAAGGTAAGTAAAGCTTTGTTGCTATTTGCTTTAGGACACATTCCAAGCAAAGGATCATAACCAGAGTAGGTGTATTGTATGAGCTCAATCAAAATACCAAGGTGAACATGTACCTACAGAACTGAAGTAATGTTTCCTGTATACAGTAATATTTGTGCACATATTTATATACATTTATGTGTGTGTCCAGGAAAACATTTACATGGATTAGCCAGGAGCCAGCTTAGAATTCTATAAAGTACTCTACAACCATCACCATGTTTAATTCCAAGATCTCCTACTGTAGTTGCAGGAAAAACCTCATTCTGCTTTAGGCAGCCAAAGAACATATTCCCAAAGGTGTGGCCCCTTGGTGCCAACAGGCTTTGCTGCTCCCCAAGCACCTGCTTTTGGTCACCTGCACACCACCACAGCTCATGGCTGGAGTGGGAGTACAACCTCCCCTGTCCCAGAGAGCCGGGTTTGGCCCCTAAAGCAACAGCAGTACCTTCACAGCGGGTTTGTTAATCGCATTATGGCATTCAATGTGCTGGCAGTGAATAGGATTCCAGGCTGCAAAACCAAAACGTGGCTGATTAATAAATGAGAAGAGACATTTATATTCTTTCTGTCTAGCAGTCTCAATTGAGAACAAGAGCCTCTTGTACTAAGTACTATACAAATATGAGTATGATACAAATAGCCATTCCTCATGAAGCTTAATAATTACAATAAACAACCCTGAATATACCTGCCTCCTGACTTATTTACAATATAATTAAATGAATCATGGATTCAGTGAGAAAATGGAAAAAGACACAGACATTCCTGTTGCAGACTCTTCTTGATCTCACCAGCATCTTGAAATAATTAACTATCCTTCCACTCCAGGAGCAAGATGGTAGGAGTAGCTGAGTAAATTCAGTTACTTTCCCAGACAAAATGAAAATAAGCTGGGACAAAGGAAAAATAGTCCAGTGACAGAAGGAGCCTTGGCTGTGTAATGACAAGAAGTAAACAACAAAGGGATGCTCAAATGGCATCACTTGGATGCTCTACAGGATGCCCCCAGGTCAAAATACCATGCAACTCAACTGCAGATAATACTCATCCCATTCTGGGATATATTAACAAAAAACTTAGAAATAAGGGAAAAAGCCCAGTCTATCCAGTACTAGTAACAGTTCAAAAAGAATACTATCATGATTAGTTTACAGACCTGCTTGCGTGGAAAAAGTGATGCACAGCAGTACATGAAGAATTTTTTTTTTCTAAATAGTCAAGAAAATTTATCAACCCTTCAATGGAAGGCTTTAGAACAGGTCAGACAAACTTCTAATGGGAACATTAAGGCTGCACTTAGAGTTGGTCTAGGAGTCTTCTAAGGTTTCTTCCAACCCTTGATTTTCATAATTTAAAATGTCACATTCTGGTCCAGAAATTTTAAAAGTGAACAAAATTTATGTCATATGACTGAGATTATTTGAAAAAGGTTGAGACAGACAAGCAGGAAAAGCAATGAGTTGCAGCTGGACAGTCACCCCTGTAGGAGCACTATCCCATCAGTATCTCTGGGGAGTCTGGCAGACAGAGGACTTTGTACCATGAACCTACTCCAGCTGCACTCCTGACTTTGTCCCCCGTTTTCATCCTATAATCAACCTTGAGAATTTATCCATTGTACAAACTGCACCTGACATCACATGACTTTTTTTGACAATAACAGCCAGATAAGAAGTCTTAGCAACAACAGCAGTGTTAGCAGCTGACACAACAAAAGCAACCAAAGCAATAATTGAAAGAAACATAAACCAGAACTGTTGGGAGGCCCAGGCAGCAATTTCACAGACTATTTGTTACAAACATGATATTTATTTCTTCTCCTATTCAGGTTTGGTTAATATTGTGATGAAGACAACATATTTACTAGCCATGATCTGAGTTTCTATTTTTCATTACATGTTTTGAAAATGCAGATAAATGGACATTGCATATTGTTATGAATGTACAATTTATCAAACAAAAAGCATCAAATACATCATAGAACTGTAAAAATGTGACTTTAACACTTCCCATTATTTATTTTGGCCTATACAAAACCAGCTGCACTGACCTGTGTACTGAAGTCCTCTGTACTCACTGATTGCCCCAGGGGGTTTTAAATTGGGCCAATAGTGAAATAACATTTGTACTGCTGGAGGTTTAACTTGAGATGGTCCATAGGCTATTACATATAGCAAATCCTAAGGAAAGACATGTACAAAATGTTCATTTTTGCAAGGGAACACACTGCAATTCAATATATTTCACTTCTGTTCAAAGACAGCTGAACACACAAAATTAACACATTTCATGTCCTAAGAAACTTCCTTTGTATGCTCTTAGAGACAGATTAGATGACCAACTTGAATGCTTCTGAGTTTGATCCGAGCATGCAACAGCAACTACCCATCCCACAGTGCACTAACAGAGCAAAATGAATTCTCTGTCTAGTCATGGAGCAAAGGAGTGAGATACAGATAAATAATCCAGATTCAGAGCAGACTCAGACAACAATACTCACAAATAGTTCTCATAAAAATCCAGTCCCACATGAATTGAGAAGCCTGCTCATTATTAAAATTTCCACTCATTGGAGCCACAACCACATAGTACTTAGGAAACAGAGCTGGTTTCTATAAAACGTGGAACTGCCTCTGTAAACTAAAAATTAGAGGGACCTTCTTCTCCATAATCCAGAGGGAGGACTGGATATAAAGATCATTTACAATTTCTTGGCATACAGTCAGTTCAATTTCCAAGCCATCTGGTTCTTATTACTACCCAAGCACAGTCATTTCCACAACGTATATATGATCATAAACTTACTTTCCATACTTCTTGCTTATATTTCATGAGACATTCCAATAATTGGCAGTGATACACTGAGAGAGAAAAGACAGTATAGACTTAACATGGACATGGAAACTACAGAAGTTACATAATCAGCTGATTGGCTTTGCTTTGTCCATCCAGAACTCTATGCCTCATTCAAATATTTTTTATTTTAAAGGGCTTGCTAAAGAATCAATGCTCCAAGAGACATCACAAAATATAAGAAACTGAATATTAGTAACTTCTTTCTGTCAAGAAATTCAGGAAGATGATTACCATGAGGGTACAGCTTTTTGCACAGCAATGGAGACCTTTTTCAAACACATCCAGTTGAAAAATACCTGCTGATTCACTAGAACTGTCTCCCTCTGTCACAGTGTAAATGGGTATCTTGTCATTCATCTTGAGGCAGCAATGGAAGTCACATGTAACAATATATTATTCCCACATATCAAGAGGCTATAGGAGCCACTCTGTATCAAACAAACATGAGAGCCAAGTGAACTACTTTACATGTCTGACTTCCCAAAAACCATAGGGCCACTTGTTCTCTGACAGTTTCAACACAGAAATCACAAAAAAAAAAACAAAGACAGAACATTTAATGAAAGAAAACCTGACTTCTGCAAGCAGCTTTTAGAAATGGTGTTCTGCTTTTATTTACTTGTGTGAACCAAGTTAGGATGATGTGACACTCCTCACACAATGCAGCGTGGAGCTCCTCCACACACACCATCTACCCATTCACATAAGACAGGAGATAGTTGACAGCTGACAATTATGCAATGTAACAGCTCACTGGGGTTAAATATTGTTTCAGTTTGGTTATGAGATCCCAATCGTTTAACAGGGACTGCCTCACTTTTTTTTAGATACTCCTAATTACATTTAATTTCATCATGGTTCCATTAAGCCTGCAGCCAGCATTACCTGTCTTCTTTAGTAAAACAGCAGCAGTTGTGAATTCAGTGATATTTGAATCATAGTATAAGACAGTTACTATGAATTTCTGTAGTCAAGGTAAGTGGTATTTCTCTCCAACACTGACATTATATATATCAGCACTATATTCTCATGTCAAATGTGAGTAGATCAGGGTCTCCAATCCTGGACCAAATCCTATTTCTCCATCACAAAGAGATCTCTTATCTACATAAGGATTATTTCCAGCATGATGCTCAGAAATCTCAGTTTTGACTAAAATAAATAATTTTCATCCTGTGCTGGAAAACGACACAGTTTTTTTCCCATAATGAAAACTTTTCTGATGGCATTTGACAATACTTCCTGACTCATAGTTTCAGAATGAATGATACCATGTTGCATGTTTACACATACCTGGGTTTGATGTGTACTGCATTGCAATCATCAGCATTGATGATGCAGACAGATTGACATGTGCTGGAACACCTTCTCGTTTTGAAGATCCCACTTAAAAAAAAAGGAAAAAATAAATAAATTTTCTATTGTAATAGGAAAATCAGGTGAGAATAGCATGTAACTGATTCCAACTCATGCAGATAAAATTCCTAAGGTGCCATGTCATGAAAACAAAAAAAAAAAAAAAAGTGGAAGAGAAAGATGCCTAGGTATTGATTCACAGAGCACACACCTGGTTTTCCAGATCAGTGCAACTTCATCCCTAAAACTGCATCAACCAGTTGCCTTCTCAGGCTCTCTCCTTCAGAACCCACAAATTAAATAACATCACTTGTACGTGTCAAAATAACATCACTTGTACAGCCAAGTGCACCTAGGCCTTGGATTGTAGGAAGGGTGAAGAGGAACTGGAGGGTGAAATGGAAAGTCTGCTGTTGAGGCTGAGGAAGGGCTGGGGCTGGTGATAGCTGCTGGTGCAGGGCACAGATTACTCCTCAGGGAGCATCTGCTGAGAGCTCAAGTTCTAGCTGCAGACCAGAAACATCAGTCCCATGGTTATGTGAACTGGGCTGAGATAATGATGAACAGCAGCACTTGGCTCTCTTTTACCTCAGGATCTTTCACCTCACACAGGAAGTGGCTAGAGTTCCTCCTGGTCTCCCATGAACTGGTTACTATTAAATGGTATATATTTGGAAAAACCCTGCAGAACTTTTACATGGCAACATGGCCTTGAAGGCAAGCTCCTACACAGAGATGTCACAAGTATCTTTCCACCCTCTCAGCACTTCCCCAAGCCTGGCTGCCAGGACCCAAATACCAAGCATTTGGGATAGAAGCACAGAACTGTAGCTACCAGCTCAGCGAGCTGTTTTCATCCCTCCCATCTGGCTTTCCAACTGCTTAGACAATCTCTTGCATCCTCCCTTTTGGTTTGAATCAGAACTAAAGGCTAAGGGAAGGAAAGGTTCTGCACTTGCCTTGCAAAGGAGCATATAATTCCCAGCAGGGAAAGACAAGGAGACTAATTAAAAGAACACTCAAATAGAAATGATGGAGAGAAGAGAAAATGGAGAATTTCTCCCTTTCTGTTCTCCACATGACCCAACATTACCATTACATTCACTGCACTTAATTCATTTATTTTTTAATGTTATCCACACAAATAATTGCCCCCAAATTATTACAGAAAGGTGTATTTTTATGGATTTAAATTGAAAAATACTCAGCAGCTCTAACTGGGCAATTAAATATAGCCATCAGCAAAAAAGTAGGACACAGTACTAGATTAGTAAATTTAAAAAGCAGCAGACTGGTTTCATACAGAAATCTCACCAAAACAGATAGAGAAGAAAGCCAGCATGACAAATGCAAATGCAAGGATGCAATCTCTATCAGGGGCAGTTGGGGAACAGCATCTATTTAAGTAAACCAAGGATTTGACTCAAACAGTTATTCTAAGGTATGGTTCTACAGATCTGAGGACAGACAGGGTAAGTTACCACCTTCAGCTGTTCTTTAACAGGTTCCAGCAGTGGGAAAAGGAGTTGTTTAACACAAAATTCTGTTCTCAACACAAAGAGGACCTATTGCACATTCATATGAAATATATCTTAGCACTTTTGATTTGCACACTGTCATTAAATTTGTCAAAGTTAATACAGAAAACCTCATTAGGATGTACTAAAAATGAATATTTACATGAGAAAACTGAGCTCCAGGAGAGTTAGGGGACTCTTCCAAGATCATTGACTGGTCAGAAAATACATATGATAAATTTGTATTAAATATTAATCTCAAAACACTGGACTATACTTATTTCAGCATCTTCTGCATGCTTAAATTACATTACTCTTGATCTCTGTACAAAAGTTGTTCATGTTTTTCCACAAAGATCGGGAATATAGAGGTAAAGAAGAGACATTCTCACAAAATCACTGAATGGTTGATGTTAAAAGAGACCTCTGGAGACCATCTTGGCCAATCCCTCTGCTCAAAGCCAACTAGAGCAGATATCCAGGGCAAACTGTGTTTTGAGCATCTGCTAGGATGGAGAATCTGCAACTGCCCTGGAAAGCTGTTCCAGCGTTTGGACACACACAGTAAAAGGCTTGTTGGTTAAAACCGATCTAGTATTGACCCTAATGATTCTCTCTACAGAAAATGGTTACATTTCTCACTACTGCTGAAGTCCCATCAAGCTTTTGGTCAGGTACATGGATAAGCACTCAGAACATGCCTCAAGATCCACACTGAGCAGGGACTATCACGTTATGTAATCACATGACATTTTCACAGAGGGGAAGTAAAAAGAAAGAAGAGGACAAAAGGCAGGGACCATCAGATTCAGTCCTCACTGTTATGGATAGGAGACATTACAGGCACAGCCATTTAGTAAAGAACTTAGAAAGTGACAAGAAGACAGAGAGGGAGAAAACCAGAAATTCACATCATCATCACATTGAGAGAAATCATACTTGTACATCCAGATACAGTCCAGTTGCAAAAATTATGCATGCTGCTATTGCATCTATTATTTCAGGAGCAGTGTGCCCATTGATTCTGTATTCACAACTCCCACTGCTGGCACTGAAAGTTCTATGAGTCTGAAAACAGTGATTTTTTAAATAAACGTCACACTTTAAAGGAAGGAAGAATTCACACCAAAACACTGTGCAATAAATAAATAAAAATTATAGAGCTATTTCCCTTTGAAAATCGTCACATGAAATTATTTTATGTAAGGAGATTGATGTTCCATTACAATTCTATAATTCTATGACAGATCAAATTTTGACTCATACAGTCTGATACTGTTATGTGCCAAGACAGAACAATACTAGAATGAGTTCTACTTACATATAGCCATAGGCAGAAAAGATGTGCTGAGATACTCTATAATATCCTTGTGCAGAAATGGAGGAAAGGTAGCTAATGTTGAAATCATTGTATAGGGTAAAGTACTCAAAATATCATCACTGAGAAAAGGAAGTAAGCATGTAGTAGTGTAAAAAATTGATTGGCCAAGATCTGTTGAATAAAATGAAAGAAATATAGAATCATTACAATGAAAATGTAATTATGGCTATGTAATTTCTATGTACAAAACTAAAATAATTAATTATATTTTAATTCCAGCTTTCCTCTCAAAGTAATTTGGAAAGATAATCACTGTAGACAAGTGAGTTCACCCTCAATTTTTAAGTCCCTCCTAAAGAGAGGGAAACAGCTGTTGAACACTACTCCAAAGAATCTGAAGGGAATATGAAAGCTACAGCCTATAAAATACTCAGTTAAAATCAGTGTTGATATTAATAATATAGTGATTAATGTACAATGGCTTGAATTTAAGCAGAGATGTTACTAGAATCAGAATTTGAAATGCACATTGTATTGAAGGCCAGATTTTGCAAAAATCATTCTAGTCTTTATCAGTCATAATAAAATAAGAATTTTATCTTAATTACCCTCAAGAGTTCTGCAAAATACCTCACATATATTGACTACAAGAAGTGTCATTGTATTTTTCAAACCACACGTGGTTAAACTACAGATTTTGATTTCCAGGGAAACCACTGAGGCTAAAAGCGGCCAGAGCTTAAAAGGATAGGAATATTTATCAAGATTTTCTATACTTATTCTAATAAAACATATTGTAACTCTTTGGAAAGGATACTTAATAACTGTGCAACACTTTAGATCCAAAGGGAAGGCACCGTTTATTGTGCATCTGGGCACTGTGGAATAATCTTTATACTCTCTCCCAAATGAGAAAGTGAGCTGGTGCCCATAACCCTCTGACAAAGGTTACAGCACTCAGTGAAGCCTGAGTATGAACCTGTACGATGATCCAAACACATCAGAAGGCCTTTCTCCTGCATTGTTAGTTAATTTGTTAATTATTCCCTAGCCCTAAGTACATACACAGGCCTTCAGTCTCACCTGTACAACTGGTGTGAATTAAAACTATCTCTGTAAAGCACAGAGATCTCTAGCTGTAAACATCTTGGGTCACAGCAAAAATTAAAAGTGGCAGCCCATTTCAGTGGTTCTGGCCAGCCTTCCATGCAAGAGTCTAACCAGACCCTCAATGCTACAGAGTGCTCCTCCTGCAATACATATTCACCCTCCTGCAATACATATCCACCAGCTAAATACACTCTTGTGCAACCTGATCAGGCCAAAGCTCAGGACTGCCTCGCACAGCAGTTGTACTTACCCAAACAACACGGACTGTTCTGATAAAAAAATATGTATGTCTTTTAATCAATTACTAAGCTGAGGAAGAAATAAACAACAAGTTGTACTGCAAAATTTGATTCTCCGCACACAAAACCACACAAAACAGCAAGCCATCTCCCCTTGCCCCAGGCATGAGTCAACCAAATTATTCCTGGCACATATTTATCTAAAATGTTCTAAAAACCTGCAAGACAGTTCACTCCTTCTCCTGTCAATTCATCCTAATGCTTAATCATCCTTATCATATAAAAATATTTTTCATTAAAAAGAATTTCCATTGCTGCTATTTAATTGTGTAACTTCTTATCCTGATCAACTATAACCACTAATAGATTGGTTTAGTTTATTTCTCCTCACAGCAACCTTTACGTATTTTCATACAATAATCACATCTCCCTTCCATTTTTATCTAAGCTAGATAAATCAAATGTTTTCTGGTTTTCTCTCACTGCTCACATTTCCTAGACCTCAAATCACTCTTGGTTTTTTTCCTGGACTCTTCACAAACAGTACATGTTTTTCTTGAAGCTAGATGGACAAATATGAAAATTTTACTCCAGCTGAGGCTTTACTAGGGCTGTTGAATAATAAACATAACGCTTTGAGTGCCTCGTACGTAAAAAAAATGTTTACACATTGCTAGAATAATATTTATATGTTAGTGACTTATGGTCTTCTCTGATCCACTGTTAACACCCAGAGCTCTCTGCAGTATGGCTTCCAAGCTAGTATTGCCTCTATTTCCTTTAACTTCCCTCTTAAGCAGAATATTTTACATTTCTCCTGTGGAGACACTTCAAAACAGAATGCAACTTGCAACAATTAATATCTCTCACATAAAGCACATGCTAGCAGCTATCTTGATAACACTTGTAAGTCCAAATTCTATCAGCTAAGTAAAAATTTAAAATATTTAGTAACACTAGACCCAGCACTGAGCCATGTAAGATTTCCTACAAGTATACTCCTCCAACTGCCAAGTCACTGGTAATTACTCCTAGAGTACTTTCCTTAATCAAGTGGGGATCATGTCCCAGGATTGCCTTTTGGTGTTAAATGGCATAGCAACAAAAATGTGACTAGGGACAGGAAAACCACACAAGGTGAGCCACTGTGTTGCCATAAAAAAATTATGTTTGCCCAATGTTATTTGTTCTTTACAGGTCTCCACTGATTGTTAATCATCACCACGTTATCTATTTAGGAAAAGGTATTTTGATAATTAACTCCACCATTTCTATGAATTTAAGTCAACAAGTCTGTATCTTGCTATAGGCCCTGCTTTTGGGGCATCATACCATTTCCTCATGCAGCAGTCTTGGATTCAAACATTCTGCTGCCAGCTCAAAGGGAATTCTGCACTTAACAGAAACAGCTTTCCTCCTGAAGAATTTCAGCAGCATTATCAGATGGACAACCATCTTCCCATAGTGAACTATGTAAGTAATACATCATGATACCACAGTGGAAATTAGTATTGGCTAATACATAGGGAGAATACTGGGCTACTGAATCCCAGTATGGAAAAGCTAACAGATTAACAAGCCAGACAGATGCGGAGCAGAACTTAAGGAAAACAATACAAATATAACACAGTCACAAAAACCACTTGTAGCTAATTTAAAACATAAGACAATATTGTTTTTCTCTTAGTCAGACAGAGATGCTGCTATGTATTTTACCCAGGAGTATTTTTAAGCCATCTCAAAGCAAAATTACTGTAGTTTTTTCTGCAAATAGATATCTACTATATTCTGTGTAGAGATGGACCTTCACCAGAACACTCAATCTGTGCATTTCTTATAGGCCAGATACACATTTGCAAGCTCTTTGTGCATTTTTAAGAGACCCACCCCAAAAAGAAAGATTGAAGGCATCCCTGCAGATTCAAGTTAAAAATCTGGGTATTTTTACACCCATATGTGTAGTTTTTGTTACATACAATTGTATTTTAGTTACATACCACCAGCACATCACTAAAAATCAGACAACCTCAGAATTCAGACCCAAATCCACATTATGCAAAAAAACATCCTTTATTTGAGAAAGTCAAACAGAACACTTGGATATAAATGCATCCCAGGAGATTTGAAATCCAGATCCAGGTCAGTTTAGGCCCATCTCTTCTACTGGATATATGCACCACTCATGGATTCACAGCACTGGGATCATTCAAGGGCCTGCTTACCATGTTGCCCATGTTGTAGCAAGGGAACTAGATCCAGTAGTGTCACCAGTGTCACGTAAAGTCCTTGATAGTCCAAAGATGGGTAGTCTGATAACTGAGCATCACGACTTTGCTGGCCACGTTCAGATGGAGCATCTCGCAGGACGCTGTAAAGGAGGGAGCGAGTAACAGTAGGGTTGATGGAACTGACCTGTGGTCTTAGAGATGGGGTGAGTGGGAATGGCACAGGAAAAAGACACATGGTCATGGGCACTGTCAAATTGGAGGCATCTTGATTCTCCTTCTTCCCTGTGCGGGACAAAATGCTGTTGGGGGGACAAAGAAAAAAAAGAGACAACAAAGACACAAAGAACAGCACATTACATTGAAATGACACTATAAAACAAATAATAAAAGACCAGATACATCCCACATAAGATGCAATCACTACCAAAACCAGCATGTCTACAAATCTAGCAACCATTTACTTCCATGCTTCAAGATAAGAAAATTAAAAATTGACATCTAGGAAAAATTCATTGCATCTCATGTGTTATCTGGTTCATAAGGAGCAAAAATATAAAAATGCATGTTTCAGTGCCCTACCCATGTTTCACAGTTAAGAAAAATTCTAAGAATCAAAAGTGTTTAGCTGTGTCAAAATAGGCTGGTATTTTGCTCTGAGATTCTGAGGATTTTGAGAGATTTATTTTTTCCCCCCTATAATCTTTTGAGCCAACTGACTGAAAACATGCAAAATATAGGTGTGGCACTTGCAGAAACATGTTTTAGCAAAGAATAAACATGTGTGTTTGTTAAGATAGTCTTAAAAATCACATGTTTATTGCATTAAAATAATGTCCGTATGTATTTTATGATACTGTTTCATGACCACTCACTCAGTATCATTTGAGATAATGAAGTTTAAACAGGCACATGGATTTAGAAATAATATAATATTTCTAAAATGTTAACTAAACTACATTTGGAAAAGTCATAAAATAATATATAGTAGATGGTCTTTAGCATATGTTTGTGAGCTAATGATAATGGTTGTTTATGTGTGTTTTTAATTTTGCCCATGTTTAGGGAGGAAACAATTTGCTTTATGAATACAAACACTCCTTGGGTAAATAGTTACCTTCAAAAATCTAAGGGCTAAGCAAGCAAGACCAATTATGTAACTGCAGATCAGACAGTATGTTACCATACACTCCTGCTGTTACTTACGTTATTATTCAACATAACTCACTATAAACTAAAGGAGAGATAATTTCAAAAAATAAAAATAATTTAGTGGGAATCAAAATAGAGGCTATACGTCAACCAGCTTGTTATGTAGTTTAAAAATGTTGCAAACATGGTTGTAAACATGGTAATCTAATTTATTTGAAAAATAAACCCCACTATTTTAAATAGAAATAAATTCTCACTTAAGCAGTGTTATATTTTAGTTATCAAGCAATTATAGGGTTAGTTCATAATCTCCATATGTGCCTATAAAATATAATACACCTTTTAAATATATTAACCCACACACAATGCTTTTTTTTTTTCCTTTTTAAGCACCTTTTTGCACCTCTCAGTCATTGGGATTTCCAAAAGCAGTTGCTGTTGGTTTAACTCTGTTCCCACAGTCAGTGTTAGACTTATAAAAGACAAGCCAATAGCACTAAGATTTCCACTGACTCATGTAGAGCAGAATTATATCAAGAGAGAGCACTTCTGGAAACCTCTCTTCTCTGTAACAGTACAGAAATCCCTACCATATAATCACCTCAGCAAATCTTACCCCCCAGTTAATTCAGCAATTTACACAAGTAAGCCAAAATATCTTGCTAAGGTGCTTCTAAGAGAAGGTGTCATTCATTTGCCATATATAAAAAACACTTTTACAAAAACAATTATTTGCCAAGTGGCTACTATGACATGGCTACTTGGCTACTATCACATCACCCTTGCAGTCAGAGATGACAGACACAGTCTGTCTTATAAAATTACTTTTTTTTTCTTTTTTTTTTATTGTGCCTCACATATTTGGCAGATGATTTTGGTTTCTGTTACCCAATGTCCAGTAAGAGAAACATGATCACTGTCATACTTTTATCAGAACATCACCTAAGATCTAGTATGACTTTAAAAAAGAATTATCAGAGTGCTGATTCCTTCTAATTTGCTTGATGTTCATTTGCCATATTTTATAGCTTATGTTTGGAGATATGAAGGTACTACACTGTATTATTTTCTTGTCTACCAACAGATAATACCAATTATCCATCTCTTTACTTGCCAAAACATCACTCCATGTGCACTTATTTCCAGAAAGGATATTAATCCTTTCTTTTTACACTGAGCTGCAGGCCCATCTCTGGATTAGATGCCAAAGCACACTTATTTTATCTTGATCAGGGCATCCTTTAGTTTAACAGCAATAACACTAGATCTCAATTCCAGATGGAACCACACCAAATTTATTAAAAAACAAATTTAAAAAACCCCAAAATTTTATGTCCAGGCTCTTGCCTGACCTATGTTTTCAAAAGGCAATAAACAGAGGAGTCAAAATTGAAAATCTAGGAGGTCCCTAAGGACCAAGATACAACAGCAATTTGCTTCTGGTTCAATTCAAACCAAGTACTGAGAATTTGGAATATCTGCAAATCACAACTCCATACTGAACTTACTCCATACTGAACTTGCTCTGCAATAAGGGGCAAAGCTACCAAGGCTTGTTTCAAGATGTGTATATCTTTGCTGCAAATCTATGTCCCTCTTGGACAAGTTTCCTAAAATGCCTACAAGTGAATTACATCTCACCAAGGCAGCACCATGACCATTAATTAGCCACCATGGCATTTATAACTATGCCTCACAGAAAGTATTTTCCTTAGAAATACATATGGAGAATTTTCTTCAGGAAAATGTGAAAGAACAAGCTTTTCTGCAGGATGTTTATTAAGCCTTAGATCATTCCTCAAATGAGGGAGAAATCACTGAAAATGAGTAGGGCATGAAACAAATTCATGCTGTAATGTAAAGAAATGCTTTTCCCAAAGAGAAAACTAAAGAAGAATTAAATGAATCAATGTGCTATGCATTGTGTATGGTGATTTTATGTGATGTTTGTTATAGAAATAAGGAGGTTTTTTTTCAGTCATTCCACATCTGTTCCCCCCACCCCTGAGCTTGTAATTTATGGAGGTTGCATACAGAGCAAAGGAGCAAATTAATCTCTTGTGCAATCCATCTTTAGCCAGCAAAATGACAGCACATATGAATGTGATTCAAAACAGTGGGCACAGCCCACTGAAAAGAACACAGTCAGCGTGTCCATAACAGGGAAAGGTAGAAGTGTAATAAACAGTAAAATCTGCTTCTGTAAAACCCAATCATTATGTGGAATTTCTCTGACTATTCCTTCATTATGTCTATGACTATACATGTTCACCAAGAATTGTTTGTCCCTAACAGCACAAATTCATTGCACATGCTCTGTGTTAAGCCAGAAAGATTATTCTCCACCATGTACTTCTAGTACTGATGTTAAACCTTGTACAATGGAGTCTCAGTGTAGGAGGCAGAAAAGAGACTCAGCATGCAAAATATTCAAATAAATTTTTGAACACGCTCTTCAGAAAGGTTTTTAACCAGTCTGTTTAGTTTTAGGGTAAATCTTCCAGAGATCTGCACACAGTGGGTGGGAGTTTCCTTCTTTCCATCTGCCACACTAAATACAGGGTGTGTTGTTTTGCTTTTTTATCCATCTTCTTTCTTAGTATCAGCAAGTGTATAAACTTACACTGGTTCAACCATAGCACTCAGCCTTTGACCCACAGTTCAAACTCCCCAGTTACAGGGGTTTAGAATGTGAATTTGACCTTGCCTGAGTATCAGAACCCAGACCACTTAAATTTAGATCCAAGCCCTGACATTAATTTCTCATACCCTTTTAGTTCTGGGGCTAATCAGATCCCAGATCATGAAGGACAAAGCCATTTGTGTATCAGATATGAGTATCACTTCTGCCCTATGGGGTTCAGCATCATCAACAAAAGGATTTTGGTTCAGTCCCATTTTGAATATGAAATAAAACAAATGGAGTTGCTAAACTGTGCAATTGCTGCCCTGATTTCTGATCTGCTCTCATAGTTGCTAAGTACAAAGCTTTTTCAGTAAGCCCAGGAACATCACTGCTCCAGGAGTGTGAAGAATTTATCAACAGGCCAGGTCAGCTGTACATTATACAAGAAGACCACAGAGTGGTAGAAAGATGCTTTCTTTAAGCAGATCATTCTAAACCTATCCTGACCCAGTGAACTTCTGACCAAAAAGAAACATATCTCATTATAGCACTTGGTAGTTACAGCTAAAAGAGAAAATGTTCAGAATCAAGTCCAACTTTCTAGCTTTAACAGCTTAAAGACTCAAAGTGTTTAAGTAAAAGCTGTCTTATCATAAATAATCTTACTTAAATGCAATTTAAGTGTGTGTGTGTTCCCACATAACAGCCTGATGTGGGAACAGAGATACATTACAGAATTATCTTTTGTGACTCTTTGAACATTTTTTCCCACTGCTCAATACAATGAAACTAAATTTAATTTATTAACCTTCAAAAAAAGTCCTACTGGGTGCTGTAAATTTCCTCAACAGTCTAAATGAGAAGGGAAACAAACAGTTTTGCGCTTGAAATTTCAAAAGTAAACAGGAGGTTTCAAGTTTGCTGTGAACAGACATTCTACTAAAAATTATTTCTGTCTATGTGTCTCTCCTTTTAAACAGGGTCAAGAAAATTTTCATGTTTCACAGGCTCTTTAAATGTTAGAATGAACTGTTGTCATTCTCTCAAGTTTAAATTCTTGCTTCTCAATTTGTATACATCATAGGAGTATATGTACAAATATATGGGTAAATTGTATTCTGTTAATGTTTCCTCCTCAAATAAGGCAATTAGCTTTATTTCAAACTACCCTTTGACAGCAGGGACAATCTTTCCAGGTATAAATCAGGAAGCTATGCATAGAAATGCAATTTGAACTGCATTTTTCTGGATGTGAAAACTAGTGCCAGCCAAAACCAGCAGATAAAAATCCCCTATTCATGGTCAACAGCCATTTTAAAAACAATTTGGAAATATGAATCCACTAGGCAGCACTGTGGAATGTACATTATTCCTAATAAAGTCTCACATTTTTTTCCTATTATTTTTTTTTTGAAGACAAGAATAGTATTTCCTATTTATAATGTCTTCTCTATTCATGTGGTATTTAGCACTATATATTATTACTAAACATTAGACTACATCAAAAATGTTGGATCAGAACAATCCTGATGTGTTGTTACCATCCAAATCCAGATCTGCACACAAACTTTGTGTCTGCTCCTGCTGTTCTAAGGGACTGAACCAGAACCCAGAAGAGCTGAACACAGTGAGAAGCTAGTTCTGCTTGCTCCTCTGGCTCCACTCTGGGATTCTGAGGCACCAGGACTGTCAAGGAGGCCGTGATTATACACATCTAAAACTCGACAGGTCACAAACTCCTTTCTTCACAAGTTCAGCATGTTTGTGCGTTCAGCTAAGTGTTAGGACCAAGCAAATGCATAATCAACCAAGTTTATTCTAGAATCAGCCACTCAGTAAGGGGGCTTAACTGGGCAAATTGGGCAACAGCCACTGAAGAGATTTGTTCATACCATGTTTTTCTTAAATTGTGCTCTGACTCTTTTTGGCTGACCATTGACCCATTAAATCGGGCAACCAATTCAAAGCCAATTGATATTCCCTACAATTCTTTAGCTCTTTTTTCTTCAAGAGCATTAGTCAGAACTTACCTCAATAACGTCTGAGAAAAGTATTTCAGAGTATTTGCAATGTCAGTTCCAGAGGGCACAGGGTAAATGTTGTGGAGAACCCGGTTGTGGTATTCTTGAAGGTAACGGATTTTGGAAGCAACTACATAAAAGACAAAAAGACAAACACAAAAACTTTCATTTAGGCTTTCTGCAGACTTTGACAGAGTCATGTCTGTTTCTTCCATATTTTTTTTAAGTATTAAACTCAAAAAAATCTCTCTGTTCCTTCTGTTCTGACTGAATAAATTGTAAAAGACTGAATAAATTGTAAAATTCACATGGAAGTGAATTTCTGTATCTGTATTAGGTAAACTTACTGTTAGCAAATTAAAAAATATATATTGCCACTCTGCACTTCTTCCATGTCTCCAAGCATCTCAAGAGTCATTTATAATGAATGAGTCATTGGATCACAGGAGGTTCATGTGAGACAGATAAGTATTTCTACAGCCAAAGCAGAGATATAAGCTAAGACAGAAAGACCTTAGGTGATTTACTGGGCCATACATTTACTTTATGCAATGAACTAAAGATATGAAAAGACTGAAGTTTCTGCTGTTTATTTGTCTTAGGAAGTGTGATCAAGCAGATAAGGGGATTTCAAAGAGCAGTAGCAGGTGTACACCTCCACTGAAACCAATTTTTGTTGTATTACAAGTAACAGTGGGTTTATTTTCTAATAGGAATCCTTGTTCAGGTTTGGGGAAAAAAGGTTATTACCCCTCCTAGTTGCACTGCCTTACATTGCCTATACAGCACAAGCAGTCTCATGTAGGGACACCTACAGACACACAACTCTTCTTGCTCCACTCAGATGAACCAACTCTGCTGAGAGAGAGTGCACTGGCTGGGACAGAGGGCTGCTCAGCTATGCTGCACTGCAGACACAGCCTCATGAAAGCACAGCTGCCTGGGAACCCTTCGTCCTGTTAAAAGTGCACCAAGACTGTAACAGGCACTTAAAAGGGGAGATGCTTCTGAATTCTTTCAGCCCTTAAAACATATGGATTATAACAGCCTGTCACTAGACCAAGATATATCTTGCTCCCCTACAGGTTTCCTTCAGTGTGGAAGATAAATCATGCTTCCTAAACAAGTAATCAGTCAATACTTGGTTTTATTCTCATGGTCAAATGGCTTTTATTAAGGAATGAATACCATTAAGTCCACCACTGAACAGAAAGGCAGTAACTACCTGGGAGACATTGCTATGCCTCTCACTGCTGAGTTAGAAAATTCATTAACTGTTCAGCTGATTTTTTCCTGTGACACTGGCAAATTCAATGAGAATGGGTGATATTGTATCCATATTGCAAAAAAAGACTGATGGACAGGCACCAAAAGCAAAGTGTCTGCAAATATTGTTGGAGGCTCAGCTGGAGATACTGAGAGCCCTTTTGCCAGTATAGGGAACAGTACACACTGGACTTTCACATCCAGAAAATAAAAGATTCCTTGAATGGTCAGCCACACTACAAATGAGGTTTGACAATTTCAAGTCAATTATCCATAAAATGAGGAACACTCAAATAATCATCAAATAAAGAAAACTGTTTTCTTGAATGCATGACAAGAAATCCAATCTTGCAGCACCCAAGGTCATTCTTTAACTCATTTCCTGCTGTAAGGAGGGCATTCCCCAGTTCCTGCAGCGAGTGAAGCTTCTACAGACAAAAGTCTCCCTCATGATACTACCTGACTTCATCACAAGGAGAAAGCCCATCATGTGACTGAAGGGCTGGGGTCTATGTGAAACCAGCAAGCAAAAAATGCAACCACAGACACTGCCATAATGCATATGCAAAAGCAACACATAAAAATGCATAAGCATCTTTAATTATATTTCCTCATCTTTAAGTCTTTTACTTCGTAATTAATGAATAACTAAAAGCAATCATGACTTTTCCCCCTCTCCCTCAGTCAACTGAAAACAGGATTTTGTCACACAGACTCACATTGCCACCACATAGACCTGTGGCACACGACCTGTGCTCTGCAGTAGCTTATCCTCTGTGAGAGCAGCCATAACTGCTTCCTGACAGCCCCCAAACCACTGGGCTGGGAACATCTGGGCAGGATGTGCTTCACTCCACATTACAGAGGCTGACTTGAGCAGTGCAAGGTTGTTTTCCCCTTCTCATCTCACACCTCATTCTTTCTGCCCACTAATCTCAGTTTTAGTCCCAGATTTGCAGGCCATCTCATCAGACTATTTAAAAGGTAGACATTTATTTTAACTGTCATAAAACCAATCTAGTTCAGTTTCTAGATTAAGAAAGCAATGACTTCATAAATGTATTTTGTGATGTTACTTTCTCTGGTTGGGGGAAAAATAAAGTATGAAACCAAGTATGCTTGTAAAGGACACAGACTGAGCAAGGCAGTACCCAGCTAAGAACAATGCACAGCAAGGTGCACAGATTACTGTGGCTGCCATGGTTTGCTGTCAGATATCTGTAAATTAAATGGACTAACAAAATGCCAAAGATTATTACAGAATTCAGATCTAGATGTATTTCAGAGAGCTGTGTGCTCCCTACAGTTACTAACTTTCAATAAAGGGCATAGGGTATCTAGAATCACTTAGAACAGCTTTTTTATTATTAAAGATGGAAATCCATTCATTTTTATTGATTGGCATTGTTGTGCAATTGTATCAGGCCAAATATCAAAAGAGAAAACTTATTTATAAAGCCTAAATATAAACATTAGCTTTAGGCTACAGATTTCAGCCTCACTTCCCAGTTCTGTTTCCCAAAACTCTGTCCATTTCAGCACAGCCTCACAGAACACAAAGAAACTTCTAAAGGAAAGCCCCAGAGCAAAAACTTTGCCAGCTTTCAAGCTACAGCAAGTGCATGAATGACCCAACTTTCTGGGTTTCTGAGTACCCCAAGACACACTTCAAAAAGTGGTGTCACCCTGTGGAAGCACTTGGGCACTCTCATAGGGTCATCACAAAAAACAAATAGGTTTCTCTCCAGCATCTACACAGACTTCCCTAAACTCCTCAGCCCCTGTGTCAGCACTGACTGAACCGAGAGTGAAACCATTAGGAGTCCTCAAAGATGGCCTTGCTTGCTCCACTGTCCTGGAGGGGAACAGAGCAGGCATCAGGCATTCCCAGGACATTACTTGCCACAACTAAACACCACTTACTGCTTTTTGAGGTGATAAACAATTCATTTTCTTTGACTACAACAGAACACCTTAGGCATGCTGCAAAGAGTCCAATGATCAAACTCACTGTTGATATATCTGGTAGGCAATACATGATGTGTGTGGTCACAAAAAAGAGCAGCTTCTCCAGTCAACCTCCAGACTGGCACCATTTTACCTGTTGTTCATAGAACCTGCTCAAGAGCTGTGGGATTCATGTTTAGACCAGCACATCTTCTGTTCCAACCAGTGATTCCTCAGTTGCAGTGTTTCACTGATGTTCCTGGTAAACTGAGATTCATTATGACTTGGAACTTGAGTCCTTCCCAAGACATTCTGGTTCTTGCCTGTCACTCAGGGCAGAAGCAACAACAGCGACAGCTGGGGTTTGAAAGTTTGACTGGTAGTGATGTATGCACACCAACAGATCCTTGTCAGAGTCCATTACTCAAAAATTGCTGGTGAGGGAATCTTGAAGTTATATAGAGACAAAGACTTTTGGTAATGCCATAAGAACTAGTCAGGGAAGCAGCCTTGGTAAAAAAAATACATTCAGCAGGTTAGAATGCACAGGATATGTCCATTAACCAAATACTCTTCCTGGAGTGTCATGAAAAGGAACATTAGAAGGCAGAAAGATCTGAAATTTGGACCCTAAGTAATTCTTGAAATAGAGAGCAACAGGGACATGGCAGGCCTGGATGCAGTGTCTTGAAAAGTACAAAGGGATGAAAAGAAAAGAACAGCCAAGGATAAAATATGTAAGAGGAGCTCAAACAGAGCAGACCAAAAGCCTTAGGAACAGAGGAAGAGAGAAGACAGAACAGAAAAGGAAAAAAATGCCATAGCCGGTGCTAGGACAAAAAGTAGCACAAATTCTTCCACATGACAGTGTGAAGGAAGTGTAATTAATGTATAAGTATCACAGGAAAGAAGGAACAATTACAAAACTCAGGTGCAAGGTGGGGAAGGCAGCAACAACAGAAGGGTACAGATCCAAATATTGCACAATTCAGGGCTTCTGCACAATCCGAATATTGTGTCTCTAATTATGAGGCTAGAACTGCATCTTTACAGCAATAAATTAACATCTGCATAATATTTTTAAAGCAAGCTCATTCATCACCATAAATAAGCAGTAAACCCTAATAGAAAAAAATACAGTTATTCTTTTTGTTAGATGGGTTCAGCATAGGCATATATAAACACAAGGATCCTTCTCAGTGACCTGGAGGAAGAAGAGAGCAAGTCTCAGCATGCAAAGTGTCAAATCACATCACGTCATTGTGACAAACATCAATCCAACCTCCTGGTCACAGACTGCCTGTTCATAACCATGACACTGTATCAGGCAAGAAAGTAGCTTTGACATGGGTGACAAGCTCAAGTACCCCAATATTTTCAGCATCACATCAGGGCTCTTGCAGACACACCAGGTGTCACGAGCAACAACAGTGGGGAGCACTTCCACAGCCCAGATGCAGGTACCAACCACCATGTCATCTACTCCTGCTCTGATCAGCTCTAGCCAACATGGTGGTTACAGCAGCCGTGACCAGGCAGAGGCAGGCTGGCCGCGGGCAGGGGATGCCAGCACCTGGGGGATCCTGCTGGGCGCGGGCACTGTGGCAAGCGGCCTGTAGGCAACACACAAACCCCCAGCCGACATTCACCCGGTGGAAGGTGAGCGGCCCGGGCAAGAAGGGCAGCACGGCTCTTCTCGCTCCATCTCACTGCAAGACCACCTGCAGGGTGGCAAGGCGTGCGTCACCTCTGCTCTCGCAGGTGGCTGCATCCTTCGGGACGCGGCGCAGCGCCGGCACACGGGGCAGGCTGGACCGCTCCCGCCGTGGGGCGGGGGGCGAAGCCGGCGGCCTCAATTCCAACTGTCCCCCCCGATCCCGCATTTTCCCGTCGGCTCCCCGGCGCTGCCTTCGCCGCCCCGAGCTGGCCGCCCGAACAGCGAGGAGCTCCGGGGGCTGCGGCCACCAGCACCGGCTCCGACAGAAAGAGCCAGAACGCCGGCAGCCCCCTCCCCCTGCACCGCCCGCCGGCGGCCGCCGCAGACCGCGGCAGGAAGAGCCCGGGCAGCGCTGCCCCGCCGGGGCGGCGGGCGGGCGGCGGCGGCGGCGGGGTAGCGCCATCGGCGGGACGGCGCCCCCGGCCCCGCTCCCCTCCCCTCGGACAGACCCCGGCCCGGCGCCCGCCCGGCCCCACTCACACTGCTCCGCCTTGGTGGACATGCTGCCGCCCCGCTCTGTCCCTGGGCGCCGCGGAGCGCCGGCCCCCGGCCGCGATGGAGCTGCCGGTGCCCGTGCCGGTGCCGCTGCCGGTGCCGCAGGGCTGCGGGCCGGGGAGCGGCGGGCGGGCGGGACCGGGCGGGAGCGCGCTTAAAGGGGCAGCGCGCCTGGCGGCCGCGGCAAACAGCATCCTCAGGGGGGACGGCGTGGGAGACGGGACGGGGAACGGGGGACTTGGGATGCGATGGGGAGAGGGAGACCGGCTGGACCCGGGGCTGTCCCGGGGCACCTGCCCAGCGGGACTGTGGCCCCGCCCGCCGAGCTTGTCACAACGCCGAGTTGGGAGCTGCCGAGCCGGAAGACCTTGCTAAGCTCCGGCGGTGCCCCCGGGGCCGCCAGGGTGGCCGGGGCTGCGGAGGGGCTGGCGGTGCCCTCGGGGCTGCGGTGGGGCTGGCGGTGAGCGAGGACAGCGGTGGTGGCACTGCCGGGAGCTGTGCTGTGCATCCGTGTGATCTCTGACATGGAACAGCACCGTTGTTGTTCCCTTGCGTACTTCTCCCCTCGGCCCCCGGGCTCCAGCTGCACCCAGGCGGGCGGGCGGGCTCTGGGCCAGGTGCCTCTGGGCCGGCTCTCCCCACCTGGTCCCACCGTGCACCGAGCGCCTCGGGACCGCCAAGCGCTTCCCGAGGAGCCAAGGGCTGCGCTCAGCCCGACTGCGCCCCCTCCATCAGCAGATCCCAGCCATGGTGACTGCCCCAGGACGACGGTGAGATGAAAAGATCTTTGTCCAGTTGTGGTGGGAGTGTACAGTAATAACAATAAAACTCATTTGCTCCAAGAGAAATTATTTCACTGCTGTGCGTCCTGTCAGCTTCCCCAGCGTCCTGACTTGACCTTACGTGTCAGAAATTAACGGTGAGCTATGAGTTTCTTGTCTGAAACTTTCTATACCAGTTTTTCAGATCCTCCCACCTCTGAAAAAGCTATGTGGAAGCAGCAGTATTTCATCAGCCAGGGTATGGGAGTCTTGAGAATTGTGCTGTGGAGGTGGAGGAAAATTGGTATGTTTTGT